>NC_088397.1:66870024-67470024 GCF_034236695.1 Oncorhynchus nerka | reverse complement strand
CATTCAGCCCCGGGTTACCTTGTGGTTGTGGCAGGGTCATTCAGCCCCGGGTTACCTGGTGGTTGTGGCAGGGATCATTCAGCCCCGGGTTACCTAGTGGTTGTGGCAGGGATCATTCAGCCCCGGGTTACCTGGTGGTTGTGGCAGGGATCATTCAGCCCCGGGTTACCTGGTGGTTGTGGCAGGAATCATTCAGCCCCGGGTTACCTGGTGGTTGTGGCAGGGATCATTCAGCCCCGGGTTACCTGGTGGTTGTGGCAGGGATCATTCAGCCCCGGGTTACCTGGTGGTTGTGGCAGGGATCATTCAGCCCCGGGTTACCTGGTGGTTGTGGCAGGGTCATTCAGCCCCGGGTTACCTGGTGGTTGTGGCAGGGATCATTCAGCCCCGGGTTACCTAGTGGTTGTGGCAGGGATCATTCAGCCCCGGGTTACCTGGTGGTTGTGGCAGGGATCATTCAGCCCCGGGTTACCTGATGGTTGTGGCAGGGATCATTCAGCCCCGGGTTACCTGGTGGTTGTGGCAGGGATCATTCAGCCCGGGTTACCTGGTGGTTGTGGCAGGGATCATTCAGCCCGGGTTACCTGGTGGTTGTGGCAGGGATCATTCAGCCCGGGTTACCTGGTGGTTGTGGCAGGGATCATTCAGCCCCGGGTTACCTGGTGGTTGTGGCAGGGATCATTCAGCCCGGGTTACCTGGTAGTTGTGGCAGGGATCATTCAGCCCGGGTTACCTGGTGGTTGTGGCAGGGATCATTCAGCCCGGGTTACCTGGTGGTTGTGGCAGGGATCATTCAGCCCCGGGTTACCTGGTGGTTGTGGCAGGGATCATTCAGCCCCGGGTTACCTGGTAGTTGTGGCAGGGATCATTCAGCCCGGGTTACCTGGTGGTTGTGGCAGGGATCATTCAGCCCCGGGTTACCTGGTGGTTGTGGCAGGGATCATTCAGCCCCGGGTTACCTGGTGGTTGTGGCAGGGATCATTCAGCCCCGGGTTACCTGGTGGTTGTGGCAGGGATCATTCAGCCCGGGTTACCTAGTGGTTGTGGCAGGGATCATTCAGCCCCGGGTTACCTGGTGGTTGTGGCAGGGATCATTCAGCCCCGGGTTACCTGGTGGTTGTGGCAGGGATCATTCAGCCCGGGTTACCTGGTGGTTGTGGCAGGGATCATTCAGCCCCGGGTTACCTGGTGGTTGTGGCAGGGATCATTCAGCCCGGGTTACCTGGTGGTTGTGGCAGGGATCATTCAGCCCCGGGTTACCTGGTGGTTGTGGCAGGGATCATTCAGCCCCGGGTTACCTGGTGGTTGTGGCAGGGATCATTCAGCCCGGGTTACCTGGTGGTTGTGGCAGGGATCATTCAGCCCGGGTTACCTGGTGGTTGTGGCAGGGATCATTCAGCCCCGGGTTACCTGGTGGTTGTGGCAGGGATCATTCAGCCCCTGGGTTACCTGGTGGTTGTGGCAGGGATCATTCAGCCCGGGTTACCTGGTGGTTGTGGCAGGGATCATTCAGCCCGGGTTACCTGGTGGTTGTGGCAGGGATCATTCAGCCCCGGGTTACCTGGTGGTTGTGGCAGGGATCATTCAGCCCGGGTTACCTGGTGGTTGTGGCAGGGATCATTCAGCCCCGGGTTACCTGGTGGTTGTGGCAGGGATCATTCAGCCCCGGGTTACCTGGTGGTTGTGGCAGGGATCATTCAGCCCGGGTTACCTGGTGGTTGTGGCAGGGATCATTCAGCCCCGGGTTACCTGGTGGTTGTAGCAGGGATCATTCAGCCCCGGGTTACCTGGTGGTTGTTGCAGGGATCATTCAGCCCCGGGTTACCTGGTGGTTCTACCACCAGATGTTCCCCCTCTCTCCCACCTCCCTGCTGGTCTACTGCTGGGTGGTTACTGTGGTATTGCCCCAGGCCTGCCTGGCCTCTTCTGACACTCTGAACAGGTCAGGGAGTTGGATACAGAGATCCTGCATATGTAAAGTACTGTATGCCTAGAAACATATGATGCAATTGAATTGAGGCTTGAGGCTAGACAGACTTTTGACAATTAGAGAGATTACATCCACTGCAGGGAAAGGGATTGTGAGCACGACTCGCTGTGCTTTGCCGCCACAAGCTTTGCAGAGGATAAGGGCCTGTTTGTCATGCCACACAGAAACAGTCACTAGCAGCCAGACATCAAAACAGACATCCACACTGCAAGTCAGCCCTGTCCACCCGAATCAATGGAAATAAAGTACAGACGTCTTTTGCATGCAAATGAACAATGTCATCAGTTCTGCAGTACCAGTATTCTGCCTGTCAGCACTCCTGCTACAGTCTACTCATGATAGGACCATGATTCAATCAAAGCATGGAACTCATTAGAGCCAGGCAGTGTGTTTCTTATGGGATGTGGCTGTTGAAATACAACTCTGTACCATAAAGAGCTCTGTGCTCCCATATCCTTACTCATTGTACACCGATCCTGTTATAAAACAACCGCAGATATGGGGGTTTATCATTGGAGTCGAGCGCAACTTCCTGTGTGTTTATGAAAGAGCGTTTAGTGAATCACTAAGCAGTCAGACTCAGGCCCCTCGAAGCCTCTTAGAAACCCACTTGGCTATAGTAATGAGGTTAGTTTATGCAGCTCCATGGTTGAGCTAATTATCTTAGGTGTCCTACTGTACTTGCTTCTCTAATTTGGTGTATTCTATTATTCTATTTCTGCTCGTTAACCCCAAACAGTGTTTAATTTGGAATTTAGTTCATGTTGGAGGTCAGGTTACTAACATGCTTGTAGGAAATGATCGGAATTGTGTAACTAAATCGTGTGCATGCTAAAGACTGAGTTCATCACATTGCCTTGTGTATAATGAGGGCATGGATTCAGACTGGTTTGTTAGGTTGTTCATAATTAGGGCCAGTATGTTCTTAGACACATGACCTGTGCTGGAAAACTCTGGACCCTAGGCTTATGCTTCCAGTCAGGTCATGATCAACTCCTTTATTATATTCTACTCTTATGTTAGATATTGTATTATACTATACTATAATGACTGTATCTATAGTGCTGCGACCTGGGCTACCATGCCAGCCTGGCACGTACCTTCAGGACCTACCTGTCAGCTGAGTACAACCTGGAGACTAGTCGCCACGAGGGCCTGGACATCATGGAGAACGCCGTGGACAACCTGGACTCCCGCAGCGACAAGCACAAGATCATGGACATGCACAACCAGGTGTTCTGCCCTCCCATGCGCTTCGAGTACCTGCCCCACATGGGGGACGAGGTGAGAGGTGTTAAATGACTGATACATTTGGTACATTTATAGATTCATACTATATCTTTATCAAAATGTATCCAAGTTACAAGTACAACCAATACATTTTTTAAACCATGGAAACCACATTCATGCCAGCAGCAAGCATGTTTTTTTCCAATCCTGTGAGACAGTTTGCCCAGCCCGTACCTCTCTGTGTCCTCTCAGGTGTGTCAGGTGAGTGCCCAGCAGCCTGTGCAGACTGAGCTTCTGATGCGCTACCACCAGCTGCAGTCCCGCCTGGCCACGCTCAAGATCGAGAACGAGGAGGTGAAGGCTTTTTTGAAATGTACCTTTATTTAACTAGGCAAGTCAGTTAAGAACAAATTCTTATTTACAATGACGGCCTACCCGGCCAAACCCTAACCCGGACGACACTGGGCGAATTGTGCACCACCCTACAGGACTCCCAATCACAGCCAGTTGTGATACAGCCTGGAATCGAACCAGGGTCTGTAGTGATGCCTCTAGTACTGAGATGCAATGCCTTAGACAGCTGCGCCACTCTGGAGTCCATGATAGCGTCCCCCCCCCAGTGTGTCTGTTGCTTCCCCCCACTGAGACTGCTCTGTAGCCTCTGTCACCTCTCTCTTTGACATGCCCAAACTCAGCCGGTCTTTAGAGACCATCAGTTCTCATCGCAAGTCCATTTCAGTGGCCCACACACACTCCTTGGGAGCAGAGAGTATATTCAGCTTCTGATATTAACTTGTGTGAAAACACTAATGGGTGCATGTTCCATGTAGATACAGTACATCACTGTTGATGGTCTATTGTGTGTTGTGATGACTGGTCCTTCTCAGTGGGAGCAGCAGGCAGTGCACACACACACACACACACACACACACACACACACACACACACACACACACACACACACACACATAAACAAACAAACCTCTCACCCTCTGAGTAGATGCAAGTGCTAACGGAGGTGCTAATGACCCTGGCTGGCTAGCTACAGCCTGCCCTGATGACTATGCCTCCGTCTCATAACATCTCATATAACTGGCGGGTAATCTCAGCGCTGTAGAGAAAGAGCCCGCAGCCCTTTTACATCCAGACAAACCAGACGCTCTTCATATTCTGCTGTTATTCTGATGGATGGCTGACCAGTGGGTCATCTGGTACACTGCCTATGAATGAGCCCTGTACCAGTTGTTATTCAGGGTCAATTTGTCTTTGAAATGGGATATGCCAGTGATCGCTCACACTTGACCTTGCACATGTCGTAGGGAACCCTGAAGTTTAAAAAATCTTACTGGCCTATTATGTTACAAAGGACCTGGATCAGATGACTGAGGAGGAAATGCTGTTTCATTTATCACCATTTCATTTTTTGTTGTTGAAATTCTTCCCTTTCTTGTTGTTCTGAAGGACATGGATCAAATTTTTTTTTTTTTAGGCAAGTCAGTTAAGAACAAATTCTTATTTTCAATGACGGCCTAGGAACAGTGGGTTAACTGCCTGTTCAGGGGCAGAACAACAGATTTGTACCTTGTCAGCTTGGGGATTTGAACTTGCAACCTTTCGGTTACTAGTCCAACGCTCTAACCACTAGGCTACCCTGCCACCCCGACTGAGTAGGAAATCCTAGTTCATCTGTCATCGTGTCAGTTGTTGAATCATTCCCTTTGCTGTAGGTGAGGAAGACACTGGACGCCACCATGCAGACCATGCAGGACATGCTGACTGTGGAGGACTTTGATGTGTCCGATGCTTTCCAACATAGCCGCTCCAATGAGTCCATGAAGTCTGTTGCCTCTGAGACCTACATGAGCAAACTGAACGTGGCCAAGAGACGGGCCAACCAGCAGGAGACAGAGGTCTTCTACTTCACTGTGAGTACCTGCCTGCTATACATAGCCTTCATACCTGCCTGCTATACATAGCCTTCATACCTGCCTGCTATACATAGCCGTCATACCTGCCTGCTATACATAGCCTTCATACCTGCCTGCTATACATAGCCTTCATACCTGCCTGTTATACATAGCTGTCATACCTGCCTGCTATACATAGCCTTCATACCTGCCTGCTATACATAGCCTTCATACCTGCCTGCTATACATAGCCGTCATACCTGCCTGCTATACATAGCCTTCATACCTGCCTGTTATACATAGCCTTCATAACGGCCTGTTATGCATAGCCTTCATACCTGCCTGTTATACATAGCCTTCATACCTGCCTGTTATGCATAGCCTTCATACATGCCTGTTATGCATAGCCTTCATACCTGCCTGTTATGCATAGCCTTCATACCTGCCAGTTATGCATAGCCTTCATACCTGCCTGCTATACATAGCCTTCATACCTGCCTGCTATACATAGCCTTCATACCTGCCTGTTATACATAGCCTTCATATCTGCCTGTTATGCATAGCCTTCATACCGGCCTGTTATGCATATCCTTCATAACTGCCTGTTATACATAGCCTTCATACCTGCCTGCTATACATAGCCTTCATACCTGCCTGCTATACATAGCCGTCATACCTGCCTACTATACATAGCCTTCATACCTGCCTGCTATACATAGCCTTCATACCTGCCTGCTATACATAGCCGTCATACCTGCCTGCTATACATAGCCTTCATACCTGCCTGTTATACATAGCCTTCATACCTGCCTGTTATGCATAGCCTTCATACCTGCCTGTTATACATAGCCTTCATACCTGCCTGTTATGCATAGCCTTCATACCTGCCTGTTATACATAGCCTTCATACCTGCCTGTTATGCATAGCCTTCATACCTGCCTGTTATGCATAGCCTTCATACCTGCCTGTTATGCATAGCCTTCATACCTGCCTGTTATGCATAGCCTTCATACCTGCCTGTTATACATAGCCTTCATACCTGCCTGTTATGCATAGCCTTCATACCTGCCTGTTAACTGCCTGTTAAATCTGTTTCATAGTTAAGTAACATACCTGGCTGTACTGCCATAGCCACTGCAGTGTACAGTACTGCACATCAACATCAAGCCATCAGCCATCACACTATTCCATAAAACACATATGACAAGCCCATGCTTTGGAAATCACATGGAAATCCAATTATCCCTGAAACAGATTGAGTTTGTTCCGTACAGAATGAAACTGACTGAATGTGTTCTCTGGCCTCTGTGGTGGATGGCAGGCGTCTCCGCCTGTTCCAGTCACATCCCATTAGCGCTGTTCACTCACTGACGCCTTCATCTGGTCTGTTTGGGTTCACAGAAATTTAAGGAGTTCCTGAACGGCAGCAACCTCATCATTAAACTGCAGGCCAAGCATGACCTCCTGAAGCAGACACTGGGAGAAGGTAAGGCCCCTCGGTCTCTCCACCAATGACATCATATCTATTTAAATCAATGTTAGTTTGACACCCCTTCTCTTAATGCTCCTACTTCCTTCTGGTCACAGTGATGTTAATGGCAGGCGCCAGGCCTTGCGTGTCAACGCCTAGCTCGGTATGAGCCAGAAATCCCTATGTGATAGGTGATGGGTCTGTAAAATGGCCGCCATCAGGCCCAGTAGTGTTGTGGAGCTCTTATCTAATGAGCAAATCTGTACCAGGCAGAGGAACCTGGATGAGACCACATGAACTTGTTTCTTCTCAAGGGGCAGAAGGGAACCAGGGAAGAGGAATTAAGTTCAAATTCAAAGGCGAGTTGCATCAAAGGAATCACAAGAAAACACTAAAGCACCACTCCTCTCTTCTCATTTGCACGAGTGAGACATTGCACTGGTTGGTTCCTGTATGTTGTAGCCTCTAGGAGGATCCTGGAGGAGTATGGGTAATAGAAACCCCCGCCCTTCTCGCAGAGGCCCCTCCCAGGAGGTCCTTTGTCACCTCAGCCGTGAGTAGTTTACGCCCAATCAGTCAGGATGTCCCAGCTCCCAGCAGCACCATCTCAGCAGCTGCTACTGCACCAGGGGTTCCCCTAGTAGAGAGGGACAGCAGGCACAACCAGCTGAGGCCATGCACGCACACACACACACACATCATTTCACACCATACTCACATACAGTGCACAAACTTGGTCGACATGGATTTGTCTTGTCAGTCTAGGCATCCCTAATGTTCCTCTGTCATCTTCAGATCTCTATGAACTGATACCTCAAACTTATTCCTCAGACTGCTTGAATGTGTTTTCATGTGAACATAGCCCACAGCTTGTTTGTTTGTGTGATCGTGGCCCAGTGCTGCTGTCTGTGTAGGGACATACCAACAATGTTTATTATTCAGGTGATCAATCTAGCCTGCTCATTAAGTGTGTGTGTGTGTGTGTGTGTGTGTGTGTGTGTGTGTGTGTGTGTGTGTGTGTGTGAGAGAGAGAGAGAGGTGCTGTCTGTGTGTGTGTTTTTGGTGAAAGTTTGAAAGAAAGTGAAACTATTTGAATATTTGGGTTTGGTGCTTGTGCGTGCAGATGTGTCTCTTTGTGTGCTGAGACATGCACAGGGCTTTGGGACAAAGGGCTCAGTGAGCTGGCACTGACATTAAACAGTGTCACCAGTGTGAGATGACCCCCCCCTGTACCCCCAGTCTTCCACCTCCCACCCAGAGCCCTTTTCTTCCCTCGGGCAGCGGGCCTGCACCCCACAGGGTCCTCTCTGAGGTTTCTACGGCGACAGCTCAATGCCTTTGTCTCAGGGATGCTGTTGTTGCTAGACCATTCAGTTCTCCCTCAATAGCTTTGACTATTCCCATGAAATCCTTCACTGAGCCCTGGTAAAGGAGCAGGAGTTAGCCTGCGCACTGTGCATACCATGCCCTCATATTCTTAATGACATTTCTCTCTTCTGTGTTTGCAGGAGAAAGGGCTGAATGTGGGACTACGAGGTAAGATGTCTTAAGATAACTAAACCATTTCAAATCCCCTGCCTTTGTTCCAAGACGCCTTTTCAACTGAACTTATAGAAATTGGAATTAACATGCACAGTCATTGGGTAGAGTAATAATGATTATTGTATGATGATTATAAAAATTTGACTGTAAAATATACACAGTCCTACACTATCAAGTCTTCAGCCAAATGAACAAAGTCCCTAATGAATGATAACCTACATCTATGTATGTTTCCAAAGATCGTGGTGCATATTTAAGGTTATTTGATGTCAGTGGGTGTCTGATACTTCTCAGATAGAGTTCAGTGTGTCAAATTGGAGGGCCTGTTGTCCGGACCTCTCGCAGTCTCTATGGGGGTGCCACAGGGTTCAATTCTCGGGCCAACTATTTTCTCTGTATACATCAATGATGTCGCTCTTGCTGCTGGTTATTCTCTGATCCACCTCTACGACACCATTCTGTATACTTCTGGCCCTTCTTTGGACACTGTGTTAACAAACCTCCAGACAAGCTTCAATGCATACAACACTCATTCCGTGGACCCCAAATGATCTTAAATGCAAGTAAAACTATATGCATGCTCGTCAACCGATCGCTGCTCGCACGCGCCAGCCCGTCTAGCATCACTACTCTGGACGGTTCTGGCTTAGAATATGTGGACATCTATAAAAACCTAGGTGTCTGGTTAGACTGTAAACTCTCTTTCCAGACTCACATTAAACATCTCCAATCCAAAATTAAATCTAGAATTGGCTTCCTATTTCGCAACAAAGCATCCTTCACTCATGCTGCCAAACATACCCTCGTAAAACTGACCATCCTACCGATCCTCGACTTCGGCGATGTCATTTACAAAATAGCCTCCAACACTCTACTCAGCAAATTGTATGTAGTCTATCAAAGTGTCATCCGTTTTGTGACCAAAGCCCCATATACCACCCACCACTGCGACCTGTATGCTCTCGTTGGCTGGCCTTCGCTTCATATTCGTCGCAAAGCCAACTGGCTCCAGGTCATCTATAAGTCTTCGCTAGGTAAAGCCCCGCCTTATCTCAGCTCACTGGTCACCACAGCAGCACCCACCCGCAGCACAAAGCCAACTCCTCCTTTGGTTGCCTTTCCTTCCAGTTCTCTGCTGCCAATGACTGGAACGGAAATCACTAAAGCTGGAGTCTTACATCTCCCTCACTAACTTTAAGCATCAGCTGTCAGAGCAGCTTACCGATCATTGCACCTGTACATAACCCATCTGTAAATAGCCCACCCAACTACCTCATCCCCATATTGTTATTTATTTATTTTGATCCTTTGCACCCCAGTATCTCTACTTGCACATTCATCTTCTGCACATCTATCACTCCAGTGTTAATGCTAAATTGTAATTATTTCGCCACAATGGCCTATTTATTGCCTTACCTCCCTAATCTTACTACATTTGCACACCCTGTATATAGATTTTTCTGTTGTGTTATTGACTGTACGTTTGTTTATCCCATGTGTAACTGTGTTGTTGTTTGTGTCGCACTGCTTTGCTTTATCTTGGCCAGGTCGCAGTTGTAAAGGAGAACTTGTTCTCAACTGTCCTCCCTGGTTAAATAAAGGTGAAATTAATCAAAACAAATGAACAAGCTACTGCAGGTCATACAGGATGGAGTTCTCAGAGCATCTTGTTCACATACAACCATTATTTTCGGCTCCATTTACCTTATTGCCAGGAGTTAATACAAACCTAAGCATCATGTGATGCAAAGCCACAATGAGCAGAATGGTTGAGGCTGAGTTTAGAGTTCTGGCTGGATGGCAGAGTGGACAGGGCTGTGTGTCACTGCTCTCTGTCTCTGGGAAGGGCTCCAGGACCGCAGTGCAGTTGGAGCAGGCATGCTGTTAGTGTGTGTGTGTGTGTGTGTGTGTGTGTGTGTGTGTGATATTATTGAAGTAAATTCGTAAGTGTATTTTAATATGTTTTGTCATATTTTTATAAGTTTGGATAAGACTAAAATATCTTTTAGGAATGCTACTTTGGTTGAGCCTGACGACTCCTCTACTGCTCTGTCGTTTTCTACAATCTTTAGTCTGAGATCGTTCAAAACAAATTCATCAGCGATTGGATCGTCTCTAGCCAATCAGAGCATCAATGCCAGTCACCGCCTCTTCACCCACGTGTTTTCTGGCCTTGACCCAACCCATCGGTTCTGGACCAATCAGACGGTCCCAAATGTGTTCGCATTCGGTGAAGGGTCAGGGAGGTACTCAGATCCAGACTCATTGTGGAGAATAAACTAACGTCCGTGGGCGTAGCGTAGCGTTTGGCCAGAGCAAGGAGTCTGGATAGCCAGGCAAACTTTAGTTTGCCCTGTCCATGACCGGCCTTTGCTGAAGTACCACCGGTCTGCTAACCACACTGTACTGAGTGTACAAACCATTAGGAACACCTGCTCTTTCCATGACATAGACTGACCTGGTTAATCCAGGTGAAAGCTATGATCCCTTATTGATATGACCTGATAAATTCACTTCAATCAGTGTAGATGAAGGGGAGGAGACAGGTTAAAGTGTCACGCCCTGACCTTAGTTATCTTTGTTTTCTTTATTATTTTGGTTAGGTCAGGGTGTGATGAGGGTGGTTGGTTTAGTTTTTGTATTGTCTAGGTGTTTTTGTATTGTCTAGGTGTTATTGTCCTGTCTAGGGTTTTTGTATATCTATGGGGTTTTAGTATGTCTAGGTATATGTAGGTCTATGGTGGCCTGAATTGGTTCCCAATCAGAGACAGCTGTTTATCGTTGTCTCCGATTGGGGATCCTATTTAGGTTGCCATTGTCTATGTGTAGTTGCATGTCAGCACTCGTGTTTATAGCGTCACGGTTGGGTTGTATAGTTTCTTCTGTTTTCTTTCTTCATTAAAATAATGTATTCATCTCACGCTGTGACTTGGTCTCCTCGTTATGACGAACGTGACAAAGAAGGATTTTTAAGCCTTGAGACAATTGAGACATGGATTGTGTATGTGTGCCATTCAGAGGGTGAATGGGCAAGACAAAGTATTTAAGTGCTTTTGAACAGGGTATGGTAGTAGGTGCCAGGCCCACCGGTTTGTGTCAAGAACTGCAACGCTGCAGGGTTTCTCACGCTTCAGTTTCCTGTGTGTATCAAGAATGGTCCACCACCCAAAGGACATCCAGCAAACTTCGCACAACTGTGGGAAGCATTGTAGTCAACATGGGCCAGCATCCCTGTGGAACGCTTTTGACACCTTGTAGAGTCCATTCCCCAACGAATTGAGGCTGTTCTGAGGGCAAAAGAGGGGGTGCAATAAATATTAGGAAGGTGTTCCTAATGTTTTGTACACTCAGTGTATATGTCAGGGATAACCTGAACTCTCAGCAGGTGTGCTTGATTTTATAAGCTCTGATGAATAATTTTTACATTCAGCTATATATTAGGAATCATTAACCTCTCCTGTTTTCAATAAGTCAGTCAGAGTGGGTTTTATGAAGGGGCCCCCAGCCTCCGAGACACTCAGGGACCCAACACTCCCAGCAGCCCAGCCTAGCGCTGCCTAAGGGTTAATTACAGGGCAGAGCCATCAGGTTTAAATAACACACACCAGTAAGTGAAAAAACGTCTAATTTTGGTAGACTTTTCAACATCTGGATATGGATCACTTCCTCCTGCTTACACACATAAAATAAAATAGAGCAGATGGGGATATTTGGGAAGGTAGAAGTCAGGACAATTGAGAGATGTTTGTATATCTGCATTTTAGCCTTGCGTGTTCGTTCAACTGTTTCACAGCATATGGTGTTTTTGTTCCCTTCCTCACCCGTCATCTCCCCAGGCCCCCCACTCTACCCCCTAAACCACAGAAAATGCGGAAGCCTAGGCCGCGCTCCATCTATAACCATAAACTGTTTAACGGCAATATGGAGACCTTCATCAAGGTACCCGCCCATGGCTAGGGTGTGTGAATTAGTGCCCTCTGTGGGGCTGGAAAGAGAGGGCAGCTAGGGTCCTCCTCTCTCTCCCTTGCTCTCTCTTCCTGCTCACTGCTCAACCTCATCCCGTAACCTCTGTCTTTAACCTCAACTCCTCTTCCTCTCTTCCATGGCTCTGACGATGCACACAGACAGGGTGAAAGAGGATTAGTGTCTCCCTATCCTTTTAGATGTAGTAGTAGCACAGGCCTCTAACCTCGGCTAATCCTCAGACGTGAGGATACCGTGTCTCATAGTCCCCATTGTGGCTCTGTAGAGAGCCCTGTGCTAGTTGGTTCTGTCCCTCACTGCACCCCGTCTCACTGCATCTCAAGCCATCCCAGCGGCCTCTGACCTGTGCTTATCCTCCAGGCCTCCAGGGGGGGCTCTGTCTGTCATCTGTGCTTCTCTAACTGTGTTGCCTCTCTGCCTCCTTCCCTCTGCACCTCCTTGCTGCGCTACTTTCTGCCCCAGGGGAAGACGGAATGCCCGTACCCGCAACCAGGTACTATCAGTGGGGGGTGGTAGGATGGGAGGTAGGGCGCGTGGCACGGTGCTGTAGAGTGGGTCCACCTGAAAACTATTACACTAATAGTTCTACATGCTGATTTCTGCCTTCTCCTCCACACGCAGTCGTACTAATGTGCTCCAATAGCATGGCACTGCTACTCCACTTGTTTCATGACTGTTTGCTTGCTATAATGAGGGGCTGTGAATAGCAATGGTTTATATCTGTCACTTTAATGGTGCTCATTTGAATGTTGGTGGACACTGCTGTTTATGAAGCCATCAAGAAGAGGCATTTATTTCCTTATGCCAGGGTGCAGGGCAGGCCTAGAATACTCTGTGCTCTGATTAATAGAATACACAGTATGCTGAAATGTATGTTGTTTTACATAAACAACAGAATCTATCAATATGGACAGTCTAGTATTTGTGGTTAATAATTTTCTTGTCACTGTATTAGTGTCAGTCATCCATGCTTTGCTCTCACTATTGCCATGATTTGCTCTCAGGATTCAGGTCAACCTATTCCTCTTGTGGTTGAGAGCTGTATTCGACACATCAATTTGTATGGTAAGTCTACTAAAATGACACCTTTACTGTATTGACTGTATAGAAGGGTATTCAGAAAGCTATGAACTCCACTGTGAACATAACAGATGATATATCCTCTGGGTAGAGGTAATACAGTCATTAAAACATCTCCAGGTCTTGAGACATAAAGTGCCAGTCAAAAGTTTGGACACTCCTACTCATTCCAGAGTTTTTCTGTATTTTTACTACTTTCTACATTGTATACTAATAGTGAAGACATCACAACTAGGAAATAGCACATATGGAATCATGTAGTAACCAAAAAAGTGTTAAACAAATCAAAATATTTTTTAGATTTGAGATTTTCCAAGTAGCCACCTTTTGCCTTGATGACAGCTTTGCACACTTTTGGCATTCTCTCAACCAGCTTCATGAGGTAGTCACCTGGAATGCATTTCAATTAACAAGTCTGCCTTGTTAAAAGTTAATTTGTGGAATTTTTTCCTCCTTAATATGTTTGAGACAATCAGTTGTGTTGTGACACAGGTAAGGGTATACAGAAGATAGCCCTTTTTGGTAAAAGACCATATTATGTCAAGAACCGCTCAAGTAAGCAAAGCGAAATGACAGTCTATAATTACTTCAAGACATGAAGGTCAGTCAATCTGGAAAATTTCAAGAACTTTGAAAGTTTCTTCAAGTGCAGTTGAAAAACCATCAAGCGCTATGATGAAACTGGCTCTCATGAGGACCGCCACCGGAAAGGAAGACCCAGAGTAACCTCTACTGCAGAGGATAAGTTCATTAGAGTTACCAGCCTCAGATGGCAGCCCAAATAAATGTTCAAGTAACAAACACCTCTCAACATCAACTGTTCATAGGAGACAGCATGAATCAGGCCTTCATGGTCGAATTGCTGCAAAGAAACCACTACTAAAGGACACCAATAAGAAGAAGAGACTTGCGTGGGCCAAGAAACATGAGCAATGGACATTAGACAGGTGGAAATCTGTCCTTTGGTCTGATGAGTCCAAATTTGAGATTTTTGGTTCCAACCTCTGTTTCTTTGTGAGCCGCAAAGTAGGTGAACGGATGATCTCCATATGTGTGGTTCCCACCATGGAGCATGGGGGAGGAGGTGGGATGGTGTGGGGGTGCTTTGCTAGTGACACTGTGATTTATTTAGAATTCAAGGCACACTTAACCAGCATGGCTACCACAGTATTCTGCAGTGATATGCCATCCCATGTGGTTTGCGCATAGTGGGGCTATCATTTGTTTTTCAACAGGACAATGACCCAAAACACACCTCCAGGCTGTGTAAGGGCTATTTGGTGATGGAGTGTTGCATCAGATGACCTGGCCTCCACAATCACCCGACCTCAACCCAATTGAGATGGTTTGGGATGAGTTGGACCGCAGAGTGAAGGAAAAGCAGCCAACAAGTGCTCAGCATATATGGGAACTTCTTCAAGACTGTTGGAAAAGCATTCCAGGTGAAGCTGGTTGAGAGAATGCCAAGAGTGGGCAAATCTGTCATCAAGGCAAAGGGTGGCTATTTGAAGAATCTAAAATATATTTTGATTTCTTTAACACATTTTTGGTTACTACATGATTCCATATGTGTTTCATAGTTTTGATATCTTCACTATTATTTTTACAATGTAGAAAATAGTACAAATAAAGAAAAGCCCTTAAATGAGTACTGTAGGTCTATCCAAACTTTTGACTGGTACTGTTCCTGCTTTGATTTAACACCTCAGCCCCCAGTAAATAATGTGACAGGAGCGTGGTAACACATCACGTGGCAGCGCATCACGCATAGGGACTGACAGGTCCCTTGGTCTTTGTTTACTAATCACTTCAACCTTCCCTCCTCATATCTTCATCCTTCTGTCCGCCTCCACATCTGACTCCAGCCATAGTGGTGTAGCCCCAAGGCCTGTACCCCCCTCCTGACCCCTCCCCCCTAGACCTAATCAAACACCCACAAACTGATTAGGGGTTCTCTAACAGAAACCATAGGCAGCAGACCATCTGAGGGGCCTCACCTGGAAGAAGAAAAAACATGTCCCTTTATGACTAGATTACATTTCATGTAGTCGGCCGTCTTGGTGTGGGAATAATGGTGGGCTCAGGCTCAGCCTTGGACTCAGTATGATGTTTCTATGTGTTGTTGCAGGGCTCCAGCAGCAGGGCATTTTCCGTGTGCCTGGATCCCAGGTGGAGGTTAATGATATTAAAAACTCATTTGAGAGAGGTAGGTCCCTGGTGAGACTGGAGGTAATTGGTGATAGATTAGCTTTTAGTTTTTCCTCTACAGCTCAGGATCAATAACACTAAAAACCCATTGAACTTCAGACATACAGTAGATATCTTCATAATATTTTCTACGTGTAACAAGCAAGAATTTGTAAGCCCACTTTAAAAAAAGATATATATGTACAGTTATGAATTATTTATTGGCAAATCTTTTCAGTGATTCAGTTCTGTTGCAGTGGTCAGATACTCCAAAAGAATAACTCTACTCTATTGTTTTACTAGGCGAAGACCCATTGATTGAAGACCAGAATGAACATGACATCAACTCAGTGGCAGGGGTCCTCAAGCTGTACTTCAGGGGCCTGGAGAACCCTCTGTTCCCCAAGGAACGCTTCCTGGATCTCATGTCTACTATAAGTGAGTAGACTCTACACCAGGGGTGGGCAAACTTTTTGACTCGCGGGCCACAATGGGTTCTAAAATTTGACAGAGGGGCCGGGCCAGGAGCATTTGGAGGGAGTGTTTGGGCCGGATATACTAAAGCATTAAATGTAGTGTGTGCAAACCTCATAGCACAGTAAGAACACTACAACCCAATTTATTAACTGTCTTTCAAATGTGAAAAATAGCCCTTATCAGTTAATAAATTTGTCTCAAGGAATATGCAAGATATGGCATTTACATACTATTTCGCAGATACTGGGAGGAGGAAATGTAAATAGATTAAAATAACATACGCACTGTGATTTATCAAGATTGCGTCTGTTTTTAATAAGTTTCAATCGAAGGTGCAAAGTTAAAGAAATCAACATTTATTGAAAAATGGAATCACTTTCAACATTCAAAACATATTATTACACAACGAAATACTCAAGCTCAATAATATCTACTTGTGTTAAACTCTGCAAAATCATGGATGGATTGTCCTGACCGCGCGCTCTACAAACTCGCCACGGACGCCCTCGCCTTCACGCGCAAACAGTACACAGACATAGGCTGTATTAAATATCCTACCTGCAGCTGAAAATTTAAATTTAAATTAAGAGCGATGTGCGGCGTGTTAATTAAGCTACTGTACCGCTGCTGTGCGTAAATGCGCATTGCTCTTAATTAAAAGACGCACTTCCAAACTTTCCATATGCATTTTTTCATAACACAGCAGAAAAACTCACCATTTCAGTGGGAACAGTGTTGTTGGTCTCCCTTTTTTGCCAGTGCATCAAAGTCTGGAGTTAGTTTTGTTGTGGCAATTCTCAGGACAGATCTGAGGTGTTGGTCAGTTAACTTGGATCTGTGATGGGCTTTGTTGATTTTCATGACGCTAAACGTCTGCTCACACACGTAGCGCCGTCCTCCGGAGGTTTGGAAACGCAGTCTCGTTAAGTGAAGCGTAAAAGTCATTCAGTTTAAGAGACTTGAACTTCTCCTTTGAGACGGAGTCAGACTGAAGATCGATCAGTTCCAATTGCAGCTCCTGCGGTGCTGATTCGGGGTCTTGTGACAGGGGACAGGACACCAGTTGAAGTGACTTGTCAATTTTTTCAAAATCACAGAACCGATGGCAAAATTCTCTGTGCAGATCGTCCAGTGATTTGCAGTATTTCTTCGCATTTCGGGCGGCCTCTTTCTGCACGGCTAGTGTGGGGAAATGTGCGAAAGATTTGTTTGACATTTGCCTGGAGAATAAAACCAGCTTGGATTTGAAGGCTCTCACATTTGTGTACATGTCGTGCGCAAACTGATCTTTCCCCTGTAGCTTCACGTTCAGCTCATTCATGTGTGAAAATATGTCCACAGCAAACGCAAAGTCACAAAGCCAGTTTGTGTCGCTCAGCTCGGGAATTCTTCGTTTCCCCATTAAATTAAAAAATGAGCGAATCTCGTCTTTGAGCTCCCAGACTCGTTGAAACACTTTCCCCAAACTTAACCAGCGGACGCGAGAGTGGTAAATTAGGTCCTGGTGATCCGCATTAGTTTCTTCCAGGAACGTAATGAACTGACGATGATTAAGTCCCCTTGCTCGTATGAAGTTAACAAGTTTTACAACTGGATCCACGACGTGATTAAGCTGCAATACAGACTTACACAGAGACTCCTGATGAATGATGCAGTGAAGTAAAATAACATCCTGGTCAGGGTTTTCTTCTTTCACTTTATCCTGGATTCTTTTCAGCAGCCCGATGTTTGTTCCAGTTAAATTTGGCGATCCATCCGTGGTGACATTGGCAAGTTTACTCAAAGGTAGCTTCATTCTCTCGATGACAGCAGACACCTGTTCATATAAGTCCTCTCCTCGCGTTTTCCCTTTCAGTGATTCCATGCTCAAAAGCTCCTCCGTTATCTCAAAACTGTCGTTAATCCCTCGGATAAAAATTAGGAGCTGAGCAGTGTCTTTTATGTCGTTACTTTCATCCAGTGCTAGTGAATATAACTTAAAGGACTCCGCCTTTTTGTTTAACTCGCTGACTATATCTTCGTCAATCAGTTCCACGCGGCGAGTCACTGTCCTGCGTGCTAAACTGATTTTTTCAAACTTGGCTTTGCTCTCCGGACACAAGAGACCTGCTGTCTCTACCATGCACTCTTTCAAAAACTCGCCTTCGGAGAAAGGCTTGCTAGCCTTTGCTAATTTGAATGCCAGCAAATAACTTGCCTTGGTACTTGACTCTTGAATTGCAGTTTGTCGGTGAAAAAGTTCTGTTGACTCTGTAAATTAGCTGCCAACCTCTGAGCAGTAGCCGCCCGTTCTTGTGTTGACTGCTTGCTAGCATAGTTTGCATGCTTCGTGGCAAAGTGACGGCTGATATTGTACTCTTTGAAAACCGCAACAGCTTCTTGGCATATCAGACATACAGCCGTTGATCGGACTTCAGTGAAGAAGTATTTTGTTGTCCACTCCTTATTAAACACTCGGCATTCGCTGTCCACTTTCCTTCTCTTTGGTCCGCTCATTTTCACAGAAGGGCTTAATGGTGACGTGAAACTAAGTGAAAATTAAAGTGAAATAAAGAGAAATACGCGCCACTCCAACAACGGTCAATGTGTTTTGAGTGCGCCATCTATTGGGGAAACGTGGGCATTGCAGGGAAAGGGGAAAAAAGGAGGTTTTTACTATAATTTGGACAAGTTCGGCGGGCCGGATTAAAAAGCCTAACGGGCCGTATGTGGCCCGCGGGCCGTAGTTTGCCCATGTCTGCTCTACACTGTTGGTCAATGTAGTAAATGTGTTCAGGGTAAATGAAATGATACCATATTCCTATCCATCTGGGTGGTGAAATAACACCACTGGGGCTACAGTACAGTACATGCCTTTGGATTATTCACACTATCTAGGTGGGTACCTCACTAGTAGAGATCAGAATCAAAATAGAAGAGAGAGAAGCCAACCTCCAGGTCCACAGATACATCATCACGCCCCAACCTCTACACCCTACACACACTGCTTTATGGTATAGTAGGGTAGGGTCTAGAGGCACGCAGTGGAACACATGGAAACAATCTCAACACCATGGCTGTCTGCCTGCCTGTGATTCAGTAGAAACCCAATAGGAAGGGAGGAGAGAGGGGACCACATCAGTCTACTAACTCAGCACAGCTTTGCAGTGTTTCACCCTGCTCCAGATAGCCCAGTCACTCAAATCACCATATCCTCCGATTTAAATGAGGAGGGGTTATCTATTAATAATAGGAGTGTTTGTGTTGTCATTACACACCCTTAGTATGACTGCCAGCCCCCTGCTAAAGTCTGATCATTCTGTATATTCAATAGATCATGGTGTTGTTATGGAGCATCATGTCTTTATTTTCCTCCCATTAATCTCAGTGCCAGGTGGTGTTATGACTCTCTGGGCTTCTTCTGTTTCAGAGCTGGAGTCTGGAGCTGAGAGAGCGCATCACGTCCAGCAGATTGTTGTGACTCTTCCTCGCACCGTCATCATCGTCATGAGATACCTGTTCGCTTTCCTCAATCAGTAAGTTGGCCACATTGACATAACAACTCACATATCACAGTCCTCTGTTGTTGAATAGAGTTGTCCCTATACCAGAGAACCTATACACTAAGGGCATACAGTAAAACAGGATGGAGTGAAGGTCTAAAATTATAACTTTTGTAAAAACTTCGGAGCCGAGGGGGGGGGGGGGTGAATCCCTGTACTGCACTAAATCAACAAAACTAGTGAATCTCTGCTGCAGTATTCAGAGAGTTATTGAACAGCCCTACTGTTCACCTCCTATTTATTACCGCGTCTGCCAGCAGCTCTTTAGAACTTATTTACGGGCTCAGAAACAGATCCATCAACCCAGTAATATACCTGTCCTGTTTTATTGGGCTGTTATTGATGCTCCCTTTGCTTGGTTCCACTGCAGAACAAAGCGTTTGATTCCACATTCAGACTTTTACCTCTGTGTTTTATACCCCCCTCAGACAGTTAGGCTCTGGGCCAGCTGTAGTTCTTTACTGCTCCACACCACTCTGTTCTGATTATGAGCCCCTCTTAAAACAGATGAGTGTGAGGATAGGCCGTTTGCCTGACTAGGATGTTGCTGGAAGGGAGGATGGGCTTACTGCCCCCTAAACCAGGATGGCTTATTAATAGGCCTGTTAAACTGTGAAGTTTTAAGGGCAGGCCTGTTAAGGTTGGAAGGGTGTGGGAATCTAAGCTTAACAGGGAGACTGAGGAATGTGCTAGCTAAGTTGAGATGTTGGGGGTTATTGAAACTAAAGGTAGGGGGTTTAAGGATTTTCTTATACTGAGATGTGGTGGAGGGGCAAAATGGATCTCAACTCATGTAGTAAAGTACATGTTGCTACTTCAGTGAAGTTGTAGATCTCAACTCACTGTAGAGTGTAGAGTCTACAGTCACAGCCATACTCAACCCTCTTTATATTACAGTTAATCAAATGGCTACCCGGACTATTTGCATTGTGTGCCCCCTCTCTTTTTACGCTGCTGCTACTCTCTGTTTATCATATATGCATAGTCACTTTAACCATATCTACATGTACATACTACCTCAATCAACCTGACTAACCGGTGTCTATATGTAGCCTCGCTACTTTTATAGGCTCGCTGCTGTATATAGCCTGTCTTTTTACTGTTGTTTTATTTCTTTACTTACCTGTTGTTCACCTAATACCTTTTTTGCACTATTGGTTAGAGCCTGTAAGTCTACTACACCTGTTGTATTCGGCGCACATGACAAATAAACTTTGATTTGATTTGGGAAACAGATAGGCCTCACTTCTATTGGGAAACGTAGGTCTTTGAGTATGTTTAATGGATCCACCCATCAATTCACCTCATAATGTAAATATGAAGTTCACTCTCTCTCTCTTCCCCTCCAGTCTATCCCAGTACAGTGATGAGAACATGATGGATCCCTATAACCTGGCCATCTGCTTCGGCCCCACCCTGATGCCCATCCCCGACGGACAGGACCCTGTAGCCATCCAGGCGCATGTCAATGAGGTCATCAAGACCATCATCATCCACAACGAGGTCATCTTTCCCAGCCACCGTGAGCTGGACGGGCCAGTCTATGAGAAGTGCATGACTGGAGGAGAGGAGTACTGGTGAGAAGTAGCTAGACCTGGGAGGTCACCATCTTTAAGACCTGCATTGAAGACATACTGTATGGCTAAGGCTAAAGCAGTAATACTGTTACTTGTGTAACCCTGGGTTTAGCACCAGTACAGTTAGATTGTTCTTCTTCTGGCTGCTCCAGCATATGGCATGGTCACTCACAGACTACATTACCATCCTGCTTGATAATGTGGTGAAAAGAGCGGAATTTGGAGTGTGTAGTAGAGATGAGGATGCTAGGCTCATTTATGTAAAGCTTGAGTGCATTCCTTATGGGGGTGGTTTTTTCTTAAGCACATGCTTTGACAGACAGTGCTTGGATATAATACTTAAGATAATTAATTTGATCTAGTGGCTAGAAATGTGGAATGGTATTTAGTTAAAGAGCAGGTTTGCATGGAAGGATACATTATGTAACTGTTTAAATGGCCTTTTCTCGTTGTTGCGTTTTATCCCAATATTCATTATACAGATACTCTAAAGTTCATGTAGAACTAATTATTCAAATCAAAATCAAATCAAAGTTGATTTGTCATGTGCACAGGATACAACAGGTTTAAACAGTGCAGTGAAATGCTTACTTGCAGGCTCTTTCTCAACAATGCCATATTCATTATCAAGGTAAAGAAATAGAAAAGTGTCAAATCCAGAATAGATTATTTTAAAAAGAGCCCCGAATTAATACTAAATCAGGGAAATAAAAACACACAAGAAATAATATAGACAGGAGAATGTAAGCTATATGCAAGGCCAGTACCATATCAATGGGCAGGGATACTGGTGATAGTTCAGGTAGATACTGTACAGTGCATTCAAAAAGTATTCAGACTCCTTAATTTTTTTCACATTTTGTTATGTTACAGCCTTATTCTTAAATGTATTGAGTTGGTTTTTTTCCTCATCAATCTACACACAGTACCCAATAATGACAAAGCAAAAACAGTTGGTTTTTTTCCTCATCAATCTACACACAGTACCCAATAATGACAAAGCAAAAACAGTTGGTTTTTGTGTGTGCAAATTTATACAAAATAAATAACTGAAATATCACATTTACATAAGTATTCAGACCCTTTACTCAGTACTTTGTTGAAGCACTTTTGGCAGCGATTACAGCCTTGAGTCTTCTTGAGTATGACGCTACAAGCTTGGCACACCTGTATTTGGAGAGTTTCTCCCATTCTTCTCTGCAGATCTTCTCAAGCTCAGGTTGGATGGGGAGCGTTGCTGCACAGCTTTTTTAACTTCTTGGATATAGGGGGCGCTCTTTTAATTTATGGATAAAAAAACGTTGCCATTTTAAACAAGATATTTTGTCACGAAAAGATGCTCGACTATGCATATAATTGACAGCTTTGGAAAGAAAACACTCTGACGTTTTATATATATTATCTGTGAGTGCCACAGAACGGATGCTACAGGCGAAACCAAGATGAAACTTCAAACAGGAAATGAGCAGAATTTTTGAGGCTCTGTTTTCCATTGTCTCCTTATATGGCTGTGAATGTGCCCTGAACGAGCCTACGCTTTCTGCCGTTTGCCCAAGGTGTCTGCAGCATTGTGACGTATTTGTAGGCATATCATTGGAAGATTGGCCATAAGAGACTACATTTACCAGGTGTCCGCCCGGTGTCCGTTGTCGAAATTGGTGCGTAATCTCCAAGCTGCACGCATTCATCCATGTGATTCAGGGGAGAGAGGAGACTTCCACGAACGATATATCATCGAAGAGATATGTGAAAAACACCTTAAGGATTGATTCTAAACAACGTTTACCATGTTTCAGTCGATATTATGGAGTTAATTTGGAAAAAAGTTTGGCGTTTTGATGACTGAATTTTCAGGTTTTTTTGGTTAGCCAAACGTGATGTACAAAACGGAGCGATTTCTCCTACACAAAGAATATTTTTGGACAAACTGAACATTTGCTATCTAACTGAGAGTCTCCTCATTGAAAACATCCGAAGTTCTTCAAAGGTAAATGATTTTATTTGAATGCTTTTCTTGTTTTTGTGAAAATGTTACCCGCTCAATGCTAACGCTAAATGCTACGCTAGCTATCAATACTGTTATACAAATGCTTGTTTTGCTATGGTTGAAAAGCATATTTTGAAAATCTGAGATGACAGTGTTGTTAACAAAAGGCTAAGCTTGAGAGCTAGCATATTTATTTCATTTCATTTGCGATTTTCATGAATAGTTAACGTTGTGTTATGCTAATGAGCTGCGGGGATAATTACACTCCTGGATACAGGTTTTTTTCGTAGCTAAACGTGATGAACAAAACGGAGCGATTTGTCCTAAACAAATAATATTTTGGGAAAAACTGAACATTTGCTATCTAACTGAGAGTCTCCTCATTGAAAACATCTGAAGTTCTTCAAAGGTAAATGATTTTATTTGAATGCTTTTCTTGTTTTTGTGAAAATGTTGCATGCTGAATGCTACGCTAAATGCTACGCTAGCTATCAATAATCTTACACAAATGCTTGTTTTGCTATGGTTGAAAAGCATATTTTGAAAACCTGAGATGACAGTGTTGTTAACAAAAGGCTAAGCTTGAGAGCTAGCATATTTATTTCATTTCATTTGCGATTTTCATGAATAGTTATGGTAATGAGCTTGAGGCTGTATTCACGATCCCGGATCCGGGATGGCTAGAATCAAGAGGTTAACCAGTTGCTCCTACCCTCTACTTTTTTGAACATTTTGTTAAAAATCGCGCAACATTTCAGCGCCCTGCTACTCATGCCAGGAATATAGTACGTTCATATGGTTAGAATGTGTGGATAGGAAACCCTCGGACGTTTTTAAAACTGGTTAAGTCACGACTGTGGCTATAACATAACGTGCGTTACATCGGAAAGCGCAGGAAAACCTGATCACAGAAAATGGAAATAAATATCCTTGCGCCACTTCCAGCAATTGTTAACAGTGAGCCGAATTAGATAAGACCGAGCATTCAACTCCCACAGCATCCCCATGTTGTCTAGAGTCTTGTGAATTGAATCATCTTTGATTCTTGGTTGAACCGAAACAGGGGCACCACTTACCTCCAGTCTCCGCCCAGATCATTCTGGAAGAGCTCTCTCGTGAAATTTTTTCCAAGACGACAGCTAATGATTTTTACATCGCCTACGGATGATTTTTATCGCTTATTAACGTTTACTAATACCTAAAGTAGCATTACAAACGTATTTCGAAGTGTTTTGTGAAAGTTTATCGTCTACTTTTTGAATTTTAAAAATGACGTTACGTTGTGAAATCGCTGTTTTTTTCGTTTATCACACAGTCTACATATAACGATATCTTGGCTTTATATGGCCCGATTTAATCGAAATAAAGACCCAATAGTGTTTATGGGACATCTAGGAGTGCCAACAAAGAAGATGGTGAAAGGTAATGACTGTTTTCTATTTTATTGTGCGGTTTGTGTAACGCCGAAATGCTAATTATTTTGTTTACGTCCCCTGCTGTGCTTTTGTGTTGTAGTGTATTGGTGCATGCTATCAGATAATAGCTTCTCATGCTGTCGCCGAAAAGCATTTTAAAAATCTGACTTGTTGCCTGGATTCACAACGAGTGTAGCTTTAATTCGATACCCTGCATGTGTATTTTAATGAACTTTTGAGTTTTAACTAATACTATTAGCATTTAGCGTAGCGCATTTGCATTTCCAGAGCTCTAGTTGGGACGCAAGCGTCCCAAGTAGAAGCAAGAGGTTAAGGACTTTCCAGAAATGTTTGATTGGGTTCAAATTCAGGCTCTGGCTGGGCCAATTAAGGACATTCAGAGACTTGTCCAGAAGCCACTCCCGCTTTGTCTTGGCTGTGTACTTAGGGTGGTTGTGCTGTTGGAAGGTGAACCTGGTTTTCATCAAGGATCTCTCTGTACTTGGCTCTGTTCATCTTTTCCTCGATCCTGACTAGTCTCCCAGTCCCTGCTGCTGAATAACATCCCCACAGCATGCCCCTGCCAACCACCATACTTCACCGTAGGGATGGTGCCAGGTTTCCTCCAGACGTGACGTTTGGCATTCAGGCTAAAGAGTTCAATCTTGGTTTCATCAGACCAGAGAATCTTGTTTCTCATGGTCTGAGAGTCTTTTAATGTCCCTTTTGGCAAACTCTAACCAGGCTGTCATGTGCCTTTTACTGAGGAGTGGCTTTCGTCTGCCCACTCGACCATAAAGGCCTGATTGGTGGAGTGCTGCAGAGATGGTTGTTCTTCTGAAAGGTTCTCCCATCTCCACAGACCAAGGCCCTTCTCCCCTGATTGCTCAGTTTGGCCGGGCAGCCAGCTCTAGGAAGAGTCTTGGTGGCTCCAAACTTCTTCCATTTATTAAGAATGATGGAGGCCACTGTGTTCTTGGGGACCTTCAGTGCTGCAGGCATTTTATGGTACCCTTCCCCAGATCTGTCTCAAATCAAATTTTATTAGTCACATGCGCCGAATACAAAAAGTGTAGACCTTACAGTGAAATGCTTACTTACGAGCCCCTAACCAATAATGCAGTTTCAAAAAAATATGGATAAGAATAAGAAATAAAAGTAACAAGTAATTAAAGAGCAGCAGTAAAATAACAATGGCGAGACAATATACAGGGGGGTACCGATACAGAGTCAATGTGCGGGGGCACCGGTTAGTTGAGGTAATATGTACATGTAGGTAAGAGGTATTAAAGTGACTATACATAGATGACAACTGAGAGTAGCAGTGGTGTAAAAAGGGGGTGGGGGGGCACTGCAAATAGTCTGGGTAGCCATTTGACTAGATGTTCAGGAGTATTATGGCTTGGGGGTAGAAGCTGTTTAGAAGCCTCTTGGACCTATACTTGGCGCTCCTGCACCGCTTGCCGTGCGGTAGCAGAGGGAACAGTCTATGACTAGGGTGATGATTTGCAAGCCCTGCCACATCCGGCGGGCATCAGAGCTGGTGTAGTACGATTCGATATTAGTCCTGTATTGACGCATTGCCTGTTTGATGGTTCGTCGGAGGGCATAGCGGGATTTCTTATAAGCTTCCAGGTTAGAGTCCCGCTCCTTGAAAGCGGCTGCTCTAGCCTTAAGCTCAGTGCGGATCCTGCCTGTAATCCATGGGTTCTGGTTGGGGTATGTACTTAGGGTCACTGTGGCGACGACGCCATCGATACCCTTATTGATGAAGCCAATGACTGATGTGGTATACTCCTCAATGCCATCGGAGGAATCCCGGAACATATTCCAGTCTGTGCTAGAAAAACAGTCCTGTAGTTTAGCATCTGCTTCCTTTGACCACTTTTTTATTGATCTAGTCACACGTGACACTTAGTGCCAGCCTCTGACTGTGGTGATATGTAAACAGCTTACAAAAATAAATAGACTGCCGCCCCTTGTCTTACCAGACGCCGCTGTTCTATCCTGCCGGTACATCGTATAACCAGCCAGCTGTATGTTGATGTTGTCGTCGTTCAGCCACGACTCCGTGAAGCATAAGATGTTACAGTTTTTAATGTCTTGTTGGTTGTTTAATCTTGCGCGTAACTCGTCAATTTTATTGTCCAAAGATTAAACGTTTGCTAGCAGAATGGAGGGAAGTGGGGGTTTATTCGATCGCCTACGAATTCTCAGAAGGCAGATCACGGGTATCGGGCCTGTTCCCAAGGAAGCAGTGCATCCTTCGCGTCCGGCTCGTCAGAGTCGTGAAAGGAAAAAAACGATTCTGCTAGTCCGTGGTGAGTAATCGCAGTCCTGATTTCTAGAAGTTATTTTCGGTCATAAGAGACGGTAGCAGCAACATTATGTACAAAAGAAGTTTAAAAAGAAGTTACAAACAACGCAAATAAACTAACAAAAAAAACACAATCGGCTGGGGGCATGTAAAACTGTACCATCTTACTCTGAGCTTTACGGACAATTCTTTTGACCTCATGGCTTGGTTTTTGCTCTGACATGCACTGTCAACTTTATATAGACAGGTGTGTTCCTTTCCAAATAATGTACAATCAATTGAATTTACCACAGGTGGACACCAATCAAGTTTTAGAAACATCTCAAGGATGATCAATGGAAACAGGATACACCTCAGCTCAATTTCGAGTCTCATAGCAAAGGGTCTGAATACTTATGCAAAGAAGGTATTTCTGTTTTTTATTTTTAATACATAATTTAATGAATAATTATGTGTAGATTGATGAGGGAAAACAATTATTTTATCAATTTTAGAATAAGGGTGTAACGTAACAAAATGTGGAAAAAGTCAATGGGTCTGAATACATTCCGAAGTCACTGTATGTACATGTAAACAGGTGTAAAACTGACAGAACTGCACAGTAAATACAGTAGTAAATAGTAGCAGCAACATATGTGGTGATTGTGTGTGTGCATGTGTGAGTGTGTGAGTGTATGTGGGGGTGTCAATATGTGTGTGTGTGTGTGTGTGTGTGTGTGTGTGTGTATGTATGTCTTTGTACTATATTTGTACTATTACACAGATGCCAATAATACTGTTTGGGAATGTTTAACATATCAAAACTCACAGAGATGGCCAACAAGATAGCGTGCATCAATATGCATATTTTTCGTAGTTAAATTAATCCCTTACCTTGAGCTGGTCCAACTATAACGTGTACTACTTCCTAGAGAAATATGCTGATATAAATTTCCCCTACTTCAATGAATCCCTCACTTGGTAGTGATCCAAGTATGACCTGTAACTCATCTTTACTGGAGAAGGCATTAGTTTTAGACCCTGTAACCTATGCAAGTGTTGTGGGTGTGTCTGAGTTGACCATTGACTGACTGTCCATCTCTCTCTCTGTGTCCACAGTGACAGCCCCCACAGTGAGCCAGGCACAATCGATGAGGCTGACAACGGGACTGAGCCACACACCAGTGATGACGGTCAGTAACATGGGGTTCCTTTACTCCTTCAGACACGCTGTAGAGGAACGGTGTGGGTGATTGATTAAGATAAAATGTGAAAAACTCCTGAAGCTTGTGCTGTTTCCCTTGCTTTCCTGCTGTTGTCTTAAGTTTTATTACTCTGTGGGTTGTGTTAGTTTTTGTAACTGAACTGCTGTTTATCCTGCTGTGGTTCTTACATGCTGACTAGACCGGGCGTGAGTGTACTTCCGCCATTGTGCGAATGTTGATTTTGTCCACCCACACAAGACGCGACCTGGACACAAAGGTTGAAATATCAAAACGAACTCTGAACCAACTATATTAATTTGGGGACAGGTTGAAAAACATTAAACATTTATGGCAATTTAGCTAGCTAGCTTGCTGTTGCTAGCTAATTTGTCCTGGGATATAAACATTGGGTTATTATTTTACCTGAAATGGACAAGGTCCTCTACTCCGACAATTCATCCACAGATAAAAGGGTAAACCAAGTTCGTATTTAGTAATCTCTCCTCCTTCAGGCTTCTTCTTCTTCTTCTTTTGATTTTATATGGCAGTTGGCAACCAACTTTAAAGTGCATTACCACCACCAACTGAACTGGAGTGTGTACCTCAGCTCATCTTTTAATCACCCACGTGGGTAAATGCTCCTAAAAACCAATGAGGAGATGTGAGAGGCCGGACTTTCAGCGCGTCAAGCTTCACAAGTTCTATTTTAGCGCCTGGCTACGCAGACGCTCGTTGATGCGCGCGAGCAGTGTGGATGCAATGATTGATTTACATGTATGTGTACATTTATTTTGCAACTCTCTCGCACGTAATGCTCGTGTGGTCATCATGTTAGTCATGGTGCTAGACATGATTATAATCTACTAAAGTATGACATAACAGCATAGCCTGTGCTGTCTATGTTAATGATGGAAGGTTGGTTGTGTCTGGTAGCCCTGCTGTCTGTCTGTCTGTCTCCCCCCCAGGCAGCAGTGGCTCTGCTGTGCATTGCAGCTCAGTGTGTCTGGACTGGACCTCCCATTATAATAGAGATCAGATGCAGAAACCGCCAATGTACTGTAGCCGTGGTATATAGAGGATGTAATTCATGTAATGAGATGTTCAGTATTAAAGTGGTTAGACAGACCAGGGGCAGTGATTTATCTATGGACCACAATGTCCCCCATAGAGATGGACAGATTGATCTGTAATATCAGTAACAACAGCAGATACATTTACATTTACATTTACGTCATTTAGCAGACGCTCTTATCCAGAGCGACTTACAAATTGGTGCTTTCACCTTATGACATCCAGTGGAACAGCCACTTTACAATAGTGCATCTAGGTCTTTAAGGGGGGAGGGGGAGAAGGATTACTTTATCCTATCCTAGGTATTCCTTAAAGAGGTGGGGTTTCAGGTGTCTCCGGAAGGTGGTGATTGACTCCGCTGTCCTGGCGTCGTGAGGGAGTTTGTTCCACCATAGGGGGGCCAGAGCAGCGAACAGTTTTGACTGGGCTGAGCGGGAACTGTACTTCCTCAGTGGTAGGGAGGCGAGCAGGCCAGAGGTGGATGAACGCAGTGCCCTTGTTTGGGTGTAGGGCCTGATCAGAGCCTGGAGGTAGTGAGGTGCCGTTCCCTCACAGCTCCGTAGGCAAGCACCATGGTCTTGTAGCGGATGCGAGCTTCAACTGGAAGCCAGTGGAGAGAGCGGAGGAGCGGGGTGACGTGAGAGAACTTGGGAAGGTTGAACACCAGACGGGCTGCGGCGTTCTGGATGAGTTGTAGGGGTTTAATGGCACAGGCAGGGAGCCCAGCCAGCAGCGAGTTGCAGTAATCCAGACGGGAGATGACAAGTGCCTGGATTAGGACCTGCGCCGCTTCCTGTGTGAGGCAGGGTCGTACTCTGCGGATGTTGTAGAGCATGAACCTACAGGAACGGGCCACCGCCTTGATGTTATTTGAGAACGACAGGGTGTTGTCCAGGATCACGCCAAGGTTCTTAGCGCTCTGGGACGAGGACACAATGGAGTTGTCAACCGTGATGGCGAGATCATGGAACGGGCAGTCCTTCCCGGGAGGAAGAGCAGCTCCGTCTTGCCGAGGTTCAGCTTGAGGTGATGATCCGTCATCCACACTGATATGTCTGCCAGACATGCAGAGATGCGATTCGCCACCTGGTCGTCAGAAGGGGGAAAGGAGAAGATTAATTGTGTGTCGTCTGCATAGCAATGATAGGAGAGACCATGTGAGGTTATGACAGAGCCAAGTGACTTGGTGTATAGCGAGAATAGGAGAGGGCCTAGAACAGAGCCCTGGGGGACACCAGTGGTGAGAGCACGTGGTGAGGAGACGGATTCTCGCCACGCCACCTGGTAGGAGCGACCTGTCAGGTAGGACGCAATCCAGCGTGGGCCGCGCCGGAGATGCCCAACTCGGAGAGGGTGGAGAGGAGGATCTGATGGTTCACAGTATCGAAGGCAGCCGATAGGTCTAGAAGGATGAGAGCAGAGGAGAGAGAGTTAGCTTTAGCAGTGCGGAGCGCCTCCGTGATACAGAGAAGAGCAGTCTCAGTTGAATGACTAGTCTTGAAACCTGACTGATTTGGATCAAGAAGGTCATTCTGAGAGAGATAGCGGAGAGCTGGCCAAGGACGGCACGTTCAAGAGTTTTGGAGAGAAAAGAAAGAAGGGATACTGGTCTGTAGTTGTTGACATCGGAGGGATCGAGTGTAGGTTTTTTCAGAAGGGGTGCAACTCTCGCTCTCTTGAAGACGGGAGGGACGTAGCCAGCGGTCAGGGATGAGTTGATGAGCGAGGTGAGGTAAGGGAGAAGGTCACCGGAGATGGTCTGGAGAAGAGAGGAGGGGATAGGGTCAAGCGGGCAGGTTGTTGGGCGGCCGGCCGTCACAAGACGCGAGATGTCATCTGGAGAGAGAGGGAGAAAGAGGTCAGAGCACAGGGTAGGGCAGTGTGAGCAGAACCAGCGGTGTCGTTTGACTTAGCAAACGAGGATCGGATGTCGTCGACCTTCTTTTCAAAATGGTTGACGAAGTCATCTGCAGAGAGGGAGGAGGGGGAGGGGGAGGAGGATTCAAGAGGGAGGAGAAGGTGGCAAAGAGCTTCCTAGGGTTAGAGGCAGATGCTTGGAATTTAGAGTGGTAGAAAGTGGCTTTAGCAGCAGAGACAGAGGAGGAAAATGTAGAGAGGAGGGAGTGAAAGGATGCCAGGTCTGCAGGGAGGCGAGTTTTCCTCCATTTCCGCTCGGCTGCCCGGAGCCCTGTTCTGTGAGCTCGCAATGAGTCGTCGAGCCACGGAGCGGGAAGGGAGGACCGAGCCGGCCTGGAGGATAGGGGACATAGAGAGTCAAAGGATGCAGAAAGGGAGGAGAGGAGGGTTGAGGAGGCAGAATCAGGAGATAGGTTGGAGAAGGTTTGAGCAGAGGGAAGAGATGATAGGATGGAAGAGGAGAGAGTAGCGGGGAGAGAGAGCGAAGGTTGGGACGGCGCGATACCATCCGAGTAGGGGCAGTGTGGGAAGTGTTGGATGAGAGCGAGAGGGAAAAGGATACAAGGTAGTGGTCGGAGACTTGGAGGGGAGTTGCAATGAGGTTAGTGGAGGAACAGCATCTAGTAAAGATGAGGTCGAGCGTATTGGCTGCCTTGTGAGTAGGGGGAAGGTGAGAGGGTGAGGTCAAAAGAGGAGAGGAGTGGAAAGAAGGAGGCAGAGAGGAATGAGTCAAAGGTAGACGTGGGGAGGTTAAAGTCGCCCAGAACTGTGAGAGGTGAGCCGTCCTCAGGAAAGGAGCTTATCAAGGCATCAAGCTCATTGATGAACTCTCCGAGGGAACCTGGAGGGCGATAAATGATAAGGATGTTAAGCTTGAAAGGGCTGGTAACTGTGACAGCATGGAATTCAAAGGAGGCGATAGACAGATGGGTAAGGGGAGAAAGAGAGAATGACCACTTGGGAGAGATGAGGATCCCGGTGCCACCACCCCGCTGACCAGAAGCTCTCGGGGTGTGCGAGAGCACGTGGGCGGACGAAGAGAGAGCAGTAGGAGTAGCGGTGTTGTCTGTGGTGATCCATGTTTCCGTCAGAGCCAAGAAGTCGAGGGACTGGAGGGAGACATAGGCTGAGATGAACTCTGCCTTGTTGGCCGCAGATCGGCAGTTCCAGAGGCTACCGGAGACCTGGAACTCCACGTGGGTCGTGCGCGCTGGGACCACCAGATTAGGGTGGCTGCGGCCATGCGGTGTGGAGCGTTTGTATGGTCTGTGCAGAGAGGAGAGAACAGGGATAGACAGACACATAGTTGACAGGCTAGAGAAGAGGCTACGCTAATGCAGAGGAGATTGGAATGACAAGTGGACTACACGTCTCGAATGTTCAGAAAGTTAAGCTTACGTAGCAAGAATCTAATTGACTAAAATGATTAAAATGATAGAGTACTGCTGGGGTAGGCTAGCTGCGTTGTTGACACTACCCTAATCAAGTCGTACCGTTGAGTGTGAAGTTTCTACAATGCTGCTTATCGGGAGCTAGCTGGCTAGCTAGCAGTGTTGGTTACGTTGCGTAGGAGAACGACAATAGCTGGCTAGCTAACCTAGAAAATCGCTCTAGACTACACAATTATCTTTGAAACAAAGACGGCTATGTAGCTAGCTATGTAGCTAGCTACGATCAAACAAATCACACCGTTGGGACTGAAATGAAATGAAGTGAAAAAGTGATACTACCTGTGGAGCGACGGAATGCGACCGAATGCGAAAGTTCTATTCAGTAGACGTTGGCTGGCTATTGGCTAGCTAGGAGTGTCTCCTACGTTAAGGACGACAAAATAGCTGGCTAGCTAACCTCGGTGAATTAAGATAATCACTCTAAGACTACACACTCTAAGCTACACAATTATCTTGGATACTTAGACAGCAAAGACAACTATGTAGCTATCTAATACTACACTAATCAAGTCGTTCGGTTGAGTGTGATAGTTACTACAGTGCTACGGTAGCCGGTGAACGTATGCTAGCTGCTAGGCAGATAGGAGGGCGACGAAATACGATAATAACGCAATTATCACTCTAAGACTCCACACTCTAAGCTACACAATTATCTTGGATACGAAGACAGCAAAGACAACTATGTAGCTAGCTATGTAGCTAGCTAACACTACACTAATCACGACGTTCAGTTGAGTGTGATAGTACTACAGTGCTACCGTAGACGGTGAACGTGTTGGACAGATAGGAGACGACGAAATACGATAATTACGCAATTATCTTTGATACAACGACGACTATGTAGCTAGCTAAGAGGAAATTGCTAAGATTAGACAAATCAGACCGTTGTACTATAATGAAATGTAATGAAATGTAATGAAAAAGTTATACAACCTGCAGACCGAAGCGCGGATGCGACCAGGTACATCGCTACTATTACAGAACAGGTGTATCGTAGATTTTATAGAGCTGATGAGCAGTTGATATAAGGTTATAAAAGGTTGTTTTAACCCTTTACACTCACATACTGGATTCAATAGTAACACTCATACCGTATACGGGTTGAAAATGGCAGATTTAGTCATTGATAAGCGCCTCAATTGGAACTCAGTGGCTGTACATTAACATACTATATATGGTATCAGAACTCAGGCTGTCCACTTTACAGTGCTGTATGGGATTCAACTGACAGCTGTTCTAAATGTGTGTACTATCAAGCGCAACAAACTCGGACATGACTGCACTCACGACTCAATTTCAATGCTCACCAAAATTACAATCTGTTTGTCTGCAGTGCCTTGTGAAGCCTAACAATGTAAGATTGTATTTTATAGCTTAGGTAGTCATGTTGGGAATAGAACAAGCTTTCTAATAATGCCCTCCTGACCCAGATTGAGATTTATAATGGGAAATTTTTGCGTTGCGTAAACAACAACAGTAATTGTGTGATGGTGGGGATGCAAGGCTGTGTTCCAAACAAAAAAACTGCTTCAATTCCTTAAAGGCAAAGCCAGGAGAGCTCAAAAAAGCACTTTATATTTTAAGGCTATTTCCTTGAATCACAAAAGTGCATTGAAATTGCTTACGGTGGGGGCGCTAGAGAGCTTGCTATGGAGTAGACGTGCTTTGCTAGTGCTCCGCTCTATTTTGAAACAAATGAGTATTTATCTTAACCTCTCACAACCTATAACTTCAAACAAATATGACAAAGGGAAAAGGCACCAAAAAAGGGGGCGCTAAACAAGATCATTTGAATGAGATAGACAACGAACCAATTTCAACGTCGCCGACTCGCGAGGAGTTAGCTGAAGAGGCTAGCTTCCAAGAGTTCCCCACAGATCCTACTCAAAGTGACAGACAGTGGGGCAAAAAAGTATTTAGTCAGCCACCAATTGTGCATGTTCTCCCACTTAAAAAGATGAGAGAGGCCTGTAATTTTCATCATAGGTACACTTCAACTATGACAGACGAAATGAGGGAAAAAAAATCCAGAAAATCACATTGTAGGCATTCTGGCTCTCACAGACCTTCTTTAACCTCTTAAGTCGGCCCGACACGCATGCGTCCCATCTAGCCATCTGGAAATGCAAATGCGCTACGCTAAATGCTAATAGCACTCGTTAAAACTCAAACGTTCATTAAAACACACATGCAGGGTACTGAATTAAAGCTACACTCGTTGTGAATCCAGCCAACAAGTCAGATTTTTTAAATGCTTTTCGGCGAAAGCATGAGAAGCTATTATCTGATAGCATGCAACACCCCAAAATACCTGAAGGGGACGTAAACAAAATAATTAGCATAGCCGGCGCTACACAAAACGCAGAAATAAAATATAAAACATTCATTACCTTTGACGATCTTCTTTGTTGGCACTCCTAGATGTCCCATAAACATCACTATTGGGTCTTTTTTTCGATTAAATCGGTCCATATATACCCTAAATATCGATCTATGAAGAGTGTGTGATCCAGGAAAAAACACCGTTTTAAAACGCAACTTCATTTTTTTTTATTAAAAAAGTTGACGATAAACTTTCACAAAACACTTCGAAATACTTTTGTAATCCAACTTTAGGTATTAGCAAACGTAAATAATCTATCAAATTGATCACAGGGCGATGTGTATTCAATAGCTCCACGTCTTGAAATCATGTTCGGAAATTTCTCATTCAAAACATCCTGTCGGAGACCGGAAGGAATGGGCTCTCTCTCACTCGTTTGACCAAGAAACAAAGCCCAGGCAATTGACAAGACTGGCGACATCGTGTGGAAGATGTAGGACTTGCAATCTCAGCCCCATGTAATTTGCTTTCCAATAGACAATACATGCAAGTGGCGCATTGATATATTTTCCAGTTTTCAGTGATCAGTTTTTCTTGCGCTTTTCGATGAAACACACGTTATGTTATAGTCACAGCCGTGATTTAACCAGTTTTAGAAACGTCAGAGTGTTTTCTATCCACACATACTAATCATATGCATATACTATATAACTGACTTGCCTAGTAAAATAAAGGTAAAAAAAGTTTTAAAATAAAAATAAAAAATGTGAAAAAAGACACTTATGACTCTTATGACTCCGACAACACATTTTTTCAGATACCTCCAAATCAGGAATTTCTGAAGGACACATATCCCACAGTATGGCATGAAGCCAAATAGTCCTACATTAAATAGCTTGATCCTTGTCAAACCCCATTCAAAAGGGTCGGTCTCTAGACTGTATGATGTGCTACAGGCCCACATAGAGGTATCCACAGACACCATTGAAAGGGCTTGGGAACAAGAACTTGGGTCAGAAATCTCAGATGAGGACTGGGTAGAAGCTCTCAGGAATATAAACCACAGTTCAGCGAATGCCAGACACAACCTTGTACAGTTTAAGGTGATACAAAGGTTACATTACTCAAAAGTGAAACTGCATAAAATATTCCCGGACACCTCACCACTGTGTGAGAGGTGCAAGCAGGATGAGGGGATGTTGACCCACTTATTCTGGACATGTCCTAAGTTAAATGCTTATTGGGCTCTCATTTTTGATTACTTATCTAAAGCCTTTGATAGAGTTCTAGCCCCAGACCCATTGACCGCTCTGTTTGGTACAGTTGATGGGAATAACCGGGAAGGGAAAGCTGTATCTCTTTGTACTCTATTAGCCAAAAGGCTCATATTGCAATTTTGGAAATTGGAGACTGTACCTACCTTTAAAATGTGGTTACAGGATTTAGGGAATGTAATACATATGGAAAAGATTCGATACAATACCTCCAATAGAAGTCCAGTGTTTTACAAAATATGGCAGCCGATACTGGATAAATGGTCTAGTCCCGCTTCATAACTGGGTTGACGATCTGCTGCTACTCTGTGCTGTACTCCACTCAATATTTATTTTTGGCTTAACCTCTTGAACCTCTGGGGGCGTTCCCGTTTTTTAAACAAGATATTTTGTCACGAAAAGATGCTCGACTATGCATATAATTGACAGATTTGGAAAGAAATCACTCTGACGTTTCCAAAACTGCAAAGATATTGTCTGTGAGTGCCACAGAACTAATGCTACAGGCGAAACCAAGATGAAATTTCATACAGGAAGTGAGCCAGATTTTGAATGCGCTGTGTTCCAATGTCTCCTTATATGGCTGTGAATGCGCAAGGAATGAGCCTACACTTTCTGTCATTTCTCCAAGGTGTTTGCAGCATTGTGACGTATTTGTAGGCATATCATTGGAAAATTTACCATAAGAGACTACATTTACCAGGTGTCCGCTCGGTGTCCTCCGTCGAAACTATTGCGTAATCTCCAGGTGCGTGCATTTTTCCATTTTGAACAGAGGAGAAACCAAACTGCCACGAGTGATTTATCATCGAATAGATATGTGAAAAACACCTTGAGGATTGATTCTAAACAACGTTTGCCATGTTTCCGTCGATATTATGGAGTTAATTTGGAAAAAAGTTTGCGCTGTAATGACTGAATTTTCAGGGTTTTTTCTAAGCCAAACGTGATGAACAAAAACGGAGCGATTTCTCCTACACAAATAATATTTTTGGAAAAACTGAACATTTGCTATCTAACTGAGAGTCTCCTCATTGAAAACATCCGAAGTTCTTCAAAGGTAAATGATTTTATTTGAATGCTTTTCTTGTTTTTGTGAAAATGTTGCCTGCTGAATGCTAGGCTTAATGCTATGCTAGCTATCAATACTCTTACACAAATGCTTGTGTAGCTATGGTTGAAAAGCATTTTTTGAAAATCTGAGATGACAGTGTTGTTAACAAAAGGCTAAGCTTGTGAGCCAATATATTTATTTCATTTAATTTGTGAATTTGATGAATAGTTAACGTTGCGTTATGGTAATGAGCTTGAGGCTATAATTTCGCTCCCGGATACGGGATTGCTCGTCGCAACAGGTTAACTACACTGCTTGTAATGACTATATGCTGTCTTCTTATACATGTACCACCTAATAGGATTTTGTTTTATTTTGTGTATGTGTGAGTTAAGGTTTGTTTTGTCCTCTAAATTGGCCGTCCCATTCAACAGTACAATCAATGTCATTGTTAGTATTGCTGTCTTTTTTATTTCATTTTTTATTGGAAAATAATAAACATATTATTTTTAAAAGGAAATTGCTTACGGTACTGTGCACACTTTGGAGAGATGTGTGTGGCCACTTCGAGACACCGGTTAAACCTCTCACGCAAACCCGTTTTTTCTTATGTTGCACCTACCCCAAAATGTCCATGAATATTATTATTATGTTACTGAATGTATCCAGAGTATTTTCAGATTTCGTAATTGACAAATGCTGCAAAAAGTACAGTAAATGTAAAATGCACATAAAATGAACGGTGTAATGTTTGGATTCAGTTTTGTGTCAGTTGAACTGTTGTGTCCTCACCTTTGGTCGGATAATTTCCCCATAATCTCCAAACGGTTCTCTTTGAATTGCTACCATGGTCAAGCGTATGTATGCCTTTTATAGTTCTTTGTTAGAAACATTTCAATTTCCATGAGGGTAAAGGGTTAAGGTTGTATGTGGTTGTTTCGAAGCTGTGATAGATATCCACTACCAGTCAAAAGTTCTCGAACACCTACTCATTCAAGGGTTTTTCTTTATTTTTACTATTTTCTACATTGTATAATAATAGTGAATTCATTAAAACTATGAAATAACAAATATGTAATCATGTACTAACCAAAAAAGTGTTAAACAAATCAAAATATATTTTATATTTGAGATTCTTCAAATAGCCCCCCTTTGGCTTGATGCCAGCTTTGCGTACTCTTGGCATTCTCTCAACCAGCTTCATGAGGTAGTCACCTGGAATGCATTTCAATTATGGACATTAGACCGGTGGAAATGTATTCCTTGGTCTGGAGTCCAAATTGTAGATTTTCGGTTCCAACCATTGTGTCTTTGTGAGACGCGGTGTGGGTGAACGCAGGATCTCCGCATGTGTATTTCCCACTGTAAAGCATGGAGGAGGAGGTATGGGTGTGCGTGGTTTGCTGGTGACACTGATTTATTTAGAATTCAAGGCACACTTAACCAGCGTGGCTACCACATCATTCTGCAGCGATATGCCATCCCATGTGGTTTGCGCTTAGTGGGATTATCATTTGTTTTTCAACAGGACAATGACACAACATACCCACAGGCTGTGTAAGGGCCCTTTTATCAAGAAGGAGAGTGATGGAGTGCTGCATCAGATGACCTGGCCTCCACAATCCCTTGACCTCAACCAAATTGAAATGGTTTTGGATGAGTCGAACCTCAGAATGAAGGAAAAGCAGCCAACAAATGCTCAGCATATGTGGGAACTCCTTCAAGACTGTTGGAAAAGCATTCCAGGTGAAGAGGGTTGAGAGAATGCAAAAGAGTGTGCAAAGCTGTCATCAAGTCAACGGGTGGCTATTTGAAGAAAATGTTTGATTTGTTTAACACTTTTTTGGTTACTACATGATTCCATATGTGTTATTTCAGTTTTGATGTAGAAAATAGTAAAAAATTAAGAAAAAACCCTTGAATGAGTAGATGTTCTAAAATGTTTGACCGGTAGTGTAGACTCTGTTGATATTTGTGTTTGTGTTTTCTTTAGACTGAAGGAGAGAACTAGGCACAGCTCAGATAGACTGTGACAAGATGTAATAATAAATAGACATGAAACAAAGCAAAAACAGCGTCTGGACAAGAGAAACAAAACAACATCACTGCAAACATGGGGATGAATCTGAGGAAGTGACAGGTATAGCGGAGGCAATCAATGACTTGATTGAGTCCAATGAAGCGCTGGTGCGCGTAACGATGGTGACAGGTGTGCGTAATGATGAGCAGCCTGGCGACCTCGAGCGCCAGAGAGGGGGCGTGGGAGCAGACGTGACATAGGGATGCACAGGAACACATCATGCTTCAAACCTGAGACAAGGCTGTGTGTTGGCAACCTCCATCTCTCTCTTATTCTCTCTCTCTCGATCTCTCGCTCTCTCTCGCTCTCTCTCTCTCTCTCTCTATCCCTCTCTCTCCCATGTAGCTCTCTCTCTATATATCCCTCTCTCTCCTGTCCTTTGCTCTCTCTTTGTTCAGCGATAATAAACGGGTCCCATGCTCAGAGCCCTGACAGAATAATTGGGCTAAATGCACTCAGAAAACCAAAACACGAGTAACAACACCAGAGATGCTATCTGCTAGCTCTCAATGGGCAGGCCCATACTGTACTATTCTTGGCTAAGCTAGGCTAGGCTAGGGTAAACCTATCAGGAAAGGGGGATACCTAGTCAGTTATACAACTGAATTGCATTCAACTGAAATTTGTCTTCCGCATTTAAACCAACCCCTCTGAATCAGAGAGGTGGGGGGGGCTGCCTTAATCGACATCCATGTCATCAGCGCCCGGGGAACAGCCCCATCTGTAGTGATGGGTGTGTTGATAATGAGTGATGACACCCTCCTCAGCCTTCTGAACCAAACAGCAGGACAAAGGCTGACTGCCCCCCACAGCTCCGCCTGCAGAGAGGTGGGAGGAGAGTACAGAGGCACAGCCAGGCAGGGCATGGCTCTTGGCGCTGCATCGCGATCTCCCACTGTTTAATTAGTGTGCTTGGAGGGAATGAGAGTCACATGGTCCTGTCTTGGCTCTTCTCAGACCTGAGGCGATGCCGTCCTCCTCAGTCTGGCCCTCACACTGGGTGTAGAGACATGGTCCTACAGCCCGACACAGCAACACTTTCTGGCTGAATCTAGAACATGAGGTCATTAGAAATACTATAAAACCACATTGTGGGCCTAGTTTGACTGTTGTGGCCATCAGCTTGTGTTTTTATTCTGAGTATTTGCTCTTGTTTAGAGAGAAACTGTGAGTTATATTGTGATGATCACAGGGATCTTACCCTCACTGCAGACAGGCAGACATGTTATTTTGTTTTTGAGGAGGTGAAAGAGCTCTATTTAACGAGGGGGACAAAGATAGACAATGTTACCCTGCCACGTTCTTCTGTCTCCCCCCTTTCCTCTTCCTCTCTCCTCCTCCTTATCCTTAACCTCCTCCTACTCCATCTCATCTTCCTCCTATTTTCTCCTTATCCTCCTCCTCTTCCTCCTTTTATCTCCATGTCACTGTAGGTCATTTCACCCCTGGATGGAGCTCCTAATGGAACTGATTGGGCTTTCTGGTTGACTTGGAAATCTCCTACTGGGAGACAATTGATTTTATACATGTGTTTAACCCCGACTGACCCCTGGTCTCTGTCTGTTTGGTCTGGCCCATAGACACACAGTGAGCTGTGGCTGTAGTACAAGTGGTCAAGGGCAGTCCTGCCATGTACACACACACCCTCCTCCCTAACAGGGAAATCTGACAGCCTGGAGACTAGATTCCTTTTTCATTTTGAACACTCACTACATGTGCATATCTGTATTTGTATTTATTCTGGATCCCCATTAGTTCCTGCCAAGGCAGTAGCTACTCTTCCTGGGGTTTATTCTGGATCCCCATTAGTTCCTGCCAAGGCAGTAGCTACTCTTCCTGGGGTTTATTCTGGATCCCCATTAGTTCCTGCCAAGACAGTAGCTACTCTTCCTGGGGTTTATTCTGGATCCCCATTAGTTCCTGCCAAGGCAGTAGCTACTCTTCCTGGGGTTTATTCTGGATCCCCATTAGTTCCTGCCAAGGCAGTAGCTACTCTTCCTGGGGTTTATTCTGGATCCCCATTAGTTCCTGCCAAGGCAGTAGCTACTCTTCCTGGGGTTTATTCTGGATCCCCATTAGTTCCTGCCAAGGCAGTAGCTACTCTTCCTGGGGTTTATTCTGGATCCCCATTAGTTCCTGCCAAGGCAGTAGCTACTCTTCCTGGGGTTTATTCTGGATCCCCATTAGTTCCTGCCAAGGCAGTAGCTACTCTTCCTGGGGTTTATTCTGGATCCCCATTAGTTCCTGCCAAGGCAGTAGCTACTCTTCCTGGGGTTTATTCTGGATCCCCATTAGTTCCTGCCAAGGCAGTAGCTACTCTTCCTGGGGTTTATTCTGGATCCCCATTAGTTCCTGCCAAGGCAGTAGCTACTCTTCCTGGGATCCAAACACATTAAAGGAACTTACTGTACATCGCACATAAATCAAAAGATAAACCAGTACATCATATTACATCATTACCCCACTACATATCTACAATACAAAATGTACAATACCACCATACAACAATATTACGATGTACGTGTGTGTAGAGTGCTAGCGTTTGTGTGTGTATGCATGTGTCTGTACCTGTGTGTGTGTCTCTTCACAGTCCCCGCTTTTCCATAAGGTGTATTTTTTATCTGCTTTTTAAATCTGATTCTACTACATCAGTTACATTATGTCGCATAGAGTTCCATGTAGTCATGGCTCTATGTAGTACTGTGCACCTCCCATAGTATGTTCTGGACTTGAGTAATGTGAAGAGACCTCTGGTGGCATGTCTTGTGAGGTATGCATTGGTGTCTGAGCTGTGTGCTAGTAGTTCAAACAGACAGTTCGGTCCATTCAGGTTGCCAACACTTCTTACAAATACAAGTATTGATGAAGTCTCTCCTCTATGGGATGTCACCAAGGTTACGCGTGTCCCAAGTCATCAGGCTCTTTGTTTGATTGATATCAGCCTGGCCCCAGTGTGTGTGTGTTTGTGTGATTGATATCAGCCTGGCCCCAGGGTGTGTGCGATTGATATCAGCCTGGCCCCAGGGTGTGTGTGTTTGTGTGATTGATATCAGCCTGGCCCCAGTGTGTGTGTGTTTGTGTGATTGATATCAGCCTGGCCCCAGGGTGTGTGTGTTTGTGTGATTGATATCAGCCTGGCCCCAGGGTGTGTGTGTTTGTGTGATTGATATCAGCCTGGCCTCAGGGTGTGTGTGTTTGTGTGATTGATATCAGCCTGGCCCCAGGGTGTGTGTGTTTGTGTGATTGATATCACTCTGGCCCCAGGGTTTGAGTGTTTGTGTGATTGATATCAGCCTGGCCCCAGTGTGTGTGTGTTTGTGTGATTGATATCAGCCTGGCCCCAGGGTGTGTGTGTTTGTGTGATTGATATCAGCCCGGACCCAGGGTGTGTGTGTTTGTGTGATTGATATCAGCCTGGCCCCAGGGTGTGTGTGTTTGTGTGAGAGACAGGTCCTCTAATGTTCTCTGGTCCAGGGTTAAATGGTGACTGGTGTTTGCTTACAGACAAATAGAGCCTGTGCCTTTGTGCGTCTGTTCTCTCAGGAGGCTGTCTATAGCATGAACATTGTTTCTTCTGGATATTGGTGTGTGAGTAGTTTGTTGTGTTGGGACCCATAATGTCATTAAAGGACCAAGTCATTGGATTGAATGTGTTGTCAACCAGTTTACTAGCTGTTGGGATAGTAGTGTTCCCGGATCAGACTACAGTGTTAGTTAATTGGTACTCAATGACCGCTGCTCTTCAACTCACAACAATGCTTGGAATCGAAGTGTATCACTCAAACAGTAACCATCCTCTCTATTAGAGAATAGAGTTTATATCGTAATGCTGCCTCTCATTTTCTTTTTCTTCAACCCAGACATTTCCTATTTTCCCTCTTGCTCTTTGTCTCTTGGAGACTCTTGTGTCTGATTTGAGGGTCTGAAGTACAAACCCACCATTAAATAGAGTCCCACTGTCCTCTAGGCTATTATCGGCCCTCACAGGCTCTTAGGCTCTTTGCAATCACAACTCTGTCTGGAGAAGTAGTGTAGTGTACTCTACAGTTCTCTGGACTTAAGCCCAGACCAGAGGCCAAAGGCCATTGTCTGAGAACATGAAGACATGCTCTCATTGTTTAGGTCTTAGTAGTTAGAGCAAGGGGCTCCTTATTTATCTTAATGAACTCAGTGAAGCAGTTGGATTGGGCCACACACACACACACACACACACACACACACACACACACACACACACACACACAGGCCAGGGTAGGGTAGGCTACTCAGTCCACACATCTCAATGGGGTGTGAGTTATGTCATTACATCAGGAAATGAAGGTGGTGCAGGTTGTGACTATGTTTCTCTCCTGCTGTTCTTTATGTCCACAGAGGTGGAGCAGATTGAGGCCATCGCTAAGTTTGACTATGTGGGGCGCACCCCCCGGGAGCTATCCTTTAAGAAGGGAGCGTCACTACTCCTGTATCACCGCGCCTCCGAGGACTGGTGGGAGGGGCGTCACAACGGTGTGGACGGACTGATCCCACACCAGTACATTGTGGTGCAGGACCTGTGAGTAACACCAATTCATAAACATTAAGCTTCAGCGATGGACGAAGAGCAGTCTGACAATAACTCAGGCAGGCAGGCAGGAAACAGTCAGTCTTACAGTGTTTTCCTCAACAAATCTCCCTCTTTAAAGTGATAGAAACCTGAGAGTAATTACACATGGCAGGTGTAGGCACAGATAAATAATTAAAATCATGCATGATGTGTTCGCTCAAAGACACCTCACTGACAAGTGCACCTTAAGTGGTAACACAGTTAAATGTGGATTTGATGTCAGTCATTCAGGCTCAGATGCAGGAGTAAAGATGCCAAAGAGAAGGTCAAAGCAAGGTTTAAGATTTTTTTAAAGTTTATCAACTCTTGAATTAATTAAATACAGCCTCAGATATGAATTTCTATTATAAATGTACAAAATCATTTGAAAGATGAGCCGCGTAGTCTCGAATTATAGTGTGGCTAATCACTGCTGCTGTCTGTTTCATGAATCCATTTGGATGTTGAGTCAACAGTAAGGTAAGAATTTGATATCATATTGCTACTTTCTGTGTCAGGAATACTTTGGAATGATCAAAAGGAGTCAGTGAAGTGGCTCCCCCATCTGTCTGGATCAGATAAACTGACTGCAGACTGAAAACCAGAGCCCCCTGTAAATATGGACCAATTAGTTTGAGTAAACGGCACACAGGCGGCAGCGTAGCCTAGTGGTCAGAGTGTAGGGGCGGCAGCGTAGCCTAGTGGTTAGAGTGTAGGGGCGGCAGCGTAGCCTAGTGGTTAGAGTGTAGGGGCGGCAGCGTAGCCTAGTGGTTAGAGTGTAGGGGCGGCAGCGTAGCCTAGTGGTTAGAGTGTAGGGGCGGCAGGTAGCCTAGTGGTTAGAGTGTAGGGCGGCAGCGTAGCCTAGTGGTTAGAGTGTAGGGCGGCAGCGTAGCCTAGTGGTCAGAGTGTAGGGCGGCAGCGTAGCCTAGTGGTTAGAGTGTAGGGCGGCAGCGTAGCCTAGTGGTTAGAGTGTAGGGGCGACAGCGTAGACTAGTGGTTAGAGTGTAGGGGCGGCAGCGTAGCCTAGTGGTTAGAGTGTAGGGGCGGCAGCGTAGCCTAGTGGTTAGAGTGTAGGGGCGGCAGCGTAGCCTAGTGGTTAGAGTGTAGGGGCGACAGCGTAGCCTAGTGGTTAGAGTGTAGGGGCGGCAGCGTAGCCTAGTGGTTAGAGTGTATGGGCGGCAGCGTAGCCTAGTGGTTAGAGTGTAGGGGCGACAGCGTAGCCTAGTGGTTAGCAGCGTAGCCTAGTGGTTAGAGTGTAGGGGCGACAGCGTAGCCTAGTGGTTAGAGTGTAGGGGCGGCAGCGTAGCCTAGTGGTTAGAGTGTAGGGGCGGCAGCGTAGCCTAGTGGTTAGAGTGTAGGGGCGGCAGGTAGCCTAGTGGTTAGAGTGTAGGGGCGGCAGCGTAGCCTAGTGGTTAGAGTGTAGGGGCGGCAGCGTAGCCTAGTGGTCAGAGTGTAGGGGCGGGAGCGTAGCCTAGTGGTTAGAGTGTAGGGGCGGCAGCGTAGCCTAGTGGTTAGAGTGTAGGGGCGACAGCGTAGCCTAGTGGTTAGAGTGTAGGGGCGGCAGCGTAGCCTAGTGGTTAGAGTGTAGGGGCGGCAGCGTAGCCTAGTGGTTAGAGTGTAGGGGCGGCAGCGTAGCCTAGTGGTTAGAGTGTAGGGGCGGCAGCGTAGCCTAGTGGTTAGAGTGTAGGGGTGACAGCGTAGCCTAGTGGTTAGAGTGTAGGGGCGGCAGCGTAGCCTAGTGGTTAGAGTGTATGGGCGGCAGCGTAGCCTAGTGGTTAGAGTGTAGGGGCGACAGCGTAGCCTAGTGGTTAGCAGCGTAGCCTAGTGGTTAGAGTGTAGGCGCGACAGCGTAGCCTAGTGGTTAGAGTGTAGGGGCGGCAGCGTAGCCTAGTGGTTAGAGTGTAGGGGCGGCAGCGTAGCCTAGTGGTTAGAGTGTAGGGGCGGCAGGTAGCCTAGTGGTTAGAGTGTAGGGGCGGCAGGGTAGCCTAGTGGTTAGAGTGTAGGGGCGGCAGCGTAGCCTAGTGGTTAGAGTGTAGGGGCGGCAGCGTAGCCTAGTGGTTAGAGTGTAGGGGCGGCAGCGTAGCCTAGTGGTTAGAGTGTAGGGGCGGCAGCGTAGCCTAGTGGTTAGAGTGTAGGGCGGCAGCGTAGCCTAGTGGTTAGAGTGTAGGGGCGGCAGCGTAGCCTAGTGGTTAGAGTGTAGGGGCGGCAGCGTAGCCTAGTGGTTAGAGTGTAGGGGCGGCAGCGTAGCCTAGTGGTTAGAGTGTAGGGGCGGCAGCGTAGCCTAGTGGTCAGAGTGTAGGGGCGGCAGCGTAGCCTAGTGGTTAGAGTGTAGGGGCGGCAGCGTAGCCTAGTGGTTAGAGTGTAGGGGCGGCAGCGTAGCCTAGTGGTTAGAGTGTAGGGGCTGCAGCGTAGCCTAGTGGTTAGAGTGTAGGGTGGCAGCGTAGCCTAGTGGTTAGAGTGTAGGGCGGCAGCGTAGCCTAGTGGTTAGAGTGTAGGGCGGCAGCGTAGCCTGGTGGTTAGAGTGTAGGGCGGCAGGTAGCCTAGTGGTTAGAGTGTAGGGGCGGCAGCGTAGCCTAGTGGTTAGAGTGTAGGGGCGGCAGCGTAGCCTAGTGGTTAGAGTGTAGGGGTGGCAGGTAGCCTAGTGGTTAGAGTGTAGGGGCGGCAGCGTAGCCTAGTGGTTAGAGTGTAGGGGCGGCAGGTAGCCTAGTGGTTAGAGTGTAGGGCGGCAGCGTAGCCTAGTGGTTAGAGTGTAGGGGCGGCAGCGTAGCCTAGTGGTTAGAGTGTAGGGCGGCAGCGTAGCCTAGTGGTTAGAGTGTAGGGCGGCAGCGTAGCCTAGTGGTTAGAGTGTAGGGGCGGCAGGTAGCCTAGTGGTTAGAGTGTAGGGGCGGCAGCGTAGCCTAGTGGTTAGAGTGTAGGGGCGGCAGCGTAGCCTAGTGGTTAGAGTGTAGGGGCGGCAGCGTAGCCTAGTGGTTAGAGTGTAGGGGCGGCAGCGTAGCCTAGTGGTTAGAGTGTAGGGGCGGCAGGTAGCCTAGTGGTTAGAGTGTAGGGGCGGCAGCGTAGCCTAGTGGTTAGAGTGTAGGGCGGCAGCGTAGCCTAGTGGTTAGAGTGTAGGGGCGGCAGCGTAGCCTAGTGGTTAGAGTGTAGGGGCGGCAGCGTAGCCTAGTGGTTAGAGTGTAGGGCGGCAGCGTAGCCTAGTGGTTAGAGTGTGGGGCGGCAGGTAGCCTAGTGGTTAGAGTGTAGGGGCGGCAGCGTAGCCTAGTGGTTAGAGTGTAGGGCGGCAGCGTAGCCTAGTGGTTAGAGTGTAGGGGCGGCAGCGTAGCCTAGTGGTTAGAGTGTAGGGCGGCAGCGTAGCCTAGTGGTTAGAGTGTAGGGGCGGCAGGTAGCCTAGTGGTTAGAGTGTAGGGCGGCAGCGTAGCCTAGTGGTTAGAGTGTAGGGGCGGCAGCGTAGCCTAGTGGTTAGAGTGTAGGGGCGGCAGCGTAGCCTAGTGGTTAGAGTGTAGGGGCGGCAGGTAGCCTAGTGGTTAGAGTGTAGGGGCGGCAGCGTAGCCTAGTGGTTAGAGTGTAGGGGCGGCAGCGTAGCCTAGTGGTTAGAGTGTAGGGGCGGCAGCGTAGCCTAGTGGTTAGAGTGTAGGGGGCGGCAGCGTAGCCTAGTGGTTAGAGTGTAGGGGCGGCAGCGTAGCCTAGTGGTTAGAGTGTAGGGGTGACAGCGTAGCCTAGTGGTTAGAGTGTAGGGGCGGCAGCGTAGCCTAGTGGTTAGAGTGTATGGGCGGCAGCGTAGCCTAGTGGTTAGAGTGTAGGGGCGGCAGCGTAGCCTAGTGGTTAGAGTGTAGGGCGACAGCGTAGCCTAGTGGTTAGTGTAGGGGCAGCGTAGCCTAGTGGTTAGAGTGTAGGGCGGCAGCGTAGCCTAGTGGTTAGAATGTAGGGGCGGCAGCGTAGCCTAGTGGTTAGAGTGTAGGGTGGCAGCGTAGCCTAGTGGTTAGAGTGTAGGGGCGGCAGCGTAGCCTAGTGGTTAGAGTGTAGGGCGTAGCCTAGTGGTTAGAGTGTAGGGGCAGCGTAGCCTAGTGGTTAGAATGTAGGGGCGGCAGCGTAGCCTAGTGGTTAGAGTGTAGGGGGCGGCAGCGTAGCCTAGTGGTTAGAGTGTAGGGGCGGCAGCGTAGCCTAGTGGTTAGCGTGTAGAGGCCTAGTGGTTAGAGTGTAGGGCGGCAGCGTAGCCTAGTGGTTAGAGTGTAGGGCGGCAGCGTAGCCTAGTGGTTAGAGTGTAGGGCGGCAGCGTAGCCTAGTGGTTAGAGTGTAGGGCGGCAGCGTAGCCTAGTGGTTAGAGTGTAGGGGCGGCAGCGTAGCCTAGTGGTTAGAGTGTAGGGGCGGCAGCGTAGCCTAGTGGTTAGAGTGTAGGGGCGGCAGCGTAGCCTAGTGGTTAGAGTGTAGGGGCGGCAGCGTAGCCTAGTGGTTAGAGTGTAGGGTGGCAGGTAGCCTAGTGGTTAGAGTGTAGGGGCGGCAGGTAGCCTAGTGGTTAGAGTGTAGGGGCGGCAGCGTAGCCTAGTGGTTAGAGTGTAGGGGCGGCAGCGTAGCCTAGTGGTTAGAGTGTAGGGGCGGCAGCGTAGCCTAGTGGTTAGAGTGTAGGGCGGCAGCGTAGCCTAGTGGTTAGAGTGTAGGGCGGCAGCGTAGCCTAGTGGTTAGAGTGTAGGGGCGGCAGCGTAGCCTAGTGGTTAGAGTGTAGGGGCGGCAGCGTAGCCTAGTGGTTAGAGTGTAGGGGCGGCAGGTAGCCTAGTGGTTAGAGTGTAGGGGCGGCAGCGTAGCCTAGTGGTTAGAGTGTAGGGGCGGCAGGTAGCCTAGTGGTTAGAGTGTAGGGGCGGCAGGTAGCCTAGTGGTTAGAGTGTAGGGCGGCAGGTAGCCTAGTGGTTAGAGTGTAGGGTGGCAGGTAGCCTAGTGGTTAGAGTGTAGGGGCGGCAGCGTAGCCTAGTGGTTAGAGTGTAGGGGTGGCAGGTAGCCTAGTGGTTAGAGTGTAGGGCGGCAGGTAGCCTAGTGGTTAGAGTGTAGGGGCGGCAGGTAGCCTAGTGGTTAGAGTGTAGGGTGGCAGGTAGCCTAGTGGTTAGAGTGTAGGGGTGGCAGCGTAGCCTAGTGGTTAGAGTGTAGGGCGGCAGCGTAGCCTAGTGGTTAGAGTGTAGGGGGCGGCAGGTAGCCTAGTGGTTAGAGTGTAGGGGTGGCAGGTAGCCTAGTGGTTAGAGTGTAGGGGCGGCAGCGTAGCCTAGTGGTTAGAGTGTAGGGGCGGCAGGTAGCCTAGTGGTTAGAGTGTAGGGGCGGCAGGTAGCCTAGTGGTTAGAGTGTAGGGGCGGCAGCGTAGCCTAGTGGTTAGAGTGTAGGGGCGGCAGGTAGCCTAGTGGTTAGAGTGTAGGGGCGGCAGGTAGCCTAGTGGTTAGAGTGTAGGGGGCAGGCAGGTAGCCTAGTGGTTAGAGTGTAGGGACGGCAGGTAGCCTAGTGGTTAGAGTGTAGGGGTGGCAGGTAGCCTAGTGGTTAGAGTGTAGGGGCGGCAGCGTAGCCTAGTGGTTAGAGTGTAGGGGCGGCAGGTAGCCTAGTGGTTAGAGTGTAGGGGCGGCAGCGTAGCCTAGTGGTTAGAGTGTAGGGGCGGCAGCGTAGCCTAGTGGTTAGAGTGTAGGGCGGCAGGTAGCCTAGTGGTTAGAGTGTAGGGGCGGCAGCGTAGCCTAGTGGTTAGAGTGTAGGGGCGGCAGCGTAGCCTAGTGGTTAGAGTGTAGGGGCGGCAGCGTAGCCTAGTGGTTAGAGTGTAGGGGCGGCAGGTAGCCTAGTGGTTAGAGTGTAGGGGCGGCAGCGTAGCCTAGTGGTTAGAGTGTAGGGGCGGCAGGTAGCCTAGTGGTTAGAGTGTAGAGGCGGCAGGTAGCCTAGTGGTTAGAGTGTAGGGGCGGCAGGTAGCCTAGTGGTTAGAGTGTAGGGGCGGCAGGTAGCCTAGTGGTTAGAGTGTAGGGCGGCAGGTAGCCTAGTGGTTAGAGTGTAGGGCGGCAGGTAGCCTAGTGGTTAGAGTGTAGGGGCGGCAGCGTAGCCTAGTGGTTAGAGTGTAGGGGCGGCAGCGTAGCCTAGTGGTTAGAGTGTAGGGGGCGGGGTAGCCTAGTGGTTAGAGTGTAGGGGTGGCAGGTAGCCTAGTGGTTAGAGTGTAGGGCGGCAGCGTAGCCTAGTGGTTAGAGTGTAGGGGCGGCAGCGTAGCCTAGTGGTTAGAGTGTAGGGGCGGCAGCGTAGCCTAGTGGTTAGAGTGTAGGGCGGCAGCGTAGCCTAGTGGTTAGAGTGTAGGGGCGGCAGCGTAGCCTAGTGGTTAGAGTGTAGGGCGGCAGGTAGCCTAGTGGTTAGAGTGTAGGGGCGGCAGCGTAGCCTAGTGGTTAGAGTGTAGGGTGGCCTAGTGGTTAGAGTGTAGGGGGCGTAGCCTAGTGGTTAGAGTGTAGGGGCGGCAGCGTAGCCTAGTGGTTAGAGTGTAGGTGGCAGGTAGCCTAGTGGTTAGAGTGTAGGGGTGGCAGGTAGCCTAGTGGTTAGAGTGTAGGGGTGGCAGGTAGCCTAGTGGTTAGAGTGTAGGGTGGCAGGTAGCCTAGTGGTTAGAGTGTAGGGGTGGCAGGTAGCCTAGTGGTTAGAGTGTAGGGCGGCAGCGTAGCCTAGTGGTTAGAGTGTAGGGCGGCAGGTAGCCTAGTGGTTAGAGTGTAGGGTGGCAGGTAGCCTAGTGGTTAGAGTGTAGGGCGGCAGGTAGCCTAGTGGTTAGAGTGTAGGGCGGCAGGTAGCCTAGTGGTTAGAGTGTAGGGTGGCAGGTAGCCTAGTGGTTAGAGTGTAGGGCGGCAGGTAGCCTAGTGGTTAGAGTGTAGGGGGTGGCAGGTAGCCTAGTGGTTAGAGTGTAGGGCGGCAGGTAGCCTAGTGGTTAGAGTGTAGGGGTGGCAGGTAGCCTAGTGGTTAGAGTGTAGGGGCGGCAGGTAGCCTAGTGGTTAGAGTGTAGGGGCGGCAGGTAGCCTAGTGGTTAGAGTGTAGGGGGCGCAGGTAGCCTAGTGGTTAGAGTGTAGGGGCGGCAGGTAGCCTAGTGGTTAGAGTGTAGGGTGGCAGGTAGCCTAGTGGTTAGAGTGTAGGGGCGGCAGGTAGCCTAGTGGTTAGAGTGTAGGGGGCAGCGTAGCCTGGTGGTTAGAGTGTAGGGTGGCAGGTAGCCTAGTGGTTAGAGTGTAGGGGCGGCAGGTAGCCTAGTGGTTAGAGTGTAGGGGCGGCAGCGTAGCCTAGTGGTTAGAGTGTAGGGCGGCAGGTAGCCTAGTGGTTAGAGTGTAGGGGCGGCAGCGTAGCCTAGTGGTTAGAGTGTAGGGGTGGCAGGTAGCCTAGTGGTTAGAGTGTAGGGGCGGCAGGTAGCCTGGTGGTTAGAGTGTAGGGGCGGCAGGTAGCCTAGTGGTTAGAGTGTAGGGGCGGCAGGTAGCCTAGTGGTTAGAGTGTAGGGCGGCAGGTAGCCTAGTGGTTAGAGTGTAGGGGTGGCAGGTAGCCTAGTGGTTAGAGTGTAGGGTGGCAGGTAGCCTAGTGGTTAGAGTGTAGGGGTGGCAGCGTAGCCTAGTGGTTAGAGTGTAGGGCGGCAGGTAGCCTAGTGGTTAGAGTGTAGGGGCGGCAGGTAGCCTAGTGGTTAGAGTGTAGGGGTGGCAGGTAGCCTAGTGGTTAGAGTGTAGGGGTGGCAGGTAGCCTAGTGGTTAGAGTGTAGGGGCGGCAGGTAGCCTAGTGGTTAGAGTGTAGGGCGGCAGGTAGCCTAGTGGTTAGAGTGTAGGGCGGCAGCGTAGCCTAGTGGTTGTAGGGGCGAGCCTGTGGTTAGAGTGTGGGGGCGGCAGGTAGCCTAGTGGTTAGAGTGTAGAGGGCGGCAGGTAGCCTAGTGGTTAGAGTGTAGGGGGCGGCAGGTAGCCTAGTGGTTAGAGTGTAGGGGTGGCAGGTAGCCTAGTGGTTAGAGTGTAGGGGCGGCAGGTAGCCTAGTGGTTAGAGTGTAGGGGGCAGCAGTAGCCTAGTGGTTAGAGTGTAGGGCGGCAGGTAGCCTAGTGGTTAGAGTGTAGGGTGGCAGGTAGCCTAGTGGTTAGAGTGTAGGGGCGGCAGGTAGCCTAGTGGTTAGAGTGTAGGGCGGCAGGTAGCCTAGTGGTTAGAGTGTAGGGTGGCAGGTAGCCTAGTGGTTAGAGTGTAGGGGCGGCAGGTAGCCTAGTGGTTAGAGTGTAGGGGTGGCAGGTAGCCTAGTGGTTAGAGTGTAGGGCGGCAGGTAGCCTAGTGGTTAGAGTGTGGGGGTGGCAGGTAGCCTAGTGGTTAGAGTGTAGGGTGGCAGGTAGCCTAGTGGTTAGAGTGTAGGGGCGGCAGGTAGCCTAGTGGTTAGAGTGTAGGGCGGCGGCAGGTAGCCTAGTGGTTAGAGTGTAGGGGCGGCAGGTAGCCTAGTGGTTAGAGTGTAGGGGGCGGCAGGTAGCCTAGTGGTTAGAGTGTAGGGGCGGCAGGTAGCCTAGTGGTTAGAGTGTAGGGCGGCAGGTAGCCTAGTGGTTAGAGTGTAGGGTGGCAGGTAGCCTAGTGGTTAGAGTGTAGGGTGGCAGGTAGCCTAGTGGTTAGAGTGTAGGGCGGCAGGTAGCCTAGTGGTTAGAGTGTAGGGGCGGCAGGTAGCCTAGTGGTTAGAGTGTAGGGGCGGCAGGTAGCCTAGTGGTTAGAGTGTAGGGTGGCAGGTAGCCTAGTGGTTAGAGTGTAGGGCGGCAGGTAGCCTAGTGGTTAGAGTGTAGGGCGGCAGGTAGCCTAGTGGTTAGAGTGTAGGGCGGCAGGTAGCCTAGTGGTTAGAGTGTAGGGCGGCAGGTAGCCTAGTGGTTAGAGTGTAGAGGTGGCAGGTAGCCTAGTGGTTAGAGTGTAGGGCGGCAGGTAGCCTAGTGGTTAGAGTGTAGGGGCGGCAGGTAGCCTAGTGGTTAGAGTGTAGGGCGGCAGGTAGCCTAGTGGTTAGAGTGTAGGGGCGGCAGGTAGCCTAGTGGTTAGAGTGTAGGGGCGGCAGGTAGCCTAGTGGTTAGAGTGTAGGGGCGGCAGGTAGCCTAGTGGTTAGAGTGTAGGGGCGGCAGGTAGCCTAGTGGTTAGAGTGTAGGGCGGCAGGTAGCCTAGTGGTTAGAGTGTAGGGGCGGCAGGTAGCCTAGTGGTTAGAGTGTAGGGGTGGCAGGTAGCCTGGTGGTTAGAGTGTAGGGTGGCGGCAGGTAGCCTAGTGGTTAGAGTGTAGGGTGGCAGGTAGCCTGGTGGTTAGAGTGTAGGGGTGGCAGGTAGCCTAGTGGTTAGAGTGTAGGGCGGCAGGTAGCCTAGTGGTTAGAGTGTAGGGGCGGCAGGTAGCCTAGTGGTTAGAGTGTAGGGGCGGCAGGTAGCCTAGTGGTTAGAGTGTAGGGTGGCAGGTAGCCTAGTGGTTAGAGTGTAGGGGTGGCAGGTAGCCTAGTGGTTAGAGTGTAGGGTGGCAGGTAGCCTAGTGGTTAGAGTGTAGAGGCGGCAGCGTAGCCTAGTGGTTAGAGTGTAGGGTGGCAGGTAGCCTAGTGGTTAGAGTGTAGGGGTGGCAGGTAGCCTAGTGGTTAGAGTGTAGGGCGGCAGGTAGCCTAGTGGTTAGAGTGTAGGGGCGGCAGGTAGCCTAGTGGTTAGAGTGTAGGGCGGCAGGTAGCCTAGTGGTTAGAGTGTAGGGGCGGCAGGTAGCCTAGTGGTTAGAGTGTAGGGGTGCAGGTAGCCTAGTGGTTAGAGTGTAGGGGTGGCAGGTAGCCTAGTGGTTAGAGTGTAGGGTGGCAGGTAGCCTAGTGGTTAGAGTGTAGGGCGGCAGGTAGCCTAGTGGTTAGAGTGTAGGGGCGGCAGGTAGCCTAGTGGTTAGAGTGTAGAGGCGGCAGGTAGCCTAGTGGTTAGAGTGTAGGGGTGGCAGGTAGCCTAGTGGTTAGAGTGTAGGGTGGCAGGTAGCCTAGTGGTTAGAGTGTAGGGCGGCAGGTAGCCTAGTGGTTAGAGTGTAGGGCGGCAGGTAGCCTAGTGGTTAGAGTGTAGGGGTGGCAGGTAGCCTAGTGGTTAGAGTGTAGGGGTGGCAGCGTAGCCTAGTGGTTAGTGTAGGGGCGGCAGTGGTTAGAGTGTAGGGTGGCAGGTAGCCTAGTGGTTAGAGTGTAGGGCGGCAGGTAGCCTAGTGGTTAGAGTGTAGGGGTGGCAGGTAGCCTAGTGGTTAGAGTGTAGGGGTGGCAGGTAGCCTAGTGGTTAGAGTGTAGGGGTGGCAGGTAGCCTAGTGGTTAGTGTGTAGGGCGGCAGGTAGCCTAGTGGTTAGAGTGTAGGGGCGGCAGGTAGCCTAGTGGTTAGAGTGTAGGGGCGGCAGGTAGCCTAGTGGTTAGAGTGTAGGGGCGGCAGGTAGCCTAGTGGTTAGAGTGTAGGGGTGGCAGGTAGCCTAGTGGTTAGAGTGTAGAGGCGGCAGGTAGCCTAGTGGTTAGAGTGTAGGGGTGGCAGGTAGCCTAGTGGTTAGAGTGTAGAGGCGGCAGGTAGCCTAGTGGTTAGAGTGTAGGGGTGGCAGGTAGCCTAGTGGTTAGAGTGTAGGGGTGGCAGGTAGCCTAGTGGTTAGAGTGTAGGGTGGCAGGTAGCCTAGTGGTTAGAGTGTAGGGCGGCAGGTAGCCTAGTGGTTAGAGTGTAGGGGCGGCAGGTAGCCTAGTGGTTAGAGTGTAGGGGCGGCAGGTAGCCTAGTGGTTAGAGTGTAGGGGGCAGGGTAGCCTAGTGGTTAGAGTGTAGGGGCGGCAGGTAGCCTAGTGGTTAGAGTGTAGGGCGGCAGGTAGCCTAGTGGTTAGAGTGTAGGGGCGGCAGGTAGCCTAGTGGTTAGAGTGTAGGGCGGCAGGTAGCCTAGTGGTTAGAGTGTAGGGCGGCAGGTAGCCTAGTGGTTAGAGTGTAGGGGCGGCAGGTAGCCTAGTGGTTAGAGTGTAGGGTGGCAGGTAGCCTAGTGGTTAGAGTGTAGGGGGCAGGTAGCCTAGTGGTTAGAGTGTAGAGGCGGCAGGTAGCCTAGTGGTTAGAGTGTAGAGGCGGCAGGTAGCCTAGTGGTTAGAGTGTAGGGGCGGCAGGTAGCCTAGTGGTTAGAGTGTAGGGCGGCAGGTAGCCTAGTGGTTAGAGTGTAGGGGCGGCAGCGTAGCCTAGTGGTTAGAGTGTAGGGGTGGCAGGTAGCCTAGTGGTTAGAGTGTAGGGTGGCAGGTAGCCTAGTGGTTAGAGTGTAGGGCGGCAGGTAGCCTAGTGGTTAGAGTGTAGGGCGGCAGGTAGCCTAGTGGTTAGAGTGTAGGGGCGGCAGGTAGCCTAGTGGTTAGAGTGTAGGGCGGCAGGTAGCCTAGTGGTTAGAGTGTAGGGTGGCAGGTAGCCTAGTGGTTAGAGTGTAGGGCGGCAGGTAGCCTAGTGGTTAGAGTGTAGGGCGGCAGGTAGCCTAGTGGTTAGAGTGTAGGGGGCGGCAGGTAGCCTAGTGGTTAGAGTGTAGGGGCGGCAGCGTAGCCTAGTGGTTAGAGTGTAGGGGCGGCAGGTAGCCTAGTGGTTAGAGTGTAGGGGTGGCAGGTAGCCTAGTGGTTAGAGTGTAGGGCGGCAGGTAGCCTAGTGGTTAGAGTGTAGGGGGCAGGTAGCCTAGTGGTTAGAGTGTAGGGGCGGCAGGTAGCCTAGTGGTTAGAGTGTAGAGGGCGGCAGGTAGCCTAGTGGTTAGAGTGTAGGGGCGGCAGGTAGCCTAGTGGTTAGAGTGTAGGGGCGGCAGGTAGCCTAGTGGTTAGAGTGTAGGGGCGGCAGGTAGCCTAGTGGTTAGAGTGTAGGGGTGGCAGGTAGCCTAGTGGTTAGAGTGTAGGGGTGGCAGGTAGCCTAGTGGTTAGAGTGTAGGGTGGCAGGTAGCCTAGTGGTTAGAGTGTAGGGCGGCAGGTAGCCTAGTGGTTAGAGTGTAGAGGCGGCAGGTAGCCTAGTGGTTAGAGTGTAGGGGCGGCAGGTAGCCTAGTGGTTAGAGTGTAGGGCGGCAGGTAGCCTAGTGGTTAGAGTGTAGGGCGGCAGCGTAGCCTAGTGGTTAGAGTGTAGGGGCGGCAGGTAGCCTAGTGGTTAGAGTGTAGGGGCGGCAGGTAGCCTAGTGGTTAGAGTGTAGGGGCGGCAGGTAGCCTAGTGGTTAGAGTGTAGGGCGGCAGGTAGCCTAGTGGTTAGAGTGTAGGGGTGGCAGGTAGCCTAGTGGTTAGAGTGTAGGGGTGGCAGGTAGCCTAGTGGTTAGAGTGTAGGGGTGGCAGGTAGCCTAGTGGTTAGAGTGTAGGGGTGGCAGGTAGCCTAGTGGTTAGAGTGTAGGGGCGGCAGGTAGCCTAGTGGTTAGAGTGTAGGGGTGGCAGGTAGCCTAGTGGTTAGAGTGTAGGGGCGGCAGGTAGCCTAGTGGTTAGAGTGTAGGGCGGCAGGTAGCCTAGTGGTTAGAGTGTAGAGGGCGGCAGGTAGCCTAGTGGTTAGAGTGTAGGGTGGCAGGTAGCCTAGTGGTTAGAGTGTAGGGGTGGCAGGTAGCCTAGTGGTTAGAGTGTAGGGCGGCAGGTAGCCTAGTGGTTAGAGTGTAGGGGCGGCAGGTAGCCTAGTGGTTAGAGTGTAGGGGTGGCAGGTAGCCTAGTGGTTAGAGTGTAGGGTGGCAGGTAGCCTAGTGGTTAGAGTGTAGGGGGCGGCAGGTAGCCTAGTGGTTAGAGTGTAGGGCGGCAGGTAGCCTAGTGGTTAGAGTGTAGGGGCGGCAGGTAGCCTAGTGGTTAGAGTGTAGGGCGGCAGGTAGCCTAGTGGTTAGAGTGTAGGGGTGGCAGGTAGCCTAGTGGTTAGAGTGTAGGGGTGGCAGGTAGCCTAGTGGTTAGAGTGTAGGGCGGCAGGTAGCCTAGTGGTTAGAGTGTAGGGCGGCAGGTAGCCTAGTGGTTAGAGTGTAGGGGCGGCAGGTAGCCTAGTGGTTAGAGTGTAGGGGTGGCAGGTAGCCTAGTGGTTAGAGTGTAGGGGCGGCAGGTAGCCTAGTGGTTAGAGTGTAGGGGCGGCAGGTAGCCTAGTGGTTAGAGTGTAGGGGTGGCAGGTAGCCTAGTGGTTAGAGTGTAGGGCGGCAGGTAGCCTAGTGGTTAGAGTGTAGGGGCGGCAGGTAGCCTAGTGGTTAGAGTGTAGGGTGGCAGGTAGCCTAGTGGTTAGAGTGTAGGGCGGCAGGTAGCCTGGTGGTTAGAGTGTAGGGGTGGCAGGTAGCCTAGTGGTTAGAGTGTAGGGCGGCAGGTAGCCTAGTGGTTAGAGTGTAGGGGCGGCAGGTAGCCTAGTGGTTAGAGTGTAGGGGCGGCAGGTAGCCTAGTGGTTAGAGTGTAGGGCGGCAGGTAGCCTAGTGGTTAGAGTGTAGGGGCGGCAGGTAGCCTAGTGGTTAGAGTGTAGGGGGCGGCAGGTAGCCTAGTGGTTAGAGTGTAGGGGGCGGCAGGTAGCCTAGTGGTTAGAGTGTAGGGCGGCAGGTAGCCTAGTGGTTAGGTGTAGAGGTGGCAGGTAGCCTAGTGGTTAGAGTGTAGGGCGGCAGGTAGCCTAGTGGTTAGAGTGTAGGGGTGGCAGGTAGCCTAGTGGTTAGAGTGTAGGGCGGCAGGTAGCCTAGTGGTTAGAGTGTGTGTGGCAGGTAGCCTAGTGGTTAGAGTGTAGGGGCGGCAGGTAGCCTAGTGGTTAGAGTGTAGGGCGGCAGGTAGCCTAGTGGTTAGAGTGTAGGGCGGCAGGTAGCCTAGTGGTTAGAGTGTAGGGTGGCAGGTAGCCTAGTGGTTAGAGTGTAGGGGTGGCAGGTAGCCTAGTGGTTAGAGTGTGGGGCGGTGGCAGGTAGCCTAGTGGTTAGAGTGTAGGGGTGGCAGGTAGCCTAGTGGTTAGAGTGTAGGGGCGGCAGGTAGCCTAGTGGTTAGAGTGTAGGGGTGGCAGGTAGCCTAGTGGTTAGAGTGTAGGGGTGGCAGGTAGCCTAGTGGTTAGAGTGTAGGGGGGGCAGGTAGCCTAGTGGTTAGAGTGTAGGGCGGCAGGTAGCCTAGTGGTTAGAGTGTAGGGGTGGCAGGTAGCCTAGTGGTTAGAGTGTAGGGTGGCAGGTAGCCTAGTGGTTAGAGTGTAGGGGGGCAGGTAGCCTAGTGGTTAGAGTGTAGGGGTGGCAGGTAGCCTAGTGGTTAGAGTGTAGGGGCGGCAGGTAGCCTAGTGGTTAGAGTGTAGGGGCGGCAGGTAGCCTAGTGGTTAGAGTGTAGGGGCGGCAGGTAGCCTAGTGGTTAGAGTGTAGGGGCGGCAGGTAGCCTAGTGGTTAGAGTGTAGGGGGCGGCAGGTAGCCTAGTGGTTAGAGTGTAGGGCGGCAGGTAGCCTAGTGGTTAGAGTGTAGGGGGGCGGCAGGTAGCCTAGTGGTTAGAGTGTAGAGGCGGCAGGTAGCCTAGTGGTTAGAGTGTAGGGCGGCAGGTAGCCTAGTGGTTAGAGTGTAGGGCGGCAGCAGGTAGCCTAGTGGTTAGAGTGTAGGGTGGCAGGTAGCCTAGTGGTTAGAGTGTAGAGGTGGCAGGTAGCCTAGTGGTTAGAGTGTAGGGCGGCAGGTAGCCTAGTGGTTAGAGTGTAGGGGCGGCAGGTAGCCTAGTGGTTAGAGTGTAGGGGCGGCAGGTAGCCTAGTGGTTAGAGTGTAGGGTGGCAGGTAGCCTAGTGGTTAGAGTGTAGGGGTGGCAGGTAGCCTAGTGGTTAGAGTGTAGGGCGGCAGGTAGCCTAGTGGTTAGAGTGTAGGGGCGGCAGGTAGCCTAGTGGTTAGAGTGTAGGGCGGCAGGTAGCCTAGTGGTTAGAGTGTAGGGGGGCAGGTAGCCTAGTGGTTAGAGTGTAGGGGTGGCAGGTAGCCTAGTGGTTAGAGTGTAGGGGCGGCAGGTAGCCTAGTGGTTAGAGTGTAGGGGGCGGCAGGTAGCCTAGTGGTTAGAGTGTAGGGGTGGCAGGTAGCCTAGTGGTTAGAGTGTAGGGGCGGCAGGTAGCCTAGTGGTTAGAGTGTAGGGGCGGCAGGTAGCCTAGTGGTTAGAGTGTAGGGCGGCAGGTAGCCTAGTGGTTAGAGTGTAGGGCGGCAGGTAGCCTAGTGGTTAGAGTGTAGGGGCGGCAGGTAGCCTAGTGGTTAGAGTGTAGGGGCGGCAGGTAGCCTAGTGGTTAGAGTGTAGGGCGGCAGGTAGCCTAGTGGTTAGAGTGTAGGGCGGCAGGTAGCCTAGTGGTTAGAGTGTAGGGTGGCAGGTAGCCTAGTGGTTAGAGTGTAGGGCGGCAGGTAGCCTAGTGGTTAGAGTGTAGGGCGGCAGGTAGCCTAGTGGTTAGAGTGTAGGGTGGCAGGTAGCCTAGTGGTTAGAGTGTAGAGGTGGCAGGTAGCCTAGTGGTTAGAGTGTAGGGGCGGCAGGTAGCCTAGTGGTTAGAGTGTAGGGTGGCAGGTAGCCTAGTGGTTAGAGTGTAGGGCGGCAGGTAGCCTAGTGGTTAGAGTGTAGGGTGGCAGGTAGCCTAGTGGTTAGAGTGTAGGGGCGGCAGGTAGCCTAGTGGTTAGAGTGTAGGGGTGGCAGGTAGCCTAGTGGTTAGAGTGTAGGGGCGGCAGGTAGCCTAGTGGTTAGAGTGTAGGGGCGGCAGGTAGCCTAGTGGTTAGAGTGTAGGGGTGGCAGGTAGCCTAGTGGTTAGAGTGTAGGGCGGCAGGTAGCCTAGTGGTTAGAGTGTAGGGTGGCAGGTAGCCTAGTGGTTAGAGTGTAGGGGCGGCAGGTAGCCTAGTGGTTAGAGTGTAGGGTGGCAGGTAGCCTAGTGGTTAGAGTGTAGGGGTGGCAGGTAGCCTAGTGGTTAGAGTGTAGGGGCGGCAGGTAGCCTAGTGGTTAGAGTGTAGGGCGGCAGGTAGCCTAGTGGTTAGAGTGTAGGGCGGCAGGTAGCCTAGTGGTTAGAGTGTAGGGTGGCAGGTAGCCTAGTGGTTAGAGTGTAGGGCGGCAGGTAGCCTAGTGGTTAGAGTGTAGGGGGCGGCAGGTAGCCTAGTGGTTAGAGTGTAGGGGTGGCAGGTAGCCTAGTGGTTAGAGTGTAGGGTGGCAGGTAGCCTAGTGGTTAGAGTGTAGGGGCAGTGGGCAGGTAGCCTAGTGGTTAGAGTGTAGGGTGGCAGGTAGCCTAGTGGTTAGAGTGTAGGGTGGCAGGTAGCCTAGTGGTTAGAGTGTAGGGTGGCGGGGTAGCCTAGTGGTTAGAGTGTAGGGGTGGCAGGTAGCCTAGTGGTTAGAGTGTAGGGGTGGCAGGTAGCCTAGTGGTTAGAGTGTAGGGGCGGCAGGTAGCCTAGTGGTTAGAGTGTAGGGCGGCAGGTAGCCTAGTGGTTAGAGTGTAGGGGCGGCAGGTAGCCTAGTGGTTAGAGTGTAGGGGCGGCAGGTAGCCTAGTGGTTAGAGTGTAGGGGTGGCAGGTAGCCTAGTGGTTAGAGTGTAGGGCGGCAGGTAGCCTAGTGGTTAGAGTGTAGGGTGGCAGGTAGCCTAGTGGTTAGAGTGTAGGGTGGCAGGTAGCCTAGTGGTTAGAGTGTAGGGTGGCAGGTAGCCTAGTGGTTAGAGTGTAGAGGTGGCAGGTAGCCTAGTGGTTAGAGTGTAGGGCGGCAGGTAGCCTAGTGGTTAGAGTGTAGGGTGGCAGGTAGCCTAGTGGTTAGAGTGTAGGGGTGGCAGGTAGCCTAGTGGTTAGAGTGTAGGGGCGGCAGGTAGCCTAGTGGTTAGAGTGTAGGGGCGGCAGGTAGCCTAGTGGTTAGAGTGTAGGGGTGGCAGGTAGCCTAGTGGTTAGAGTGTAGGGGTGGCAGGTAGCCTAGTGGTTAGAGTGTAGGGGTGGCAGGTAGCCTAGTGGTTAGAGTGTAGGGGCGGCAGGTAGCCTAGTGGTTAGAGTGTAGGGGTGGCAGGTAGCCTAGTGGTTAGAGTGTAGGGGCGGCAGGTAGCCTAGTGGTTAGAGTGTAGGGGTGGCAGGTAGCCTAGTGGTTAGAGTGTAGGGTGGCAGGTAGCCTAGTGGTTAGAGTGTAGGGGTGGCAGGTAGCCTAGTGGTTAGAGTGTAGGGGGGCAGGTAGCCTAGTGGTTAGAGTGTAGGGCGGCAGGTAGCCTAGTGGTTAGAGTGTAGGGGCGGCAGGTAGCCTAGTGGTTAGAGTGTAGGGCGGCAGGTAGCCTAGTGGTTAGAGTGTAGGGGTGGCAGGTAGCCTAGTGGTTAGAGTGTAGGGCGGCAGGTAGCCTAGTGGTTAGAGTGTAGGGCGGCAGGTAGCCTAGTGGTTAGAGTGTAGGGTGGCAGGTAGCCTAGTGGTTAGAGTGTAGGGTGGCAGGTAGCCTAGTGGTTAGAGTGTAGGGGTGGCAGGTAGCCTAGTGGTTAGAGTGTAGGGGTGGCAGGGTAGCCTAGTGGTTAGAGTGTAGGGCGGCAGGTAGCCTAGTGGTTAGAGTGTAGGGGTGGCAGGTAGCCTAGTGGTTAGAGTGTAGGGGCGGCAGTGCCTAGTGGTTAGGTGTAGGGTAGCCTAGTGGTTAGAGTGTAGGGCGGCAGGTAGCCTAGTGGTTAGAGTGTAGGGAGGCAGGTAGCCTAGTGGTTAGAGTGTAGGGGCGGCAGGTAGCCTAGTGGTTAGAGTGTAGGGGTGGCAGGTAGCCTAGTGGTTAGAGTGTAGGGTGGCAGGTAGCCTAGTGGTTAGAGTGTAGAGGGGCGGGGTAGCCTAGTGGTTAGAGTGTAGAGGTGGCAGGTAGCCTAGTGGTTAGAGTGTAGGGGTGGCAGGTAGCCTAGTGGTTAGAGTGTAGGGCGGCAGGTAGCCTAGTGGTTAGAGTGTAGGGGTGGCAGGTAGCCTAGTGGTTAGAGTGTAGGGTGGCAGGTAGCCTAGTGGTTAGAGTGTAGGGGCTGCAGGTAGCCTAGTGGTTAGAGTGTAGGGTGGCAGGTAGCCTAGTGGTTAGAGTGTAGGGTGGCAGGTAGCCTAGTGGTTAGAGTGTAGGGGCGTGGCAGGTAGCCTAGTGGTTAGAGTGTAGGGGTGGCAGGTAGCCTAGTGGTTAGAGTGTAGGGGCGGCAGGTAGCCTAGTGGTTAGAGTGTAGGGGTGGCAGGTAGCCTAGTGGTTAGAGTGTAGGGGTGGCAGGTAGCCTAGTGGTTAGAGTGTAGGGTGGCAGGTAGCCTAGTGGTTAGAGTGTAGAGGTGGCAGGTAGCCTAGTGGTTAGAGTGTAGGGGCGGCAGGTAGCCTAGTGGTTAGAGTGTAGGGGCGGCAGGTAGCCTAGTGGTTAGAGTGTAGGGGGCGGCAGGTAGCCTAGTGGTTAGAGTGTAGGGGGGCAGGTAGCCTAGTGGTTAGAGTGTAGGGCGGCAGGTAGCCTAGTGGTTAGAGTGTAGGGGTGGCAGGTAGCCTAGTGGTTAGAGTGTAGGGGCGGCAGGTAGCCTAGTGGTTAGAGTGTAGTAGCCTAGTGGTTAGAGTGTAGGGTGGCAGGTAGCCTAGTGGTTAGAGTGTAGGGGCGGCAGGTAGCCTAGTGGTTAGAGTGTAGGGTGGCAGGTAGCCTAGTGGTTAGAGTGTAGGGCGGCAGGTAGCCTAGTGGTTAGAGTGTAGGGGTGGCAGGTAGCCTAGTGGTTAGAGTGTAGGGGCGGCAGGTAGCCTAGTGGTTAGAGTGTAGGGCGGCAGGTAGCCTAGTGGTTAGAGTGTAGAGGTGGCAGGTAGCCTAGTGGTTAGAGTGTAGGGTGGCAGGTAGCCTAGTGGTTAGAGTGTAGGGGTGGCAGGTAGCCTAGTGGTTAGAGTGTAGGGCGGCAGGTAGCCTAGTGGTTAGAGTGTAGGGGCGGCAGGTAGCCTAGTGGTTAGAGTGTAGGGTGGCAGGTAGCCTAGTGGTTAGAGTGTAGGGTGGGCAGGTAGCCTAGTGGTTAGAGTGTAGGGGTGGCAGGTAGCCTAGTGGTTAGAGTGTAGGGCGGCAGGTAGCCTAGTGGTTAGAGTGTAGGGCGGCAGGTAGCCTAGTGGTTAGAGTGTAGGGTGGCAGGTAGCCTAGTGGTTAGAGTGTAGGGGTGGCAGGTAGCCTAGTGGTTAGAGTGTAGGGCGGCAGGTAGCCTAGTGGTTAGAGTGTAGGGCGGCAGGTAGCCTAGTGGTTAGAGTGTAGGGGCGGCAGGTAGCCTAGTGGTTAGAGTGTAGGGGTGGCAGGTAGCCTAGTGGTTAGAGTGTAGAGGTGGCAGGTAGCCTAGTGGTTAGAGTGTAGGGTGGCAGGTAGCCTAGTGGTTAGAGTGTAGAGGGCGGCAGGTAGCCTAGTGGTTAGAGTGTAGGGTGGCAGGTAGCCTAGTGGTTAGAGTGTAGGGTGGCAGGTAGCCTAGTGGTTAGAGTGTAGGGGTGGCAGGTAGCCTAGTGGTTAGAGTGTAGGGGTGGCAGGTAGCCTAGTGGTTAGAGTGTAGGGCGGCAGGTAGCCTAGTGGTTAGAGTGTAGGGTGGCAGGTAGCCTAGTGGTTAGAGTGTAGGGGCGGCAGGTAGCCTAGTGGTTAGAGTGTAGGGGTGGCAGGTAGCCTAGTGGTTAGAGTGTAGGGGCAGGCAGGTAGCCTAGTGGTTAGAGTGTAGGGCGGCAGGTAGCCTAGTGGTTAGAGTGTAGGGGCGGCAGGTAGCCTAGTGGTTAGAGTGTAGAGGCGGCAGGTAGCCTAGTGGTTAGAGTGTAGGGGCGGCAGGTAGCCTAGTGGTTAGAGTGTAGGGGGGCAGGTAGCCTAGTGGTTAGAGTGTAGGGGTGGCAGGTAGCCTAGTGGTTAGAGTGTAGGGGGGGCAGGTAGCCTAGTGGTTAGAGTGTAGGGGCGGCAGGTAGCCTAGTGGTTAGAGTGTAGGGGTGGCAGGTAGCCTAGTGGTTAGAGTGTAGGGGCGGCAGGTAGCCTAGTGGTTAGAGTGTAGGGGCGGCAGGTAGCCTAGTGGTTAGAGTGTAGGGTGGCAGGTAGCCTAGTGGTTAGAGTGTAGGGTGGCAGGTAGCCTAGTGGTTAGAGTGTAGGGGGCGGCAGGTAGCCTAGTGGTTAGAGTGTAGGGGCGGCAGGTAGCCTAGTGGTTAGAGTGTAGAGGTGGCAGGTAGCCTAGTGGTTAGAGTGTAGAGGTGGCAGGTAGCCTAGTGGTTAGAGTGTAGGGCGGCAGGTAGCCTAGTGGTTAGAGTGTAGGGTGGCAGGTAGCCTAGTGGTTAGAGTGTAGGGGTGGCAGGTAGCCTAGTGGTTAGAGTGTAGGGTGGCAGGTAGCCTAGTGGTTAGAGTGTAGGGGGCAGGGTAGCCTAGTGGTTAGAGTGTAGGGGCGGCAGGTAGCCTAGTGGTTAGAGTGTAGGGTGGCAGGTAGCCTAGTGGTTAGAGTGTAGGGGTGGCAGGTAGCCTAGTGGTTAGAGTGTAGAGGTGGCAGGTAGCCTAGTGGTTAGAGTGTAGGGGGTGGCAGGTAGCCTAGTGGTTAGAGTGTAGGGCGGCAGGTAGCCTAGTGGTTAGAGTGTAGAGGTGGCAGGTAGCCTAGTGGTTAGAGTGTAGGGGCGGCAGGTAGCCTAGTGGTTAGAGTGTGTAGGCGGCAGGTAGCCTAGTGGTTAGAGTGTAGGGGTGGCAGGTAGCCTAGTGGTTAGAGTGTAGGGGTGGCAGGTAGCCTAGTGGTTAGAGTGTAGGGGTGGCAGGTAGCCTAGTGGTTAGAGTGTAGGGGTGGCAGGTAGCCTAGTGGTTAGAGTGTAGGGGCGGCAGGTAGCCTAGTGGTTAGAGTGTAGGGGTGGCAGGTAGCCTAGTGGTTAGAGTGTAGGGGGTGGCAGGTAGCCTAGTGGTTAGAGTGTAGGGGTGGCAGGTAGCCTAGTGGTTAGAGTGTAGGGGTGGCAGGTAGCCTAGTGGTTAGAGTGTAGGGGTGGCAGGTAGCCTAGTGGTTAGAGTGTAGGGCGGCAGGTAGCCTAGTGGTTAGAGTGTAGGGTGGCAGGTAGCCTAGTGGTTAGAGTGTAGGGGGGCAGGTAGCCTAGTGGTTAGAGTGTAGGGGTGGCAGGTAGCCTAGTGGTTAGAGTGTAGGGCGGCAGGTAGCCTAGTGGTTAGAGTGTAGGGGCGGCAGGTAGCCTAGTGGTTAGAGTGTAGGGCGGCAGGTAGCCTAGTGGTTAGAGTGTAGGGTGGCAGGTAGCCTAGTGGTTAGAGTGTAGAGGTGGCAGGTAGCCTAGTGGTTAGAGTGTAGAGGCGGCAGGTAGCCTAGTGGTTAGAGTGTAGGGCGGCAGGTAGCCTAGTGGTTAGAGTGTAGGGGCGGCAGGTAGCCTAGTGGTTAGAGTGTAGGGGGCAGGTAGCCTAGTGGTTAGAGTGTAGGGTGGCAGGTAGCCTAGTGGTTAGAGTGTAGGGGTGGCAGGTAGCCTAGTGGTTAGAGTGTAGAGGTGGCAGGTAGCCTAGTGGTTAGAGTGTAGAGGTGGCAGGTAGCCTAGTGGTTAGAGTGTAGAGGCGGCAGGTAGCCTAGTGGTTAGAGTGTAGGGGTGGCAGGTAGCCTAGTGGTTAGAGTGTAGGGGCGGCAGGTAGCCTGGTGGTTAGAGTGTAGGGGCGGCAGGTAGCCTAGTGGTTAGAGTGTAGGGTGGCAGGTAGCCTAGTGGTTAGAGTGTAGGGGTGGCAGGTAGCCTAGTGGTTAGAGTGTAGAGGTGGCAGGTAGCCTAGTGGTTAGAGTGTAGGGTGGCAGGTAGCCTAGTGGTTAGAGTGTAGGGGCAGGTAGCCTAGTGGTTAGAGTGTAGAGGTGGCAGGTAGCCTAGTGGTTAGAGTGTAGGGGCGGCAGGTAGCCTAGTGGTTAGAGTGTAGGGGCGGCAGGTAGCCTAGTGGTTAGAGTGTAGGGGCGGCAGGTAGCCTAGTGGTTAGAGTGTAGAGGCGGCAGGTAGCCTAGTGGTTAGAGTGTAGGGGCGGCAGGTAGCCTAGTGGTTAGAGTGTAGGGCGGCAGGTAGCCTAGTGGTTAGAGTGTAGGGGCGGCAGGTAGCCTAGTGGTTAGAGTGTAGGGTGGCAGGTAGCCTAGTGGTTAGAGTGTAGGGGCGGCAGGTAGCCTAGTGGTTAGAGTGTAGGGGTGGCAGGTAGCCTAGTGGTTAGAGTGTAGAGGTGGCAGGTAGCCTAGTGGTTAGAGTGTAGGGGTGGCAGGTAGCCTAGTGGTTAGAGTGTAGGGCGGCAGGTAGCCTAGTGGTTAGAGTGTAGGGTGGCAGGTAGCCTAGTGGTTAGAGTGTAGGGCGGCAGGTAGCCTAGTGGTTAGAGTGTAGGGGCGGCAGGTAGCCTAGTGGTTAGAGTGTAGGGGTGGCAGGTAGCCTAGTGGTTAGAGTGTAGGGGCGGCAGGTAGCCTAGTGGTTAGAGTGTAGGGTGGCAGGTAGCCTAGTGGTTAGAGTGTAGGGGTGGCAGGTAGCCTAGTGGTTAGAGTGTAGGGGTGGCAGGTAGCCTAGTGGTTAGAGTGTAGGGGCGGCAGGTAGCCTAGTGGTTAGAGTGTAGGGGCGGCAGGTAGCCTAGTGGTTAGAGTGTAGGGGCAGGTAGCCTAGTGGTTAGAGTGTAGGGGCGGCAGGTAGCCTAGTGGTTAGAGTGTAGAGGCGGCAGGTAGCCTAGTGGTTAGAGTGTAGAGGGCGGCAGGTAGCCTAGTGGTTAGAGTGTAGGGGCGGCAGGTAGCCTAGTGGTTAGAGTGTAGAGGCGGCAGGTAGCCTAGTGGTTAGAGTGTAGGGGCGGCAGGTAGCCTAGTGGTTAGAGTGTAGGGTGGCAGGTAGCCTAGTGGTTAGAGTGTAGGGTGGCAGGTAGCCTAGTGGTTAGAGTGTAGGGCGGCAGGTAGCCTAGTGGTTAGAGTGTAGGGGCGGCAGGTAGCCTAGTGGTTAGAGTGTAGAGGGCGGCAGGTAGCCTAGTGGTTAGAGTGTAGAGGTGGCAGGTAGCCTAGTGGTTAGAGTGTAGGGGCGGCAGGTAGCCTAGTGGTTAGAGTGTAGAGGTGGCAGGTAGCCTAGTGGTTAGAGTGTAGGGCGGCAGGTAGCCTAGTGGTTAGAGTGTAGGGGTGGCAGGTAGCCTAGTGGTTAGAGTGTAGGGCGGCAGGTAGCCTAGTGGTTAGAGTGTAGGGTGGCAGGTAGCCTAGTGGTTAGAGTGTAGGGGTGGCAGGTAGCCTAGTGGTTAGAGTGTAGGGTGGCAGGTAGCCTAGTGGTTAGAGTGTAGGGGCGGCAGGTAGCCTAGTGGTTAGAGTGTAGGGTGGCAGGTAGCCTAGTGGTTAGAGTGTAGGGGTGGCAGGTAGCCTAGTGGTTAGAGTGTAGGGCGGCAGGTAGCCTAGTGGTTAGAGTGTAGGGTGGCAGGTAGCCTAGTGGTTAGAGTGTAGGGGCGGCAGGTAGCCTAGTGGTTAGAGTGTAGGGCGGCAGGTAGCCTAGTGGTTAGAGTGTAGGGGTGGCAGGTAGCCTAGTGGTTAGAGTGTAGGGCGGCAGGTAGCCTAGTGGTTAGAGTGTAGGGTGGCAGGTAGCCTAGTGGTTAGAGTGTAGGGGTGGCAGGTAGCCTAGTGGTTAGAGTGTAGGGGCGGCAGGTAGCCTAGTGGTTAGAGTGTAGGGCGGCAGGTAGCCTAGTGGTTAGAGTGTAGGGTGGCAGGTAGCCTAGTGGTTAGAGTGTAGGGGCGGCAGGTAGCCTAGTGGTTAGAGTGTAGGGGGTGGCAGGTAGCCTAGTGGTTAGAGTGTAGGGGCGGCAGGTAGCCTAGTGGTTAGAGTGTAGGGCGGCAGGTAGCCTAGTGGTTAGAGTGTAGGGTGGCAGGGTAGCCTAGTGGTTAGAGTGTAGGGGCGGCAGGTAGCCTAGTGGTTAGAGTGTAGGGTGGCAGGTAGCCTAGTGGTTAGAGTGTAGGGCGGCAGGTAGCCTAGTGGTTAGAGTGTAGGGGCGGCAGGTAGCCTAGTGGTTAGAGTGTAGGGTGGCAGGTAGCCTAGTGGTTAGAGTGTAGGGTGCAGGTAGCCTAGTGGTTAGAGTGTAGGGCGGCAGGTAGCCTGGTGGTTAGAGTGTAGGGGCGGCAGGTAGCCTAGTGGTTAGAGTGTAGGGGCGGCAGGTAGCCTAGTGGTTAGAGTGTAGAGGCGGCAGGTAGCCTAGTGGTTAGAGTGTAGGGGTGGCAGGTAGCCTAGTGGTTAGAGTGTAGGGGCGGCAGGTAGCCTAGTGGTTAGAGTGTAGGGTGGCAGGTAGCCTAGTGGTTAGAGTGTAGGGGCTGCAGGTAGCCTAGTGGTTAGAGTGTAGGGGCGGCAGGTAGCCTAGTGGTTAGAGTGTAGGGGTGGCAGGTAGCCTAGTGGTTAGAGTGTAGGGGCGGCAGGTAGCCTAGTGGTTAGAGTGTAGGGCGGCAGGTAGCCTAGTGGTTAGAGTGTAGGGGGCAGGTAGCCTAGTGGTTAGAGTGTAGGGGTGGCAGGTAGCCTAGTGGTTAGAGTGTAGGGGCGGCAGGTAGCCTAGTGGTTAGAGTGTAGGGGTGGCAGGTAGCCTAGTGGTTAGAGTGTAGGGCGGCAGGTAGCCTAGTGGTTAGAGTGTAGGGGTGGCAGGTAGCCTAGTGGTTAGAGTGTAGGGCGGCAGGTAGCCTAGTGGTTAGAGTGTAGGGGCGGCAGGTAGCCTAGTGGTTAGAGTGTAGGGTGGCAGGTAGCCTAGTGGTTAGAGTGTAGGGCGGCAGGTAGCCTAGTGGTTAGAGTGTAGGGGTGGCAGGTAGCCTAGTGGTTAGAGTGTAGGGGTGGCAGGTAGCCTAGTGGTTAGAGTGTAGGGGCGGCAGGTAGCCTAGTGGTTAGAGTGTAGGGGCGGCAGGTAGCCTAGTGGTTAGAGTGTAGGGGCGGCAGGTAGCCTAGTGGTTAGAGTGTAGGGGCGGCAGGTAGCCTAGTGGTTAGAGTGTAGGGGTGGCAGGTAGCCTAGTGGTTAGAGTGTAGGGTGGCAGGGTAGCCTAGTGGTTAGAGTGTAGGGTGGCAGGTAGCCTAGTGGTTAGAGTGTAGGGTGGCAGGTAGCCTAGTGGTTAGAGTGTAGGGGCGGCAGGTAGCCTAGTGGTTAGAGTGTAGGGTGGCAGGTAGCCTAGTGGTTAGAGTGTAGGGCGGCAGGTAGCCTAGTGGTTAGAGTGTAGGGCGGCAGGTAGCCTAGTGGTTAGAGTGTAGGGGCGGCAGGTAGCCTGGTGGTTAGAGTGTAGGGTGGCAGGTAGCCTAGTGGTTAGAGTGTAGGGGCGGCAGGTAGCCTAGTGGTTAGAGTGTAGGGGTGGCAGGTAGCCTAGTGGTTAGAGTGTAGGGGCGGCAGGTAGCCTAGTGGTTAGAGTGTAGAGGTGGCAGGTAGCCTAGTGGTTAGAGTGTAGGGCGGCAGGTAGCCTAGTGGTTAGAGTGTAGGGGCGGCAGGTAGCCTAGTGGTTAGAGTGTAGGGTGGCAGGTAGCCTAGTGGTTAGAGTGTAGGGCGGCAGGTAGCCTAGTGGTTAGAGTGTAGGGTGGCAGGTAGCCTAGTGGTTAGAGTGTAGGGTGGCAGGTAGCCTAGTGGTTAGAGTGTAGGGGCGGCAGGTAGCCTAGTGGTTAGAGTGTAGAGGTGGCAGGTAGCCTAGTGGTTAGAGTGTAGGGCGGCAGGTAGCCTAGTGGTTAGAGTGTAGGGGTGGCAGGGTAGCCTAGTGGTTAGAGTGTAGGGTGGCAGGTAGCCTAGTGGTTAGAGTGTAGGGGGGCAGGTAGCCTAGTGGTTAGAGTGTAGGGGCGGCAGGTAGCCTGGTGGTTAGAGTGTAGGGTGGCAGGTAGCCTAGTGGTTAGAGTGTAGGGCGGCAGGTAGCCTAGTGGTTAGAGTGTAGGGTGGCAGGTAGCCTAGTGGTTAGAGTGTAGGGTGGCAGGTAGCCTAGTGGTTAGAGTGTAGGGCGGCAGGTAGCCTAGTGGTTAGAGTGTAGGGGCTGCAGGTAGCCTAGTGGTTAGAGTGTAGGGGCGGCAGGTAGCCTAGTGGTTAGAGTGTAGGGCGGCAGGTAGCCTAGTGGTTAGAGTGTAGGGGGCAGGTAGCCTAGTGGTTAGAGTGTAGGGACGGCAGGTAGCCTAGTGGTTAGAGTGTAGGGTGGCAGGTAGCCTAGTGGTTAGAGTGTAGGGGTAGCCTAGTGGTTAGAGTGTAGGGGTGGCAGGTAGCCTAGTGGTTAGAGTGTAGGGGTGGCAGGTAGCCTAGTGGTTAGAGTGTAGGGCGGCAGGTAGCCTAGTGGTTAGAGTGTAGGGGCGGCAGGGTAGCCTAGTGGTTAGAGTGTAGGGGCGGCAGGTAGCCTGGTGGTTAGAGTGTAGGGGCGGCAGCGTAGCCTAGTGGTTAGAGTGTAGGGGTGGCAGGTAGCCTAGTGGTTAGAGTGTAGGGCGGCAGCGTAGCCTAGTGGTTAGAGTGTAGGGGTGGCAGGTAGCCTAGTGGTTAGAGTGTAGAGGTGGCAGGTAGCCTAGTGGTTAGAGTGTAGGGAGGCAGGTAGCCTAGTGGTTAGAGTGTAGGGCGGCAGCGTAGCCTAGTGGTTAGAGTGTAGGGGCGGCAGGTAGCCTAGTGGTTAGAGTGTAGGGGCGGCAGGTAGCCTAGTGGTTAGAGTGTAGGGGCGGCAGGTAGCCTAGTGGTTAGAGTGTAGGGGCGGCAGGTAGCCTAGTGGTTAGAGTGTAGGGGTGGCAGGTAGCCTAGTGGTTAGAGTGTAGGGCGGCAGGTAGCCTAGTGGTTAGAGTGTAGGGCGGCAGCGTAGCCTAGTGGTTAGAGTGTAGGGCGGCAGCGTAGCCTAGTGGTTAGAGTGTAGGGGTGGCAGGTAGCCTAGTGGTTAGAGTGTAGGGGCGGCAGCGTAGCCTAGTGGTTAGAGTGTAGGGGTGGCAGGTAGCCTAGTGGTTAGAGTGTAGGGGCGGCAGGTAGCCTAGTGGTTAGAGTGTAGGGCGGCAGCGTAGCCTAGTGGTTAGAGTGTAGGGCGGCAGCGTAGCCTAGTGGTTAGAGTGTAGGGGCGGCAGGTAGCCTAGTGGTGGTGTAGCAGCGTAGCCTGGTGGTTAGAGTGTAGGGCGACAGCGTAGCCTAGTGGTTAGAGTGTAGGGGCGGCAGGTAGCCTAGTGGTTAGAGTGTAGGGCGGCAGCGTAGCCTAGTGGTTAGAGTGTAGGGGCGGCAGGTAGCCTAGTGGTTAGAGTGTAGGGCGGCAGGGTAGCCTAGTGGTTAGAGTGTAGGGGCGGCAGCGTAGCCTAGTGGTTAGAGTGTAGGGGCGGCAGGTAGCCTAGTGGTTAGAGTGTAGGGGCGGCAGCGTAGCCTAGTGGTTAGAGTGTAGGGGCGGCAGCGTAGCCTAGTGGTTAGAGTGTAGGGCGGCAGCGTAGCCTAGTGGTTAGAGTGTAGGGGGCGGCAGGTAGCCTGTGGTTAGAGTGTAGGGCGGCAGGGTAGCCTAGTGGTTAGAGTGTAGGGGCGGCAGGTAGCCTAGTGGTTAGAGTGTAGGGGCGGCAGCGTAGCCTAGTGGTTAGAGTGTAGGGGCGGCAGGTAGCCTAGTGGTTAGAGTGTAGGGGCGGCAGCGTAGCCTAGTGGTTAGAGTGTAGGGGCGGCAGGTAGCCTGTGGTTAGAGTGTAGGGTGGCAGGTAGCCTAGTGGTTAGAGTGTAGGGTGGCAGCGTAGCCTAGTGGTTAGAGTGTAGGGGGCGGCAGCGTAGCCTAGTGGTTAGAGTGTAGGGGTGGCAGGTAGCCTAGTGGTTAGAGTGTAGGGCGGCAGCGTAGCCTAGTGGTTAGAGTGTAGGGCGGCAGGTAGCCTAGTGGTTAGAGTGTAGGGGCGGCAGCGTAGCCTAGTGGTTAGAGTGTAGGGGCGGCAGGTAGCCTAGTGGTTAGAGTGTAGGGGGCGGCAGGTAGCCTAGTGGTTGGGAGTGTAGGGGCGGCAGCGTAGCCTAGTTGTTAGAGTGTAGGGGCGGCAGGTAGCCTAGTGGTTAGAGTGTAGGGCGGCAGCGTAGCCTAGTGGTTAGAGTGTAGGGGCGGCAGCGTAGCCTAGTGGTTAGAGTGTATGGGGCGGCAGCGTAGCCTAGTGGTTAGAGTGTAGGGGCGACAGCGTAGCCTAGTGGTTAGCAGCGTAGCCTAGTGGTTAGAGTGTAGGGGCGACAACGTAGCCTAGTGGTTAGAATGTAGGGGCGGCAGCGTAGCCTAGTGGTTAGAGTGTAGGGGCGGCAGCGTAGCCTAGTGGTTAGAGTGTAGGGGCGGCAGCGTAGCCTAGTGGTTAGAGTGTAGGGGCGGCAGCGTAGCCTAGTGGTTAGAGTGTAGGGCGGCAGCGTAGCCTAGTGGTTAGAGTGTAGGGGCGGCAGCGTAGCCTAGTGGTTAGAGTGTAGGGGCGGCAGCGTAGCCTAGTGGTTAGAGTGTAGGGGCGGCAGCGTAGCCTAGTGGTTAGAGTGTAGGGGCGGCAGGTAGCCTAGTGGTTAGAGTGTAGGGGCGGCAGCGTAGCCTAGTGGTTAGAGTGTAGGGGCGGCAGCGTAGCCTAGTGGTTAGAGTGTAGGGGCGGCAGCGTAGCCTAGTGGTTAGAGTGTAGGGGCGGCAGCGTAGCCTAGTAGTTAGAGTGTAGGGGCGGCAGGTAGCCTAGTGGTTAGAGTGTAGGGCGGCAGCGTAGCCTAGTGGTTAGAGTGTAGGGGCGGCAGGTAGCCTAGTGGTTGAGTGTAGGGCGGCAGCGTAGCCTAGTGGTTAGAGTGTAGGGCGGCAGCGTAGCCTAGTGGTTAGAGTGTAGGGGCGGCAGCGTAGCCTAGTGGTTAGAGTGTAGGGGCGGCAGGTAGCCTAGTGGTTAGAGTGTAGGGGCGGCAGCGTAGCCTAGTGGTTAAAGTGTAGGGACGGCAGGTAGCCTAGTGGTTAGAGTGTAGGGGCGGCAGCGTAGCCTAGTGGTTAGAGTGTAGGGACGGCAGGTAGCCTAGTAGTTAGAGTGTAGGGGCGACAGCGTAGCCTAGTGGTTAGAGTGTAGGGACGGCAGGTAGCCTAGTAGTTAGAGTGTAGGGGCGGCAGGTAGCCTAGTGGTTAGAGTGTAGGGGCGGCAGGTAGCCTAGTGGTTAGAGTGTAGGGGCGGCAGCGTAGCCTAGTGGTTAGAGTGTAGGGGCGGCAGCGTAGCCTAGTGGTTAGAGTGTAGGGGCGGCAGCGTAGCCTAGTAGTTAGAGTGTAGGGGCGGCAGCGTAGCCTAGTGGTCAGAGTGTAGGGGCGGCAGCGTAGCCTAGTGGTTAGAGTGTAGGGGCGGCAGCGTAGCCTAGTGGTTAGAGTGTAGGGGCTGCAGCGTAGCCTAGTGGTTAGAGTGTAGGGGCGGCAGCGTAGCCTAGTGGTTAGAGTGTAGGGGCGGCACTGTAGCCTAGTGGTTAGAGTGTAGGGGCGGCAGGTAGCCTAGTGGTTAGAGTGTAGGGGCGGCAGCGTAGCCTAGTGGTTAGAGTGTAGGGGCGGCAGCGTAGCCTAGTGGTTAGAGTGTAGGGGTGGCAGGTAGCCTAGTGGTTAGAGTGTAGGGGCGGCAGCGTAGCCTAGTGGTTAGATTGTAGGGGCGGCAGGTGCTCTGACCTCTGGAACTGCCGATCTGCGGCCAACAAGGCAGAGTTCATCTCCGCCTATGTCTCCCTCCAGTCCCTCGACTTCTTGGCACTGACGGAAACATGGATCACCACAGACAACACTGCTACTCCTACTGCTCTCTCTTCGTCTGCCCACGTGTTCTCGCACACCCCGAGAGCTTCTGGTCAGCGGGGTGGTGGCACCGGGATCCTCATCTCTCCCAAGTGGTCATTCTCTCTTTCTCCCCTTACCCATCTGTCTATCGCCTCCTTTGAATTCCATGCTGTCACAGTTACCAGCCCTTTCAAGCTTAACATCCTTATCATTTATCGCCCTCCAGGTTCCCTCGGAGAGTTCATCAATGAGCTTGATGCCTTGATAAGCTCCTTTCCTGAGGACGGCTCACCTCTCACAGTTCTGGGCGACTTTAACCTCCCCACGCCTACCTTTGACTCATTCCTCTCTGCCTCCTTCTTTCCACTCCTCTCCTCTTTTGACCTCACCCTCTCACCTTCCCCCTACTCACAAGGCAGGAAATACGCTCGACCTCATCTTTACTAGATGCTGTTCTTCCACTAACCTCGTTGCAACTCCCCTCCAAGTCTCCGACCACTACCTTGTATCCTTTTCCCTCTCGCTCTCACTCAACACTTCCCACACTGCCCCTACTCGGATGGTATCGCGCCGTCCCAACCTTCGCTCTCTCTCCCCCGCTACTCTCTCCTCTTCCATCCTATCATCTCTTCCCTCTGCTCAAACCTTCTCCAACCTATCTCCTGATTCTGCCTCCTCAACCCTCCTCTCCTCCCTTTCTGCATCCTTTGACTCTCTATGTCCCCTATCCTCCAGGCCGGCTCGGTCCTCCCCTCCCGCTCCGTGGCTCGACGACTCATTGCGAGCTCACAGAACAGGGCTCCGGGCAGCCGAGCGGAAATGGAGGAAAACTCGCCTCCCTGCGGACCTGACATCCTTTCACTCCCTCCTCTCTACATTTTCCTCTTCTCTCTCTGCTGCTAAAGCCACTTTCTACCACTCTAAATTCCAAGCATCTGCCTCTAACCCTAGGAAGCTCTTTGCAACCTTCTCCTCCCTCCTGAATCCTCCTCCCCCCTCCTCCCTCTCTGCAGATGACTTCGTCAACCATTTTGAAAAGAAGGTCGACGACATCCGATCCTCGTTTGCTAAGTCAAACGACACCGCTGGTTCTGCTCACACTGCCCTACCCTGTGCTCTGACCTCTTTCTCCCCTCTCTCCAGATGAAATCTCGCGTCTTGTGACGGCCGGCCGCCCTACAACCTGCCCGCTTGACCTATCCCCTCCTCTCTTCTCCAGACCATTTCCGGAGACCTCCTCCCTTACCTCACCTCGCTCATCAACTCATCCCTGACCGCTGGCTACGTCCTTCCGTCTTCAAGAGAGCGAGAGTTGCACCCTTCTGAAAAAACCTACACTCGATCCCTCCGATGTCAACAACTACAGACCAGTATCCCTTCTTTCTTTTCTCTCCAAAACTCTTGAACGTGCCGTCCTTGGCCAGCTCTCCCGCTATCTCTCCCAGAATGACCTTCTTGATCCAAATCAGTCAGGTTTCAAGACTAGTCATTCAACTGAGACTGCTCTTCTCTGTATCACGGAGGCGCTCCGCACTGCTAAAGCTAACTCTCTCTCCTCTGCTCTCATCCTTCTAGACCTATCGGCTGCCTTCGATACTGTGAACCATCAGATCCTCCTCTCCACCCTCTCCGAGTTGGGCATCTCCCGGCGCCCCACGCTTGGATTGCGTCCTACCTGACAGGTCGCTCCTACCAGGTGGCGTGGCGAGAATCCGTCTCCACACCACGTGCTCTCACCACTGGTGTCCCCCAGGGCTCTGTTCTAGGCCCTCTCCTATTCTCGCTATACACCAAGTCACTTGGCTCTGTCATAACCTCACATGGTCTCTCCTATCATTGCTATGCAGACGACACACAATTAATCTTCTCCTTTCCCCCTTCTGATGACCAGGTGGCGAATCGCATCTCTGCATGTCTGGCAGACATATCCGTGTGGATGACGGATCACCACCTCAAGCTGAACCTCGGCAAGACGGAGCTGCTCTTCCTCCCGGGGAAGGACTGCCCGTTCCATGATCTCGCCATCACGGTTGACAACTCCATTGTGTCCTCCTCCCAGAGCGCTAAGAACCTTGGCGTGATCCTGGACAACACCCTGTCGTTCTCAACTAACATCAAGGCGGTGGCCCGTTCCTGTAGGTTCATGCTCTACAACATCCGCAGTGACCCTGCCTCACACAGGAAGCGGCGCAGGTCCTAATCCAGGCACTTGTCATCTCCCGTCTGGATTACTGCAACTAGCTGTTGGCTGGGCTCCCTGCCTGTGCCATTAAACCCTACAACTCATCCAGAACGCCGCAGCCCGTCTGGTGTTCAACCTTCCCAAGTTCTCTCACGTCACCCCGCTCCTCCGCTCCCTCCACTGGCTTCAGTTGAAGCTCGCATCCGCTACAAGACCATGGTGCTTGCCTACGGAGCTGTGAGGGGAACGGCACCTCAGTACCTCCAGGCTCTGATCAGGCCCTACACCCAAACAAGGGCACTGCGTTCATCCACCTCTGGCCTGCTCGCCTCCCTACCACTGAGGAAGTACAGTTCCCGCTCAGCCCAGTCAAAACTGTTCGCTGCTCTGGCCCCCCAATGGTGGAACAAACTCCCTCACGACGCCAGGACAGCGGAGTCAATCACCACCTTCCGGAGACACCTGAAACCCCACCTCTTTAAGGAATACCTAGGATAGGATAAAGTAATCCCTCTCACCCCCCCTCCCCTGAAAAGATTTAGATGCACTACTGTTCCACTGGAGGTCATAAGGTGAATGCACCAATTTGTAAGTCGCTCTGGATAAGAGCGTCTGCTAAATGACTTAAATGTAATGTAATGTAAATGTAGCCTAGTGGTTAGAGTGTAGGGGCGGCAGCGTAGCCTAGTGGTTAGAGTGTAGGGGCGGCAGCGTAGCCTAGTGGTTAGAGTGTAGGGGCGGCAGCGTAGCCTAGTGGTTAGAGTGTAGGGGCGGCAGCGTAGCCTAGTGGTTAGAGTGTAGGGGCGGCAGCGTAGCCTAGTAGTTAGAGTGTAGGGGCGGCAGGTAGCCTAGTGGTTAGAGTGTAGGGGCGGCAGCGTAGCCTAGTGGTTAGAGTGTAGGGGCGGCAGGTAGCCTAGTGGTTAGAGTGTAGGGGCGGCAGCGTAGCCTAGTGGTTAGAGTGTAGGGGCGGCAGCGTAGCCTAGTGGTTAGAGTGTAGGGCGGCAGCGTAGCCTGGTGGTTAGAGTGTAGGGGCGGCAGCGTAGCCTGGTGGTTAGAGTGTAGGGGTGGCAGGTAGCCTAGTGGTTAGAGTGTAGGGCGGCAGCATGGCCTAGTGGTTAGAGTGTAGGGGCGGCAGGTAGCCTGGTGGTTAGAGTGTAGGGCGGCAGCGTAGCCTAGTGGTTAGAGTGTAGGGGCGGCAGCGTAGCCTAGTGGTTAGAGTGTAGGGCGGCAGCGTAGCCTGGTGGTTAGAGTGTAGGGGCGGCAGGCGTAGCCTAGTGGTTAGAGTGTAGGGGCGGCAGGTAGCCTGGTGGTTAGAGTGTAGGGCGGCAGCGTAGCCTAGTGGTTAGAGTGTAGGGCGGCAGCGTAGCCTAGTGGTTAGAGTGTAGGGGCGGCAGCGTAGCCTAGTGGTTAGAGTGTAGGGGCGGCAGCGTAGCCTAGTAGTTAGAGTGTAGGGGCGGCAGGTAGCCTAGTGGTTAGAGTGTAGGGGCGGCAGCGTAGCCTAGTGGTTAGAGTGTAGGGGCGGCAGCGTAGCCTAGTGGTTAGAGTGTAGGGGCGGCAGCGTAGCCTAGTGGTTAGAGTGTAGGGGCGGCAGCGTAGCCTAGTGGTTAGAGTGTAGGGGCGGCAGGTAGCCTAGTGGTTAGAGTGTAGGGGCGGCAGCGTAGCCTAGTGGTTAAAGTGTAGGGACGGCAGGTAGCCTAGTGGTTAGAGTGTAGGGGCGGCAGCGTAGCCTAGTGGTTAGAGTGTAGGGACGGCAGGTAGCCTAGTAGTTAGAGTGTAGGGGCGACAGCGTAGCCTAGTGGTTAGAGTGTAGGGACGGCAGGTAGCCTAGTAGTTAGAGTGTAGGGGCGGCAGGTAGCCTAGTGGTTAGAGTGTAGGGGCGGCAGCGTAGCCTAGTGGTTAGAGTGTAGGGGCGGCAGGTAGCCTAGTGGTTAGAGTGTAGGGGCGGCAGCGTAGCCTAGTGGTTAGAGTGTAGGGGCGGCAGCGTAGCCTAGTGGTTAGAGTGTAGGGGAGGCAGCGTAGCCTAGTGGTTAGAGTGTAGGGGCGGCAGGTAGCCTAGTGGTTAGAGTGTAGGGGCGGCAGCGTAGCCTAGTGGTTAAAGTGTAGGGACGGCAGGTAGCCTAGTGGTTAGAGTGTAGGGGCGGCAGCGTAGCCTAGTGGTTAGAGTGTAGGGACGGCAGGTAGCCTAGTAGTTAGAGTGTAGGGGCGACAGCGTAGCCTAGTGGTTAGAGTGTAGGGACGGCAGGTAGCCTAGTAGTTAGAGTGTAGGGGCGGCAGGTAGCCTAGTGGTTAGAGTGTAGAGGCGGCAGCGTAGCCTAGTGGTTAGAGTGTAGGGACGGCAGGTAGCCTAGTGGTTAGAGTGTAGGGGCGGCAGGTAGCCTAGTGGTTAGAGTGTAGAGGCGGCAGCGTAGCCTAGTGGTTAGAGTGTAGGGACGGCAGGTAGCCTAGTGGTTAGAGCGTTGGACTAGTAACCGAAAGGTTGCAAGATTAAATCCCCGAGCTGACAAGGTACAAATATGTTGTTCTGCCCCTGAACAGGCAGTTAACCCACTGTTCCTAGGCCGTCATTGAAAATAAGAATTTGTTCTTAACTGACTTGTCTAGTTAAATAAAGGTAAAATAAAATAAAACAACAATCTAAATAAGATCTCAACCACACTCTTATCATCTCTCCTCTCTTTCTCTCTCCCTTCAGGGATGATGCGTTCTCAGATAATCTCAGTCAGAAGGCGGACAGCGAGGCGAGCAGCGGACCACTGCTGGATGACAAGGCCTCATCCAAAAACGATGTCCCATCACCGTGTGAACACTCCCCCGACTGCAACTTTGGAGGAGTCATGGGGAGGTGGGTAACGACATAGGAAGGAATACCCATTGAAATGTTGTTTTATTTTTGATCTGTGTCCATGGCCAACCTAATACTCCTCTTTGTGACTGTGATGTTGTCTCTCTCCTCAGGGTGAGGCTACGTTCTGACGGGGCCTCCATCCCTCAGCGCCGCAGCGGAGAGACCCACAGCCCTCCCCGGGGCACAGACACACCCCCGCGGGCCGCAGCCTGTCCCAGTAGCCCCCACAAGATGGCAGTGAGCAGGAGTCGCATGGAGAGCCCGGAGAAGAGGCGCCTGGGGACATTTGGCAGTGCGGGCAGCATCAACTATGCTGACAGGAAGGTCTACCCCGAGGGCCACCCCCTGAGACACGTACCAGGGGCCACACGCCACAGCAGCCTGGGGGACCACAAGTCACTGGAGGCTGATGCCCTGGCAGAGGTATGGCCCTCACTGTCCTATCAGACCCAGGTTCTAAAGTATTACCTCTGCCCAATGTATAACTGCATAACCTCTTTTCCCCATGCAGTGTAACCTTATCAGTCATAGAACCTCACACAATATGGAATAGAATCACCTATCCATTAAAAAATAAAAAAAAATACGTTTTTATTTTTTCCACAATCTCAATTCTGTCTCAACGCTGCAACTCCCCAACAGCCTCAGGAAGCAGAATTAATTTCATGTCTATGCTGAAATGAGTACTAATGATCATTGATAATGGCAGCACAGGCCCTGCGTCGGCTAACTGGAAAAGGAATAGAGGCAGATTTTGAAATGGAAAAGTTCTGATCAGCTAATGAGAGTGGTCCTATCAGAGCCCTATTTCAACCTTGATTGTGATTGTGCTAATGAGTTTGTGTGTGTGCGTGCGCATGCGTGCGACTGTGAGAGAGAGTATTTGTGTGTGCGATTGTGAGAGAGGGTGTGTGTGTGTGTGTGTGTGTGTGTGGGTGGGTGGGTTGGTTGGTTGGTTTTTCTATCCTTGTGGAGAACTAAAACCCCCAAAAGCCCCCACAAGGATAGTAAAACAAGTAAAATGCTCCCTCGTGGGGAACTTTCTCATGTCCCCATGGGGACAAAGGCTATTTTAAGCTAAGGGGTTAGGGTTAGAATTGGGGTAGGAGTTAAGGTTAGGGGTTAGGGTTAGAATTGGGGTAAGAGTTAAGGTTAGGGGTTAGGGAAAATAGGATTTCGAATGGAAATACATTTGAGGTCTCCACGAGAATAGAAGAACAAAACGTGTGATTGTGTGAGAGAGTGTGTGTGTGTGATTGTGTGAGAGAGTGTGTGTGTGTGATTGTGTGAGAGAGTGTGTGTGTGTGATTGTGTGAGAGAGTGTGTGCGATTGTGACTGTTGTAATGAGTGTCAGCCATTAAAAGGGGATGTTAATCTCTTCATTTGGTACCGTTGTGTTGGGCTGTACTGTGTGAGGAGAGGGAGCAGAGAGAGGAGGTGTCTGGGAGAGCAGAGGCAGATGTGATGTCCTGCTGTACTGTCTGTCTATGTGTCTGGGTGAAGCAGCCCTGTCTCAGTGTAAACGTTAGAGACAGTCTGGCGCTGAAAGATTGACACACCTATGTCACGGGGGAATGGAGCTGAATAAAAAGCACAGAAAGTTCTGCATTAGACTCTCAGCATCAGTGGCTACTACCATTGCTAAACTTAACTTAGCCTAGCTTGGCTTAGCAATTATATCAAATTAATTATCTCCTTTCACATTTTCTGTGTACTTTGTGTATGTCAGGACATAGAGAAGACCATGACCACGGCCCTACATGAGCTGCGTGAGCTGGAGCGCCAAAACATGGGCAAGCAAGCACCAGACGTGGTGCTGGATACCCTGGACACCACCATGAAGAAGCCTGTGAACTCGGAGCCCGGCAGCCCCCTCCACACCATCATGATCCGCGACCCGGACGCCGCCATGCGCCGCAGCAGCAGCTCCACCTCTGAAATGATGTCCACCTTTAAACCTGCCTTGTCGGCACGTCTGGCCGGAGCCCAACTGCGCCCCCCGCCCATGAGGCCCGTCCGCCCGCCCCCCACCGGGCACCGCTCCTCCAGCTCCAGTTCCTCCGGGGTAGGAAGCCCTGCTGTCACCCCCACTGAGAAGATCTTCCCCAACAGCACTGCCGCGGCTAGCTCCGCAGCTAACGCAGCCGGGGACAAGTCAGGCACCATGTAACTCTGAGGGAGACTCAGGGTTTTCATGTTGCAACAGCTTGAAGGAGAGGAAAGCCCAAAGAAATGCGATGATGTGTTGTCAATATGTTCTCAGAGAACATGTGTGGATTTTCCCTCTCCTTGTTTTGAGTTTCACTTTATTTCTTGAATTCAGAAAGCTCCTGGAGTGAGCCTGAGTTGCCATAGTGATGGCAGGTGGAGAGGCTGTAGGGGTTTGATAGCATATTAACTCAACACTCTGAAGCTTGATGTGAAAACGGACTTGAAAATAATGAATAAAATCACCTCAAAGTAAAAGTAATTTTTTCGTTTTTACCTCAAAATTATGTCTGTGGCCAGGCCCCACTTTTTAGAGATTCATTGACTGCAAGACGTGAAGAAGTACTTGTATAATTTTGGCATTGGTTTTCATCCTGCACTGGTCCAGATGATGTCTGATCCCTCCTTACTGGTGTGTATGAGACTCTTCTCTCTGGACTGGACACTCAGTCTACCAGACTGCTTCTAAGAGACTGAAACCAAGATGGCCATCTGCCTTTTGGCTGTAAATAGAGACTTACTTGAAGTTATTATGCCTTTTGTTTGTACTGTAGTATAAGGGATGTTCAGAAAAGTAACAACATGTCAACATTGTATACGTATATGAGATGCAGAAAACTGAACCAATATACCAACTAATTGTAAGAAACTCAAAATGTAGTTTAACTTGTATATAGTTATTGATTAGTATGTATTCTTTGTGTGTGTTAATCTTGTACAGGCCAAGACGGAACAGGCAAGTAGATGTGAATGGCATTGTCAAAAAACAAACACAAATAGTCAACCAGCAAACAAAAAAAAAAGATCAAAAGTTTTCTGCTTCCTTTGTTATTTTCTTGCCTTTCTCACACACATCACAGCGCTGACAGCTGTGTTTAGTGTATGTGGACATGTGGATGTCATCATACCACACATTGTATTTATGAGTTAGAACTACATTTGCGCTTCTCTACTCAAATGGATCCTGATTCTGTCTTCTGCCCACGGCAGTTCTGCATGCACTGTAAATAAGGCCAAGTCAGTCTCCAGTTGAGTTGAGTCTGCTTTTATTCCATTTGTATTGTTGAAATGCTTTATCATTCCTCATATACATACTTCCAAGATATTATTCAGATTTAAGACAGTAAAATGAGTGTATTATACCATAGTTTGCCATGGTAAGGTTTGAGCCCCCTTTTATGAGTTTGTAATACTGTGAGAATACTGTTGACCATGGCCCTTTACCTTTTATGAGTTTGTAATACTGTGAGAATACTGTTGACCATGGCCCTTTACCCCCCAGCCCCTCACTGTTCCAACAGCTCAACACAAGAGCCTGTCTTCTGCTGACACAGTAACCTATGTGAAGTCAGTCCACAACTAGACACTAATTTGTGTTCCTTAGACGCACCCGATGTCATACTATACACACTTTGCCATCTTTAAAGCAACCTCTTGCCTGTTCAAGTCTGATTTATGTAATACTTTCTACGCACAAAATATGTTACAAAGTACTGTTACAAAATTCCTTTTGATCTGAAATGTGATACCTTACCTAGACAACTCCAGTGTTGCCTGAGAAGTTAACCGTACATGTTGTGATATAATAACAGCAGAACAGTGGTCTTACCTCTCCTCCCCTTGGTTCTAACATCCTCACTGTCATGTTCCAGTGTCTCATCCCACTTCTTGTTTTCAGTCCTTTGTAGCGAGGAAATATAAGTGCGTACTGAAAGAGGTTGACACTGTAGGCCTATACTGTAGCTGCCATGTTAAATTGTAGCTGGCCCAAGCCCGCTCCTGCCTCTGCTCAGTCCTATAGTTGTGTGTTTGGACTGCCTTATATAGCGCATGCCCTGCCCTGTCCTGCCCTGCCCTGCCCTGCCCTGTCCTGTCCTGTCCTGCCCTGCTCAGTCCTATAGTTGTGTGTTTGGACTGCCTTATATAGCGCATGCCCTGCCCTGCCCTGTCCTGCCCTGCCCTGCTCAGTCCTATAGTTGTGTGTTTGGACTGCCTTATATAGCGCATGCCCTGCCCTGCCCTGCCCTGCCCTGCCCTGCCCTGCCCTGCCCTGCCCTGCCCTGCCCTGCCCTGCCCTGCCCTGCCCTGCCCTGCTCTGCCCTGCCCTGCCCTGCCCTGCCCTGTCCTGCCCTGCCCTGCCCTGCTCAGTCCTATAGTTGTGTGTTTGGACTGCCTTATATAGCGCATGCCCTGCCCTGTCCTGTCCTGCCCTGCTCAGTCCTATAGTTGTGTGTTTGGACTGCCTTATATAGCGCATGCCCTGCCCTGCCCTGTCCTGCCCTGCCCTGCTCAGTCCTATAGTTGTGTGTTTGGACTGCCTTATATAGCGCATGCCCTGCCCTGCCCTGTCCTGTCCTGCTCAGTCCTATAGTTGTGTGTTTGGACTGCCTTATATAGCGCATGCCCTGCCCTGCCCTGTCCTGCCCTGCCCTGCTCAGTCCTATAGTTGTGTGTTTGGACTGCCTTATATAGCGCATGCCCTGCCCTGCCCTGTCCTGTCCTGCCCTGTTCAGTCCTATAGTTGTGTGTTTGGACTGCCTTATATAGCGCATGCCCTGCCCTGTCCTGCCCTGCCCTGCCCTGCCCTGTCCTGTCCTGCCCTGCTCAGTCCTATAGTTGTGTGTTTGGACTGCCTTATATAGCGCATGCCCTGCCCTGCCCTGCCCTGCCCTGTCCTGCCCTGTCCTGCCCTGCCCTGCCCTGCCCTGTCCTGCCCTGTCCTGTCCTGCCCTGCCCTGTCCTGCCCTGCCCTGCCCTGCCCTGCCCTGCTCAGTCCTATAGTTGTGTGTTTGGACTGCCTTATATAGCGCATGCCCTGCCCTGCCCTGTCCTGCCCTGCCCTGCCCTGCCCTGCCCTGCCCTGCTCAGTCCTATAGTTGTGTGTTTGGACTGCCTTATATAGCGCATGCCCTGCCCTGTCCTGCCCTGTCCTGCCCTGCCCTGCCCTGCCCTGTCCTGCCCTGCCCTGTCCTGCCCTGTCCTGCCCTGTCCTGCCCTGTCCTGTCCTGCCCTGTCCTGTCCTGCCCTGTCCTGTCCTGCCCTGCCCTGTCCTGCCCTGCCCTGCCCTGCCCTGCCCTGTCCTGTCCTGCCCTGCCCTGCCCTGCCCTGTCCTGCCCTGCCCTGCCCTGTCCTGCCCTGTCCTGCCCTGTCCTGCCCTGCCCTGTCCTGCCCTGTCCTGTCCTGCCCTGTCCTGCATGTTTTATGCTGTACCATTTGACACAAACAATGTGACAATTGAACAATGACTGTTTGCGGTGCCTTTCCTCTGTAAAACGCACAGTTGACTTGATGTTTCGGCCTTTTGCTTTCAAGGGTTGGGCTATACCCTAGTAGTTAACCATTTTGGAATATGTGAATACTTGTTGTCACTAACATGTAGCAGTAACATGTGGGCAATGGAAGTGAATTGGCAGCCAAGGTGGGACAAAAAGTCAAGGACAGATATATCAACCTGAATCTCATGCTGTGATTCCAATATCAATCATATGTACATTATTCAGCCACTGTTATGTGTGCAAATCTTGATTTCATACACATAGTTTCCTATGAGATACATATATACTTTCACTGGAAAAAGTTGTCATGATCTCATCTCAGTGATTTGTTTGCCATGTGCGTTTTGTTTACCACAAACATTGCAGTCAATTCTGTCCACCTCCATCTGTTGACCCCTGCTGGGTAGATTCTAGCCTACATGCAGGGCACACAGAGACATACAACATAAGTTATACACTTACACCCTCTGCTGGTCATATATGGTATTGCTTTAACTAGAAGTACTGTGGTTCTGGTCAGGTATGAGTAAACAGATGGCACTCTCCATCAATAGGAACTGTCACTGATGACAACCAAATCATGTTTTTTTTTCATCCCGTTGAACTACAAGAATTACATAACATTTTTGTATTAACCACAGTTCTCATCGGTATAACTGAAGAGTCCATTTAAGTTCATTTTTCTCAAACATACATAAGCTGTATTTTCAAAGATAAAGTAAAACACATACTAAATGTTGATTTGCAAATGTAAAATGTATATATTTGTTTATTAGTATTTTGTTTATTTATGTCTAAAATGAGTAAGTGCCTTTTGTGCACATCATCAGTTTTTATTGAACTTGTATAATGACCTTTTTTAACGATATAGTAATTCAGTCATGTTTGATATTCACTTTTATCATATTTTCCCCTTTCCACACATCATTTCATCTGAGGAATATCAAAAAAACAAGTGATGTAAATATGTACTGTACACATTGCTATAGAGGAATTACTATGACCCCTTCAGATGTCATACTACCAGAACGACTGAAATGTAGTATTTACTTGTATGATTGATTGTCTAATATGCTCTAGTTGATTCCTGGAGGGGTAAGAGATTTATGAAGAAGACTTGGACTGCTGTACATTTACTCATTGATGGCATCGTTCAGTGAAATCATCTCTGATTGATCATTTCATCCTTTCTTTCTGTTTTCTGTCTGTGCTGTGGTTGAACCTTTACTTCTTCTACTCATATACTCATCCTCCTCCTGCAAAGTGAACACACCATTGCAGTGTTACTCCTCTACTTGCATGGTTTATAAGGCACATGGTGAACTCTCTTCTTCTTTGAGCTGTATATGATGTTCTGTTCAAGGAAGTGTTTTGATTTCTGGAATGTATGCTAAACCTGGGTAATGGATGTTGTATGTTGGCTAATAACAATGCTTATGAAGTAACATTCAGAGACCAAACTGGCTGAGTGCCTGTGGTGGGGAGTGTGAGTTGTCGTCATATTGTTTTCTCTCTCTCTCTCTCTCTCTCTCTCTCTCTCTCTCTCTCTCGTCTCTCTCATCTCTCTCGTCTCTCTCTCTCTCTCTCTCTCTCTCTCTCTCGTCTCTCTCATCTGTCTCATCTGTCTCATCTGTCTCTCTCTCTCTCTCTCTCTCTCTCTCATCTCTCTCGTCTCTCTCTCTCATGTCTCTCTCTCTCATGTCTCCCTGTTCATGAGTGCTGACTGGTTAAATCCCTTGTAATGTAATGTACACCATGCCACTGTTTGGATGTTGAGAACCGTTATGTCCAAATAAAAAAACTAATGTTGCTCTCTGATATTGGGCTTTTCCGACCTTTTATCCAGCAGATAAAACAAATTAATTAACTATACTATACTAGCAAATACACATGCCTTGCCTTAGCCTAGTTCACTAATTGCCTTGGTACCAGCAGTCGTTCATGAATCTATATGAATTGACAGGCTAATAGACATGCAATACCTAACCAATTCTGCCATTTTGGAATACTGAAGTATATAATGCTCAGCTATCTTAGACACCATGTTATCTTACAGGGTCTGTATAAATACTCCAGCTATCTAGCTCAACTATCTCTATACAGGGTGATCAAGCGCCAAACTTCTTGTGACTGAGACTGCTGCTCCATCTAAGGCTACATGGAGCACACGAATTCTGCTGTATTACTTATAGGCACACGATGTCCATTGAGAGAGAGGAGATCTTAGTGGTAGAGTGTGCAGATATTTGAGAACAATCTCTATTGCATGTAGGGTATGCTATGCAAATAGTACAAAGTATGTGACCTTTGAGGTTGATTATTATGTGGGGGAAAATATGAAAGAAATAAGTTATGTCAGATATATTACTGGTGTATTATTGTGCCACCTAAGATATCTGTATCATTTCCTGTTGACTTTCTCTGGAAATAACCTGAGATTCTATTAGTGGCAAGCTCCGGTTTATCAGCAAACAACCAGCCATGTACACGCACAAATAGGAGACACACAGAATTCAATTTGTTCCAACCCAGAGCCTTTTAATCATCAGACACAATACAAACTTACACAATGATGCACACAGAGCACTGAGGAAGTGACACTATTTTTGTCCACCAATTGGAAGTGTTGTTGACTTAAACTTTTTATGTTTCTTTTTACAATTAAGTTCATTACAACCTGCAATTCATCAACCCCCAAAAAGTTATATTGTCACATACACTGGATAGGTGCAGTGAAATGTGTTGTTTTACAGGGTCAGCCTATAGTATTACGGTGCCCCTGGAGCAAATGATCGTTAAGTGCCTTGCTCAAGGGCACATTGACAGATGATTCACCTTGTTGGCTCGGGTATTCGTGGTCCAACGCTCTAACTGCTAGGCTACCTGCCACCATATCACCAAGTTCTGAATTGTTTTTTAAGTGACTTTGGGTATTTGGTATTTATTAGTTTTTGCAGCTGTATATATATATTTTTTTTACAGTTATGCATTCTGATCACGTCAGTAGGTTGGATGGACATTGTTAGTCCTAATTGTTATGTTTATCATGTTCTGCCAGACTGCATTCTTGATTAATCTCACTACGTAGCGCTGACTGTTTTTTTTTCACAAATTATGTTTTATAATTATACAAATTACCGGTACAAACTATTATTATATTTAGAAGTCTCAGAGAGAGAAAGACCTTGGATCTAAGGCTTTGGACTGTGAATGCTCTGTAAAAACAACAGTGCTTGTTGAGATGAGGGAGTTGAAACCCAGGGGAAGTGGGTGATAAGACACAAAGTGCAGGAGTGGATTACTGCAGTAGAAGTGTTCAAAGCCTGGAGTAATGTAACCATCTCTCTCCAGAATTATTGGTGTTCACGGCTCAGTGTGACAAGTGGGGCACCAGGATGTTACCGAGGCCCTGCTTACTTTGAAGTCAGAGAAAAAGGTAATCAAAATTCAACCTTGCAACTTAAATTCCCTTTCTGCCAGGTAAATTGACATCCATTCACAAAACAACCCAATTAAGTCAGCTCAAAAGTGATATATTGTGTGCTAATTATCTTCTTAATTTGGCAATTAGGGTTGAGAGAGAGACCGACAAAGAGATCAAGGAGGAAATAGCTTGTTATCAGACAAAGCCCCATGGATGCAGCAGTCACACCTGCTTATCAGATGAGACAACTTCAGTGTGACCCTCTACTGTGCATGGAAAGAGAATGGCTCCACGGTAGCAGATGTTCAAAATCCCAGATCGGTAAAAAGGGGACAAATAAACTCAGGTCACAAATCATACGGAGTTGTTCCCTTATACCTGTAACGACAGGTGAATGATGAGTGAGGAGTCAAATGCAGAGAGCGAGGTGAACGGGAAAAACGCTTTAATGTCATTTAAAACGTAACAGGTCCAAACATGGGTGAATGCCCTAAAACACTGGTGCTAAACAAACCCAAAACCTAGTTACAAACACTGGACAGTGAAAACCCAAAACAAACACGATACATCACCAAACGTAACAACCAACAAGCCTGCACAAACACGAGTGGGCAAAACGAACTTAAATAACACCCATCCCAAAACCCCAACAAGGAACAGGTGAAAACAATTAGACAAAAACAAAGGAAAAGGAAAAAGGGATGGTGGCAGCTAATAGACCGGCGACGACGACCGCCGAGCGCCACCCGAGCAGGAAGGGGAGCGTGACAATACCCTCTCTCACTGCAGGTGGTAGAGACAAGAGAAAGAGGATTCAGGAGAGATTAGAGAGAGAGAGATAATATCTCCAATACTGTAGGAAAACAAACATCAACCCCACCTACATGAATATAATGTGTATAGGAAAGGCAGGGAGTACAGGTAAATAAATCAAAATAATTAGGAAGATACGAGGGCATACAGTACATTGACATCGTTTACAGAGGGCAGTGTCGATAGATCCTGCAAAGCCCATTCTCCTGTCACAGTGTATTTATATGCAAACTGTTTGTGGTCCCACACAAGCATACAAATAAAGGCAAATTCTCAGACGTTCGCCTTTAGGTTTACCTCTGTTTTCCAGAGCCTTGTGTTTGAAGCCCTAAAATCAACTCTAGAAAGAGACTGAACTTCAGAGCTATTTCTTTGCATTCTTTAAACAAGTTTGCTTTGTATTAACTTCTACTTTCCTCAAAGTTTGTTTAAAGACAAAGTTTATGTAATTTGAATGAAGGTGATAAGGTTTTGGAATATCTGTGGGATTCTGCTGATAAAGAACCGTCATGGATTAGTTTGAGATACAATGTGCTTTTTTCAGCATTTCCCCTCACCCCTGTTTGAATTAAACGTGCTCAAACTTGAAAAGTTTTGAATCGTTAATGCTTTTGACAAGACTGACCAAATCTGGAAAAGCTAGAAAAACAGGTTGTGTAAGTGAGAACTCTCCAAATGCTTAATTTGGCAAATATTCCATAACAATTAGTGAGCAAACGAAAGCACGATATTCAATTATGTATAATTTTCTTTGTGTATGTCAGAACAGGACAACATTATTGTAATTTCCCCCCTCCAACCTGAACCATCCTCTGTCTTCAGCGTTACCACGTTGGAGAGATGAACTGACAAGTGATTACTCTGTTAGCTAAATCCTCTTGAGGACTGAAGTGATGTGCAATACATAATTCATCTGCAACTTGATTCTATTCTAATCTGGATATATAGGTGAACTTGACATCTGGATGTCCTATTTTCTTATATTCTTAATAAATGTCTGTGTAAATGTTTAACAATTGAATCGGCCGGCCCGTCAGTACTTTTGATATGTTCCTGCCGTGTCAATAGTATTCATTTCACTAGTGTATCCTTCATGACAGCCGTATTTGAGGAGTCATGGGGATGTAGGGTGATTCGGTTCTACTTATATTCTGTCAATTTTATCTCTATCTGTTTGGTGAAGTATTTGATGATTACACATATTGGATAGCCAACAACTAAAAAATATATATATAAATACTTCCTCAGACAACTAAACTCATCAAAAAAATAAACGTCCTCTCACTGTCAGCTGCATTTATTTTCAGCAAACTTAACATGTGTAAATATTTGTATGAACATAACAAGATTCAACAACTGAGACATAAACTGAACAAGTTCCACAGACATGTGACTAACAGAAATGGAATAATGTGACCCTGAACAACGGTGGGGTAAAAATCAAAAGTAACAGTCAGTATCTGGTGTGGCCACCAGCTGCATTAAGTACTGCAGTGCATCTCCTCCTCATGGACTGCACCATAATTGACAGTTCTTGCTGTGAGATGTTACCCCACTTTTCCACCAAGGCACCTGCAAGTTCCCGGACATTTCTGGGAGGAATGGCCCTAGCCCTCAACCTCCGATCCAACAGGTCCCAGACGTGCTCAATGGGATTGAGATCCTGACTCTTCGCTGGCCATGGCAGAACACTGACATTCCTGTCTTGAAGGAAATTACGCACAGAACGAGCAGTATGGCTGGTGACATTGTCATGCTGGAGGGTCATGTCAGGATGAGCCTGCAGGAAGAGTACCACATGAGGGAGGAGTCTTCCCTGTAACGTACAGCGTTGAGATTGCCTGCAATGACAACAAGCTCGGTCCGATGATGCTGTGACACACCTCCCCAGACCATGACCCTCCACCTCCAAATCGATCCCGCTCAAGAGTACAGGCCTCGGTGTAACGCTCATTCCTTCAATGATAAACGCGAATCCGACCATCACCCCTGGTGAGACAAAACCAAGCACTTTTTGCCAGTCCTGTGTGGTCCAGCGACGGTGGTTTTATGCCCATATGTGACGTTGTTGCCGGTGAAGTCTGGTGAGGACCTGCCTTTACAACAGGTCTACAAGCCCTCGGTCCAGCCTCTCTCAGTCTATTGCGGACAGTCTGAGCACTGATGGAGGGATTGTGTGTTCCTGGTCTAACTTGGGCAGTTGTTGTTGCCATCCTGTACCTGTCCCGCAGGTGTGCTGTTCGGATGTACTGATCCTGTGCAGGTGTTGGACACGTAGCGCTGTCTTAGGCGTCTCACAGTACGGACATAGCAATTTATTGCCCTGACCACATCTGCAGTCTTCATGCCTCCTTGCAGCATGCCTAAGGCACGTTCACGCAGATGAGCAGGTACCCTGGGCATCTTTGTTTTGGTGTTTTTCAGAGTCAGTAGAAAGGCCTCTTTAGTGTCATAAGTTGTCATAACTGTGACCTTAATTGCCTACCGTCTGTAAACTGTTAGTGTCTTAACGACCGTTCCACAGGTGCATGTTCATTAATTGTTTATGGTTCATTGAACAAGCATGGAAAACAGTGTATAAACCCTTTAAAATGAAGATCTGTGAAGTTATTTGGATTTTTACGAATTATCCTGGAAAGACAGGGTCCCGAAAAAGGGACATTTATTTTTTTTGCTGAGTTTACAATCAGTACAATCTAAACACATTGTTGTATGAGGGGATTTGTTCAAATTTGGCATGTTTCCTCCCCAAAACTCATTCCCAGTGGCCACCTTGCTCAGCATCAAGAATTCAATTCAATTTTACTTTTAATTTTAATTTTAATGTGTCTGATGTTTTTCACAGGAAGTTCCAACTGGCAAGTGCTCATCATCTCCTGCTAGGGCTCTGTCATCCTCGGTGGTGAGTATGGGACAAGATGAAGGTGGTGTGTTGCTCTTTTTCCGTTTCAACATCTTTAAGTGGATCAGAGCTCAGCAGAGGCCCCTTCAGAGGCCCCTCTACATATTCTTTATGGATGTCTACAGTCAATATTACAGTTTTTCCCAATTGTTGACACACATTTGCTGAAACTCATCTCAGGTACTCAAAACCCTAAACATAAAACACAAAACAGCTAGCCAATTTCCACAAACTGTAGGCAGACATCTTGCGAAATGAAACACCATGTACTCCCTGCTTATAATAAAACTCTGCCTACAAATGAGACACACACACACATCAAATGAATCTAACTTAGTGACAACAGATCACAGGAATGTGACATTCAAAACACTACTATCAGAACTTATTTCAGCGTGAAGACTAAGATTTATCTATTGTACTGTATACTGCTGTGTGTACTCAAACAACAAAGGAACACAAAAGCAAAAATGTTAGTTTTATATTTCATCATGACTTAATACATGTCAAACAGCATACTGTAAGCACACATACAGTATAAACGTAAACATACAGTTACAGTTTTTCCCAATTGTTACACACTAAAACTGAGGCACAATGACTCATTTAGCAGAACCATACACCACATTTGCAATACTACTGGCACATGTTTTGCTTTACACTCAGATTGCAATTCTACAACAAACATTTGGCAAAACACAACACAAAATTCACTACCTTCGGCACAACCTTCACAACTACAACCTATTGTGCAAAAGAAAAACAACACTCTTCAACAAGCTACGCTCAAACTTAGTAGGTGGAGGTGGAGGAAGACCAAGAACAAGGAGAAACCAATAATCCACTGCGAAAACAAAATGTCATGTCTGTTGTTTTGGTCCAGCCACAGATTTTCATCAACATCGATATTCTCCTTGGCCAGACAGTGGGGGAAATATCTACTGGCATGACGCATGCAGCCCTGACAGGACTCTGCTAGAATGCCACCACAGGCTTTCTTGATTGCCGGGAGAAGTGCCATATATTCATGGGGTTTGCAATCATACACCCTCCACTGCCGTGCTGAAAACAGCTTCTCAATGGGCTTGAAAAATGGGGAATATGATGGGAGATAGAGAATTGTAAACCTGGGATGGTCATCGAACCAGTTGCGGACCTGAACAACCCGATGGAAACTCACGCTGTCCCAAATTAGAACGGACATTTGCTTCTCAGGATTACCTGTCCCTCTCTGCTTTGGCTGAAGAAGATTGTCATGTAAGGTGTTTCAGGAAATTAAGGGGATGGGCAGTGTTGTATGGTCCAAGGGTGGCATAATGGTGGAGGACCCCAAGTATTTAATACACTCCCGATTTTGCAGTTTTTCCTACTTACAAAGCATGTAGAGGTCTGTAATTTGTATCATAGGTACACTTCAACTGTGAGAGACGGAATCTAAAACAAAAATCCAGAAAATCACATTGTGTGATTTTTAAGTAATTCATTTGCATTTTATTGCATGACATAAGTATTTGATACATCAGAAAAGCAGAACTTAATATTTGGTACAAAAACCTTTGTTTGCAATTACAGAGATCATACGTTTCCTGTAGTTCTTGACCAGGTTTGCACACACTGCAGCAGCGATTTTGGCCCACTCCTCCATACAGACCTTCTCCAGATCCTTCAGGTTTCGGGGCTGTCGCTGGGCAATACGGACTTTCAGCTCCCTCCAAAGATTTTCTATTGGGTTCAGGTCTGGAGACTGGCTAGGCCACTCCAGGACCTTGAGATGCTTCTTACGGAGCCACTCCTTAGTTGCCCTAGCTGTGTGTTTCGGGTCGTTGTCATGCTGGGAGACCCAGCCACGACCCATCTTCAATACTCTTACTGAGGGAAGGAGGTTGTTGGCCAAGATTTTGCGATACTTGGCCCCATCTATCCTCCCCTCAATACTGTGCACTCGTCCTGTCCCCTTGGCAGAAAAGCATCCTCAAAGAATGATGTTTCCTCCTCCATCCTTCACGGTTGGGATGATGTACTTGGGGTTGTACTCATCTTCTTCTTCCTCCAAACACGGCGAGTTTAGACCAAAAAGTTATATTTTAGTCTCATTAGACCACATGACCTGCTCCCATTCCTCCTCTGGATCATCGAGATGGTCATTGGCAAACTTTAGACAGCAGGGGGACCTTGCGTGCGCTGCAGGATTTTAATCCATGACGGCGTAGTGTGTTACTAATGGTTTTCTTTGAGACTGTGGTCCCAGCTCTCTTCAGATCATTGACCAGGTCTTGCGTGTAGTTCTGGGCTGATCCCTCACCTTCCTCATGATCATTGATGCCCCACGAGATGAGATCTTGCATGGAGCCCCAGACCGAGGGTGATTGACCGTCATCTTGAACTTCTTCCATTTTCTAATAATTGCGCCAACAGTTGTTGCCTTCTCACCAAGCTGCTTGCCTATTGTCCTGTAGCCATCCCAGCCTTGTGCAGGTCTACAATTCTATCCCTGATGTCCTTACACAGCTCTCTGGTCTTGGCCATTGTGGAGAGGTTGGAGTCTGTTTGATTGAGTGTGTGGACAGGTGTCTTTTATACAGGTAACGAGTTCAAAGAGGTGCAGTTAATACAGGTAATGAGTGGAGAACAGGAGGGCTTCTTAAAGAAAAACTAACAGGTCTGTGAGAGTTGGAATTCTTACTGGTTGGTATGTGATCAAATACTTATGTCATGCAATAAAATGCAAATTAATTACTTAAAATTCATACAATGTGATTTTCTGGATTTTTGTTGTAGATTCCGTCTCTCACAGTTGAAGTGTACCTATGATACAAATTACAGACCTCTACATGCTTTGTAAGTAGGAAAACCTGCAAAATTGGCAGTGTATCAAATACTTGTTCTCCCCACTGTAGCTGCGCATATGGTGACATTTCCCTGCGCTGGCCAGGTACCTCAATGATGACACATTGACCAATGATGTTCCTTCCTGTCCTCCTCGTATTTACTATATTTAATCCAGCCTCATCTATGAATATAAATTCCTGGGGGATAGGATTTGCATTCTCTGAAATGACTGTAAATACTGTAATTGCTGTATAGTAAAGTTCACTAGTGACATCAATGAGTATCTAATGTTTCAAGAGTGTAATACCAGAACATGACTTACTTGCACATATTCGTACCGTTTATCCTTCACTCTGGGAATTCCTTACAAATGGGACTCTAGATTTCCTTCATCAAGAGACGGTGTTTCGGATGCGGTCTATGGTTGATAAGCTCACTCTGATGCTATGGAGGATGGCAGGGTTTTCAATTATCTGTTGTTGGATTTCCCGCAGTCTTACGGCATTATTTTCAACTACCATTTGCATAATGGCGGCCTCCTGTTAGTCTGTAAAAAGACGTGTTCTACCACCACGTGGTGGTCGTCTTTCAGTTCTACAAACACAAAATAGCAAACAGTACAGTACACACTACAATAATACACTATACAAGATAAACATGTTCCCAATTACATACATACAATAATACATAAAAAAATGATTTGTTCCCCCTTAGACTATGTATTGGAATCTACAGTCTTTACTGTGCTTTATGTTGTACTAAATCAAATCAAATTTTATTGATCACATACACATGGTTAGCAGATGTTAATGCGAGTGTAGCAAAATGCTTGTGCTTCTAGTTCTGACCATGCAGTAATATCTAACAAGTAATCTAACAATTTCACAACAACTACCTTATATACACACAAATGTAAAGGAATGAATAAGAATATGTACATATAAATACATGGATGAGCAATGGCCGTGCGGCATAGGCAAGATGCAGTAGATGGTATAGAGTACAGTATATACATATGAGATGAGTAATGTAGGGTATGTAAACATTATATAAAGTGGCATTGTTGAAAGTGACTAGAGACATTTATTACATCCATTTTTGTATCATTAAAGTGGCTGGAGATTTGAGTCATTATGTTGGCAGCAGTTAGTGATGGCTGTTTAACAGTCTGATGGCCTTGAGATAGAAGCTGTCTCTCGGTCCCAGCTTTGATGCACCTGTACTGACCTCGCCTTCTAGATGATAGGCAGTGGCTCGGGTGGTTGTTGTCCTTGATGATCTTTTTGACCTTCCTGTGACATCGGGTGGTGTAGGTGTCCTGGAGGACAGGTAGTTTGCCCCTGGTGATGCGTTGTGCAGACCTCGCTACCCTCTGGAGAGCCTTACGGTTGTGGGCGGAGCAGTTGACGTACCAGGCGGTGATACAGCTCGACAGGATGCTCTCGATTGTGTATCTCTAAAAGTTTGTGAGTGTTTTCTGTAACAAGCCAAATTTCTTCAGCCTCCTGAGGTTGAAGAGGCACTGTTGTGCCTTCTTCACCACGCTGTCTGTGTGGGAAATTTCAGTTTGTCCGTGATGTGTACTCCGAGGAACTTATAACTTTCCACCTTCTCCACTACTGTCCCGTCGATGTGGATAGGTGGGTGCTCCCTCTGCTGTTTCCTGAAGTCCACGATCATCTCCTTTGTGTTGTTGACATTGAGTGAGAGGTTACTTTCCTGACACCACACTCCGAGGGCCCTCACCTCCTCCCTGTAGGCCGTCTCATCACTGTTGGTAATCAAGTATACCACTGTAATGTCGTCTGCAAACTTGATAATTGAGTTGGAGGTGTGCATGGCCACGCAGTCATGGTACAGGAGAGAGTACAGGAGAAGGTTGAGAACGCACCCTTGTGGTGCCCCAGTGTTGAGGATCATCGAGGTGGAGATGTTGTTTCCTACCCTCACCACCTGGGGGTGGCCCGTCAGAAAGTCCAGGACCCAGTTGCACAGGGCGGAGGGTACTATGGTGTTAAATGTTGAGCTGTAATCAATGAACAGCATTCTTACATAGATATTCCTCTTGTCCAGATGGGTTAGGGTAGTGTGCAGTGTGATTGCGATTGCGTCGTCTGTGGACCTATTGGGGCGGTAAGCGAATTGGAGTGGGTCGAGAATGTCAGCTAGGGTGGAGGTGATATGACCCTTGACTAGTCTCTCAAAGCACTTCATGATGATGGAAGTGAGTGCTACAGGGCGATAACCGTTTAGCTCAGTTACCTTAGCTTTCTTGGGAACAGGAACAATGATGGCCCTCTTGAAGCATGTGGTGACAGCAGACTGGGACAGGGATTGATTGAATATGTCTGTAAACACACCAGCCAGCTGGTCTGTGCATGCTCTGAGGACGCGGCTAGGGATGCCGTCTGGGCCGACAGCCTTGCGAGGGTTAACACGTTTAAATATTTTACTCACATTGTTCGCGGTGAAGGACAGCCCACAGATTTTGGTAGCGGGCCCTGCCAGGGGCACTGTATTATCTTCAAAGAGGTTGTTTAATTTGTCTGGGAGCAAGACGTCGATGTCCGCGACGGGGCTGGTTTTCTTTTTGTAATCCGTGATTGACTGTACTACCTGCCACATATGTCTCGTGTGTGAGCCGTTGAATAGCAAAGTTGTCAAGTTGTAAAAGTAGTAGATAGGTCCAAAGTCTGCAGTACATACCTATTCTCATTTTGGAACATCCCGGATGATGGATGCTAGCGGCTCAGATTGACCAAAATACAGGAGTACTCACCTGTGGCCTTTTTATCCATACCAAAGGTCTGATCGCAAAGTGAACATTTACACAATTAGTGTATGCACATGTGAAAGTGATCAATTGATAATTGAGCTAAGCTTGAACAGTGTTGCTTTTCATTTGCACATAGATTGTAGTTGTGAAGGTTGTGCGAAAGGTAGTGAATTTTCTGTTGTGTTTTCCCAAATGTTTGTTATAGAATTGCAATCTGAGTGTAAAGCAAAACATGTTCCAGTACTGTTGCAGATTTGGTATATGGTTCTGCTAAATGAGGGTCAGGTTTGGGTCATTGTGCCTCATGGGCCAGTTTTAGTGAGTAAACAATTGGGAAAAACTGTAACTCTGGCTGTCTTTTATGTTGTTCTTGACAGAACACTAAAATAGAGTTTCTGACTGTACTAAATTGCATTATAAATTCTGCAACAAACTTGCACATGACACCATCAAAAAGGTTTTTACATTGGGATTGATTAACCTGTACCCAGTGAGTCAGAGAGAAATACCAAAATGTCAACACATGCATACTGATAAAGAACAGCAAAGCATTCTATAGGGGGCTTTCACTTGCTATATGAGACCTGCTCCCATTGATGATGAAAGACAAGGCAATGTAGTGGCAGAAATATTTATATGATTTATGTTTTCCTATCAGGCTTCAGCAAAGCCCATGTTTTCCTTATGCAACTCCAGGTGCAGTCACACATCTGTTGTGCTGTGTTGTGTTGTGCTGTGTTGTGCTGTGTTGTGTGGTGCTGTGTTCGTGTGGTGCTGTGTCTTTCGTGTTGTGCTGCTCTGTGCTGTGTTGTGACGGGCAGACACGGCCTGCGTAATCAGCCCATATTAAACCAGCCTCGCAGATGGTTGTCTTGGCAGTGCCCTCCACACTCTCACTCCCCAGATCAATACAGACAGGCCGCTGGTAATATCCCCTGTTTATTATCTCCTGCCTAGTAACTATAATGATATTATTAACACTTAGCCAAATGTGGCCGAGTCGTTAACAAGATGGACCTTTGATGTAGAGTGGTTGAGTAGCAGTGATGGCAAGCTGTTTTGAGAGGGCTGAGGGCACCCAGAGGGACCAGGAGACAGGTGCTCTCTCGTCAACACTGTTAGTCTAGTTACATTAACATTTCTCCTTTGCCTAAATATTGTCTTTAGGCTTGATTTATGATTGAATGGCTATGATGTCAGTACTGGAAACAAACTGATGTTTAATGTTTTAAAAATACACTAACTCTAATAACTTCAGCTAAGTCTGGGTTTTATTTGTTGATATGGAAAGTGCTGCATGTTTATTGCTACTTCTGTAGTTCATAGAAAGCAGATAATCTCAAATCAAATCATATTTTATTTGTCACATGCTTTCTAAACAACAGGTGTAGACTTAGCAGTGAAATGCTTCCCAACAATGCAGAGAGAAAAAATAGAAAAATAATAATACTTGGAATAAATACACAATGAGTAACAATAACTTGGATACTGTATATACATACACAGGGTACCAGTGCCGAGTCAATGTGCAGGGGTACTAGGTAATTGAGGTAGATATATGCATATAGTGTAGGTAGGGATAAAGTGACTAGGCAACAGGATATAAACTCAGCAAAAAAAGAAACGTCCCTTTTTCAGGACCCTGTCTTTCAAAGATAACTCGTAAAAATAGCGTCCCACCTCGACAACAGCCAGTGAAATTGCAGGGCGCCAAATTCAAAACAACAGAAATCCCATAATTAAAATTACTCAAACATACAAGTATTATTGACCATTTTAAAGATAGACCTCTTGTATGTCCCCTATCCTCCAGGCCGGCTCGGTCCTCCCCTCCCGCTCCGTGGCTCGACGACTCATTGCGAGCTCACAGAACAGGGCTCCGGGCAGCCGAGCGGAAATGGAGGAAAACTCGCCTCCCTGCGGACCTGGCATCCTTTCACTCCCTCCTCTCTACATTTTCCTCCTCTGTCTCTGCTGCTAAAGCCACTTTCTACCACTCTAAATTCCAAGCATCTGCCTCTAACCCTAGGAAGCTCTTTGCCACCTTCTCCTCCCTCTTGAATCCTCCTCCCCTCCCCCCTCCTCCTCTCTGCAGATGACTTCGTCAACCATTTTGAAAAGAAGGTCGACGACATCCGATCCTCGTTTGCTAAGTCAAACGACACCGCTGGTTCTGCTCACACTGCCCTACCCTGTGCTCTGACCTCTTTCTCCCCTCTCTCTCCAGATGACATCTCGCGTCTTGTGACGGCCGGCCGCCCAACAACCTGCCCGCTTGACCCTATCCCCTCCTCTCTTCTCCAGACCATCTCCGGTGACCTTCTCCCTTACCTCACCTCGCTCATCAACTCATCCCTGACCGCTGGCTACGTCCCTCCCGTCTTCAAGAGAGCGAGAGTTGCACCCCCTTCTGAAAAAACCTACACTCGATCCCTCCGATGTCAACAACTACAGACCAGTATCCCTTCTTTCTTTTCTCTCCAAAACTCTTGAACGTGCCGTCCTTGGCCAGCTCTCCCGCTATCTCTCTCAGAATGACCTTCTTGATCCAAATCAGTCAGGTTTCAAGACTAGTCATTCAACTGAGACTGCTCTTCTCTGTATCACGGAGGCGCTCCGCACTGCTAAAGCTAACTCTCTCTCCTCTGCTCTCATCCTTCTAGACCTATCGGCTGCCTTCGATACTGTGAACCATCAGATCCTCCTCTCCACCCTCTCCGAGTTGGGCATCTCCGGCGCGGCCCACGCTTGGATTGCGTCCTACCTGACAGGTCGCTCCTACCAGGTGGCGTGGCGAGAATCCGTCTCCTCACCACGTGCTCTCACCACTGGTGTCCCCCAGGGCTCTGTTCTAGGCCCTCTCCTATTCTCGCTATACACCAAGTCACTTGGCTCTGTCATAACCTCACATGGTCTCTCCTATCATTGCTATGCAGACGACACACAATTAATCTTCTCCTTTCCCCTTCTGACGACCAGGTGGCGAATCGCATCTCTGCATGTCTGGCAGACATATCAGTGTGGATGACGGATCATCACCTCAAGCTGAACCTCGGCAAGACGGAGCTGCTCTTCCTCCCGGGGAAGGACTGCCCGTTCCATGATCTCGCCATCACGGTTGACAACTCCATTGTGTCCTCGTCCCAGAGCGCTAAGAACCTTGGCGTGATCCTGGACAACACCCTGTCGTTCTCAAATAACATCAAGGCGGTGGCCCGTTCCTGTAGGTTCATGCTCTACAACATCCAGAGTACGACCCTGCCTCACACAGGAAGCGGCGCAGGTCCTAATCCAGGCACTTGTCATCTCCCGTCTGGATTACTGCAACTCGCTGTTGGCTGGGCTCCCTGCCTGTGCCATTAAGCCCCTACAACTCATCCAGAACGCCGCAGCCCGTCTGGTGTTCAACCTTCCCAAGTTCTCTCACGTCACCCGCTCCTCCGCTCTCTCCACTGGCTTCCAGTTGAAGCTCGCATCCGCTACAAGACCATGGTGCTTGCCTACGGAGCTGTGAGGGAACGGCACCTCACTACCTCCAGGCTCTGATCAGGCCCTACACCCAAACAAGGGCACTGCGTTCATCCACCTCTGGCCTGCTCGCCTCCCTACCACTGAGGAAGTACAGTTCCCGCTCAGCCCAGTCAAAACTGTTCGCTGCTCTGGCCCCCCAATGGTGGAACAAACTCCCTCACGACGCCAGGACAGCGGAGTCAATCACCACCTTCCGGAGACACCTGAAACCCCACCTCTTTAAGGAATACCTAGGATAGGATAAAGTAATCCTTCTCCCCCCCCCCCTTAAAAGACCTAGATGCACTATTGTAAAGTGGCTGTTCCACTGGATGTCATAAGGTGAAAGCACCAATTTGTAAGTCGCTCTGGATAAGAGCGTCTGCTAAATGACTTAAATGTAATGTAAATGTTGTGGGTTGGTGGGGGAGAAGAAGGTCTGAGAGATAAGGTGGTGAAGGGCTTTGTAGATCAAATCAAATTTTATTTGTCACATCCACATGTTTAGCAGATGTTATTGCGGGTGTAGCGAAATGCTTGTGTTTCAAGCTCCAACAGTGCAGTAATATCTAACAATTCACAACAATACACACAATCTAAAAGTAAAATAATGGAATTAAGGAATATATAAATATTAGGATGAGCAATGTCTGGGTGGCATATACTAAATACAGTATATACATATGAGATGAGTAAAGCAAAAAAATATCTATCTATCTATCTATCTATCTACCTATCTCCAGAAGTCCACAACCAGCTTCTTTGTTTTGTTGACATTGAGTGAGAGGTTATTTTCCTGGTACCACACTCCCAGGTCCCTCACCTCCTCTCTGTAGGCTGTCTCGTTATTGTTGGTAATCAGGCCTACTACTGTTGTGTTGTCTGCAAACTTGTAGCGGTATTTATTTGAGAGGGGTATAGAAAGATTTTGTTCGGGCGCCAGGCAGGTATTAACCATGCCGAAAGGAAAAGAGTAGAATAGAGAGAGTACCACTACCAGACCCACACACATCAGCAGAAGAGACTGCCTAGAGTGTAGCCTGTTTACCAGATAGCCAGTGGAGAGAAAAAAGAATACACACCATATAAAACCCACATCACAGCACAGGGGTAACCCAAACAAGAATACCTCATACAATAATACTAATACTAATAATGGCAGAGCAATTCAACAGCAACTTCATACAAGAACGAACCCAGTCATCAACATAGAAAATAATACAGATTATTGCAAATCCTAGTGGGTGAGTGCAGAGGGTATGAATGGGGGGGGTGTTCATCGACACAACAAAGGCCTTAAAAATGTCCAGTCTTCTCGGCCACATGTCATTAGTACACCTCACCTCAATACAGTTCACATAACAATACACAACTTGCAAGCAACCTCCCTTTTAACTAAAATGTCCATCAAAATACTTCTGGCAGGGCAATAATAGTCCAGCTCTAATGAACTTCAAGGGGAAGTGCATTTGAAAAATAAAGAGTCTGTTGCAGGGTAAAGCACTGGAACGAGAGGGAAGAGAAAGAGAGAGAAAAAGAGAAATCTTAGCTGTGGTCTTCAGGCCTGCCGTGTACCATCTGACTGTCCGATGGTTTGTTGGTTTGTATGTTAAAACTTCGCAACAATGTTGCTACGAATCCATGCGATCCATAACGGGCGCGGTCCCAAACAAAAACAACCACACCGATGATTGAGTTAACTACATTATAAACTACAAACGCTGAAAACAAAACACCTCTGCAGCACAGCACACACAATCAAACTGTCGCGCCACCCAATAGCTCCTCCCCAAAGAGCTGAACGAACTCTCTTTATCGCCTCCTTCCTTACTGCTCATGCGCTCTTAAAGTGGCAGTGCACGGTGAAGGCTCCGAGCAGATTTCGCCACACTCCTCCCCCCATGAAAAAACAATGCCTGTAGAAACAAAGAGGATGCAGGCTTTGACAAGTTCATGTTCCTGCTACACAAAACCAGGGAAGTCCTCCTCATCAGAGTCCTCCACGAAGAGGTCCTGCAGGTGTTGCTTTTGCCTGCGATCCAGCTCTTCTGCCGTAGGGTAGCAGGGCTTTAGGTCAACAACATGCACTGTCCTGACATCTTCCCCAGTGTCCTCCAAACAGACCAAGTAGTTCACTGGTCCCAACTGCTGCACTACACGGTATGGACCTTTCCATCTCGAAGCTAGCTTGGCAGTGAACTTCTTAGATGCCTTTGACAGATGATGGGAACGTATCCAGACACGAGACTGGGGTGGAAAACACACGTCTCGTCTATGTTTGTCATAGTTTCTCAGCTGTCGTTGTTTGGCTTTGGTTTTGCTGGCCTCCACTCTGGCTAGCAAGGTGTGGTGGTGTTATACGGCATCAAACGCTGGGCAGTCAGGTGAAACATTTGAACTTTGCAAGACCCTGTCCATCGGACCTTTTAGTGGTCTTCCCAGGTGGAGTTCGGCGGGAGTGACCCCAGAAGTCTCCTGCACGGCAGAGTTCAGTGCAAAGCGAAATTCAGGGGAGATGCTGATCCCACCTTGTGTGCTGATCCCCACGAATGAAGCAATCATCCCCTTCAGGGTTCGGTTTACCCTCTCGGTCAGGTTGGTCTGAGGATGATAGGCTGTGGTCAACTTGGCAATTACACCCCAGTAGGTACAGAGCTCTTTGTAGATTCCCGATATGAACTGTGGACCTCGGTCAGAGAGGATTTGGTCTGGAATTCCAAATCTGGTAAAAACCTCCCTTCGCAGAATTAGAGCAATGGCTGATGCAGTAGCTTTGCGGAGGGGAAACAACTCCACCCAGTGTGTGTAGTAGTCCACTACCACCAATAAAAATTCATTCCTTGTCCCCGGCTGGGAAAAGGTCCCATGAGGTCAATTCCCAACATTTCATTTGGATGGTTCACCACGGTCTGCTGCATTTTCCCGGCAGGTCGGCCAATGTCTGGTTTGTATTTCTGGCAGACTTCACACTGCCGTACAAACTTCCGGGTATCAACCCACATGCCGGGCCAGTAAACCACCTCTTGTAGTCTTCGATAAGTTTTAAAAACGCCAAGATGGCCACTCATGGGATTGGCATGATAAGCTTGGATTATCTGGTCACACAATGTAGAGGGAATGAAGACGCGATAATGGGTGCTGTGTATTCCATCTCCTCTTGGAGTTTTTCCGATACACTTTATCCTGAATTATGCTATACTTATCATTGAAGCGACTCTTGGAGTCTTCTTCAGACAGACTCTTGTGGATCGCCATGATGGCAGCATCCTTCTGCTGTGCTTTCCATACACTCATCATCCAGAGGAAAGGAATCATCCAGACATTTAGCGGTAGTATAAGTACTGCACAAGGGAGGACAAACATTGGCAGTCTCTGTAATCCGAGAAAGGGCATCTGGTACAACGTTCAGTTTTCCTTTGCGATACTCAATGATGAAGTCAAACTTCTGCAGTCTGATAGACCAGCGAATAAGACGGCTGTTGGTCTTGCCTGATGCCAGAACCCACTGCAGAGCAGCATGGTCTGTGACAACGGTGAAGATCTTTGCCTCCAAGTAGTAGCTCCATTTCTCCAAAGCCCACACCACAGCGAGGCACTCCTTTCAGTCGTTGAATAATTCCTCTCGGCTGAATTAAGGGTGCGACTTGCATAGGCAAGAACTTCTTCTGTTCCAAGTCCTGTTTGTTGAGCCAAGACTGCTCCAAGTCCTGTTTGACTTGCATCCGTGTACACAATGAAATGAGCATTCAGGTTAGGATGTCCAAGCACTGGAGGAGTAATGAGACTGTTTTTGAGTGCTTCAAATGCACCTTGGCATGCAGGGGTCCAATGGAATTTCACACCTTTCTTCTTAAGGTGGTTGAGGGGTTCAGCTACCTTTGAAAAATCAGGCACAAACCTGTGGTACCATCCAGCCATACCCAGAAACCGCTGAACAGCCTTGAGGGATGTGGGAATTGGGAATTCCTGCACGGCTGCAACTTTGGCTGGATCTGCATGGATACCTTCAGCATTAACCACATGACCAAGGAACTTGAGTTCTGGCAGACAGAAACGACACTTCTTCAAGTTCAAGGTCAAACCTGCAGCCTTTAGTCTGTCGAAGACGGACTGAATGTCTTGCAGATGATCCGCAACAGAGGAGTAGATTATGATGTCATCCAGATACACGAGACAATTTCTACCCCTCAGATCTCCCAGGACAGTCTCCATCAACCGTTGGAAGGTTGCTGGAGCATTCTTCAAACCAAAAGGCATGACTTTGAAGGAGTACAAACCAGCAGGGGTGGCAAAGGCAGTCTTGTCCTGACTAGCGGGATCCATTGACACCTGCCAATAGCCACTGTTCAGATCCAGATTACTAAAGATGGATGCTCCTGCCAGAGATTCCAGTATGTCATTTATGTTTGGTAGAGGGTAGGCATCGCTTTCTGTTATGGCATTCGGCTTCCTGTAGTCCACACAGAATCGATATCCACCATCTTTCTTAGGAATCAGGACAACCGGAGAAGCCCATCCGGAAAAAGAAGGTTCCACAATTCCATTCTCAACATGCTTTTGAGCTGTTCATTGAGAATTGCCAGTTTGGCGGGGGACAGCCTGTAGGGACGCTGCTTAATGGGGACCTCATGCCGGGTATAGATTTTGTGTTTGAAGACGGTTGTACGGCCCGAGTGTAAGAGTACAGACCTCACTGTTCACGTCCAACATCTGGGAGAGCTGCCACCTTTCATCATCCGATAGACATGCCTGTTCCACCGCTTGCTTGATGTAGAAATCAGCATCCGGTTTGCTTTTGCTCTCGGATAGAAGGGGGTAGTGCGGCGGTAATCAGGGTGATAGTTGGGTTCTCAGACTTCACTAGTGGAACATGTTTTTGTCTTTGTCTCTTTATATTTTCTCTGTCTCTGACTTGACCTTGTCCGGACCTTGCATAATGTAGCAGGCTCCAACCTGAAATCAGTGCATTACCAGGTTGAAATGGATGAGGCTGGGAATAGTCAGAGTGTAGCCGATAGGAGGGTTCGGACATAGAGATGGTCAGTCCACTGAAGAACAGGAAGTCTAGGCCAAGGACTACAGCAAATGCAAGGCTTGAATCTGCAAGTATTGCCACAGGAAGGTTAATAGTCTCACCATGCAGTTTTATTATTATACTAATCCAGCCCAAGGGGTGGTAGGTTCTCCATTGGCCAAGTACAATGGTCCCTCCTCCCATGTTCGTAGCTCCTCATGAGGTAATGCCATGTTCTGCCACAGGGCCTCTTGCATCAGGGTGTAAGATGCCCCTGTGTCGATTATGGCCTTCCCTCTCCAGTTCCTAACAGTCAGAGGAACCAATAGTTGTTGCGGAATAGGAATAAGACCGCTAGCTGTGCTGTCTAAAGGCTTCATGGTGGGCATTAAGGCTGACCCAATTGTATGCAAGCCACCACGCCTGTGTAGACTTTCAGTCTTCGGTCCTTTCTGACCTTTTCCTGAATCCTGATGCTGGACATAGAGTGGGCAAGAATCTGGAGGATGTTGGACTTTACACCTCCAACACATAACTGGACTTTTGTCCTGGATCTTGGGTACAAATATCTGAGACTGTTTAGCCCCAGGAGAGTTATGGGTATACTGGGATGAGGGAACAGTGTTTTTAGTTTGGAGGTGGTGCTTCCAGTCCTTCTCAAACTGAGTCCCAAGACGCACCAGATCATCCACATTTTGCACACGTTCTCGAAGTTGACTAGCAAGGCGGGGAACCATGTTCTTAAGAAGGAGTTTGACCATCTCCTGCTCAGTAATGTCAGCCTTCCATCTCCTACATAGAACTCGATAGGAGAAGGCAAAGTCCCGTATTGGCTCTGCTTCCCCCTGGACTCTGTTACGAACACGTTCCGCCAGTTCATCCCCATAGTCCTCTGAGAGGAAGGCTAAGATGAATATTTTTTGAAACTCCTCCCAGGTTGACACATGTTCACGGGCTATCTCCCACCAGTCTCTTGCTGTACCATGGAGAACACTGCGGAGGGTGGCAAGAACCTCCAAGTCAGTAAGGGGCCGGATAGAAAGAAAATCATTACACTTAGATAAGAAAAACAGTGGATCAACATCATCTTCTGGACTGCCAAAAGTGGGGAAAAGTATTTTGATAGGGAGGGAGCGCTCTATAGGAGGCATGACAGTGGCAGAGGGAGTTCTGTTGTTTAACAGTATCTTCAGAGGGTTTTTTGTAGTACTACCTGTTCCTATTCCATTACTGGCCAAGCCAGTGGCAGAGGTAAAACCTGAGGGAGGTGCAGAAGATTTGTCCAGAAGGGAAAAGCACTGCATTATCTCCTGGTGCAGCCCTTCCAGTTGAAGGTCTGTGGCCTTCTGTGCTTTTTCCATCTCATTAACGGTGTCCTTTTGAGTCTGTTCAATCAAAAATCGTAGTTCCCCTGTGAGAGAGTTCTTCATGTCCTCCATAACTTCCTTCAGATAAGAACACACTCCCTTCACAACAGAGGCTGACTCCTCTGCTCTCTGTTTTTGTTCCTCCTCAAGAAAGATTATGACTTGATGATGGTTAGTTTCCATTTGTGTTTTGAACCGGTGCAGTTTTCCTTGAATATCCTGCTTCAGAGAATCTTGTAAATATTTCTGTCTCTGAACAATTTGTTGTTGGTTTTCCTCCATTTGACAGGGAAGGTAATCCAACCTCCTCTGCACATCTGTCTGATGAGCCTCCATACATTCACTGAGTTTGCGAATGGCATTCTCCTGCATTGTCAAACTATGATTGGTGTGTGTCCATTGATGTTCCAGTTGTCCAGTGATCACAGAGACACCTCTTCCAGTCTCTCTGGACAGGGTAACCGGAAGGGTTTGAGGGAAGGGTAATGGTGGAGATGTTATAGGTGAGCCAGAAGCCTGGGGATTAGGGGCAGTGCTATCCAACTCCATTAGTTCATCGAGTCCTTCCACAATGAAAGAATCCCGAACGTGATTACTGTCAGGTGTGTCCACATTGACACAGTATGGGGTTCCAACAAAAGACATGATTCAACCTTGTGTGGATGGTGTCATGGGTGTTTCTCTTCAAGTCCCTGTTCGGGCGCCAATTCTGTAGCGGTATTTATTAGAGAGGGGTAAAGAAAGATTTTGTTCGGGCGCCAGGCAGGTATTAACCATGCCGAAAGGAAAAGAGTAGAATAGAGAGAGTACCATTACCAGACCCACACACATCAGCAGAAGAGACTGCCTAGAGTGTAGCCTGTTTACCAGATAGCCAGTGGAGAGAAAAAAGAATACACACCATATAAAACCCACATCACAGCACAGGGGTAACCCAAACAAGAATACCTCATACAATAATACTAATACTAATAATGGCAGAGCAATTCAACAGCAACTTCATACAAGAACGAACCCAGTCATCAACATAGGATTTGCAATAATCTGTATTATTTTCTAGTGGGTGAGTGCAGAGGGTATGAATGGGGGGGGTGTTCATCGACACAACAAAGGCCTTAAAAATGTCCAGTCTTCTCGGCCACATGTCATTAGTACACCTCACCTCAATACAGTTCACATAACAATACACAACTTGCAAGCAACCTCCCTTTTAACTAAAATGTCCATCAAAATACTTCTGGCAGGGCAATAATAGTCCAGCTCTAATGAACTTCAAGGGGAAGTGCATTTGAAAAATAAAGAGTCTGTTGCAGGGTAAAGCACTGGAACAAGAGGGAAGAGAAAGAGAGAGAAAAAGAGAAATCTTAGCTGTGGTCTTCAGGCCTGCCGTGTACCATCTGACTGTCCGATGGTTTGTTGGTTTGTATGTTAAAACTTCGCAACAATGTTGCTACGAATCCATGCGATCCATAACGGGCGCGGTCCCAAACAAAAACAACCACGATCTAAAACGATCACACCGATGATTGAGTTAACTACATTATAAACTACAAACGCTGAAAACAAAACACCTCTGCAGCACAACACACACAATCAAACTGTCGCGCCACCCAATAGCTCCTCCCCAAAGAGCTGAACGAACTCTCTTTATCGCCTCCTTCCTTACTGCTCATGCGCTCTTAAAGTGGCAGTGCACGGTGAAGGCTCCGAGCAGATTTCGCCACAAACTTGATGACTGAGTTGGAGGTGTGTGTGGCCATGCAGTCATGGGTGAACAGGGAATACAGGAGGGAGCTGAGGATGAGAGTTGAGGATCATCGAAGTTGAAGTGTTGTTTCCTACCTTCATAACCTGGGGGCGGCCCGTCAGGAAGTGCAGGATCCAGTTGCACAGGGCGGGGTTCAGACCCAGGGACCCGAGCTTAACCTTTTAACACATAAATTATAAATATTAATAACGGCCCTTACAGCGTGAGTTCTTTTAGCACGTGGTACCAGAATTCTATGCTGCGGTTCTAGAATTTGATTGTTGCATTTTGTCAGTACAGTAATCTACAAAACACATTGTATCAATATCCCAATGTCTGCTTCATATGAGGCTTTATAAAACTTTCTTCCTATAGTAGTAGCAGTGAGAATCTATAGTATTATTGATAATTGTATAATTATTATTATCATCTATATTACATTTGTTATTATCTGAAAGAGGCTTTTCTATTAGCTTGCCTGCGGGGCTGCACGTGTGAGATAGGGCGGGAAACCTGAGGCGCCAAATCCGGTGTATTTGATACAATAGTGGCAAACAAAAAGTGAGAGCGTGATATGAGCATATATTACATATGCTGACCATTGCTAAGGCCGGAAAAGGCTGGCATCCTAAATACTTTTTCTTCATTTAAAAAAAATGAATTTAATTTATTCTCCCCTGGAAAAACGAGACTATAGGGGTGGCTACATTTCATCACCATGTCAACATATTATCACCACTGGACATGTAGCCAACAGATGCCTGCCTCGTCACCAAGCGAGGAAGATATTTCTCATCGAATGCGGTGAGTATTATGGCTTGGATAGGTTTTAGCCTGGTCGAGGCGGGGACAATGAGAACAGGGTGGTGGACAAAGCCATGGTACCAACAAAGTGAGGTAGTTTGTGCAGGCGTTCAGCTATATTGTATACAGAGAACGTGGCGTGAGTGAAGCGAGGTTGTAGATATAATGGGTTATCGTAAACTATGGAGCTAGACAGAATTATCTAGGTTCATGCTTTGGCGCCATCTGAATGTTACGTGGGTGGACCAGTTATTGCTCTCCTTCCAAAAGGTGGTTACATTTATATGAACTTCAAGTATTACTAACTATACAATACATTTATAGTTTATTTTTATTTCGTTTTTAAACTTCTCCTGTATTTATTGATAAATCCCCCATCATAGTAATATTTCCTCCATCATATCCCCCCCACGATACCTTCCCCGATTTCTAGTCAGAGATTTCTGATTTCCCAGTTGTTTTGAATGCGGCATTATAGTGAATTCGCATTCTGGGATTAGGGTGTTTTCGCAAACGTAAACAAACATGGCTGCCATCATAAAGAATGTAGTTGCTGTTAGCTTAGTTGACACACATTTATTTTCTAAACAACATTACATTAGTCTTTTCTTAACAAGTCTAGCTGTTAGGTCGCTAACTTATGTTTTGTTTTTTGTCAGCGCAAACCTACTATTTAGACTGATTTATTGAATGAGTTTGGCTGTGGATGTGTTCCATGTGATGCTTGGATGATGAAGTTAGCATTTAACTTTTACAATAAAAGGTCAAATTGAGGAATAAAGTTCAAGACTTACTTTCCATCAGTACAAAATAATATTTAGATGCTTTTCAGACAACAATGGTTTTTAGACGCGTTTGTTGTGTCATACGTTCTGTTGCTACTGTTCCAATCACATATTTGAGATCATACGCTGCAGGGACTACTCAACAATGATCACAAATACGTGATAGTACGCGTCAAAGGATTAACCTCATCTTTATCAAATTATCCATAAAGGGACCACTCTGAACAGAATACGTTTTACTCCACTTACGTACGTCTACGTGTGGGTGTGCAGGTTGTATATTATTATTATTTTTCTATTCCTACTTCATCAGATCATTATAATAACCCATTATACTCAATATTATGTTACTTTATCTCTAGTAACCCATTATACATTTGTGTTACATCACAAATTCCTCATCTAGACTCGTGTTCTATTCATACAGGGGTTTAGATATTTACACTAGCTCTATTTAACATCTTATTCGGAAATAGTTCTCTCTTCTTTCATATCCCCATACATAATAACATTATACAGCAAACTCCACTAATGAGACATGTTATCCTCTTTACTAACGAGACATATTATCCTCTGACTGTAGATCCAATGGTGGTGTTGGACAGACCCCTAGATTTAAATGTGTATTTATTTCGGATCCCCAAGGCAGCAGACACTCTTCCTAGATCCAAATTTCAAGCAGTTTATTATCCTAATGTCAAATTTGAATCTTAATAGTAATAAGTTCAATCATTTATTATCCACATTACAATCAGCTCTTGTTATCCAAATATCAATCTTTCAGCTTATTATTCCATATCTCACAATCACACAACTTTCACAAAAACACTCGGTAATCTCCTCATTAACACGTGCATCTTCAACGATTATCTCTTGTTGTTACTTGCTATGCACAATATGTATCATCAATGGTTCACCCCGTACTCAAAAATACCTTGTGTTATTTTTTAGTGGTTGCAGACCACATAGACATTTATTCTAAATGCCTACAAACAGTTGTCAGCGGGGCTTTCCATGGTATCATTACGCCCTCACTCTAGTCTTCTCATAAAACTAGTCAATAGCCTTCTCTCTATAAAGCTATGTGTACCTTTTTATGCGTTACCTGCCTTGATTTTATTTTTTACAAATGTTTTTCTTTTTATACAGATTCATTGAAATTGACTTACTGAAATCAGTTGCCGTGTCTCCTCCTGGGCAGCTCACAGTAAGGGTGTGGTCTGGGTGGGTCAGACAGACGCTTTTGGTCAGACAGGAATTTCCTCCATGCTTCATAAAATGTGCTACCAGTTTTCCTCGCAGACCCCCACTGGATAGCTCCGCAGACAGAATCAATTATGCTGTTCGTTGACACCAATTGTTCATGGAAATTCATGCACAGGGACACTCAAAGTCAATCTTAAATTAATCATTGTTTATTTGTCAGCATGCAGGAGAGGTTCCAACCAACTCAATGCACCATAGTAAACATGTCAATCAGGAGCTCTCCCTGGGCAGTCTCAGCAGTTGTCTTATACGGCTATACACAGCCAAGTTATATTTACATGATTTAGCATATTTAATGAATCATTACCATTTTGTTTCATTTATGTGATCAACCATAACATGTGACAGACCAATACCTCACAAGGCTTCTCTCTAAGCTGATACCTTGAAACTGAGATATCTTTTGTTCGTTCTCAAAACAAGGTCTGAGCATACTGCCAAATTGCAGATACTGTAAGGACCTATGCTGGAGATGAGAAACAAGTACAGGGAGTGAACATTTAATGAAACACGGACAGGAACAGAATACGGACAGCATCTGGGCAGGAGAAAACAAAAACGACAATAATGCTGACACGGGGATCAAACTGAGGAATAGACAGATAAAGAAGCAATCAATAAAGTGAAGGAGTCCAGGTGATTCCAATGAGCGCTGATACGTATAATGATGGTGACAGGTGTGCGTAATGAAGGGCAGCCTGGTGCCCTCGAGCGCCAGAGAGGAGCAGGCGTGACAGATACTGATATAAGTGAGGATTCGTTAAATCAGTCACTTGCATGAACACAGAAATGGGTTATTAGAACAGCCCATTAATAGAACACATAAATCAGTTATAAGAAAAACACAAATATCAAAATTCCCATTACATTAGCCTGTTATTTTTTTATTCCTTTGCTTTGTTAGTTTTTAAAAGACAATAGTTTTCCGTTTCCACTAATTTAGTGCATGTCCCATGAGAATTCAAATGTGATAATGAAACTGAAAATAGTTTTTATTATATCTATTGATGGTCTATGCGGTGCCCATTAACACAAAACAAAGGCTGACAGATATATGGATGGACACACACACACACGATTTCCTGCAGACTGTTTCGTGTCAGATCTTTTGAAGGTTTGTCTCAAGCATGACCAGTCACACACGGGCCGAGGCGCCAACAGTAAATCACCCATCCATGTTCCCTCCAGACGTTCTGATGAGTTAGGAAACCGAAGAAATGTTCAATTACTGGATTCTCAGTCAAGCAGCAATGACCTTTTCACTTTACCAGACTGACAGGCTGCAGAGCATTGCTGATGAGACGCTCCACTGCCAAATTTCCTGAGACTCTGATTATAGAGTCAAATCCGCATCTAGAGATTGAAGATTTTATCTTGAGCGAGGGTTAGCTTCCTTATGGCTCAGAGATGCTTAGATGCGTTTTTGAGGACAGATATTCTTGATCAATTCAGTTCTGTGGATTAGCCAGACTTGAAATGCAGCATTGGAAGTGATCAGGAGGAATCCACAGTTAACGTTGCTTATGAGGAAAACATACACCTACAGTGCTGTAGGATGAGGTGATGTGTCACAGTTTTCAGCTTTGGGGACAAGATGGTAAAATTATTTAAGGACATAAGCAACCTAATACTAAGTGCACAGTGTCCAATCCTCACAGTGTTGATGTGGGAAATAGAATGGCCTAGAAGAAGTGTCGACATTCCATCTGTGCATTTTCCATTACCATCACACTATCCCAGGTTCACCACTTACCTCACAGGAAGACAGAATTGTCACGACCCATTCTACTGTATGTACAAACTAATGAGCATTTAGGAACTGGGATCTGGATTTTCCCCCATCCTGAGGAACCCATTAAAGATTTCATTTTAGGGATAGCCCCCTTTTTTTCAATTTTCGCCTAAAAGACATACCCAAATCTAACTCCCTCTAGCTCAGGCCCTGAAGCAAGGATATGCATATTCTTGGTGCCATTTGAAAGGAAACACTTTGAAGTTTGTGGAAATGTGAATTGAATGTAGGATAAGCTAACCCAATAGATCTGGTAGAAGAAATACAAAGAAAAATAACAACCAGTGTTTTTCTACCACCATCTTTGAAATGCAACAGAAAGGTCCCACTTCCAGCCATCACTGGTTGTAATTCGGATGGTGTCCACAAGATGGCAGCAGTGTATGTGCAAAGTTTCAGATGGATAACTTGTTTAAGCGAGCGACATGACATTTAGTGTGAAGTCACCAGGTACATTTGGCCAAATTGTGAAGGAGCCATTTGCATTCATATGACATTTTTCTGCAAGAATATCGTGAAATCTGTATACTCCAGTATTAGTAGCCATATTATAAGTTCAACATTTGCAAAACAACCAGTTTTCATAACTGAATAATCTTATACTTTTTGTCCAAATGGAAAAGGCATGCTGTCGCAAAAGGTTAGCGCCTACATTTTGCGACCGAGACAGGGTTTCTCTTGATACTCTTGTAAAGCCCAGCTCATTGGCTATCTAGCTAGCTGTTAGACCCTGATTGGTGCTTATTTGACAAAGATACAGTCGATTAAATGAAGACATGCCGTGTCATCGGCGTGTCATTAAGGCATCACTCTCTGACCAAATTTGGTGTCCTATAGGATATACGACACCCCTAATGATATAGTGAAGTCTGGTTACATTCTAGGATCTCTGTGGAATACATACGAACGTGAATTGACCGGTTGAAATAATGTTTAGGGATAGGCCTTCCGTTAACGGGACTGTTGTAAATCCTGCAGCACCTTATGTCAACATCGCAAATTTTAGAGAAACAACAAATGTCAATACATATAAGAGTCTTATATATCGGCTGAAAGCTTAAATTCTTGTTTATATAACTGCACTGTCCAATTTACAGTAGCTATTGCCATGCTATTGTTTGAGGAGAAAAACACTTTTCTCACCGCGATAGGTTTGATAAATTCACCTCTGTAGGTGAAATGTGGACTTACATTCTGAAATCTTGCTCTGATTTATCATCCAAAGGGTCTCAGAGATAACATGAAGTGTTGTTTTGTTTGATAAAATCCTTTTTAATATCCTATAAAGGTTCATATAGCATGCACAATCGATTTTGTATTTCCACTCGTTCAATTTCCAAAGACAGGAATCTGTGAAAATCTAACCCTAAGAAGTTATTTAATTAAGTCTACCCCCTACTTTTTCGAACATTCTGTTAAAAATCGCGCAACATTTCAGCGTCCTGCTACTCATGCCAGGAATATAGTATATGCATATGATTAGTATGTGTGGATAGAAAACACTCTGACGTTTCTAAAACTGGTTAAATCACGGCTGTGACTATAACATAACGTGTTTTTCATCGAAAAGCGCAAGAAAAACTGATGACCGAAAACTGGAAAATATATCAATGCGCCACTTGCATGTATTGTCTATTGGAAAGCAAATTACATGGGGCTGAGATTGCAAGTCCTACAGCTTCCACACGATGTCACCAGTCTTGTCAATTGCCTGGGCTTTGTTTCTTGGTCAAACGAGTAAGAGAGAGCCCCTTCCTTCCGGTCTCCGACAGGATGTTTTGGAGTAGAAATTTCCGAACATGATTTCAAGACGTGGAGCTATTGAATACACATCGCCCCGTGATCAATTTGATAGATTATTAACGTTTACTAATACCTAAAGTTGGATTACAAAAGTATTTCGAAGTGTTTTGTGAAAGTTTATCGTCGACTTTTTTAATTTAAAAAAATTACGTTGTGTTTTAAAACGCTTTTTTTCCTGGATCACACACCTTCCATAGATCGATATTTAGGGTATATATGGACCGATTTAATCTAAAAAAAGACCCAATAGTGATGTTTATGGGACATCTAGGAGTGCCAACAAAGAAGATCGTCAAAGGTAATGAATGTTTTATATTTTATTTCTGCGTTTTGTGTAGCGCCGGTTATGCTTATTATTTTGTTTACGTCCCCTTCAGGTATTTCGGGGTGTTGCATGCTATCAGATAATAGATTCTCATGCTTTCGCAGAAAAGCATTTAAAAAATCTGACTTGTTGGCTGGATTCACAACGAGTGTAGCTTTAATTCAATACCCTGCATGTGTGTTTTAATGAACGTTTGAGTTTTAACGAGTGCTATTAGCATTTAGCGTAGCGCATTTGCATTTCCAGATGGCTAGATGGGACGCATGCGTGTCGGGTGGAGTTAAGAGGTTAAAGATCTAATACAGTCATTTTGATGTCAATATCAAACCTCTTAGAGCTTGGGACAATTTTTTCAACATTTTGTTAAAAATCGCGCAAGATTTCAAAGTCCTGCTACTCATGCCAGGAATATAGTATATGCATATGATTAGTATGTGTGGATAGAAAACACTCTGAAGTTTCTAAAACTGGTTAAACCATGTCTGTGACTATAACAGGACGTGTTTAACATGCGAAACCCCAATGAAAACTGTTCACCCCCCCCAAAAAAGAAGATCAATCCGCCAGTTGGCTGTATTGTCTATGGCCTGCGAAAATATATACCTCCCAGTTTACAAGTCCTACAGCTTCCACACGATGTCGCCAGTCTTGGCAATTTCCTTGAAGTTGTTCCTTGGTCAAACGAAGAAGAGACACTTGATTTCATCCGGTACACGACAGGATGTTTTGGAAGAGAGAATTATCGACCATAATTTCAAGACGTGGAGCTATTGAATACACATCGCCCCGCGATCAATTTGATCGATTATTAACGTTTACTAATACCTAAAGTTGGATTACAAAAGTCGTTTGAAGTGTTTTGTCAAAGTTTATAGGCAACTTTGTTAATTTAAAAAAATGACGTTGCGTTTTTTCCTGGATCAGACGGGCTTCATAAATGGACATTTTGGTTATACATGGACGGATTTAATCGGGAAAAAGACCCAATTGTGATGTTTATGGGACATATAGGAGTGCCAACAAAGAAGCTCGTCAAAGGTAATGAATGTTTTATATTTTATTTATTTCTCTTGTGTAGCGCCGGCTATGCTAATTATTTTGTTTACGTCCCCTTCAGGTATTTCGGGGCGTTCATGCTATCAGATAATAGCTTCTCATGCTTTCGCCGAAAAGCATTTAAAAAATCTGACTTGTTGGCTAGATTCACAACGAGTGTAGCTTTAATTCAGTACCTTGCATGTGTGTTTTAATGAAAGTTTGAGTTTTAGCGAGTACTATTAGCATTTGGCGTTGCGCATTTCCATTTCCTGTTGGCTAGGTGGGACGCAGACATCTCACTTATCCCGAAGAGGTTTTAACTTCTTGCGTTGAGCCATGCCGGATCCGGTAGCGTAATCATAGCCTCAAGCTCAATACCATAACGCAACGTTAACTATTCATGAAAATCGCAAATGAAATGAAATTAATATGCTTCTCTACCATAGCAAACTAGCATTTAGCATTTAGCGTTAGCATTTAGCATTAGCATTTAGCGTTAGCATTTGCAGGCCACATTTTCACAAAAACCAGTAAAAACATTCAATAAATCATTTACCTTTGAAGAACTTCGGACGTTTTCAATGAGGAGACTCTCAGTTAGATAGCAAATGTTCCGTTTTTCCTGAAAGATTTTTTGTGCAGGAGAAATCGCTCCGTTTGGTGCGTCACGTTTGGCTACCAAAAAAAACAGAAAATTCAGTTATCCAAACGCCAAACTTTTTTCCAAATTAACTCCATAATATCGACTGAAACATGGCAAACGTTGTTTAGAACCAATCCTCAAGGTGTTTTTCACATATCTTTTCAATGATGTATCGTTCGTGGAAGTATGAGTATCCTTCTGTAACGCAAGGCACAATGGTTGCCGCTGGGAATTACGCACCGATTTAGAAAAGGACACCGGACGGCCCCCTGGCAAATGTAGTCTCTTATGGCCAATCTTCCAATGATATGCCTACAAACACGTCACAATGCTGCAGACACCTTGGAGAAACGACACACATGGCAGGCTCAATCCTGGCGCATTCACAGCCATATAAGGAGACATTGGAACACAGCGCCTTCAGAATCTGGGGCATTTCCTGTATGATACTTAATCTTGGTTTCGCCTGTAGCATTAGTTCTGGGGCACTCACAGATAATATCTTTGCAGTTTTGGAAACATCAGAGTTTTGTCTTTCCAAGGCTGTCAATTCCATGCATAGTCGAGCATCTTTTTGTGACAAAATATTGCGCTTAAAATGGGCACGTCTTTTTATCCAATAATGACATAGGTTGAAGAGGTTAACAGTCAAGTACCTTACTGTGATTGTTTTCAATTAAAATGGTCAAAATAATAATAGCTTCTTAGCAAGAACTTTGCTAGGACTCTCTCGGAGTGGTCAGAGTGGTTAGGGGAACTAGCTGTTATAGGCAGAAAGGTTTAGAACACTTTCTTAATAGTCTATTAACTAATTTACCGCCTGGTGGTGTCACCTGTAATGATGGGGCGGTGAGTCGGAAGCAGGTGAAATGTTTTAATAAAAAAACAAAACCAATAACATTGGCACTAACATAAGGCAGAACGCCGATACACAAGAACAATACCAAGAGTGACATATAAACGGGAGGAAATTATGAAGGTAATGGAGTCCAGGTGTGAATCATCACAATGATCATCATAATTACCACCTTCCGGAGACACCTGAAACCCCACCTCTTTAAGGAATACCTAGGATAGGATAAAGTAATCCTTCTCACCCCCCCAGCTTAAAAGACCTAGATGCACTATTCCAGGCTAAAGTGGCTGTTCCACTGGATGTCATAAGGTGAAAACAAACTCCCTCACGCACAGCAATTTGTGAAACCCCACCTCTTTAAGGAATACCTAGGATAGGATAAAGTAATCCTTCTGACCTAGATGCACTATTGTAAAGTGGCTGTTCCACTGGATGTCATAAAAAGCACCAATTTGACTTAAATGTTAAATGTATAATGATTCACAGGTGCGCGTAATGAGTGACAGGTGTGCGTAATGATGAATCCCAGGACCGGTGGTTAGTACTCTGGCAATGTCTTATGCAGGAGGGGAGGAGCATGAGCAGACTTGACATCACCAGGCAGACTAAAACTCCCTTCCAACAAAACAGGCTGAAATTGAAGGTGATCCTTTCAAACAGCTCTTACACTAAAAGGGCATTATCATAATTTTCACAATTTCAAATAATTATTCCAACCTCATAATGTGGAAAATATATATAAAACATAAGACAATCACGTTTTTTACTTCACTAGGCCTTTAACAGGGGTGTGCTGCTAATGTCAACCAACACACGTCTTTCACCCCGAGAGAGGTCTGCTCTGGGCCACTGGGACAGCACAGAAAGAAAAACGGTTATGATTTCTAACTTTGGCTCATTCACTATTGACTTTGTTGATTTCTTTCTTTGTTATGCTAATATTATATGCCCACTTAACACAGATGCCAGGCGCACCAACGTATCAGAGGAAACACTGTACACCTGGCGACTGTCAGTGTGCATGTGCCCAGCCCGCCACAGGAGTCACTAGTGCGCGATGGGATAAGGACATCCCTGCCGGCCAAACCCTCCCAAACCCTGCATTGTGTCTAGGGCTGTTACGGTGAACGTACTACCGCCACACAGGCGGTCACGAGTAAAAATGGCAGTCAAGTTCCACGTGACTGTTTAGTCATGGTAATTAGGCTTCTCCAAGCTCTGATGCTGTCGATGGTCATTAGTAGCCTTGCTAACTGCCTGGTATTCAGCACTCTACTGTCCCTCTAATCACTCTGACATCAATGCAAATGTCATCAAAAATCGAATCAAACACTTAATGAGAGCCCATGAGCTCATGTTGCGTGACATTTCTATAGGCTATGCAATTGCCTGAGTGATGGCCTCTATTAAAAAGAGGAGGATCCCATCAGCTTTGTATAGGCTAGGCCTACTATATTTATTTCTCAACTTTCCTAATATTAAATACATTGCTTATCTTTAAAACAGGGGTATAACCTTCCTGGCTGGCATGAAAATGAACCACGGGAAAAGTCTCCTCCATTTGCTATTTAAGTACATAGATTACATGGAATTTTTTCCCATGCCCCTGTTTCAGGACAGGTGTATGATAATGGTTCATTCTAAATCCAAACAAAATTCACACTTATTCTGATGGGTGACAATATTAGCTTATCACTTGTGACTTTTTCAAATCATAGTTGCACACCTCATGTAGGCTAGCCTATAGGCCTATATATTTTGATAAGGTTTGTATCAACTAAAGTGCCAAATAACTTCTTAAAATGAATCACATTAATCCACTTTACAACGGGCGTAGAGCTTAACTGGCATACATACGCAGCGCTTGAGTTTCAAGTTTGGGGAAGATCATTTTCATCATAAAAATAAAAGCATTACATGCATAATCACATTTGCGGTCACTTTTGAGAACGGTGTCTTCCCACCTATGGAACATTCACACTTATAGCCTACTGCCGTGTGTGCAGTGCTGCACTTATAATGCACTTATAATTGTTTAAAAAATGTTTTTATGCTCGTGGTTGTATTAATTTGGGGAAGAAGGGCATTGGTCAGGGAGGTGACCAAGAACCCGATGGTCACTTTGACAGAGCTACAGAGGTCCTCTGTGGAGATAGGAGAACCTTCCACAAGGACAACCATCTCTGCAGCACTCCACCAATCAGGTCTTGGTGGAGTGGCCAGACGGAAGCCACTCTTCAGTAAAAGGCACATGACAGCCCGCTTGGAGTTTGCCAAAAGGCACCTAAAGGACTCTAGGTCCATGAAAAACAAGATTCTCTGGTCTGATGAAACCAAGATAGAACTCTCTGGCCTGAATGCCAAGTGTAACATCTACAGGAAACCTGGCACCATCCCTACGGTGAAGCATGGTGGTGGCAGCATCATGCTGTGGGGATGTTTTTCAGTGGCATGGACTGGGAGAGTAGTTAGGATTGAGGGAAAGAGAAACGGAGCAAAGTACAGAGAAATTCATGATGAAAACCTGTTTCAGGACCTTCCAACAGGACAATGACCCTAAGCACACTGCCAAGACAACACAGGAGTGGCTTAGGGACAAGTCACTGAATGTCCTTGAGTGGCCCAGCCAGAGCCCGGACTTGAACCCCATCTAACTTCTCTGGAGAGATGTGAAAATAGCTGTGCAGCGACGCTCCTAATCCAACCTGACAGAGCTTGAGAGGATCTGCAGAAACTCCCCGAATACAGGTTTGCCAAGTTGTAGCGTCCTATCCAAGAAGACTCAAGGCTGTATTCACTGCCAAAGGTGCTTCAACAAAGTACTGAGTAAAGTAAAATACTTATGTAAAAGTGATATTTAGTTGTTTTATTTTTAATACATTTGAAAAAATGTCAAAAAACCTGTGTTTGCTTTGTCATTATGGTATTGTGTGGATATTGATGAGAAAAAAATTACAGCCTGGATTGAACTGTATTGAAATTGATGTAAACTGTGTGGAGCAATGACATTACTCCATGCCAATTAGAGTCAAGCGTATTCACGCCCAAGTGTGAGAAATCTCAAGGGTTGAGAGTTGTTGTTGTGATCTTGTTATGCTGTCTTTCAAGTGGGAGTGTGTTGAGGGAGTGCCAGAGGAGGAGAGGCCTGTCAGATTCAGCATTTCTCTTTGAGCAAGTTACATTTTTAATAGGTTGCCTACTCTAGCACTGTCTGTCGTTTGGTTCAAGAAGTGGGTATGCATTCTGCTACTTCCTACTCAGTACTTCTACTGTACACACTCAAGCACACTCACACACTCCATCGTCTTCAATCGTCTTCTTGTTGACCATTACTTTACACCATACAGTAGGTCAGCACTTCTGATCCTCTGCAGGGAGGGACGTTTATTAAACCTGTTAGGGCTAGCCCTGATTACTGCCCCTTCTGGAGGAATTGGGTACCCATATAAAACATGATAAATTTTTGTCAAAAGTTGCTAATATATGCATAAAAAATATTATAGAATAGAAAACACTATAAAGCTTCTAAAACCGTTTAAATGTTGTCTCTATGTAAAGCAGAAGTGTCAGGGCATGCATTCTCCCAAAGTCTCTCTTGTAATGGAAAAAGTTGGCACCACTTTGACGTCATCGTATACGCACTTACCAAGCACTTACAACCCTGGGAAGAGTCTGTATGTGTTCAGCGTGAAGCCTGCGCTCACGAGACGTTCAGCGTGCCGAAAGGTCTCGGTCACGCCAAAAAAAAGTGTACCCCTATGCGCGCTCTGCACTTTTTCTCTCTTTTCCTCAGGATCGATTGAACAACGTGTGTGTGTCTGTTCGCCCTCACGATTGCTGTAGACCTTTATAACATGTTAAAGCTTAATTATGAACATAGTTTGACAAGTTTACTCGACATATAATATATACTTTCGACGTTTTGGTGCGCATCCACTTGAAATTTGCCTACATTTCGACCGAAATGTGGCTAGTTTGAGAACCGAAAGACACAGACTTGAAAACTGAATGCTAATTTGGTGAGTATAATCCCTTCCAGGTCTTCTGATGGAAGAACAGCAAAGGTAAGGGAATATTTATGTGTTAATTTTGGGTTTCTGTCGACTCCAAGATAGAGGAGTCATTATGCTAATGTGGGAGCGCCGACTCCCTATTATAGCCTAGTGAACGCAAAATGTAACGTTAAAAATAAATGTAACACAGCGATTGCATTTAGAAGAAGTGTATCTTGCTATACATATGTAAAACATGCATATTTAGTCAAAGTTTATGATGTGTATTCCTTGTTAGCTGACGTTATCTGCCGGAGCTATTTCATTTTTCCTGACATTGCAGTAGCATTTTTTGAACGATACGTAATTGTAAACAGAGATTTATGGATATATATAGCATATTATTGAAAAAAAAATGAATGTACTGTGTAACATGTTATATTACTGTCATCTGATGAAGATTTCAAAAGGTTAGTGAAATTATTTTCTTTTAATCCTGCGTTTGTTGATTGCATATTTTTTCCTACTTGGCTATGCTAATGAGGTATGTCTGCAGTGGTGGTTGGACATAAATATGTGCTATGTTTTCGCCGTAAAACATTTTAGAAATCTGACTTGCTGGGTAGATAAACAACTTGTTTATCTTTCATATGAGCTATTTTTCTTGTTAATGTGTGGAGGTTAAATATTTTTAGGATTATTTCTTGCGTTCCCTGCGCCACATTACAGCTGAGGGGGTGTGGGGGGGGTTCCTAAATGGGAACGTGGGTATGCATTCTGCTACTTCCTACTCAGTACTTCTACTGTACACACTCAAGCACACTCACACACTCCATCGTCTTCAATCGTCTTCTTGTTGACCATTACTTTACACCATACAGTAGGTCAGCACTTCTGATCCTCTGCAGGGAGGGACGTTTATTAAAGGACGCTCAGTCGTTTGACTGTCTGCCTGTGTGTATGATGAAGTGGCTGTGTATGCATCACACTGTGATCTGTGATGGGGCTTATCAGCAGCCAGCCACAGTACAGGCGGAGAGAGAACAGCTAGTGTTTCTATTATATCCAAGGGAGCAGCTAGTGTTTCTATTATAGTCCATCTATCAGGAGTGAACTCTGATTTGTCTCATCCCTGCCTCCTGTCTGTGTCTGATCATAATGAGGCCCTCAGTAGGTGAATCATCCCATAGTCATCCAGGTCGGTCTGTCTGTCTGTCTGTCTGTCTGTCTGCACTCACTCCCAGGGGTTTTCCATTGATCACCACTCATCGCCGAGGCAAAGTGCAAACACAGTCAAATCATTAGTCAGTGTTGTGAAACAAAATCCTTTATCAGGGAAGATGGACTTGCCAGTGTTCAATGCCCAATAGAATGCCGTTTTAATCATGCATAGACAAGACATTTGTTCTGTACAGAAAGATGATTAAAGGACAACAACACTGCACTCCCAATAATGTAGCGGAGAGACTCTCTGCACCTTGTCTATGCAGTATTGCACCGGTGCACTGTATTATAATTGTGTAAGTTGAGGGTCTGAGTACAGGTGGATGTATTAGTCTCTGTAGGAGCAAGGACTGGATTTAGCAGGTTTAATGGTCAAACCACATTTACACCATCAGCCACCAGACAAGAACTGTCTGTCTCTTCCTCTATCAATAAAGCTTAACCCTACACTGTAACGGCAGATTTCGTCTGAAGAGGAGTAAGGATCGGACCAAGATGCAGCGTGGTAAGTGTTCATGACGATATTTTAATAAGGACAAAATGAACGCTCGAACAAAAACAATAAAAGATAACGTGAAACCGAAACAGTACCGTGTGGCGACAAACACACACACAGAAAACAAACACCCACAAACCAACAGTGAAACCCAGGCTACCTAAGTATGATTCTCAATCAGAGACAACTAACGACACCTGCCTCTGATTGAGAACCATACTAGGCCGAAACAGAAACCAAACATAGAAAAACAAACATAGACTGCCCACCCCAACTCACACCCTGACCATACTAAATAAAGACAAAACAAAGGAAATAAAGGTCAGAACGTGACATACACAATTAAACCATTGGCTAATAAGAAAACAGATAATTAGTTACCAGGTAAAGAAATAGGTAAAAACTGTTATTTCCTGTAACACAGAATCACCATATATCAGCAATGTGTCTAACTGTCATATAAATGAAATAATTACTCAGGAAATAATCCTACATATGCTTAAAGGGCTAAACCCAAGTGGTAATAGGACAGGACAGTCCCCAATGCAGCAGCTGTAGTGGAATATATGTACCAATGGCTGTAACGGAACAAATGGAATGGCATCAAACCATGTGCTTGAGGTATTTGATACCATTCCACTCATTTTAATTTTTTTTTATTGAACCTTTATTTAACTAAGCAAGTCAGTTAAGAACAAATTCTTATTTTAAAATGACAGCCTACCACGGCCAAACCCTCTCCTGACCCGGACGACGCTGGGCCAAATGTGCGCAGACCTATGGAACTCCCGATCAAGGCCAGGTTGTGATACAGCCTGGGATTGAACCAGGGTCTGTAGTGATGCCTCTAGCATTGAGATGCAGTGCCTTAGACCGCTGTGCCACTCATTCCGCTCCACGAGCACTTCCTCCCCAATTAAGGAGCGGTTGTGATACAGCCCGGGATTGAACCAGGGTAGGTAGTGATACCTCTAGCATTGAGATGCAGTACCTTAGACCGCTGTGCCACTCATTCCGCTCCACGAGCACTTCCTCCCCAATTAAGGAGCGGTTGTGATACAGCCCGGGATTGAACCAGGGTCTGTAGTGATGCCTCTAGCATTGAGATGCAGTGCCTTAGACCGCTGTGCCACTCATTCCGCTCCACGAGCACTTCCTCCCCAATTAAGGAGCGGTTGTGATACAGCCCGGGATTGAACCAGGGTCTGTAGTGATGCCTCTAGCATTGAGATGCAGTGCCTTAGACCGCTGTGCCACTCATTCCGCTCCACGAGCACTTCCCCCCAATTAAGGAGCGGTTGTGATACAGCCCGGGATTGAACCAGGGTCTGTAGTGATGCCTCTAGCATTGAGATGCAGTACCTTAGACCGCTGTGCCACTCATTCCGCTCCACGAGCACTTCCTCCCCAATTAAGGAGCGGTTGTGATACAGCCCGGGATTGAACCAGGGTCTGTAGTGATGCCTCTAGCATTGAGATGCAGTGCCTTAGACCGCTGTGCCACTCATTCCGCTCCACGAGCACTTCCTCCCCAATTAAGGAGCGGTTGTGATACAGCCCGGGATTGAACCAGGGTCTGTAGTGATGCCTCTAGCATTGAGATGCAGTGCCTTAGACCGCTGTGCCACTCATTCCGCTCCACGAGCACTTCCTCCCCAATTAAGGAGCGGTTGTGATACAGCCCGGGATTGAACCAGGGTCTGTAGTGATGCCTCTAGCATTGAGATGCAGTGCCTTAGACCGCTGTGCCACTCATTCCGCTCCACGAGCACTTCCTCCCCAATTAAGGAGCGGCCAAACTCCTGTTTTTAAATATAACTAAATATGCTTCCCTGCATCTCTGCTAAATTATGGGTTAAAGATTGAAAGGAATATGAGTCTTATTCAGTACATTTAGTAATGGCTTGATTTTCTACCAACCTTGCCAGCAGGCATGCCAGCTAAGATAGTTTGGCAAACTATGTATCCTAACATGACCAATTGCCTGAAATGGCTTCTTGGTATCTAGTTATGAGGTTGGGAGATTGGGAACCTATCTGGGCTAGGTATAGCCCACTTCATACAATTGCTAGGTAGCTAGTAGTATTACAGATATTTTTGTTATAAAAGTATATGTGTATATACACTGCTCAAAAAAATAAAGGGAACACTAAAACAACACATCCTAGATCTGAATGAATGAAATATTCTTATTAAATACTTTTTTATTTACATAGTTGAATGTGCTGACAACAAAATCACACAAAAATTATCAATGGAAATCAAATTTATCAACCCATGGAGGTCTGGATTTGGAGTCACACTCAAAATTAAATTGGAAAACCACACTACAGGCTGATCCAACTTTGATATAATGTCATTAAAACAAGTCAAAATGAGGCTCAGTAGTGTGTGTGGCCTCCACGTGCCTGTATGATCTCCCTACAACGCCTGGGCATGCTCCTGATGAGGTGGCGGATGGTCTCCTGAGGGATCTCCTCCCAGACCTGGACTAAAGCATCCGCCAACTCCTGGACAGTCTGTGGTGCAACGTGGCGTTGGTGGATGGAGCGAGACATGATGTCCCAGATGTGCTCAATTGGATTCAGGTCTGGGGAACGGGCGGGCCAGTCCATAGCATCAATGCCTTCCTCTTGCAGGAACTGCTGACACACTCCAGCCACACAAAGTCTATCATTGTCTTGCATTAGGAGGAACCCAGGGCCAACCGCACCAGCATATGGTCTCACAAGGGGTCTGAGGATCTCATCTCGGTACCTAATGCAGTCAGGCTACCTCTGGCGAGCACATGGAGGGCTGTGCGGCCCCCCAAAGAAATGCCACCCCACACCATGACTGACCCACCGTCAAACCGGTCATGCTGGAGGATGTTGCAGGCAGCAGAACGTTCTCCACGGCGTCTCCAGACTCTGTCACATCTGTCACATGTGCTCAGGGTGAACCTGCTTTCATCTGTGAAGAGCACAGTGCGACAGTGGCGAATTTGCCAATCTTGGTGTTCTCTGGCAAATGCCAAACGTCCTGCACGGTGTTGGGCTGTAAGCACAACCCCAACCTGTGGACGTCGGGCCATCATACCACCCTCATGGAGTCTGTTTCTGACCGTTTGAGCAGACACATGCACATTTGTGGCCTGCTGGAGGTCATTTTGCAGGGCTCTGGCAGTGCTCCTCCTGCTCCTCCTTGCGCAAAGGCGGAGGTAGCGGTCCTGCTGCTGGGTTGTTGCCCTCCTACGGCCTCCTCCACGTCTCCTGATGTACTGGACTGTCTCCTGGTAGCGCCTCCATGCTCTGGACACTACGCTGACAGACACAACAAACCTTCTTGCCACAGCTCGCATTGATGTGCCATCCTGGATGAGCTGCACTACCTGAGTCACTTGTGTGGGTTGTAGACTCCGTCTTATGCTACCACTAGAGTGAAAGCACCGCCAGTATTCAAAAGTGACCAAAACATCAGCCAGGAAGCATAGGAACTGAAAAGTGGTCTGTGGTCACCACCTGCAGAACCACTCCTTTATTGGGGGTGTCTTGCTAATTGCCTATAATTTCCAGCTGTTGTCTATTCCATTTGCACAACAGCATGTAAAATGTATTGTCAATCAGTGTTGCTTCCTAAGTGGACAGTTTGATTTCACAGAAGTGTGATTGACTTGGAGTTACATTGTGTTGTTTAAGTGTTCCCTTTATTTTTTTGAGCAATGTATATACTGTACCAGTCAAAAGTTTGGACAACAAACCTTCTTGCCACAGCTCGCATTGATGTCCCATCCTGGATGAGCTGCACTACCTGAGTCACTTGTGTGGGTTGTAGACTCCGTCTTATGCTACCACTAGAGTGAAAGCACCGCCAGTATTCAAAAGTGACCAAAACATCAGCCAGGAAGCATAGGAACTGAAAAGTGGTCTGTGGTCACCACCTGCAGAACCACTCCTTTATTGGGGGTGTCTTGCTAATTGCCTATAATTTCCAGCTGTTGTCTATTCCATTTGCACAACAGCATGTAAAATGTATTGTCAATCAGTGTTGCTTCCTAAGTGGACAGTTTGATTTCACAGAAGTGTGATTGACTTGGAGTTACATTGTGTTGTTTAAGTGTTCCCTTTATTTTTTTGAGCAATGTATATACTGTACCAGTCAAAAGTTTGGACATCTACTCATTCCAGGATTTTTCTTTATTTTGACTATTTTCTACATTGTAGAATAATAGTGAAAACATATGTTCAAAGTTGTCTTCAAGACAAAGGGTGGCTCCTTTGAATCCAATATATTTAGGTTACTACGTGATTCCATATGTGTTATTTCATAGTTTTGATGTCTTCACTATTATTCTACAATGTAGAAAATAGTAAAAATAAAGAAAAATCCTGGAATGAATATTGTAGGTGTCCAAACTTTTGACTGGTACTGTATATATATATATTTTTAACAGCTCAAATCTGAGGGGGCATGCGTCCCTGTGACGCCTCTGGTGGGAGTTGTTCCACCACACGTATGCAAGCGCACACACACACAGCTGGCAGACTAGGGCCAGACATATATCCCCGCCCCTCCCCACCACCTTCACTATACACCCGCTCCTTTCATCCAATTTGATTCCCACCATATGAAGACAATTATCCAGAGTCCAATGCACTGTACTGTTCCTGCCTGGGTCTCCTGGGTGAAGTTACCCTATTTTTCTGTTCATCGTGTGTGAAAAATGTGGTGTTGTGCTAAATAAGTGAATAAAATGAGAGGAAACCTTTGCGTGCTAGACATTCAAAAATCAAAGCTGGTTTAGGTTACATTTTCTGTTAGTTCTGTTGGAGCAAGACTTCCCTCACTGAATCATCATCCCCCCTCTAAGACTCTCAACTTTTAAAGGTAGTCAGCCATTGAGTTTAGAGATGGTTCTGTCCATTATATTACCCAGTAGAGAGGAATAACTCACAGCCCATCATGTCATCCCATTAACCTTGAGACAGTCATGTTCTCCCTGTGTCTGAGTGCATTTCACGCTCACTCAGTGGGTGTTCTGTCCATTGCCCACTGGCCCAGATTGAGAGACTGGTTGAGGAGTTTTTTAGGAGGTGGCCATCGGCTGGGCATTTCCCCAGCCTGTAGCAGCAGCTGTCCGCTTGCTGAGATCAAATTTGCAGCTTAAAAGGCATGTTGTTTCCTAACCTGCAAAAATATTCCAGTACTTGCCCTTGACAAGTAAACAACTTAATGTTCCGGAGGAGTTGTCCTTTTGTGTTTCTAAGAATAATCAGAATACGGAGCCAAAGGCTGTTCATAACCACACAACAAAGATATTTAGGGTCATCTGTCATCTAAACATATACCTCCTGACAGCTCGCAGGTCTCTACCAGCCAGATTAACTTGATATTATGCAAGCCAGGCCACGCTCTTCTACTTAGTAGGGAAGGTAATTTACTGTGGAATTAAACTGCAATTACTCCAGTGGGGGGAATGGTGTAAGGGTAAATTATTGCTCAGAGTGCTTTCATTTGCAAGCGGCATTATCTTTACACTAAATTAACCCTGGACAAAACAACTGATATTGATTTGTTCATATCTTTTAGTTTTTTACATCACAAACCAAATCCATTACTTGAATACAAACATAGAGAACGTTTCTGCAATATTAGGGAGAAAGTCTACGAAAGGAGATGTTTATATTGGTAAAATGGGACCTTATTTACCTGTACTGGGTCATTACACAACACTTTGGTGGAGCTGTAGGGCAGAGTGTCCAGAGCTTCAAATTCCTTAGTGTCCACATCACTACGGAATTGTCATGGTCCGCACACAGCAACACAGTCATGAAGAATTCACAACAATGCCTCTTCACCCTCAGGAGGCTAAATAGAGTTCTTATGGGCCGTCGGATCCTCAAAGTTCTACAGCTGCACTATTGAGAGCATCTTTACTAGCTGCTTGGCATCTGACCACAAGTCGCTACAGTGGGTAGTGCGTACGGCCTAGTACATCACTGGGGTCGAGCTCCCTGCCATGCAGGATGTTTATACCAGGCAGTGTCAGAGGAAGGCCTAAAACGTCTCGAAGACGCCAGTCATGCAAGTCATAGACTGCTTTCTTTGCTTCCGTGTGGCAAGCGGTACTGATAGACCAAGTCTGGAATCATTATGACCCTGAACACTTTCTAACCCAAGCCTTAAGCTTAATATAGTTAAATAGTTAACCAATAGATACCTGGACAATCTGCATTGACACTTTTTGCACTAACTGTTTAGACTCATCACATACTTTTCTGCTACTTTTTGTAATAAACTCAGCAAAAAAAAGAAAGTCCTTACTGTTACCTTTATTTATTTTCAGCAAACTTAACATGTGTAAATATTTGTATGAACATAAGATTCAACAACTGAGACATAAACTGAACAAGTTCCACAGACATGTGACTAACAGATGTGGAATAATATGTCCCTGAACAAAGGGAGGAGGGGGGTGGTCAAAATCAAAAGTAACAGTCAGTATCTGGTGTGGTCACCAGCTGCATTAAGTACTGCAGTGCATCTCCTCCTCATAGACTGCACTAGATTTGACAGTTCTTGCTGTGAGATTTTACCCGAACTCTTCCACCAAGACACCTGCAAGTTCCTGAACATTTCTGGGGGGGGATTGGCACTAGCCCTCACCCTCCGATCCAACAGGTCCCATACGTGCTCAATGGGATTGAGATCTGGGCTCTTCGCTGGCCATGGCAGAACACTGCCATTCCTGTCTTGCAGGAAATCATGCACAGAATAAGCAGTATGGCTGGTGGCATTGTCATGTTGGAGGGTCATGTCAGGATGAGCCTGCAGGAAGGGTACCACATGAGGGAGGAGGATGTCTTCCCTGTAACACACATCGTTGAGATTGCCTGCAACGACAACAAGCTTAGTCTGATAATGCTGTGACACACTGCCCCAGACCATGACGGACCCTCCACCTCCAAATCGATCCCGCTCCAGAGTACAGGCCTCGCTGTAACGCTCAATCCTTTGACGATAAACGTAAATCCGACCATCATCCCTGGTGAGACAAAACCGTGCCCATAGGCGATGTTGTTGCCGGTGATGTCTGGTGAGGACCTGCCTTACAACAGGCCTACAAGCCCTCATTCCAGCCTCTCTCAGTCTATTGCGGACAGTCTGAGCACTGATGGAGTGATTGTGTGTTCCTGGTGTGTGTTCCTGGTGTAACTCGGGCAGTTGTTGTTTCCATCCTGTACTTGTCCCGCAGGTGTGATGTTCAGATGTACCTTCCTGTGCAGGTGTTGTTACACGTGGTGTGCCACTGCGAGGACGATCAGCTGTCCGTCCTGTCTCCCTGTAGTGATGTACCTCACAGTACGGACATAGCAATTTATTGCCCTGGCCACATCTGCAGTCCTCATGCCTCCTTGTAGCATGCCTAAGGCATGTTCACGCAGATGAGTTTTTATTTTATTTTATTTTGAAAAAAATGTACCCCTTTTTTTCCCCCTCCCCAATTTCATGGTATCCAATTGTTGTTATTGCTACTATCTACTCTCATTGCTACAACTCCCGTACGGGCTCGGGAGAGACGAAGGTGGAAGGTCATGCGTCCTCCGATCACAACCCAACCAGCTGTACTGCTTCTTAACACAGCGTGCATCCAACCCGGAAGCCAGCCGCACCAATGTGTCGGAGGGTACACCGTGCACCTGGCAACCTTGGTTAGCGCGCACTGCGCCAGGCCCGCCACAGGAGTCGCTTGTGCGCGATGAGAGGACATCCCCACCGACCAAGCCCTCCCTAACCCGGACGATGCTAGGCCAATTGTGCATCGCCCCACGGACCTCCCAGTCGCAGCCGGTTACGACAGAGCCTGGGCGCGAGCCCAGGGACTCTGATGGCACAGCTGGCGCTGCAGTACAGCGCCCTTAACCACTGCGCCACCCGGGAGGCCACAGATGAGTTGTTACCCTGGGCATCTTTCCTTTGGTGTTTTTCAGAGTCAGTAGAAAGGCCTCTTTAGTGTCCTAAGTTTTCATAACTGTGACCTTAATTGCCTACCGCCTGTAAGCTGTTAGTGTCTTAACGACCGTTCCACAGGTGCATGTTCATTAATTGTTTATGGTTCATTGAACAAGCATGGAAAACAGTGTTAACTTCACTAGGGTAGGGGGCAGCATTAGGATTTTTGGATGAAAAGTATGCCCAAATTAAACTGCCTGCTACTTAGGCCCAGAAGCTAGGATATGCATATAATTAGTAGATTTGGATAGAAAACCCTCTAAAGTTTCCAAAACTGTTAAAATAATGTCTGTGAATATAACAGAACTGATATGGCAGGTGAAAACCTGAGGAAAATCCAACCAGGAAGTACTATTAATTTGAAAGGCTGTTTTTCAATTGAAATCCTATCCACCATACAAAGACTTAGGACCCAGTTCACGATATCAATGGCTTCCCCCACATGTGTCCAGTCTTTAGGTATTGTTTCAGGCTTTTACTCTGAAAAATTAGGGAGACACAGCACTTTCAATGAGAGGCCAGTGGAAATTTCCAGCCATGAGTCCTGCGCGTGATCGGGAGTGCGCATTTCTTGTTTCTCCTTTTCTATTGTACTTTTTTTACTTTTCGTCTTGATGTTGAGAGTGCACATTGTGCCTTTGGATTTCTGAACTAAATGCACCAACAAAACTGAGGTTTTTGGACATAAAGAGGGACATTATCGAACAAAACAAACATTTATTGTCTAACATGGAGACCTGGGAGTGCCACCAGGTGAAGGTCATCAAAGGTAAGTGATTCATTTTAATGCTATTTCTGACTTTTGTGACACCTCCCCTTGGTTGGAAAATGGCTGTATGGTTTTTGTGGCTAGGCGCGGACCTAACATAATCACGTCGTGTGCTTTCGCCGTAAAGCCTTTTTGAAATCTAACACAGCGGTTGAATTAAGGAGAAGTTGATCTTTAAATGTATGTTAAACACTTGTATCTTTAATCAATGTTTATGATGAGTATTTCTGTAATTTGATGTGGTTCTCTGCATTTTCACTGGATGTTTGTTTGAGACAATGATTACTGAACATAAAGCGCCAATTTCAACTGAGGTTTTTGGACATAAAGATTAACTTTATGGAACAAAACACATTTATTGTGTAACATGAAGTCCTGTGAGTGCCATCTGATGAATTTATCAAAGGTTAGTGATTCATTTAATCACTATTTCTGACTTTTGTGAGCCCTCTCCTTCGCTGGAAAATGGCTGTATGGTTTTCTGTGACTAGGCGCTGACCTAACATAATCGCATGGTGTGCTTTCTCTGTAAAGCCTTTTTGAAATCGGACACTGTGGTTGGATTTACAACATTTACATTTACATTTAAGTAATTTAGCAGACGCTCTTATCCAGAGCGACTTACAAATTGGTGCTTTCACCTTATGACATCCAGTGGAACAGCCACTTTACAATAGTGCATCTAGGTCTTTTAAGGGGGGGGGGAGAAGGATTACTTTATCCTATCCTAGGTATTCCTTAAAGAGGTGGGGTTTCAGGTGTCTCCGGAAGGTGGTGATTGACTCCGCTGTCCTGGCGTCGTGAGGGAGTTTGTTCCACCATTGGGGGGCCAGAGCAGCGAACAGTTTTGACTGGGCTGAGCGGGAACTGTACTTCCTCAGTGGTAGGGAGGCGAGCAGGCCAGAGGTGGATGAACGCAGTGCCCTTGTTTGGGTGTAGGGCCTGATCAGAGCCTGGAGGTAGTGAGGTGCCGTTCCCCTCACAGCTCCGTAGGCAAGCACCATGGTCTTGTAGCGGATGCGAGCTTCAACTGGAAGCCAGTGGAGAGAGCGGAGGAGCGGGGTGACGTGAGAGAACTTGGGAAGGTTGAACACCAGACGGGCTGCGGCGTTCTGGATGAGTTGTAGGGGTTTAATGGCACAGGCAGGGAGCCCAGCCAACAGCGAGTTGCAGTAATCCAGACGGGAGATGACAAGTGCCTGGATTAGGACCTGCGCCGCTTCCTGTGTGAGGCAGGGTCGTACTCTGCGGATGTTGTAGAGCATGAACCTACAGGAACGGGCCACCGCCTTGATGTTATTTGAGAACGACAGGGTGTTGTCCAGGATCACGCCAAGGTTCTTAGCGCTCTGGGACGAGGACACAATGGAGTTGTCAACCGTGATGGCGAGATCATGGAACGGGCAGTCCTTCCCGGGAGGAAGAGCAGCTCCGTCTTGCCGAGGTTCAGCTTGAGGTGATGATCCGTCATCCACACTGATATGTCTGCCAGACATGCAGAGATGCGATTCGCCACCTGGTCGTCAGAAGGGGAAAGGAGAAGATTAATTGTGTGTCGTCTGCATAGCAATGATAGGAGAGACCATGTGAGGTTATGACAGAGCCAAGTGACTTGGTGTATAGCGAGAATAGGAGAGGGCCTAGAACAGAGCCCTGGGGACACCAGTGGTGAGAGCACGTGGTGAGAGACGGATTCTCGCCACGCCACCTGGTAGGAGCGACCTGTCAGGTAGGACGCAATCCAAGCGTGGGCCGCGCCGGAGATGCCCAACTCGGAGAGGGTGGAGAGGAGGATCTGATGGTTCACAGTATCGAAGGCAGCCGATAGGTCTAGAAGGATGAGAGCAGAGGAGAGAGTTAGCTTTAGCAGTGCGGAGCGCCTCCGTGATACAGAGAAGAGCAGTCTCAGTTGAATGACTAGTCTTGAAACCTGACTGATTTGGATCAAGAAGGTCATTCTGAGAGAGATAGCGGGAGAGCTGGCCAAGGACGGCACGTTCAAGAGTTTTGGAGAGAAAAGAAAGAAGGGATACTGGTCTGTAGTTGTTGACATCGGAGGGATCGAGTGTAGGTTTTTCAGAAGGGGTGCAACTCTCGCTCTCTTGAAGACGGGAGGGACGTAGCCAGCGGTCAGGGATGAGTTGATGAGCGAGGTGAGGTAAGGGAGAAGGTCACCGGAGATGGTCTGGAGAAGAGAGGAGGGGATAGGGTCAAGCGGGCAGGTTGTTGGGCGGCCGGCCGTCACAAGACGCGAGATGTCATCTGGAGAGAGAGGGGAGAAAGAGGTCAGAGCACAGGGTAGGGCAGTGTGAGCAGAACCAGCGGTGTCGTTTGACTTAGCAAACGAGGATCGGATGTCGTCGACCTTCTTTTCAAAATGGTTGACGAAGTCATCTGCAGAGAGGGAGGAGGGGGGGGGGAGGAGGATTCAAGAGGGAGGAGAAGGTGGCAAAGAGCTTCCTAGGGTTAGAGGCAGATGCTTGGAATTTAGAGTGGTAGAAAGTGGCTTTAGCAGCAGAGACAGAGGAGGAAAATGTAGAGAGGAGGGAGTGAAAGGATGCCAGGTCCGCAGGAGGCGAGTTTTCCTCCATTTCCGCTCGGCTGCCCGGAGCCCTGTTCTGTGAGCTCGCAATGAGTCGTCGAGCCACGGAGCGGGAGGGAGGACCGAGCCGGCCTGGAGGATAGGGGACATAGAGAGTCAAAGGATGCAGAAAGGGAGGAGAGGAGGGTTGTGGAGGCAGAATCAGGAGATAGGTTGGAGAAGGTTTGAGCAGAGGGAAGAGATGATAGGATGGAAGAGGAGAGAGTAGCGGGAGAGAGAGCGAAGGTTGGGACGGCGTGATACCATCCGAGTAGGGGCAGTGTGGGAAGTGTTGGATGAGAGCGAGAGGGAAAAGGATACAAGGTAGTGGTCGGAGACTTGGAGGGGAGTTGCAATGAGGTTAGTGGAGGAACAGCATCTAGTAAAGATGAGGTCGAGCGTATTGCCTGCCTTGTGAGTAGGGGGAAGGTGAGAGGGTGAGGTCAAAAGAGGAGAGGAGTGGAAAGAAGGAGGCAGAGAGGAATGAGTCAAAGGTAGACGTGGGGAGGTTAAAGTCGCCCAGAACTGTGAGAGGTGAGCCGTCCTCAGGAAAGGAGCTTATCAAGGCATCAAGCCCATTGATGAACTCTCCGAGGAACCTGGAGGGCGATAAATGATAAGGATGTTAAGCTTGAAAGGGCTAGTAACTGTGACAGCATGGAATTCAAAGGAGGCGATAGACAGATGGGTAAGGGGAGAAAGAGAGAATGACCACTTGGGAGAGATGAGGATCCCGGTGCCACCACCCCGCTGACCAGAAGCTCTCGGGGTGTGCGAGAGCACGTGGGCGGACGAAGAGAGAGCAGTAGGAGTAGCGGTGTTGTCTGTGGTGATCCATGTTTCCGTCAGAGCCAAGAAGTCGAGGGACTGGAGGGAGGCATAGGCTGAGATGAACTCTGCCTTGTTGGCCGCAGATCGGCAGTTCCAGAGGCTACCGGAGACCTGGAACTCCACGTGGGTCGTGCGCGCTGGGACCACCAGATTAGGGTGGCCGCGGCCATGCGGTGTGGAGCGTTTGTATGGTCTGTGCAGAGAGGAGAGAACAGGGATAGACAGACACATAGTTGACAGGCTAGAGAAGAGGCTACGCTAATGCAGAGGAGATTGGAATGACAAGTGGACTACACGTCTCGAATGTTCAGAAAGTTAAGCTTACGTAGCAAGAATCTAATTGACTAAAATGATTAAAATGATACAGTACTGCTGGGGTAGGCTAGCTGCGTTGTTGACACTACCCTAATCAAGTCGTACCGTTGAGTGTGAAGTTTCTACAATGCTGCTTTTCGGGAGCTAGCTGGCTAACTAGCAGTGTTGGTTACGTTACGTTGCGTTAGGAGAACGACAATAGCTGGCTAGCTAACCTAGAAAATCGCTCTAGACTACACAATTATCTTTGAAACAAAGACGGCTATGTAGCTAGCTATGTAGCTAGCTACGATCAAACAAATCACACCGTTGGGACTGTAATGAAATGAAATGAAAATGTGATACTACCTGTGGAGCGAAGCGGAATGCGACCGGAATGCGAAAGTTCTATTCAGTAGACGTTGGCTGGCTATTGGCTAGCTAGGAGTGTCTCCTACGTTAAGGACGACAAAATAGCTGGCTAGCTAACCTCGGTGAATTAAGATAATCACTCTAAGACTACACACTCTAAACTACACAATTATCTTGGATACGAAGACAGCAAAGACAACTATGTAGCTAGCTAATACTACACTAATCAAGTCGTTCAGTTGAGTGTGATAGTTACTACAGTGCTACGGTAGACGGTGAACGTGTTGGGCAGATAGGAGACGACGAAATACGATAATTACGCAATTATCTTTGATACAACGACGACTATGTAGCTAGCTAAGAAGAAATTGCTAAGATTAGACAAATCAGACCGTTGTACTATAATGAAATGTAATGAAATGTAATGAAAAAGTTATACAACCTGCAGACCGAAGCGCGGATGCGACCGGCTCGCTCCAACCCGGAAGCGAGCACACAGTGGGCCATCTTGTCATCCCCAGGTTGAAGCTCCAGTGCTTCGGCGACAAGGCCTTCTCCAGGGTATCTGGAATTTCCAACTGGGTTATACCAAACTGGGTTCATATCGAGATCCCAACCATCCCCCTCCCCATAGACTGATACCTCACACTCGTTCCCTTCTTTCAGCCCACATCTCTTTTATTCATGTCTTGTTTAGTCTGTTTTGTTTTTTCCATTTTTTATTTCTATAATTGTAAAGCAACTTTGGGTCCTTGAAAAGCTCCATATAAGTCCCATGTATTATTATTTTTATTATTATTGTGTACGCAACCAATAACATTTTATTTTGATTGGAGTGAAATATTGCATGAACTCTGAGAAAAAAAGTATAATTCAAATGTATTTGAGTCAAATGTTGTATGCTGGGACTTTTACTAAATAAAACTCATTAACTGTTGATATACTGATTTATATATGTGCTGTAGCGATACATTTATATTCTCCTATAATAACAGAAAATAGCAAATACCTTGAATATCTGGCCTTATTTACTCACCCCCTTCTGAGTCACTTGGCACTGCAAAAGGCTGCTGGTCAGGAGCACTGGAGGTTGCATCTTCCCTGTCCAAGCCAGTGGGTATCTGTCAAGCGACAGACATATGGGTACACTCACAATCGCCCCAAGTCCACCTATTATGGCATCATTGACTTGAATGGGGACCCCAGTTCTATTCATTCTTATTTATATGGTGGTAACTAGTGACAACCCTGAAGGGCTTGAGCCTTCTGGGCCAAGATTCACAAAGCCTAACAACAAACATCTTAACTTCTTTGGGATCGGTGTCCCTTCCACGGGACAGTTGAGCTAACGTAGGATAATGCGATTAGCATGAGGTTGTATGTAAAAATAACATTTCCCAGGACAGACATATCTGTTATTGTCAGAAAGCTTAAATTCTTGTTAATCTAACTGCACTGTCCAATTTACAGTAGCTATTACAGTGAAATAATACCATGCTATTGTTGCACAATTTTGAACATGAAAAGTTATTAATAAACAAATTAGGTACATTTGGGCAGTCTTGATACAACATTTTGAACAGAAATGCAATGGTTCATTGGATCAGTCTAAAATGTTGCACATACACTGATTCCATCTAGTGGCCAAAATCTAAATTGCTCCTGGGCTGGAATAATACATTATGGTCTTTCTCTTGCATTTCAAAGATGGTGGTACAAAATAATACAAAAGAACAGTTGGTTTTTCTTTGTATTATTTTTTACCAGATCTATTGTGTTATATTCTCCTACATTCCTTTCACATTTACATAAACTTCAAAGTGTTTCCTTTCAAATGGTACCAAGAATATGCATATCCTTGCTTCAGGGCCTGAGCTACAGGCAGTTAGATTTGGGTATGTCATTTTAGGCTAAAATTGAAAAAAAGTGGCTAATCTTTAAGAAGATTTGTAAGTTGTTTGAGAAGGTTGTGAGAAAATCATTAAATCTTAAGATGTTGTTGAGGAATTGCACTTAAGAACTATCTTATGAACTTATTTTTTTCTCTTAAGAATCTTCTTACGTTTTAGTACATCGCCATATTTTCCTAACGGGAAACCCTGAGGGTTTAGTTTTTTGTTTTTCTTGGAATAGAAACACCATAATGTTAATCAAATTAATTAAGCTACATTTCTTCAAATCAATCCCATATACTATGTTCTTACAAAAAAAGGTTTTAAATTATTTAGTACATAATTGAATAAAAACTGTCAAATGCTTCTCAAAGATGCCCTCTGGTGGTCAAACTAGCACTAACTAGCATTAACCCTTTCATGCGTGAGTTCCAAATATCTAACGGTTGCATTTAATCCGTGCTGCCCTCAAACCAAGGCTCTTAGCCTGTTTTTATTTATAAGCTGTTTCAACTTCAATTTCAAATTATTTTCGCACAAGTTTTTATTTTCTAAGAACAGTTTGAATTGAGGTGTGTTCCGCCTCATTCATTCACATAAAAATGGTAATTTTTACTTTTCCGGACCATTAATTTTTCAGACAATTTTTCAGACAATTGTTTGTGCAGTTCAAGTCTGCAGACATCAGAACAGGATCTGCACACACACGTGTTCATATTTTCCATCTGTTGCCCGCATCGCAGTCATTTTTGTTTTAATGACTAATAATAACTTGGGAAATGTGTGCGTTTCTATCAAAGTACGTGCCTTATTACATTATAATAGTTTCTGTATGTTGTTTCTACTGTAGCTCACTGTGTGTATGGAGCATAATATATTTGTGTATATTCCTTATAACCGCGGACATGTGAGGTAACGTTACTCATTTCATAACCTTTATGGTGTTATATTCAATTGTGCTTATGTAGCTAGCTACATTATTCTATTAGCTCTGTAAAACAATGCTAATTGCATCTGAGAAGTATTAGCTTGTGTTGTATTTTGAAGCTACCAAGTGGCGCAGCGGTCTACGGCACTGCATCTTAGTGCTAGAGGCGTCACTACAGATACCCTGGTTCGAATCTAGGCTGTATCACAACCAGCTGTTGGGGGTCCCATAGGGCGGTGCACAATTGGCCTAGCGTCATCTGAGTTTGGCTGGTGTAGGCAGTCATTGTAAATAATAATTTGTTGTTAGTTAAATGAATAAAAAAACATGACCATGGTTTGTTTTTATTTGGCCTATTTAGCATAGCACTGTTCTGCCCTGCCTTTCCCCCTTGTGGAGCTCAAAAGTTAGTTTCTTACTGTTATAACTCAAATTTGTGATTTTTGTCAATTCAATATACTATTTTTATAGCAGTGTTTTATGTTACTTCTTTGTAATATTGTTTTATTGCTATATCGTTATATTGTATTCTAATGAATAATTCCTCTTTATTCTGTACTTTCAGAAACCACAGACAGTACTGGCCAATATCAGAACTGGAGCTCGAGCTGGACATGTTTGGAGCTGAAGATGGATTAGTATGCTAGTGTACACTCCTTAACAGTTTTACTGGATGAAAACACAGCAAGAAAACACATAGGCCAATATGTAATAGTCATCTATTTTATTGCAGTATTGGTGGTGGTTGGTTGAATAACAACAACTTGTTTTACTAGAGGGGGAAAAAATCAATATGCGTAACCCATATTTAATATTCATACAGTGACTGAACAACTGCATTTCCACCCCCACCTCTAAAGGCATAGTATCATGGCATAGTATCATGGCATAGTATAGTGTCATGGCATAGTATCATGGCATAGTATAGTGTCATGGCATAGTATCATGGCATAGTATCATGGCATAGTATAGTATCATGGCATAGTATAGTATCATGGCATAGTATCATGGCATAGTATAGTATCATGGCATAGTATAGTATCATGGCATAGTATCATGGCATAGTATCGTATCATGGCATAGTATCGTATCATGGCATAGTATCATGACATAGTATAGTATCATGGCATAGTATCATGGCATAGTATAGTATCATGGCATAGTATCATGGCATAGTATCATGGTATAGTATTATGGCATAGTATCGTATCATGGCATATTATCATGGCATAGTATAGTATCATGGCATAGTATCATGGCATAGTATAGTATCATGGCATAGTATAGTATCATGGCATAGTATAGTATCATGGCATAGTATAGTATCATAGTATAGTATCATGTCATAGTATCATGGTATAGTATCATGGCATAGTATAGTATCATGGCATAGTATCATGGCATAGTATAGTATCATGGCATAGTATCATGGCATAGTATAGTATCATGGTATAGTATCATGACATAGTATAGTATCATGGCATAGTATAGTATCATGGCATAGTATAGTGTCATGGCATAGTATAGTGTCATGGCATAGTATCATGGCATAGTATCATGGCATAGTATAGTATCATGGCATAGTATAGTATCATGGCATAGTATAGTATCATGGCATAGCATAGTATCATGGCATAGCATAGTATCATGGTATAGTATCATGGCATAGTATAGTATCATGGCATAGTATAGTATCATGGCATAGTATAGTATCATGGCATAGTATCATGGCATAGTATCATGGCATAGTATCATGGCATAGTATAGTATCATGGCATGGTATAGTATCATGGCATGGTATAGTATCATGGCATGGTATAGTATCATGGCATAGTATCATGGCATAGTATCATGGCATGGTATAGTATCATGGCATAGTATACTATCATGGCATAGTATAGTATCATGGCATAGTATCATGGCATAGTATCATGGCATAGTATCATGGCATAGTATAGTATCATGGCATAGTATCATGGCATAGTATAGTATCATGGCATATTATAGTATCATGGCATAGTATCATGGCATGGTATAGTATCATGGCATGGTATAGTATCATGGCATGGTATAGTATCATGGCATGGTATAGTATCATGGCATGGTATAGTATCATGGCATGGTATAGTATCATGGCATGGTATAGTATCATGGCATAGTGTAGTATCATGGCATTGTATCATGGCATAGTATAGTATCATGGCATAGTATCATGGCATAGTATCATGGCATAGTATAGTATCATGGCATAGTATAGTATCATGGCATAGTATAGTATCATGGCATAGTATCATGGCATAGTATAGTATCATGGCATAGTATCATGGCATAGTATAGTATCATGGCATAGTATCATGTTATAGTATAGTATCATGTCATAGTATCATGGCATAGTATAGTATCATGGTATAGTATCATGGCATAGTATCATGGCATGGTATAGTATCATGGCATAGTATAATATCATGGCATAGTATAGTATCATGGCATAGTATCATGGCATAGTATCATGGCATAGTATAGTATCATGGCATAGTATCATGGCATAGTATAGTATCATGGCATATTATAGTATCATGGCATAGTATCATGGCATGGTATAGTATCATGGCATGGTATAGTATCATGGCATGGTATAGTATCATGGCATGGTATAGTATCATGGCATGGTATAGTATCATGGCATGGTATAGTATCATGGCATAGTGTAGTATCATGGCATTGTATCATGGCATAGTATAGTATCATGGCATAGTATCATGGCATAGTATCATGGCATAGTATAGTATCATGGCATAGTATAGTATCATGGCATAGTATAGTATCATGGCATAGTATCATGGCATAGTATAGTATCATGGCATAGTATCATGGCATAGTATAGTATCATGGCATAGTATCATGTTATAGTATAGTATCATGTCATAGTATCATGGCATAGTATAGTATCATGGTATAGTATCATGGCATAGTATCATGGCATGGTATAGTATCATGGCATAGTATAATATCATGGCATAGTATAGTATCATGGCATAGTATCATGGCATAGTATCATGGCATAGTATAGTATCATGGCATAGTATCATGGCATAGTATAGTATCATGGCATATTATAGTATCATGGCATAGTATCATGGCATAGTATAGTATCATGGCATAGTATCATGGAATAGTATCATGGCATAGTATCATGGCATAGTATCATGGCATAGTGTAGTATCATGGCATTGTATCATGGCATAGTATCATGGCATAGTGTAGTATCATGGCATTGTATCATGGCATAGTATCATGGCGTAGTATAGTACCATGGCATAGTATCATGGCATAGTATCATGGTATAGTATCATGGCATAGTATAGTATCATGGCATAGTATCATGGCATAGTATAGTATCATGGTATAGTATAGTATGATGGTATAGTATCATGACATGGTATAGTATCATGACATAGTATAGTATCATGGCATAGTATAGTATCATGGCATAGTATAGTGTCATGGCATAGTATAGTATCATGGCATAGTATAGTATCATGGCATAGTATAGTATCATGGCATAGTATAGTATCATGGCATAGTATAGTATCATGGCATAGTATAGTATCATAGCATAGTATCATGGCATAGTATCATGGCATAGTATAGTATCATGGCATAGTATAGTATCATGGCATAGCATAGTATCATGGCATAGTATAGTATCATGGCATAGTATAGTATCATGGCATAGTATCATGTTATAGTATAGTATCATGGCATAGTATCATGGCATAGTATCATGGCATAGTATCATGGCATAGTATAGTATCATGGCATGGTATAGTATCATGGCATGGTATAGTATCATGGCATGGTATAGTATCATGGCATAGTGTAGTATCATGGCATTGTATCATGGCATAGTATAGTATCATGGCATAGTATCATGGCATAGTATCATGGCATAGTATAGTATCATGGCATAGTATAGTATCATGGCATAGTATCATGGCATAGTATAGTATCATGGCATAGTATCATGTTATAGTATAGTATCATGGCATAGTATCATGGCATAGTATAGTATCATGGTATAGTATCATGGCATAGTATCATGGCATAGTATAGTATCATGGCATAGTATCATGGCATGGTATAGTATCATGGCATAGTATAATATCATGGCATAGTATAGTATCATGGCATAGTATCATGGCATAGTATAGTATCATGGCATAGTATCATGGCATAGTATAGTATCATGGCATAGTATCATGGCATAGTATCATGGAATAGTATCATGGCATAGTGTAGTATCATGGCATTGTATCATGGCATAGTATCATGGCATAGTGTAGTATCATGGCATTGTATCATGGCATAGTATCATGGCGTAGTATAGTATCATGGCATAGTATCATGGCATAGTATAGTATCATGGCATAGTATAGTATCATGGCATAGTGTAGTATCATGGCATAGTATAGTATCATGGCATAGTATCATGGCATAGTATAGTATCATGGCATAGTATCATGGCATAGTGTGGTATCATGGCATTGTATCATGGCATTGTATCATGGCATAGTATCATGTCATAGTGTAGTATCATGTCATAGTGTAGTATCATGTCATAGTGTAGTATCATGTCATAGTGTAGTATCATGGCATTGTATCATGGCATAGTATCATGGCATAGTATCATGGCATAGTATAGTATCATGGCATAGTATCATGGCATAGTGTAGTATCATGGCATTGTATCATGGCATAGTATCATGGCATAGTATCATGGCATGGCATAGTATCATGGCATAGTATAGTATCATGGCATAGTATCATGGCATATTATAGTATCATGGCATAGTATAGTATAGTATCATGGCATAGTATAGTATCATGGCATAGTATCATGGCATAGTATAGTATCATGGCATAGTATCATGGCATAGTATCATGGCATGGTATAGTATCATGGCATAGTATAATATCATGGCATAGTATAATATCATGGCATAGTATAGTATCATGGCATAGTATCATGGCATAGTGTAGTATCATGGCATTGTATCATGGCATAGTATCATGGCATAGTATCATGGCATAGTATAGTATCATGGCATAGTATCATGGCATAGTATGATGGCATAGTATAGTATCATGGCATAGTATAGTATCATGGCATAGTATAGTATCATGGCATAGTATAGTATCATGGTATAGTATAGTATGATGGTATAGTATCATGACATAGTATAGTATCATGGCATAGTATCATGGCATAGTATAGTGTCATGGCATAGTATAGTGTCATGGCATAGTATCATGACATAGTATCATGGCATAGTATAGTGTCATGGCATAGTATAGTATCATGGCATAGTATCATGGCATAGTATAGTATCATGGCATAGTATCATGGCATAGTATCATGGCATAGTATAGTATCATGGCATAGCATAGTATCATGGCATAGTATCATGGCATAGTATAGTATCATGGCATAGTATAGTATCATGGCATAGTATCATGGCATAGTATCGTATCATGGCATAGTATCATGTTATAGTATAGTATCATGGCATAGTATCATGGCATAGTATAGTATCATGGCATAGTATCATGGCATAGTATCATGGCATAGTATAGTATCATGGCATAGTATCATGACATGGTATAGTATCATGGCATAGTATAATATCATGGCATAGTATAGTATCATGGCATAGTATCATGGCATAGTGTAGTATCATGGCATTGTATCATGGCATAGTGTAGTATCATGGCATTGTATCATGGCATAGTATCATGGCATTGTATCATGGCATAGTATCATGGCATAGTATCATGGCATAGTATCATGGCATAGTATCATGGCATAGTATAGTATCATGGCATATTATAGTATCATGGCATAGTATCATGGCATAGTATAGTATCATGGCATAGTATCATGGAATAGTATCATGGCATATTATCATGGCATAGTGTAGTATCATGGCATTGTATCATGGCATAGTATCATGGCATTGTATCATGGCATAGTATCATGGCGTAGTATAGTATCATGGCATAGTATCATGGCATAGTATAGTATCATGGCATAGTATAGTATCATGGCATAGTATAGTATCATGGCATAGTGTAGTATCATGGCATAGTGTAGTATCATGGCATAGTATCATGGCATAGTATCATGGCATAGTATCATGGCATAGTATCATGGCATAGTGTAGTATCATGGCATAGTGTAGTATCATGGCATTGTATCATGGCATTGTATCATGGCATAGTATCATGTCATAGTGTAGTATCATGTCATAGTGTAGTATCATGTCATAGTGTAGTATCATGGCATAGTATCATGGCATAGTATCATGGCATAGTATAGTATCATGGCATAGTATCATGGCATAGTGTAGTATCATGGCATTGTATCATGGCATAGTATCATGGCATAGTATCATGGCATAGTATCATGGCATATTATAGTATCATGGCATAGTATCATGGCATTGTATCATGGCATAGTATAGTATCATGGCATAGTATCATGGCATAGTATCATGGCATAGTATAGTATCATGGCATAGTATAGTATCATGGCATAGTATCATGGCATAGTATAGTATCATGGCATAGTATCATGTTATAGTATAGTATCATGGCATAGTATCATGGCATAGTATAGTATCATGGTATAGTATCATGGCATAGTATCATGGCATAGTATAGTATCATGGCATAGTATCATGGCATGGTATAGTATCATGGCATAGTATAATATCATGGCATAGTATAGTATCATGGCATAGTATCATGGCATAGTATAGTATCATGGCATAGTATCATGGCATAGTATAGTATCATGGCATAGTATCATGGCATAGTATCATGGAATAGTATCATGGCATAGTGTAGTATCATGGCATTGTATCATGGCATAGTATCATGGCATAGTGTAGTATCATGGCATTGTATCATGGCATAGTATCATGGCGTAGTATAGTATCATGGCATAGTATCATGGCATAGTATAGTATCATGGCATAGTATAGTATCATGGCATAGTGTAGTATCATGGCATAGTATAGTATCATGGCATAGTATCATGGCATAGTATAGTATCATGGCATAGTATCATGGCATAGTGTGGTATCATGGCATTGTATCATGGCATTGTATCATGGCATAGTATCATGTCATAGTGTAGTATCATGTCATAGTGTAGTATCATGTCATAGTGTAGTATCATGTCATAGTGTAGTATCATGGCATTGTATCATGGCATAGTATCATGGCATAGTATCATGGCATAGTATAGTATCATGGCATAGTATCATGGCATAGTGTAGTATCATGGCATTGTATCATGGCATAGTATCATGGCATGGCATAGTATCATGGCATAGTATAGTATCATGGCATAGTATCATGGCATATTATAGTATCATGGCATAGTATAGTATAGTATCATGGCATAGTATAGTATCATGGCATAGTATCATGGCATAGTATAGTATCATGGCATAGTATCATGGCATAGTATCATGGCATGGTATAGTATCATGGCATAGTATAATATCATGGCATAGTATAATATCATGGCATAGTATAGTATCATGGCATAGTATCATGGCATAGTGTAGTATCATGGCATTGTATCATGGCATAGTATCATGGCATAGTATCATGGCATAGTATAGTATCATGGCATAGTATCATGGCATAGTATGATGGCATAGTATAGTATCATGGCATAGTATAGTATCATGGCATAGTATAGTATCATGGCATAGTATAGTATCATGGTATAGTATAGTATGATGGTATAGTATCATGACATAGTATAGTATCATGGCATAGTATCATGGCATAGTATAGTGTCATGGCATAGTATAGTGTCATGGCATAGTATCATGACATAGTATCATGGCATAGTATAGTGTCATGGCATAGTATAGTATCATGGCATAGTATCATGGCATAGTATAGTATCATGGCATAGTATCATGGCATAGTATCATGGCATAGTATAGTATCATGGCATAGCATAGTATCATGGCATAGTATCATGGCATAGTATAGTATCATGGCATAGTATAGTATCATGGCATAGTATCATGGCATAGTATCGTATCATGGCATAGTATCATGTTATAGTATAGTATCATGGCATAGTATCATGGCATAGTATAGTATCATGGCATAGTATCATGGCATAGTATCATGGCATAGTATAGTATCATGGCATAGTATCATGACATGGTATAGTATCATGGCATAGTATAATATCATGGCATAGTATAGTATCATGGCATAGTATCATGGCATAGTGTAGTATCATGGCATTGTATCATGGCATAGTATCATGGCATTGTATCATGGCATAGTATCATGGCATAGTATCATGGCATAGTATCATGGCATAGTATCATGGCATAGTATAGTATCATGGCATATTATAGTATCATGGCATAGTATCATGGCATAGTATAGTATCATGGCATAGTATCATGGAATAGTATCATGGCATATTATCATGGCATAGTGTAGTATCATGGCATTGTATCATGGCATAGTATCATGGCATTGTATCATGGCATAGTATCATGGCGTAGTATAGTATCATGGCATAGTATAGTATCATGGCATAGTATAGTATCATGGCATAGTATAGTATCATGGCATAGTATAGTATCATGGCATAGTGTAGTATCATGGCATAGTGTAGTATCATGGCATAGTATCATGGCATAGTATCATGGCATAGTATCATGGCATAGTATAGTATCATGGCATAGTGTAGTATCATGGCATTGTATCATGGCATTGTATCATGGCATAGTATCATGTCATAGTGTAGTATCATGTCATAGTGTAGTATCATGTCATAGTGTAGTATCATGGCATAGTATCATGGCATAGTATCATGGCATAGTATAGTATCATGGCATAGTATCATGGCATAGTGTAGTATCATGGCATTGTATCATGGCATAGTATCATGGCATAGTATCATGGCATAGTATAGTATCATGGCATAGTATAGTATCATGGCATAGTATCATGGCATATTATAGTATCATGGCATAGTATCATGGCATAGTATCATGGCATAGTATCATGGCATAGTATAGTATCATGGCATAGTATAGTATCATGGCATAGTATAGTATCATGGCATAGTATAGTATCATGGCATAGTATCATGGCATAGTATAGTATCATGGCATAGTATCATGGCATAGTATCATGGCATAGTATAGTATCATGGCATAGTATCATGGTATAGTATCATGACATAGTATAGTATCATGGCATAGTATAGTATCATGGCATAGTATAGTGTCATGGCATAGTATAGTATCATGGCATAGTATAGTATCATGGCATAGTATAGTATCATGGCATAGTATAGTATCATGGCATAGTATAGTATCATGGCATAGTATCATGGCATAGTATAATATCATGGCATAGTATAATATCATGGCATAGTATAGTATCATGGCATAGTATCATGGCATAGTGTAGTATCATGGCATAGTGTAGTATCATGGCATAGTATCATGGCATAGTATCATGGCATAGTATAGTATCATGGCATAGTATCATGGCATAGTATCATGGCATAGTATAGTATCATGGCATAGTATAGTATCATGGCATAGTATAGTATCATGGCATAGTATCATGGCATAGTATAGTATCATGGCATAGTATAGTATCATGGCATAGTATAGTATCATGGTATAGTATAGTATGATGGTATAGTATCATGACATAGTATAGTATCATGGCATAGTATAGTATCATGGCATAGTATCATGGCATAGTATAGTGTCATGGCATAGTATAGTATCATGGCATAGTATCATGGCATAGTATAGTATCATGGCATAGTATAGTATCATGGCATAGTATCATGGCATAGTATAGTATCATGGCATAGTATCATGGCATAGTATCATGGCATAGTATCATGGCATAGTATAGTATCATGGCATAGTATCATGGCATAGTATCATGGCATAGTATAGTATCATGGCATAGTATAGTATCATAGCATAGTATCATGGCATAGTATCATGGCATAGTATAGTATCATGGCATAGTATCATGTTATAGTATAGTATCATGGCATAGTATCATGGCATAGTATAATATCATGGCATAGTATAGTATCATGGCATAGTATCATGGCATAGTGTAGTATCATGGCATTGTATCATGGCATAGTATAGTATCATGGCATAGTATCATGGCATAGTATAGTATCATGGCATAGTATAATGGCATAGTATCATGGCATAGTATAGTGGCATAGTATCATGGCATAGTATCATGGCATAGTATCATGGCATGGTATAGTATCATGGCATAGTGTAGTATCATGGCATTGTATCATGGCATTGTATCATGGCATAGTATCATGTCATAGTGTAGTATCATGTCATAGTGTAGTATCATGTCATAGTGTAGTATCATGGCATTGTATCATGGCATAGTATCATGGCATAGTATAGTATCATGGCATAGTATCATGGCATAGTGTAGTATCATGGCATTGTATCATGGCATAGTATCATGGCATAGTATCATGGCATAGTATAGTATCATGGCATAGTATAGTATCATGGCATAGTATCATGGCATATTATAGTATCATGGCATAGTATCATGGCATAGTATCATGGCATAGTATCATGGCATAGTATAGTATCATGGCATAGTATAGTATCATGGCATAGTATAGTATCATGGCATAGTATAGTATCATGGCATAGTATCATGGCATAGTATAGTATCATGGCATAGTATCATGGCATAGTATCATGGCATGGTATAGTATCATGGCATAGTATAATATCATGGCATAGTATAATATCATGGCATAGTATAGTATCATGGCATAGTATCATGGCATAGTGTAGTATCATGGCATAGTGTAGTATCATGGCATAGTATCATGGCATAGTATAGTATCATGGCATAGTATAGTATCATGGCATAGTATCATGGCATAGTATAGTATCATGGCATAGTATAGTATCATGGCATAGTATAGTATCATGGCATAGTATAGTATCATGGCATAGTATCATGGCATAGTATAGTATCATGGCATAGTATAGTATCATGGCATAGTATAGTATCATGGTATAGTATAGTATGATGGTATAGTATCATGACATATTATAGTATCATGGCATAGTATAGTATCATGGCATAGTATCATGGCATAGTATAGTATCATGGCATAGTATCATGGCATAGTATAGTATCATGGCATAGTATAGTATCATGGCATAGTATCATGGCATAGTATAGTATCATGGCATAGTATCATGGCATAGTATCATGGCATAGTATCATGGCATAGTATAGTATCATGGCATAGTATCATGGCATAGTATCATGGCATAGTATAGTATCATGGCATAGTATAGTATCATAGCATAGTATCATGGCATAGTATCATGGCATAGTATAGTATCATGGCATAGTATCATGTTATAGTATAGTATCATGGCATAGTATCATGGCATAGTATCATGGCATAGTATAATATCATGGCATAGTATAGTATCATGGCATAGTATCATGGCATAGTGTAGTATCATGGCATTGTATCATGGCATAGTATAGTATCATGGCATAGTATAGTGGCATAGTATCATGGCATAGTATCATGGCATAGTATCATGGCATAGTATAGTATCATGGCATAGTATCATGGCATAGTATCATGGCATAGTATAGTATCATGGCATAGTATCATGGCATAGTATAGTGGCATAGTATCATGGCATAGTATCATGGCATAGTATCATGGCATGGTATAGTATCATGGCATAGTATAATATCATGGCATAGTATAATATCATGGCATAGTATAGTATCATGGCATAGTATCATGGCATAGTGTAGTATCATGGCATAGTGTAGTATCATGGCATAGTATCATGGCATAGTGTAGTATCATGGCATTGTATCATGGCATAGTATAGTATCATGGCATAGTATCATGGCATAGTATAGTGGCATAGTATCATGGCATAGTATCATGGCATAGTATCATGGCATGGTATAGTATCATGGCATAGTATAATATCATGGCATAGTATAATATCATGGCATAGTATAGTATCATGGCATAGTATCATGGCATAGTGTAGTATCATGGCATAGTGTAGTATCATGGCATAGTATCATGGCATAGTATCATGGCATAGTATAGTATCATGGCATAGTATAGTATCATGGCATAGTATCATGGCATAGTATAATATCATGGCATAGTATAATATCATGGCATAGTATAGTATCATGGCATAGTATCATGGCATAGTGTAGTATCATGGCATAGTGTAGTATCATGGCATAGTATCATGGCATAGTATCATGGCATAGTATAGTATCATAGTATAGTATCATGGCATAGTATCATGGCATAGTATCATGGCATAGTATAGTATCATGGCATAGTATAGTATCATGGCATAGTATAGTATCATGGCATAGTATCATGGCATAGTATAGTATCATGGCATAGTATAGTATCATGGTATAGTATAGTATGATGGTATAGTATCATGACATAGTATAGTATCATGGCATAGTATAGTATCATGGCATAGTATCATGGCATAGTATAGTGTCATGGCATAGTATAGTATCATGGCATAGTATCATGGCATAGTATAGTATCATGGCATAGTATAGTATCATGGCATAGTATCATGGCATAGTATAGTATCATGGCATAGTATCATGGCATAGTATCATGGCATAGTATAGTATCATGGCATAGTATCATGGCATAGTATCATGGCATAGTATAGTATCATGGCATAGTATAGTATCATAGCATAGTATCATGGCATAGTATCATGGCATAGTATAGTATCATGGCATAGTATCATGTTATAGTATAGTATCATGGCATAGTATCATGGCATAGTATCATGGCATAGTATAATATCATGGCATAGTATAGTATCATGGCATAGTATCATGGCATAGTGTAGTATCATGGCATTGTATCATGGCATAGTATAGTATCATGGCATAGTATCATGGCATAGTATAGTATCATGGCATAGTATAATGGCATAGTATCATGGCATAGTATAGTATCATGGCATAGTATCATGGCATAGTATAGTGGCATAGTATCATGGCATAGTATCATGGCATAGTATCATGGCATGGTATAGTATCATGGCATAGTGTAGTATCATGGCATTGTATCATGGCATTGTATCATGGCATAGTATCATGTCATAGTGTAGTATCATGTCATAGTGTAGTATCATGTCATAGTGTAGTATCATGGCATTGTATCATGGCATAGTATCATGGCATAGTATAGTATCATGGCATAGTATCATGGCATAGTGTAGTATCATGGCATTGTATCATGGCATAGTATCATGGCATAGTATCATGGCATAGTATAGTATCATGGCATAGTATAGTATCATGGCATAGTATCATGGCATATTATAGTATCATGGCATAGTATCATGGCATAGTATCATGGCATAGTATCATGGCATAGTATAGTATCATGGCATAGTATAGTATCATGGCATAGTATAGTATCATGGCATAGTATAGTATCATGGCATAGTATCATGGCATAGTATAGTATCATGGCATAGTATCATGGCATGGTATAGTATCATGGCATAGTATAATATCATGGCATAGTATAATATCATGGCATAGTATAGTATCATGGCATAGTATCATGGCATAGTGTAGTATCATGGCATAGTGTAGTATCATGGCATAGTATCATGGCATAGTATCATGGCATAGTATAGTATCATGGCATAGTATCATGGCATAGTATCATGGCATAGTATAGTATCATGGCATAGTATAGTATCATGGCATAGTATAGTATCATGGCATAGTATCATGGCATAGTATAGTATCATGGCATAGTATAGTATCATGGCATAGTATAGTATCATGGTATAGTATAGTATGATGGTATAGTATCATGACATATTATAGTATCATGGCATAGTATAGTATCATGGCATAGTATCATGGCATAGTATAGTATCATGGCATAGTATCATGGCATAGTATAGTATCATGGCATAGTATAGTATCATGGCATAGTATCATGGCATAGTATAGTATCATGGCATAGTATCATGGCATAGTATCATGGCATAGTATCATGGCATAGTATAGTATCATGGCATAGTATCATGGCATAGTATCATGGCATAGTATAGTATCATAGCATAGTATCATGGCATAGTATCATGGCATAGTATAGTATCATGGCATAGTATCATGTTATAGTATAGTATCATGGCATAGTATCATGGCATAGTATCATGGCATAGTATAATATCATGGCATAGTATAGTATCATGGCATAGTATCATGGCATAGTGTAGTATCATGGCATTGTATCATGGCATAGTATAGTATCATGGCATAGTATAGTGGCATAGTATCATGGCATAGTATCATGGCATAGTATCATGGCATAGTATAGTATCATGGCATAGTATCATGGCATAGTATCATGGCATAGTATAGTATCATGGCATAGTATAGTGGCATAGTATCATGGCATAGTATCATGGCATAGTATCATGGCATGGTATAGTATCATGGCATAGTATAATATCATGGCATAGTATAATATCATGGCATAGTATAGTATCATGGCATAGTATCATGGCATAGTGTAGTATCATGGCATAGTGTAGTATCATGGCATAGTATCATGGCATAGTGTAGTATCATGGCATTGTATCATGGCATAGTATAGTATCATGGCATAGTATCATGGCATATTATAGTATCATGGCATAGTATCATGGCATAGTATCATGGCATAGTATCATGGCATAGTATAGTATCATGGCATAGTATAGTATCATGGCATAGTATAGTATCATGGCATAGTATAGTATCATGGCATAGTATCATGGCATAGTATAGTATCATGGCATAGTATCATGGCATAGTATCATGGCATGGTATAGTATCATGGCATAGTATAATATCATGGCATAGTATAATATCATGGCATAGTGTAGTATCATGGCATAGTGTAGTATCATGGCATAGTGTAGTATCATGGCATAGTATCATGGCATAGTATCATGGCATAGTATAGTATCATGGCATAGTATCATGGCATAGTATCATGGCATAGTATAGTATCATGGCATAGTATAGTATCATGGCATAGTATAGTATCATGGCATAGTATCATGGCATAGTATAGTATCATGGCATAGTATAGTATCATGGCATAGTATAGTATCATGGTATAGTATAGTATGATGGTATAGTATCATGACATATTATAGTATCATGGCATAGTATAGTATCATGGCATAGTATCATGGCATAGTATAGTATCATGGCATAGTATCATGGCATAGTATAGTATCATGGCATAGTATAGTATCATGGCATAGTATCATGGCATAGTATAGTATCATGGCATAGTATCATGGCATAGTATCATGGCATAGTATCATGGCATAGTATAGTATCATGGCATAGTATCATGGCATAGTATCATGGCATAGTATAGTATCATGGCATAGTATAGTATCATAGCATAGTATCATGGCATAGTATCATGGCATAGTATAGTATCATGGCATAGTATCATGTTATAGTATAGTATCATGGCATAGTATAATATCATGGCATAGTATAGTATCATGGCATAGTATCATGGCATAGTGTAGTATCATGGCATTGTATCATGGCATAGTATAGTATCATGGCATAGTATAGTGGCATAGTATCATGGCATAGTATCATGGCATAGTATCATGGCATAGTATAGTATCATGGCATAGTATCATGGCATAGTATCATGGCATAGTATAGTATCATGGCATAGTATCATGGCATAGTATAGTGGCATAGTATCATGGCATAGTATCATGGCATAGTATCATGGCATGGTATAGTATCATGGCATAGTATAATATCATGGCATAGTATAATATCATGGCATAGTATAGTATCATGGCATAGTATCATGGCATAGTGTAGTATCATGGCATAGTGTAGTATCATGGCATAGTATCATGGCATAGTGTAGTATCATGGCATTGTATCATGGCATAGTATAGTATCATGGCATAGTATCATGGCATAGTATAGTGGCATAGTATCATGGCATAGTATCATGGCATAGTATCATGGCATGGTATAGTATCATGGCATAGTATAATATCATGGCATAGTATAATATCATGGCATAGTATAGTATCATGGCATAGTATCATGGCATAGTGTAGTATCATGGCATAGTGTAGTATCATGGCATAGTATCATGGCATAGTATCATGGCATAGTATAGTATCATGGCATAGTATCATGGCACAGTATCATGGCATAGTATAGTATCATGGCATAGTATAGTATCATGGCATAGTATAGTATCATGGCATAGTATCATGGCATAGTATAGTATCATGGCATAGTATAGTATCATGGCATAGTATAGTATCATGGTATAGTATAGTATGATGGTATAGTATCATGACATAGTATAGTATCATGGCATAGTATAGTATCATGGCATAGTATCATGGCATAGTATAGTGTCATGGCATAGTATAGTATCATGGCATAGTATCATGGCATAGTATAGTATCATGGCATAGTATAGTATCATGGCATAGTATCATGGCATAGTATAGTATCATGGCATAGTATCATGGCATAGTATCATGGTATAGTATCATGGCATAGTATCATGGCATAGTATCATGGCATAGTATAGTATCATGGCATAGTATAGTATCATAGCATAGTATCATGGCATAGTATCATGGCATAGTATAGTATCATGGCATAGTATAGTATCATGGCATAGTATCATGTTATAGTATAGTATCATGGCATAGTATCATGGCATAGTATAATATCATGGCATAGTATAGTATCATGGCATAGTATCATGGCATAGTGTAGTATCATGGCATTGTATCATGGCATAGTATAGTATCATGGCATAGTATCATGGCATAGTATAGTGGCATAGTATCATGGCATAGTATCATGGCATAGTATCATGGCATAGTATAGTATCATGGCATAGTATCATGGCATAGTATCATGGCATAGTATAGTATCATGGCATAGTATAGTATCATGGCATAGTATAGTATCATGGTATAGTATAGTATGATGGTATAGTATCATGACATAGTATAGTATCATGGCATAGTATAGTATCATGGCATAGTATCATGGCATAGTATAGTGTCATGGCATAGTATAGTATCATGGCATAGTATCATGGCATGGCATAGTATCATGGCATAGTATAGTATCATGGCATAGTATAGTATCATGGCATAGTATCATGGCATAGTATAGTATCATGGCATAGTATCATGGCATAGTATCATGGCATAGTATAGTATCATGGCATAGTATCATGGCATAGTATAGTATCATGGCATAGTATAGTATCATAGCATAGTATCATGGCATAGTATAGTATCATGGCATAGTATAGTATCATGGCATAGTATCATGTTATAGTATAGTATCATGGCATAGTATCATGGCATAGTATAATATCATGGCATAGTATAGTATCATGGCATAGTATCATGGCATAGTGTAGTATCATGGCATTGTATCATGGCATAGTATAGTATCATGGCATAGTATCATGGCATAGTATCATGGCATAGTATCATGGCATAGTATCATGGCATAGTATAGTATCATGGCATAGTATCATGGCATAGTATCATGGCATAGTATCATGGCATAGTATAGTATCATGGCGCAGTATAGTATCATGGCATAGTATCATGTTATAGTATAGTATCATGGCATAGTATAGTATCATGGCATAGTATAGTATCATGGCATAGTATCATGGCATAGTATCATGGCATAGTATCATGGCATAGTATCATGGTATAGTATCATGGCATGGTATAGTATCATGGCATAGTATAATATCATGGCATAGTATAGTATCATGGCATAGTGTCATGGCATAGTGTAGTATCATGGCATTGTATCATGGCATAGTATCATGGCATAGTATGATGGCATGGTATAGTATCATGGCATATTATAGTATCATGGCATAGTATCATGGCATAGTATAGTATCATGGCATATTATAGTATCATGGCATAGTATAGTATCATGGCATAGTATAGTATCATGGCATAGTATCATGGCATAGTATAGTATCATGGAATAGTATCATGGAATAGTATCATGGCGTAGCATAGTATCATGGCATAGTATAGTATCATGGCATAGTATAGTATCATGGCATAGTGTAGTATCATGGCATTGTATCATGGCATAGTATCATGGCATAGTATAGTATCATGGCATAGTATCATGGCATAGTGTAGTATCATGGCATTGTATCATGGCATAGTATCATGGCATAGTATAGTATCATGGCATAGTGTAGTATCATGACATTGTATCATGGCATAGTATCATGGCATAGTATAGTATCATGGCATAGTATCATGGCATAGTGTAGTATCATGGCATAGTATAGTATCATGGCATAGTATCATGGCATAGTATCATGGCATAGTATCATGGCATAGTATCATGGCATAGTATAGTATAGTATCATGGCATAGTATAGTATCATGGCATAGTATCATGGCATAGTATAGTATCATGGCATAGTATCATGGCATAGTATAGTATCATGGCATAGTATAGTATCATGGCATAGTATAGTATCATGGCATAGTATCATGGCATAGTATCATGACATAGTATAGTATCATGGCATAGTATCATGGCATAGTATAGTATCATGGCATAGTATCATGGCATGGTATAGTATCATGGCATAGTATAATATCATGGCATAGTATCATGGCATAGTATCATGGCATAGTGTAGTATCATGGCATTGTATCATGGCATAGTATCATGGCATAGTATAGTATCATGGCATAGTATCATGGCATAGTATGATGGCATAGTATAGTATCATGGCATAGTATCATGGCATAGTATAGTATCATGGCATAGTATCATGGCATAGTATAGTATCATGGCATAGTATAATATCATGGCATAGTATAGTATCATGGCATAGTGTCATGACATAGTGTAGTATCATGGCATAGTGTAGTATCATGGCATTGTATCATGGCATAGTATCATGGCATAGTATGATGGCATGGTATAGTATCATGGCATATTATAGTATCATGGCATAGTATCATGGCATAGTATCATGGCATAGTATGATGGCATGGTATAGTATCATGGCATATTATAGTATCATGGCATAGTATCATGGCATAGTATAGTATCATGGCATATTATAGTATCATGGCATAGTATCATGGCATAGTATAGTATCATGGCATAGTATAGTATCATGGCATAGTATCATGGCATAGTATAGTATCATGGAATAGTATCATGGAATAGTATCATGGCGTAGTATAGTATCATGGCATAGTATCATGGCATAGTATAGTATCATGGCATAGTATAGTATCATGGCATAGTGTAGTATCATGGCATTGTATCATGGCATAGTATCATGGCATAGTATAGTATCATGGCATAGTATCATGGCATAGTGTAGTATCATGGCATTGTATCATGGCATAGTATCATGGCATAGTATAGTATCATGGCATAGTGTAGTATCATGACATTGTATCATGGCATAGTATCATGGCATAGTATAGTATCATGGCATAGTATCATGGCATAGTATCATGGCATAGTATAGTATCATGGCATAGTATCATGGCATAGTATCATGTATATAGTATCATGGCATAGTATCATGGCATATCATAGCATAGTATCATGGCATAGTATAGTATCATGGCATAGTATCATGGCATAGTATAGTATCATGGCATAGTATAGTATCATGGCATAGTATAGTATCATGGCATAGTATAGTATCATGGCATAGTATCATGTATCATAGTATAGTATCATGGCATAGTATCATGACATAGTATAGTATCATGGCATAGTATCATGGCATGGTATAGTATCATGGCATAGTATAATATCATGGCATAGTATCATGGCATAGTATCATGGCATAGTGTAGTATCATGGCATTGTATCATGGCATAGTATCATGGCATAGTATAGTATCATGGCATAGTATCATGGCATAGTATGATGGCATAGTATAGTATCATGGCATAGTATCATGGCATAGTATAGTATCATGGCATAGTATCATGGCATAGTATAGTATCATGGCATAGTATAGTATCATGGCATAGTATAGTATCATGGCATAGTATCATGTTATAGTATAGTATCATGGCATAGTATCATGGCATAGTGTAGTATCATGGCATAGTATCATGGCATAGTATCATGGCATAGTATAGTATCATGGCATAGTATCATGGCATAGTATCATGGCATATTATAGTATCATGGCATAGTATCATGGCATAGTATAGTATAGTATCATGGCATAGTATAGTATCATTGCATAGTATCATGGCATAGTATAGTGGCATAGTATCATGGCATAGTATCGTATCATGGCATAGTGTAGTATCATGGCATTGTATCATGGTGTAGTATCATGGCATAGTATCATGGCGTAGTATCATGGCATAGTATCATGGCATAGTGTAGTATCATGGCATAGTATCATGGCATAGTATAGTATCATGGCATAGTATCATGGCATAGTATCATGGCATAGTATAGTATCATGGCATAGTATCATGGCATAGTATCATGGCATAGTATAGTATCATGGCATAGTATCATGGCATAGTATAGTATCATGGCATAGTATAGTATCGTGGCATAGGATCATGGCATAGTATAGTATCGTGGCATAGGATCATGGCATAGTATAGTATCATGGCATAGTATAGTGTCAATTAGTGACAGACTGGCCTGACAGGTGTCCCCTGTCAAGTCACCAAGTCAGTCTGTCACTAATTGCTGCTGATGTGGTCAATAGTGCTTGAGCATATGATACTCCCCAAAGCATGGTGAAATACATAGAGGTGTATCACAAGCTAAACACATGTATTTTGTCAACTTCCCCTGCTTACTTCTCCTGGTGCCAGACAGGCAGACTTTGACTACCTTGAGCATCACTTTGAGGGACTTCGCAGGGAAATTGCGTAGGGGATTGTCTGCAGCAGGACGGCCCCCAGTGGATGGGCGCCGAGGGGTGTGGTGCTCCTCCAGCAGCTCTCTTATGAGGATCTCTCTGTACTTTTGGTAGGTAATTACTTTACCTATGAGGGAGTGGGGAGGATGAGGGAAGGGAGAGGATGATGAGACAGTGGGTAGGTGGGTGAGATATTGTCACTATAATTGCATAATGGAACTGTATATGATTTGCATGTGAACTGTACATCCAATTACAAAAATACCGTGTTCAGTAATCATCTCACCTGTTAGTTGACGGTGAACTATGTGCCCATGGAGGGCAGCAGTGTCGATCAGATGGAAAAATATCTTGTCACTTTACTGCCAGCTGTTGTCAGATCTCCTTGAACTCCACCTCCCCTCTCTGCATCTTCCTGCATCCGAATGCTGGCATTCCCTTCCTGTTCGACCTGACTGTGCCACAGGCTCCTGTGCTGTTGAAGAGCAGATGCTGGAAGAGTGTGGGACTGCTGTAATAATTGTCCACATACAAAGCGTGTCCCTTGCTGAGATGAGGAGCCAGCATGGTCATCACCACGGAATAGGACACCCCAAGCCCCTCAATGTTGGACCCTGGGTAAACTATAATGTTCTGGACAAATCCTGTCTTCACGTCGCACATAACAAAGAACTTGACCCCAAACCTGTGCCTTTTGGAGGGAATATATTGACTCCCCCCCCACACACTGCTGGCTCTCTCTTCTCCTGTAGTTCCAAGGCATAGTATTTGGTCTCCTCTACTGTGTCTCCCACCAGCTCCTCTGTCAGAAACAACTTGAAGCACTCTCCCTCAGATGGAAATGGCAAGGGGTGTTGCACCCCAGACTGGGACTCATCAAAGCAAACAGCAGGGCCAGGAGGGGTGAAATGGCTGGCGGCCTTCTAGCTACCACAAAACTCCTGTACTTCATCCACTGTCTGTCTGCCTCCATCACCACCAGCATCTTCAAAAGGGACCTGGGACTTCGTCAGTGTAAGTTCTCATCAGATTCAGGGTTCTCAATGGCTACAAGGTTGGGGGCCAGCTCCTCCCTGTCACTATCAGAATCTGATCCTGACTTTCATACTCAGACTCGTTGTCAGAATTTTAAAAAGTCTCCAGAATTTCCGCATTTGTGAGTTGTCTCCTTTTGAAAGACATTGCTGATGCTACAGCTTAGCTCACTAGCTACATATATAAACAATCACACTGAATGGCTCAGAGTGAGAGTGAGAGGTTACATGGTTGACTGCCAGCATGCGCCACTTGTATCAATAAATCACTATCAGAAAATGTTTTGTGTGGTAATTATTCATATATTTACGGTTTTATTTTCAATTCCCGGTGACAAGTCATGCATTACATACACTAAGTTGACTGTGCCTTTAAACAGCTTGGAAAATTACAGAAAATTACATCATGGCTTTAGAAGTTTCTGATAGGCTAATTGACATAATTTGAGTCAATTGGAGGTGTACCTGTGGATGTATTTCAAGGCCTACCTTCAAACTCAGTGCCTCATGGGGAAATCTAAAGAAATCAGCCAAGACCTCAGAACAAAAATTGTAGACCTCCACAAGTCTGGTTCAACCTTGGGAGCAATTTCCAAACGCTTGAAGGTACCACGTTCATCTGTACAAACAATAGGACGCAAGCATAAACACCATGGGACCACGCAGCAATCATACCACTCAGGAAAGAAACACATTCTGTCTCCTAGAGGTGAACGTACTCTGGTGTGAAATGTTAAAATCAATCCCAGAACAACAGCAAAGGACCTTGTGAAGATTCTGGAGGAAACAGGTTCCAAAGTATCTATAGCCACAGTAAAACGAGTCCTACATCGACCTAACCTGAAAGGCCACTCAGCAAGGAAGAAGCCACTGCTCCAAATCCGCCATAAAAAAGCCAGACGATGGTTTGCAACTGCACATGGAGACAAAGATCATACTTTTTGGAGAAATGTCCTCTGATCTGATTAAACAAAAATGGAACTGTTTTGCCATAATGACCATCGTTATGTTTGGAGGAAAAAGTGGGAGGCTTGCAAGCCGAAGAACACCATCCCAACCGTGAAGCATGGGGGTGTTAGCCTCATGTTGTGGGGGTGCAAAATAGATGGCATCATCAGGTAGGAAAATTGTGGATATATTGAAGCAACATCTCAAGACATCAATCAGGAAGTTAAAGCTTGGTGGCAAATGGGTCCTTCCAAATGGACAATGACCCCAAAAGTTGTTGCAAAATTGCTTAAGGTCAACAAAGTCAAGGTATTGGAGTGGACATCACAAAGCCCTGACCTAAACCCCATAGATACTTTGTGGGCGGAACTTAAAAAGTGTGTGCGAGCAAGGAGGCCTACAAACCTGACTCAGTTACATCAGCTCTGTCAGGAGGAATGGGCCAAAATTCACCCAACTTATTGTGGGACGCTTGTGGAAGGCTTCCTGAAACGTTTGACCCAAGTTAAACAATTTAATGGCAATGCTACAAAATACTAATTGAGTGTATGTAAACTTCTGACAGACTGGGAATGTGATGAAAGAAATAAATGCTGAAATAAATCATTCTCTTTACTATTATTCTGACATTTCACATTCTTAAAATAAAGTGGTGATCTTAACTGACCTAAGACAAGGGATTTTTACTAGGATTAAATGTCTTTGGCTAAGGTGTATGTAAACTTTCGACTTCAACTGTAACTACTACAGTGGGGAAATTGTGAAGGATATGTTCACGTGTCAAATGTTTGCAGACGGGAGAAGTATGATGCTGAATAATCTGTGAATGGAAAATGTTGCAACTGTGGTGGGGAACATACTCCGGACTTCCTCGAGTGCCCTGTTAGGGTGATGGAGGTCGAAGGTGTCAAGGATCAGGGCTGTGCAGCGAATCTCCTATGTGGAGGCGATGGAGAAAGTCCGAGGCAACAGTGTTTAAAGATATGGTATTGGATGCAATGCAACCTGTTTCTAGTGTTTTAAGTAAATTGGGTGACCTGGGTACACTTATTGTGGAGAAGGTTGATTTTGTGGCATTGATAGCGACAGTGATTAATGGTACAACACAAGTGTCTAAGAAGTCCAAGAAGCTGGGTGTCATATCTGCAGCCGGTACATTTTTAGGGCTCCAAGACTTAATGGCAGTAGCACTACAATAACTTTTGTAGTTAGGAAATGTCTCGCCCTCACAGGATGCTTCTGAGCCTGTGTTGGGACCTGATTAGAATGTTTTTACAGAAATACAGGTTGATTTTGTTTAATTAATAATTTTTTTGGTAGTTTGTATGATTATTTTATTTATTTTTACCAAAATGTTTTCCTTTCTTGTGATCCTTATTATACACCCGCACATTAGGTGGCGGAATGCACATTTAATTGTTGCGAACGCCATTATACCATAGAAGAAGGAAACGTCATCCTCCCGGAAGTGTGCATTTGGTACGAAAATAAATCTACGCGCGATTATACATAGCTAACGTTACTTACTCGTCACAGAGTTTCTGAATTATTTTCTCACTTTTGGTTTAGCGAATCAAAACTGTAAGAAACGAACTACTGTTTATCAATAACTGTCATCATGGCCAATTTGAATGAAGCTGATTTACCACCAAATCTGACTTGCCTCAAAGTAAGTGCTTGTTCAAAACAACTCCCACCTCGACAAGCTAACGCTAGTTAGTTAGCTAGCTAACGTTAACTATTTTCTCAAAATAGCTTAACAAAATAGTATAATCCCATGTTAGCAAGCGAATATAGCATATGCGTCAGCCAGTTACTATAGCTAGCTAACGTACTTTTATTGTTTTGGCTTTTTAAACATGCATACAGTTAACGTTAGTTAGCAAACAAAAAAAGCTAGCTATTTAGCCCAGCAGTGTATATAACAATAATGTCAGTGTAGATGCCTTTAGCAACGCGTTACTAAAAGCAGTTTGTTAATGTGATGCTCACCAAGTAACTATCATACTGACGACATTATTTCTGCAATGCAGAATGTTGATACCATTCTCCGATGTCCCATTTGTTTCGAATTCCTGAGTATCGCAATGATGACCAAATGCTCTCACAACTGTAAGTTATCCAGATTTTGTCGTCACTAGATACAACCTATCCATTCATTTTCAAAACAATGTTATAGCTGTACCGTCAGGTGTAGGCTATAGAAGATAACACTTGTCTCATAACAATATTGTATCCACACCTGATTATGTGAATTTCTCATTACAGTCTGCTCTTTGTGCATAAGAAAATTTCTGTCCTACAAATTACAATGTCCAGTATGCAATTCAGTAAGTATGATGCATGGTGGCACTGCATCATGACAATAAAACTATCTTTCAAATGTAATCTGTTTAGGTAGCTTGAAAGTGTCAAAATCAGACAAGCATGTATTTTTCTCTAATTTAGCCTACAACAGAACAAGACCTAAGAAACAACCGGATACTGGATGACCTGGTCACAAACTTTAAATCTGCAAGGTACCTATTCTGTATTAAATACTCACATGATATGCTGGTAGAAAAACAGATAAATTGAGGAGAAATCCATAATGTATCTAGCCTATATCTTGAAGCATCTATTCAGGCAACATGTAGCTCAACTGAGCCTTGATAAGTGTGCTTACCAATACCATAGATGAACTGCCAATTCATAATAGAGAAACCACAACACTTTGTATTTTGAAAAGGCCACCATGCTCAGTGTCTCAAGGTGAAATCTATGCCTGATACCATAAGCCCAACTGGCAGGTTTCATTAGTTTATTTCTCAGTTGAAAAAGACCACCTAAGATTTAAAACATTCTTTGAAAAGTGTGTATTAGTTTCAAATGCATGTGTATTATGCACCGAGTATGCAAAACATTAAGACACCTGCTCTCTCCAAGACCTAGACTGACCAGGTGAATCTTTAGTGCATTCGGAAAGTATTCCGTCCCATTGACTTTTTGGCTTAGTCATCACTGTGTAGATTGAAGAGGGGAAAAAATAATGTAATCCATTTTAGAATAAGGCTGTAACGTAACAAAATGTGGGGAAGGGGTCTGAATACTTTCTGAATGCACTGTAGGTAAAAGCTATGATCCCTTAATGATGTCACTTGTTAAATGGACTTAGTGTAGATGAAGGGGAGGAGACAGGTTAAAGAAGGATTTTTAAGCATTGAGACATGGATTGTGTATGTGTGACATTCAGAGGGTGAATGGGCAAGGCACACGATTTATGGTAATGGGTGCCAGGCGCAACAGTTTGTGTCAAAAACTGCTGGGGTTTTCACGCTTAACAGTTTCCCGTGTGTATCAAGAATGGTCCACCACCCAAAAGACATTCAGCCAACTTGACACGACAGTGGGAAGCTTTGGAGTCAACATGAGCCCAGAATGGCCGTGGAACACTTTCAACACCTTGTAGAGTCCATGCCCCTACTAATTGAGGCTGTTCTGAGGGAATGTCGACTCAATATTAGGAAGGTGTTCCTACTGTTTGGTATACTCAGTGTATACATTCAGAACCATTCAAAGAGTGCTGTTTTGTGTACTGGCTTTATAAGTTTTGTTCTGATGTTTGGGAATGCAATTAAAATGTGTAATTTTAGAATGATTATACTGAGGATAAAGTGGAAGGAATGATAAACTACCTCTGGAGGCTTCGCCTGGCCTTGCTATTTGTCAGCTCATTAATCTAACACCCACTGTTAATAGCATTTTTCTACCACTTTATGTGACAGTTGCATAGTGTTACAGTATGTCAATTAATTGACAACAAAAAAGCAAGCAGCATGAAATACTTTACTTTGGCCTTTAGGGTAATGTATTTCCCTCCCTATATAGATGTTGTGTTTAGGGAGCAGGTCTCCTGGTTTCCTAGTAACTATCAGGATGCCCTTTCCTCTGGGAACTGGGTGATTCATGCCTTCTCTAAATCCATGGCTCTGCATTCCTCCCTGTTATTCACAATGGAACTGGCCTGCATCTGAATAGTAAATCAGGCATGCAATCAGATCAAACTGTCATGTGGGCTTAGATCATCTCCAACTCATCCTCTTCTGCCTGGGCTCAACCCATGCCAAAGCGCACCTCGTGGGGGAAAATTACAACTCTTCAGTGTCCTCCGTCTCCTTGCTCTTGCCCAGAGGGCATAGGGGTACATTGTGTGTGTTAGGGGTTGGGTGATATTAGGACCGCATCATCTATCGACAGCTGTCATTGATGGTGATGACATCGTCATGTGACAGACGATGGTTTAGCCTATTTGAACTTGACTGGCGCCACGCAGTAAAGAACATCTTGCAGGGCAGCACATGTGACATTCTGATACTTTACCTATTCCTATTTTTATAGCCTCATTCAATAAGTATGTTGTATACAGAATAGAGGTCGACCTATTAATTAGGGCTGATTTCAAGTTTTCATAACAATCGGAAATTGGTATTTTTGGGCACAGATTTCTGATTTTATATATATATATAAAAAAAGTTTTATTTTTAAAATACCTTTTATTTAACTAGGCAAGTCAGTTAAGAACACATTCTTATTTTCAATGACTGCCTAGGAACTGTGGGTTAACTGCCTTGTTCAGGGGCAGGACAGATTTTCACCTTGTCAAGTCAGGGGACACACTTGCAACCGCACAGTTAACTAGTCCAACGCTCTAACCATTGCACTCCACGAGTAGCATGCCTGTTACGCAAATGCAGTAGAAGTCAAGGTAAATTGCTAGCTAGCATTAAACTTATCTTAAAAAAAACAAGCAATCATAATCACTAGTTATAACTACTGATCCAGTTTAGCAGGCAATATTAACCAGGTGAAATGGTAATTTCTCTTGCGTTCATTGCACGCAGAATCAGGGTATATGCAACAGTTTGGGCTGCCTGGCTCATTGCGAACTCATTTTCCAGAATTTTACGTAATTATGACATACATTGACGGTTGTGCAATGTAACAAGAATATTTAGACTTAGGGATGCCACCCGTTAGATAAAATACCGAACGGTTCCATATTTCACTGAAATAATAAACGTTTTGTTTTTGAAATGATAGTTTCCGGATTCGATCATATTAATGACCAAAGGCTCGTATTTCTGTGTGTTATTATGTTATAATTAAGTCTGATTTGGTAGAGCAGTCGGACTGAGCAGCAGCAGGCCCGTTATCATTCATTCAAACAGCACTTTCGTGCGTTTTGCCAGCAGCTCTTCGCAAGCACAGCGCTGTTTATGACTTCAAGCCTATCAGCCTAATGGCTGGTGTAACCAATGTGAAATGGCTAGCTAGTTAGCTGGGTGTGCGCTAATACTGTTTCAAACGTCCTATAAATACTGTTTTATAGTCCCATAAATACTATATTAACTACAACCTAAAACCTCTTATCTTGGAATATTGAAGTCTCATGTTAAAAGGAACCATCAACTTTCATATGTTCTCATGTTCTGAGCAAGGAACTTAAACGTTAGCTTTTTACATGGCACATATTTTATATGACACACATTTTTACATGGCACATACACTTTCTTCAACACTTTGTTTTTGCATTATTTAAACCAAATTGAACATGTTTCATTTTTTATTTGAGGCTAATTTGATTTTATTGATGTTTTATGTTAAGTTAAAATAAGTGTTAATTCAGTATGGTTGTAATTGTCATTATTACAAATAATAAAAGTTTTAAAAAATCGACAGATTAATCGGTATCAGCTTTTTTGGTCATCCAATAATAGGTATCGGTATCGTTGTTGAAAAATCATAATCGGTCGACCTCCAATACAGAATGCAATAGTGGGATGTAGGCCAGACAGACTGGAGAATTCCACCAAAGCAGCGCAAAATGGCCAGTCAGAAAATATAGTTTTTTGCTCTCTGTCAGATGCATGGACTTTTTTGTTGTTGTAACGGACACTAGCTGTTTAAAAAAAACTTAGCCTCTATTACCGTCTCTCCATTTGATAGGCTATGAATCTGACTATGGGCTCATAGGCTACGCTTTCATTGTTTTATGCATGGCTTTCTTCTAATCAAACAATGAATGTAATGGAGTTCGATCTCAGTTGTTTGAAAAGCCTAAAAAAAGGTAAGGTAGCCAGGGGACTAATAATAAGAGAGAACCAACATTATCAATAGCCTTTAGAAAAAATCAAATGCCAAGTTTAATGAAGTTAAGCTTATTAAGAAATAAATTATTCACGCGATCTGGGTAAATCCCTCCATCCTTTCAAAAATAAGAATGAACGCCTATAGCATAGGCTATTCTCAATCACAGCTTTATGATGGTCCTGTGAAATCAGAGGAGTTAGGAGGTAAGGTGTTAACTACTAAAATCTCTTAGCTACCTGGGTTGCATCCTTGATGGAATCCTGGGAGGTGTGAGCATGGCCACTAAAGTGCTAGGGAAGGTTAATGCAAGGACTACATTTTTGCTTAGAAAGTCCAATCTGCTTGATAAGGTCTCCAGTAGAGGGCTAGCCACTGCCCTCATTCAATGCCATTTTGACTACGCTAGTACTTCCTGGTTTGGGGCTTATCTAAGTTGCTGAAGGGTAAGCTGAAGTTGCTGAAGGGTAAACTCTAGATAGCCCAGAATAAGCTGATCAGGGTGGTATTGAAGGTGAGTCCACATACTCACATAGACATGAGCTTCGTTCAGGAACTCTACTGGCTGCTTGTTGAGGGTTTCCCAGAGTAGTCTGGGTTTGGTTTACAGGAGTATTTATGGTCCTGCACCCAGATATCTAACTGATTACTTTCCTCAGGTTAGGGATGCACACAATCACAGCACCAGATCAGGTGTTGCTAATTTGTGTTTATACAATTTCAGGAGTAATGCTGGAAAGGTACTTTCTTGTATACTGGAGCTTCAGAGTGGAATGTGTTGCCTCTGCCCAAAAAAACCTCTTCAATATGATTTATTATTATTTTAGGCAAATAAAGCAATTATTATATCCAGTTCTGAAGATGGTAGACCGGTTATACATCATGGGCTGATAGAAACAAACTCACTATGGTAAGACAGTCTGATGAGGAACGGGCTGTCACTGCTCCGTCATCAAATCAAAGTTTATTGGTCATGTACACAGATTTGCAGTGAAATGCTTGTTTCTAGCTCCAACAGTGCAGTTATACATAGCAAAAAGAAACTAAACAATACACACACACTCCAGAAAATAATACAAGTTGTATGGGATGAGCCATGACTAGAATACAGTATATACTGTACATATAAAGTGGGTGAAACAGTATGTAAACATTATTAATGTGACCAGTGTTGAATGACTATGTACATAGGGGAGAAGTCTCTAAGGTTCAGGGCATGGTACTGGACGGAGGCAGGCTAGTGGTGACTGTTTAACAGTTCGAAGGCCTGGAGATTGAAGCTGTTTATTTGATTTATTTCACCTTTATTTAACCAGGTAGGCCAGTTGAGAACAAGTTCTCCTTTACAACTGCGACCTGGCCAAGATAAAGCAAAGCAGTGCGACACAAACAACAACACAGTTACACATGGGATAAACAAACAGTCATTAACACCATTTTTTTTTTATACAGGGTGTGCAAATGTTGTAAGATTAGAAAGGTAAGCCAATAAATAGGCCATAGTGGCGAAATAATTACAATTTAGCATTAACACTGGAGTGATAGATTGTGTGGAAGTTTAATGTGCAAGTAGAGATACTGGGGTGCAATGGAGCAAAAAACAAGGTGCAATGATCGGTAAACTGCTCTGACAGTTAATGTTTAAATTTAGTGAGGGAGATATAAGGCTTCAGTGATTTTTATTTTTATTTTTTCCCCAATTCGTTCCAATCACTGGCAGTAGAGAACTGGAAGGAAAGGCGTCCGAAGTAGGAGTTGGCTTTGGGGATGATCAGTGAAATATACCTGCTGGAGAGCGTGCTACGGGTGGGTGCTGCTATGGTGACCAGTGAGCTGAGATAAGGCGGGGCTTTACCTAGCAAAGACTTATGGATGACCTGGAGCCAGTGGGTTTGGTGACTAATATGAAGCAAGGGCCAGTCAACAAGAGCGTACAGGTCGCAGTGGTGGGTAGTATATGGGGCTTTGGTGACAAAACGGATGGCACTGTAATAGACTACAATTTGCTGAGTAGAGTGTTGGAGGCTATTTTGTAAATGACTTCGTCGAAGTCGAGGATCGGTAGGATGGTCAGTTTTACGAGGGTATGTTTGGCAGCATGAGTGAAGGATGCTTTGTTGCGAAATAGGACGCTCATTCTAGATGTAATTTTGGATTGGAGATGCTTAATTAATGTGAGTCTGGAAGAAGAGTTTACAGTCTAAACAGACACCTAGGTATTTGTAGTTGTCCACATATTCTATGTCGGAACCGTCCAGAGTAGTGATGCTAGATGGGCGGGCGGGTCCGGGCAGTGATCGGTTGAAGCGCATGCATTTAGTTTTACTAGCATTTAAGAGCAGTTGGAGGCCATAAGAGATTTGTATGGCATTGAAGCTCGTCTGGAGGTTAGTTAGTACAGTGTCCAAAGAAGGGCCAGAAGTATACTGAATGGTGTCGTCTGCGTAGAGGTGGATCAGAGAATCACTAGCAGAAAGAGCGACATCATTGATGGGAACAGAAAAAAAGAGTGCCCGAGAATTGAACCCTCTGTGGCACCCCCATAGACTGCCAGAGGTCCGGACAACAGGCCCTCAGATTTCACACACTGAACTCTATCAGAGAAGTTGTTGGTGAACCAGGCGAGGCAGTCATTTGAGAAACCAAGGCAGTTGAGTTTGCCGATAAGAATGTGGTGATTGACAGAGTCAAAGGCCTTGGCCAAGTCGATGAATACAGCTGCACAGTTTGGTCTCTTATCGATGGCAGTTATGATATCGTGTAGGACCTTGAGCGTGGCTGAGGTGCACCCATGACCAGTTCGGAAACCAGATTGCATAGCGGAGAAGGTACGGTGGGATTCGAAATGGTCGGTGATCTGTTTAACTTGACTTTTGAAGACCTTAGAACGACAGGGACATCTACAGCACCTGGTTCACAGGAAGGCAAAGATAGATATTGGTATGTAACAGTTTGGGTCTAGAGTGTCTTCCCCTTTTGAAGAGGGGGATGTCCGCGGCAGCTTTCCAATCTTTAGGGATCTCAGACGATACGAAAGGTTGAACAGGCTAGTAATAGGAGTTGCAACAATTGCGGTGGATTATTTTAGAAAGAGAGGGTCAAGATTGTCTATCCCGACTGATTTGTCGGGGTCCAGATTTTGCAGCTCTTTCATAACATCAGCTATCTGGATTTAGGTGAAGGAGAAGTGGGAGAGGCTTGGGCAAGTTGCTGCAGAGCTGTTGACCGGGGTACGGGTAGCCAGGTGGAAAGGTGGAAAGCATGGCAAGCTGTAGAAAAATGCTTATTGAAATTCTCCATTATCGTGGGTTCATCTGTGGTGACGGTATTACCTAGCCTCAGTGCAGTGGGTAGCTAGGAGGAGGTGCTCTTATTCTCCATGGACTTTAGTGTCCCAGAATATTTTGGAGTTTGTGCTACAGGATGCAAATTTCTAGCCTTTACTTTCCTAACTGCCTGTGTATATTGGTTCCCAACTTCCTTGAAAAGTTGCATATCGCGGGGGCTATTCGATGCTAATGCAGTACGTCACAGGATGTTTTTGTGCTGGTCAAGGGCAGTCAAGTCTGGAGTGAACCAAGGGCTATCTATATCTGTTCTTAGTCCTACCTTTTAAAAAAAAAAATAGGGCATGCTTATTTAAGATGGTTAGGAAAGCACTTTTAAAGAATAACCAGGTAAACTCTACTGATGGAATGAGGTCAATATCTTTTCAGGATACCCGTGCCAGGTCGATTATAAAGGCCTGCTCGCTTAAGTGTTTTAGGGAGCGCATGACAGTGATGAGGGGTGGTCTTTTGACAGCGGACCCATTACCCATGCAGGCAATGTGGCAGTGATCGCTGAGATCCTGGTTGATGACAGCAGAGGTGTATTTACAGGGCATGTTGGTCAGGATGATATCTATGCGGGTGCCCGCATTTACGGATTTAGGGTTGTACCTGGTAGGTTCCTTGATCATTTGTGTGATAAGGAGGACATCTAGCTTGGATTGTGGGATGGCGGTGTGTTAAGGATATCCCAGTTTAGGTCACCTAACAGTATGAACACTGAAGGTAGATGGGGGGCAATTAATTCACATATGGTGTCCAGGCCACAGCTGGGGGCTGAGGGGTGTCTATAACAAGCGGCAACAGTTAGATACTTATTTCTAGAATGGTGGATTTTTAAACGTAGGAGCTCAAACTCTTTGGGCAGAGACCTGTATAGCATGACAGAACTCTGCAGACTATCTCTGCAGTAGATTGCATCTCCACTCCATGTTGTTGTTGGGGATTTTTTTCCCAGAATTTTTGGTGGCCTTCCTAAGCCAGGATTCAGACACGGCTAGGACATCAGTGTTGGCGGAGTGTGCTAAAGCAGTTGTTGATAAAAATACAAGTGTTATGCATGCAACTTTAAATAAACCTCTCCTTAATGCAACCGCTGTGTCAGATTTAAAAAAAGCTTTACCGAAAAGCACACCATGCAATAATCGGAGTACGGAGCTCAGACACAAAAACAAGCCATACAGATATCCGCCATGTTGTGAAGTCAACAGAAGTCAGAAATAGCATTATAAATATTCACTTACTTTTGATGATCTTCATCAGAATGCACTCCCAGGAATCCCAATTCCATAAATGTTTGATTTGTTCGATAAAGTCTATCATTTGTGTCCAAATACCTCCTTTTTGTTCATGCGTTTAGTACACAATCCAAACTCACTAGGCGTGGGCAAGTCCAGGCGAAAGTTCAGACAAAGTCATATTACAGTTCGTAGAAACATGTCAAACGAAGTATAGAATCAATCTTTAGGATGTTTTAATCATAACTCTTCAATAATGTTTCATCCGGAGAATTCCTTTGTCTGTAGCTGCGTTCCATTGCATTTCTAACTCTCTCGTGAGCGCATATGATCAGCTCATGGCACTCTGCCAGACCCCTGACTCAATCAGCTCTCATTCCCCCCTCCTTCACAGTAGAAGCCTCAAACAAGGTTCTAAAGACTGTGGACATCTAGTGGAAGTCTTAGGAAGTGCAATGTGACGCCATAGACACTGTATATTCGATAGGCAATGACTTGAAAAACTTCAAACCTCAGATTTCCCACTTCCTGGTTGGATGTTTTCCTCAGGTTTTTGCCTGCCATATGAGTTATGTTATACTCACAGACATCATTCAAACAGTTTTAGAAACGTCAGTGATTTCTATCCAAATCTACTAATAATATGCACATCTTAGCTTCTGGGCCTGAGTAGCAGTCAGTTTACTCTGGGCACCTTATTCATCCAAGCTACTCAATACTGTCCCCAGCCATAAGAAGTTAACGAGTTACTGTTTCCCAAATATCCAAATATCTTGATATACTATCCGTCATCCATCAATCATTTGCTTCTATTTCAGTCTCGTTTCTACATCGTAATATTCTATAAATCTGCACAAACCCTAGTCTCCGTGATGAATCAGTATTTATTTACTAACTAAATAATCGCACAGAGTTACAAACACACACAAGCTAGATTATACGTTGATTACTAACAATGCAATGAAAGTCCCTAGTGGACTAACCCGATATGACGGCTTGGTACACATTGAAAAGGGGTGGGGAAAGAAAGAGCGGGAGAAGGAGAAACAAAGGAATTCAACTCGTACATACAGTTGAATAATATGCTCATCATAAATATGGATATTTAGCACCATAACAACTGCTCATTCAGGTTTAGAAATGCAATGTACATATTTACGCTTGTATGTCTGTCTTGTACCTCTGGTGAAATTTCCCTATCAGTCTATGACGAATAGTTTGACAAAGTCTCTGGTTGTCCACCAGAAGTCACCATGTCCTTAGTAGTTGTTGTAGGTTTCCTTTTGTTCTGGAAGTGTCTGTTCGATTGTATACATCAGACGTACCACATGGTGGAGGAAGGGAAATGTTCTTCCTCTCTCATCGTTAGACTGAATCCTTCAAAGGTACACATGCGGTGGTCCTCCGTTGAGTTTACTAGACTAAAGTACTTAAACAGCTGCAGACTGAATGTTCCGATGTAGTCTTTATCTTCTTAACTCGAGAATTTGAAGGTCTTACCCTTTTCTGGTCTGGTAGTCTATTCAGGGTACAGCTAAGACCACTGTCCACACCGGCAGCAACCCAGCATGTTTTGAGATTCCAACCATTTCAATGTGTGGATGATCCTCACATTCTCTGGTCTGATTAATTTTAGTTAGGAGTCCTTTCATAAACACTCTGGGGTAAAAAGGGGCGTTCCCTCCTTTTGGCATAATTTCTGTGCTCACGTGGGCGTGGTTACTGACAGGGTAAAACTTTACACTTCCTACAAATAGTTTCATATTTAGTCATATAAGTTCCACAGAATTTAGATGTAAATCTGATAACTGGGATGTATGCATTTGTAGAGTTACCATTATTTGGTTATACCCTCCTTAACCCTTTCACACGTACCATCACCACACGGGTGTGATCGTTCTACAGTGGTCCCTGAAGCGTACGATCACACCCGTGTGTTTAGAACACTCATTTAGAATGCTCGTTTAGAACGGCAGTTTCGAATGACGCAACAATCAGCGTTTGAGCTGGCCACACTTTTTTCAGAAACTATTTACACAAACACAGTCCTTACAAAGTTATGTCCAGAATGTCAGCAGTTTATTTTTGGATGGATTGTTCAGATATTCACAGAAGATATAGCATAACACAATCATCCTAACCGGAAAAATGTAGGCTACATTTGTCCTAGCGCTGAGGAAAGATTGACCCAACACAAGCAGTCATATTTTCTAACTCTCGGCTGACGTAAACTACAATATGAATTAGCTAATAGCAATTACTGTATATAATTAATCACATCACGGGTGAGTGAGCTCACCATTGATCGAAATAACTAGGTAAAACACTTTATAGAAATCGAAAGTAATCCGACATTAGTTTCAGCGCGCAGCCATGCATTTTTTCCTCACAGAAACCGAAGATAATAAGAGAAGATGAGATGAGTTTGGTCTGTTTGTAGTATGCATGTTGAAGGGGTGTGTCATCTACTGTCGTTCACATCCCACCATGAATTTCCAGAAGTCCTCAAAAAATTAGTGAACTCTTACTCACCTCATTTTGTTATAACATCTTTGGTCAAACAGACGTGAATCCCAGAATGCATTGTATGTCAACAAACATGGATACACAGCTGGAATTAGCTTAGCTCATCATAATCAGTACAACCTTCAAAAAGGTATTTTACACACATAATATGTGCCCATTACAATCTGTGCAAGAATCGGAATGCATGATTTGTCACCTAGAATTGAAAACATGAGAATAAAATCGTAAATACACAAATAATTACCACACAAAACATTTTCTGATAGTGATTTATTGATACAAGTAGCGCGTGCCGGCAGTCAACCACGTAACCTCCCATTCTGCGGCCTTCAGTGTTGTTGCAGCCATGATACTATGCCTTAGAGATGGGGGTGGAAATGCAGTTGTTGTTCAGTCACTGCATGGATATTAAATATGGGTTATGCATATTCAGTTTTTTGTCCTCTAGTAAAACAAGTTGTTGAACCAACTACCAGTACTGCAATAAAATAGATTAATATTACATATTGGCATATGTGTTTTCTTGCTGTGTTTTCATCCAGTACAACTGTTAAGGAGTGTACGTTAGCATACAAAAGCTGTCCTCATTCTTCAGCTCCAAAGATGTCCTGCTCCAGTTATGATATTGACAAATAATGTTTCTGGTTTCTGAAAGTACAGAATAAAGAGGAATTATTCATTAGTTATTTATCTTCTGAATAATATAATTATTCATCTTCTGTCTCTGCTGCTAAAGCCACTTTCTACCACTCTAAAGTCCAAGCATCTGCCTCCTAACCCTAGGAAGCTCTTTGCCACCTTCTCCTCCCTCCTGAATCCTCCTCCCCCTCCCCCCCTCCTCCCTCTCTGCAGATGACTTCGTCAACCATTTTGAAAAGAAGGTCGACGACATCCGATCCTCGTTTGCTAAGTCAAACGACACCTCTGGTTCTGCTCACACTGCCCTACCCTGTGCTCTGACCTCTTTCTCCCCTCTCTCTCCAGCTGAAATCTCGCGTCTTGTGACGGCCGGCCGCCCAACAACCTGCCCGCTTGACCCTATTCCCTCCTCTCTTCTCCAGACCATTTCCGGAGACCTTCTCCCTTACCTCACCTCGCTCATCAACTCATCCCTGACCGCTGGCTACGTCCCTTCTGTCTTCAAGAGAGTGAGAGTTGCACCCCTTCTGAAAAAACCTACACTCGATCCCTCCGATGTCAACAACTACAGACCAGTATCCCTTCTTTCTTTTCTCTCCAAAACTCTTGAACGTGCCGTCCTTGGCCAGCTCTCCCGCTATCTCTCTCAGAATGACCTTCTTGATCCAAATCAGTCAGGTTTCAAGACTAGTCATTCAACTGAGACTGCTCTTCTCTGTATCACGGAGGCCCTCCGCACTGCTAAAGCTAACTCTCTCCTCTGCTCTCATCCTTCTAGACCTATCGGCTGCCTTCGATACTGTGAACTATCAGATCCTCCTCTCCACCCTCTCCGAGTTGGGCATCTCCGGCGCGGCCCACGCTTGGATTGCGTCCTACCTGACAGGTCGCTCCTACCAGGTGGCGTGGCGAGAATCTGTCTCCTCACCACGCGCTCTCACCACTGGCGTCCCCCAGGGCTCTGTTCTAGGCCCTCTCCTATTCTCGCTATACACCAAGTCACTTGGCTCTGTCATAACCTCACATGGTCTCTCCTATCATTGCTATGCAGACGACACACAATTAATCTTCTCCTTTCCCCCTTCTGATGACCAGGTGGCGAATCGCATCTCTGCATGTCTGGCAGACATATCAGTGTGGATGACGGATCACCACCTCAAGCTGAACCTCGGCAAGACGGAGCTGCTCTTCCTCCCGGGGAAGGACTGCCCGTTCCATGATCTCGCCATCACGGTTGACAACTCCATTGTGTCCTCCTCCCAGAGCGCTAAGAACCTTGGCGTGATCCTGGACAACACCCTGTCGTTCTCAACTAACATCAAGGCGGTGGCCCGTTCTTGTAGGTTCATGCTCTACAACATCCGCAGAGTACGACCCTGCCTCACACAGGAACAGCGCAGGTCCTAATCCAGGCACTTGTCATCTCCCGTCTGGATTACTGCAACTCGCTGTTGGCTGGGCTCCCTGCCTGTGCCATTAAACCCCTACAACTCATCCAGAACGCCGCAGCCCGTCTGGTGTTCAACCTTCCCAAGTTCTCTCACGTCACCCCGCTCCTCCGCTCTCTCCACTGGCTTCCAGTTGAAGCTCGCATCCGCTACAAGACCATGGTGCTTGCCTACGGAGCTGTGAGGGGAACGGCACCTCAGTACCTCCAGGCTCTGATCAGGCCCTACACCCAAACAAGGGCACTGCGTTCATCCACCTCTGGCCTGCTCGCCTCCCTACCACTGAGGAAGTACAGTTCCCGCGCAGCCCAGTCAAAACTGTTCGCTGCTCTGGCCCCCCAATGGTGGAACAAACTCCCTCACGACGCCAGGACAGCGGAGTCAATCACCACCTTCCGGAGACACCTGAAACCCCACCTCTTTCAGGAATACCTAGGATAGGATAAAGTAATCCTTCTCACCCCCCTTGAAAGATTTAGATGCACTATTGTAAAGTGGCTGTTCCACTGGATGTCTTAAGGTGAACGCACCAATTTGTAAGTCGCTCTGGATAAGAGCGTCTGCTAAATGACTTAAATGTAAATGTAAATTAGAATACAATATAAGGATATAGCAATAAAACAATACTACAAAGAAGTAACATAATAAACACTGCTATAAAAAAAATAGTTTATTGCATTGACAAAATCACAGATTTGAGTTATAACAGTAAGAAATTAACTTTTGAGCTCCACAAGGGGGGCAAGGCAGGGCAGAACAGAGCTATGCTGAATAGACCAAATAAACAAACCATGGTCATATCTTTTATTTATTTAAATAGGCAAGTAATTTAAGAACAAATTAGTATTTACAATGATGGCCTACACCGGCCAAACTCGGACAACGCTGGGCCAATTGTGCGCTGCAATATGGGACGCCCAATCACAGCCAGTTGTGATACAGCCTGGATTTGAACCAGGGTGTCTGTAGTGCCATAGACCGCTGCGCCACTTGGAAGTCATAAGGCCAGGGTAGCTTCAAAATACAACACAAGCTAATAGTTTTCTGACGCAACTAGCATCGTTTTACAGAGCTAATAGAATAATGTAGCTAGGTAAGCATGATTGACAATAACACCATAAAGGTTATAACATGTGTAACGTTACCTCACGTGTCCGCAGTTATAAGGAATATATTATGATCTACAGCTACAGCAGAAACGGCATACGGAAACTATTATTATAACTATTATAACGTAATAAGGCACTTACTTTGATGGAAACGCAGCCTGGATTTGAACCAGGAGTCTGTAGTGACGCCTCTAGTACTGATGTGCTGTGCCTTTGACCGCTGCACCACTTGAGAGTCATAAGGCCATGGTAGCTTCAAAATGCAACACAAGATAATACTTCTCTGACGCATTTAGCATTGTTTTACAGAGCTAATAGAAGAATGTGGCTACGTAAGCACGATTGACTATAACACCATAAAGGTTATAAAATGAGTAACGTTACCTCACGTGTCCGCGGTGATAAAGAATATACACAAATATATTATGCTCCATACATACAGTACGCTACAATAGAAATGTGGAATAGAAAATGTGAACACGTGTGCAGATCCTGTTCTGACGGGAGATGAGCAAATGTCTGCAGACGTGAACTGCACAAACAATTGGGTAGTGCTTGGGGAATTTTGTCCGTGTCAGAAATGTCCCAAAAATGTAATTATCCGCAAAAGTAAAAATGACTATTTTTATGTGAATGAATGAGGAGGCGTAACACACCTAAATTCAAACTGTTTTTAGAAAATAAAAACTTGTTTGAAAATCATTTGAAATTGAAGTTAAAACAACCTATAAATATAAACAGGCTGCGTGCTTTAGTTTGAGGGCAGCGCGGATAAAATGTACTGTTTACGTATCAATCACATTCTGGAATGGAGAGAACATTCTAACATCACGTGCATAAAAAAACTCACGCTGGGGCGACCGTTAGAGATATTTGGAACTCACGCATGAAAGGGTTAAAGATACCCCAAAACAACTGATTTGACATGATTATTGTTTAAGTCCCTCCCGACCATTTCCCACATTATTTACGTTAGAACTATTGTTTCAATATCCAACTTTTTTATGTTAATGTTTTGGGCAGAGTCTCTTCACTCAAAGGATTCTTTCCCCTCTCGTTATTGCAGTGCAGAGAGTTCCTGCAAGGTATTTACGACCATCTTAAAACTGGCCAACTGACTCCACTCCCCGCTCTCTCTGATCCTCACCCAGGAGGGGAAGTCATGACACCCTTCAAAGCTCGATTTTTAACTAAAGATCACATTTTTTTCAAATAATGTACAACTATTTGGTGGAATGTGCTTCGTGGCTGCTTGAATGGCAAGTAAAATTTTGTCTGGAAGACCACGTTAATTTGTTTGACTCTAGTGTTCCATTTGTACACAACAAAAAGGAAAGCAAGCCAAGCATCACATCATTCTTCTACCTAAATTCCTTTTTCCCTACCATGTCTCATTCACTCAATTGCGTTCTGACCTCTCCCCCCGCACACAAGCTCCCATTAGGCCTACAGAAATAAATGCTATTAAACATATCTAACTGATGGGCTACAAAGCTAGATTCTTATGGCTGTTGCGGTGAGAGTATTACCACCACACCAGCCAGTAAAGTTTCACGTGACTGAGTCACGGTAATCTCCTTTTTATGCACTCTGGACATACTTTGGTAGTACCGAACTTACAGCCATCAGGTCCAAATGACTTGGGCCCAGATTCAAAAAACACTTCTCACGCAAATACTTTAGAAGCTGCTGAAGAAGACAATAAGAGTTCATAAGATAGTTCGTAAGTGCAATTCCTCAACAATACCTTAAGATTTTAATGAGTTTCTTACGAATATCTTCTTAAGATGTTTGTTTCTAGGCAACCGATTTAGCTAGTTAACAATGGCAATCATGTTAGAACAGTAATCTCAGTTGGAAATGTGCTAAAACATGTTCTTGGGTTTAAAATAATCAATACTGAAACTTTCAGAAGTTTGTGAGGGAATTAAACATTTTCAATTGCTTTTAACTTTTCTCTCTCTCTGCCCTGAGTTTAAGACCAGGGTTTAGCTATCTTGGATTTTAAGAACATTTCCAATAACTTTATTTTTCAAGAATCTAATTTCTTAACTTTTTGCATAAGGAGAAACATAAGAAATGGCACGATAATTTTTTGAGGAATAGCAACTTTGCTTAACTTTCTTAAGTCTATAGTTAAAGAAAAAATGGCAGTTAAGAAGACATTTCTTCTTAAGAAGGTTTTGTGAATCTTGCCCCTTGTTCTCAGGGCTCTCTTGTCCCTCAAACCACTCTGACATCAATGCAAATGCAATCGAAATGACATCAAACACAGTAGCCCTATAGTACTTTTAAAACTTACTTCACTGTGATGGTCAATTTGAAGAAATAAGTTTGACAGCAGGTTGAAACAGTGTATAACATGGTTATTGTGGATGTTGTTTTAAAGCCTAACACAATGAAATGGACAGCACTTTCTAAGGTGACGATTAATTCAAAACTTGCATATGCAAATCAGATCATATGCATAGGCTTATGAGCCCGCCCCTAAAAAAACAAATGTAAATTATGATTGTGCTGTTATGCGGTAGGCTGTGTATTGTATATTACGCATGGCAGAAAAACATCAAACACAACTGATTTAACTCTCCTGCTGTGTTCTGGTCGATTTGGACTGATTTACAAGTCTTCGCTCTGAAAAATGTAGTTCATTTAATCTGATTGTCATAAGGTTTCATGACTTTGTCCACACAGGGCATTTGAACACACAAAATACATTTTGATATTTTAGTTAACTTTTGTACACCTATGGTGTTCCCGGTCAAAAATGACCGGTCAATAGAAATGAATGGGTGAGACTACAATTACTGTATAAAATTGAGTTCAGGCACATGCCCATTCATCAAATGTACAAACTTCCTCTCCCAGACCCCCACATGCATGTGTGTTTGACCACACACACACCTCACTCCCCTTCTTGGCTTCCATGGCAACCCCCATGGGAACCTTTCCCCAATAGAATCTTTCCCCCATAGGAACCACACCTGTTGGGATTCTCACAAACAATCATAACATCAATAATATATAGAACTTTTCTCGCAGCTCTGGTATATAAAGCTTTTTTGAGGCCTTGCTCACAATTTATTCTGAGGCAGCACAATGACCATACGATATACTGTATGTGATGCTCTTGATCATATCTTTGATCATGACACTGGTGAGGAGGAGAGAGTCCTTGTTAAACTTTGACACAAAGTAGTCTGTGATAAATAGCACTATGTTTCATCTTGAGTATTTGTTATAGTCAAATAATCCATACATTATGCTTTTTTAAAACTCAAATGAGTTGTATGAGCTCAGGTCAATGAGGCCTACAGGTCATAAATAGCAAATAGAAGTTAAAAACTTGTAATGTTCACACAAACTTAGGTTGATAAAAAGATCAAACACATTAGGTGATAATATGTATTATTATGGATTTATAATCCGCTATAATGGGGCGGTCATTTTGGACCGGGAACACAGAATTAATTAACATGAAACGAACACAACAGGAGGGTTAAGATGTCTTTGGTACATAATTGGTGTAGCCTATACTCCACAATTAAACAAATTCAAGTAATGGCATTTGAATGTGGACTGTGTTATAATGCTTACTGAATGGACTTGTTACCTTATGCTACACTCCAGCATTTCTAGCCATGATCTGGGAGAGAACATGTATCCCTAGATGATGCTGTTGGTTCATTGATTGTACAGGGCGGCTTACAGTTAGCCTAAAATTTGTGAATTTGATTTTGAATAGGGCATTTCTGGTAGATTTTGATAAATAATTGGGTGACAATACAGTTCGCTATACAGGTTATCTCACCACCATGCGTTTCCATCTCATCCTCTCTCACTCCTTTATTCCATTCTCGAGCATGCAAACAGGGTGTCAACAGTTACTATCGACATGTTACTAAACGTATTACTATCGATGTTCCTGAACATATTTCACTTCGGTTCCCAAATTTAGTACTGGGTAACTGCAGGAACAAGGTTGGAGAGCACATGGCAGAATATCACCTGTTGGGGCAGTGAGAGCATGCTCCTCAAACAGGATTATCACCTGTTGGGGCAGTGAGAGCATGCTCCTCAAACAGGATTATCACCTGTTGTGGCAGTGACAGCATACTCCTCAAACAGGAATATCACCTGTTGGGGCAGTGACCGCATGCTCCTCAAACAGGAATATCACCTGTTGAGACAGTGAGAGCATGCTCCTCAAACAGGATTATCACCTGTTGTGGCAGTGACAGCATACTCCTCAAACAGGAATATCACCTGTTGGGGCAGTGACCGCATGCTCCTCAAACAGGAATATCACCTTTTGAGAAAGTGAGAGCATGCTCATCAAACAGGAATATCACCTGTTGAGACAGTGAGAGCATGCTCCTCAAACAGGAATATCACCTGTTGAGACAGTGACGGCATACTCCTCAAACAGGAATATCACCTGTTGTGGCAGTGACAGCATGCTCCTCAAACAGGAATATCACCTGTTGGGGCAGTGACCGCATGCTCCTCAAACAGGAATATCACCTGTTGAGACAGTGAGAGCATGCTCCTCAAACAGGAATATCACCCGTTGAGACAGTGACAGCATGCTCCTTAAACAGGAATATCACCTGTTGAGACAGTGACAGCATGCTCCTCAAACAGTGGTTGATGCGTGGAGTGAAATAAGTGTTGTATTCATTTCTCAGCTGCTACAAAACAGAGAAAGCGCATGGCCTCCACTTGCTATTCGAGTGCATACAGGTGATTTGTCTTTTTTCCCTGCCCCTGTTCACGCCCGTTTGATAATGGGCCGTTCTTAACCTAAACTAATTTCAAAATATGATCAGTTGATGAGAGAACAGCTGTCTACCCTGAGGCAAGAAACAGAGTGCAAGCTTTTTTTTTGAGCCACTTTTTCAAATCATCAGTATTTTATTTAATTTATTTTTATTTCACCTTTATTTAACCAGGTAGGCTAGTTGAGAACAAGTTCTCATTTGCAACTGCGACCTGGCCAAGATAAATCATAGCAGTGTGAACAAACAACACAGAGTTACACATGGAGTAAACAATTAACAAGTCAATGACAGTAGAAAAAAAAGTCTATATACATTGTGTGCAAAAGGCATGAGGAGGTAGGCGAATAATTACAATTTTGATGGTCATAAATGATCAGATGGTCATGTACAGGTAGAGATATTGGTGTGCAAAAGAGCAGAGAAGTAAATACATAAAAACAGTATGGAGATGAGGTAGGTAAAAATGGGTGGGCTATTTACCGATAGACTATGTACAGCTGCAGCGATCGGTTAGCTGCTGAGATAGCAGATGTTTGAAGTTGGTGAGGGAGATAAAAGTCTCCAACTTAAGCGATTTTTGCAATTGGTTCCAGTCACAGACAGCAGAGAACTGGAACGAAAGGCGGCCAAATGAGGTGTTGGCTTTAGGGATGATCAGTGAGATACACCTGCTGGAGCGCGTGCTACGGGTGGGTGTTGCCATCGTGACCAGTGAACTGAGATAAGGCGGAGCTTTACCTAGCATGGACTTGTAGATGACCTGGAGCCAGTGGGTCTGGCGTGTAGTCATACGATGTAGCCCCTATGTTTTGATTTCTAAGACATTCTAAGGTTTGTATCCTTCACAACTAAAGTTGCCAAATAACTCTTACTGTAGCATATAGGACCTGTTTTAAATTATCACTTTATTACGCTCAACATTTCCATTTCATATGTGCAGTCACTGTAATGGGAAAAATATCCTTTCTATTTTATTCAGCTAAGTTCAATTTTATTGTTCTTACTATAAAATCATCTAAAATAAAATAATGGCACAGGACTTAATAATTGGATCGCTGTAGAATGCTGTGGTAGCCATGCTGGTTAAGTGTGCTTTGAATTCTAAATAAATCACAGACAGTGTCACCAGCAAAGCACCATCACACCACCACCTTCATACTTCACGGTGGGAACCACACATGCGGAGATCATCCATTCACCTACTCTGCATCTCACAAAGACACGGCGGTTAGAACCAAAAATCTCAAATGTGGACTCATCAGAACAAAGAACAGATTTCCACCAGTTCATTACTTGTGTTTTTTGGCCCTAGAAAGTGTCGTCTTCTTATTGGTGTCCTTTAGTAGTGGTTTCTTTGCAGCAATTCGACCATGAAGGCCTGATTCACGCAGTCTTCTCTGAATAGTTGATGTTGAGATGTGTGTTACTTGAACTCTGTGAAGCATTTACTTGGGCTTCAATCTGAGGTGCAGTTAACTCTAATGAACTTATCCTCTGCAGCAAAGGTAACTCTGGTCCTCATGAAAGCCAGTTTCATCATAGTGCTTTATGATATTTGCGACTGCACTTGAAGAAACTTTTTTCTTGAAATGTTCCACATTGACTGACCTTCATGTCTTAAGGTAATGGTGGACTGTCGTTTCTCTTTGCTTATTTGAGCTGTTCTTGTCATAATATGGACTTGGTATTTTACCATGGAGAGCTATCTTCTGTATACCAACCCTACCTTGTCACAACACAACTGATTGGCTCAAATGCATTAAGAAGGAAAGAAATTCCACAAATTAACTTTTAACAAGGCACACCTGTTAATTGAAATGCATTCCAGGTGACTACCTCATGACACTGGTTGAGAGAATACCGAGTGTGCAAAGCTGTCATCAAGGCAAAGGGTGGCTACCTTGAAGAATCTCAAATATATAAAATATATTTTGATTGAACACTTTGGTTACTACATGATTCCATATGTGTTATTTCATAGTTCTGATGTCTTCACTATTATTCTACAATGTAGAAAATAGTAAAATAAAGAAACCCTTGAATGAGTAGGTGTGTCAACTTTTTACTGGTACTGTATATTTTCGGATGGAAAAATGCTTTCACTGTAAATTTGATTTACTAAAACCAGATATAAAGTATGTAGAATAGATAGTAGATAATGTTATAATCTTGGAACTAACAATCACCAAAATAAAAGCTAGATGGACCTTATTAGCCATAGCAAAATGCATAGAATTGCAGGAAATTGGCTTTAAAACTGCAACATTTTCTCTCGCCTCCATGGCTAAATGTCTAGATTTGCGGAACATTTGCTAAAAGAATTCAAAATGTATGCATCACCAAGATGAGGGAGTCCTCCTTAAATGTTCTCTAAAATTCAGATGGGCCGACCTGGCCCATTGCCATGCCCCCTGCCACGCTTCCCACCTAAGTCCATTTTTTAAATCCATATATTTTGATGGGCACCTAATCCAGTGATTGTCATGCATTGTTATTTTCAATAGGGATGAATTTGCCTGCATCTTTACTGTATGTGCATTAAAATCAGATTCTAATTTTGTTGGGACTAATTCATCACCTGAGTAAATGGAAACTCATCATCTGGATCGCTAACTCTAAATATAATATCCACTGCTAGTAACATGTATTAATCTAACAGTAAATGTAATGTCCAAAAAAACATTGCAGTTGTAGCCTACCGCTCAATGAGGCCTATGCTATCACAATGGCCAATGCACATAATCATTTTGCGCGCATCTTATCTCAAATCCACCTCTAATATCATTACATTATTACATTACATTTAAGTCATTTAGCAGACGCTCTTATCCAGAGCGACTTACAAATTGGTGCTTTCACCTTATGACATCCAGTGGAACAGCCACTTTACAATAGTGCATCTAGGTCTTTTAAGGGGGGGGTTGAGAAGGATTACTTTATCCTATCCTAGGTATTCCTTAAAGAGGTGGGGTTTCAGGTGTCTCCGGAAGGTGGTGATTGACTCCGCTGTCCTGGCGTCGTGAGGGAGTTTGTTCCACCATTGGGGGGCCAGAGCAGCGAACAGTTTTGACTGGGCTGAGCGGGAACTGTACTTCCTCAGTGGTAGGGAGGCGAGCAGGCCAGAGGTGGATGAACGCAGTGCCCTTGTTTGGGTGTAGGGCCTGATCAGAGCCTGGAGGTACTGAGGTGCCGTTCCCCTCACAGCTCCGTAGGCAAGCACCATGGTCTTGTAGCGGATGCGAGCTTCAACTGGAAGCCAGTGGAGAGAGCGGAGGAGCGGGGTGACGTGAGAGAACTTGGGAAGGTTGAACACCAGACGGGCTGCGGCGTTCTGGATGAGTTGTAGGGGTTTAATGGCACAGGCAGGGAGCCCAGCCAACAGCGAGTTGCAGTAATCCAGACGGGAGATGACGAGTGCCTGGATTAGGACCTGCGCCGCTTCCTGTGTGAGGCAAGGTCGTACTCTGCGGATGTTGTAGAGCATGAACCTACAGGAACGGGCCACCGCCTTGATGTTAGTTGAGAACGACAGGGTGTTGTCCAGGATCACGCCAAGGTTCTTAGCGCTCTGGGAGGAGGACACGATGGAGTTGTCAACCGTGATGGCGAGATCATGGAACGGGCAGTCCTTCCCCGGGAGGAAGAGCAGCTCCGTCTTGCCGAGGTTCAGCTTGTGGTGATCCGTCATCCACACTGATATGTCTGCCAGACATGCAGAGATGCGATTCGCCACCTGGTCATCAGAGGGGGGAAAGGAGAAGATTAATTGTGTGTCGTCTGCATAGCAATGATAGGAGAGACCATGTGAGGTTATGACAGAGCCAAGTGACTTGGTGTATAGCGAGAATAGGAGAGGGCCTAGAACAGAGCCCTGGGGGACACCAGTGGTGAGAGCGCGTGGTGAGGAGACAGATTCTCGCCACGCCACCTGGTAGGAGCGACCTGTCAGGTAGGACGCAATCCAAGCGTGGGCCGCGCCGGAGATGCCCAACTCTGAGAGGGTGGAGAGGAGGATCTGATGGTTCACAGTATCGAAGGCAGCCGATAGGTCTAGAAGGATGAGAGCAGAGGAGAGAGAGTTAGCTTTAGCAGTGCGGAGGGCCTCCGTGATACAGAGAAGAGCAGTCTCAGTTGAATGACTAGTCTTGAAACCTGACTGATTTGGATCAAGAAGGTCATTCTGAGAGAGATAGCGGGAGAGCTGGCCAAGGACGGCACGTTCAAGAGTTTTGGAGAGAAAAGAAAGAAGGGATACTGGTCTGTAGTTGTTGACATCGGAGGGATCGAGTGTAGGTTTTTTCAGAAGGGGTGCAACTCTCGCTCTCTTGAAGACGGGAGGGACGTAGCCAGCGGTCAGGGATGAGTTGATGAGCGAGGTGAGGTAAGGGAGAAGGTCACCGGAGATGGTCTGGAGAAGAGAGGAGGGGATAGGGTCAAGCGGGCAGGTTGTTGGGCGGCCGGCCGTCACAAGACGCGAGATGTCTTGGGGAGAAAGAGGTCAGAGCACAGGGTAGGGCAGTGTGAGCAGAACCAGCGGTGTCGTTTGACTTAGCAAACGAGGATCGGATGTCGTCGACCTTCTTTTCAAAATGGTTGACGAAGTCATCTGCAGAGAGGGAGGAGGGGAGGAGGATTCAAGAGGGAGGAGAAGGTGGCAAAGAGCTTCCTAGGGTTAGAGGCAGATGCTTGGAATTTAGTGGTAGAAAGTGGCTTTAGCAGCAGAGACAGAGGAGGAAAATGTAGAGAGGAGGGAGTGAAAGGATGCCAGGTCCGCAGGGAGGCGAGTTTTCCTCCATTTCCGCTCGGCTGCCCGGAGCCCTGTTCTGTGAGCTCGCAATGAGTCGTCGAGCCACGGAGCGGGAGGGGAGGACCGAGCCGGCCTGGAGGATAGGGGACATAGAGAGTCAAAGGATGCAGAAAGGGAGGAGAGGAGGGTTGAGGAGGCAGAATCAGGAGATAGGTTGGAGAAGGTTTGAGCAGAGGGAAGAGATGATAGGATGGAAGAGGAGAGAGTAGCGGGGGAGAAAGAGCGAAGGTTGGGACGGCGCGATACCATCCGAGTAGGGGCAGTGTGGGAAGTGTTGGATGAGAGCGAGAGGGAAAAGGATACAAGGTAGTGGTCGGAGACTTGGAGGGGAGTTGCAATGAGGTTAGTGGAAGTCCTTTGAGGACTAGTCAAGGACCATATCACCTCCACCCTACCTGACACCCTAGACCCACTCCAATTTGCTTACCGCCCAGATAGGTCAACAGACGACGCAATCTCAACCACACTGCCCTAACCCATCTGGACAAGAGGAATACCTATGTGAGAATGCTGTTCATCGACTACAGCTCAGCATTTAACACCATAGTACCCTCAACTCTTCATCAAGCTCGAGACCCTGGGTCTCGACCCCGCCCTGTGCAACTGGGTACTGGACTTCCTGACGGGCCGACCCCAGGTGGTGAGGGTAGGTAACATCTCCACCCCGCTGATCCTCAACACTGGGGCCCCACAAGGGTACGTTCTGAGCCCTCTCCTGTACTCCCTGTTCACCCACGACTGCGTGGCCACGCACACCTCCAACTCAATCATCAAGTTTGCGGACGACACTACAGTGGTAGGCTTGATTACCAACAACGACGAGACGGCCTACGGGGAGGAGGTGAGGGCCCTCTGAGTGTGGTGTCAGGAAAATAACCTCACACTCAACACCAACAAAACAAAGGAGATGATTGTGGACTTCAGGAAACAGCAGCGGGAGCACCCCCCTATCCACATCGATGGTACAGTAGACATCACGGACAAACTGGTCCACCCACACAGACAGCGTCGTGAAGAAGGCGCAGCAGCGCCTCTTCAACCTCAGGAGGCTGAAGAAATTTGGCTTGTCACCAAAAGCACTCACAAACTTCTACAGATGCACAATCGAGAGCATCCTGTCGGGCTGTATCACCGCCTGGTACGGCAACTGCTCCGCCCACAACCGTAAGGCTCTCCAGAGGGGGTAGTGAGGTCTGCACAATGCATCACTGGGGGCAAACTACCTGCCCTCCAGAACACCTACACCACCCGATGTCACAGGAAGGCCATAAAGATCATCAAGGACAACAACCACCCGAGCCACTGCCTGTTCACCCCGCTATCATCCAGAAGGCGAGGTCAGTACAGGTGCATCAAAGCAGGGACAGAGAGACTGATGGAAGCTGTTTATCTCAAGGCCATCAGACTGTTAAACAGCCACCACTAACATTGAGTGGCTGCTGCCAACACACTGACTCAACTCCAGCCACTTTAATAATGGGAATTGATGGAAATTGATGTAAAATATATCACTAGCCACTTTAAACAATGCTACTTAATATAATGTTTATATACCCTACATTACTCATCTCAGAGTACAGTATATACATTTATCATCTACTGCATCTTTATGTAATACATGTATCACTAGCCACTTTAAACTATGCCACTTTGTTTACATACCCTACATTACTCATCTCATATGTATATACTGTACTCGATACCATCTACTGCATCTTGCCTATGCCGTTCTGTACCATCACTCATTCATATATCTTTATGTACATATTCTTTATCCCTTTACACTTGTGTGTATAAGGTAGTAGTTTTGGAATTGTTAGGTTAGATTACTCGTTGGTTATTACTGCATTGTCGGAACTAGAAGCACAAGCATTTCGCTACTCGCATTAACATCTGCTATCCTTGTGTATGTGACAAATAAATTTGATTTGGTTGTAAAATCGTTGCTATTGAGCTCATGTATACAGTGCATTTGTAAGTTATTCAGACCCCTTTGACTTTTTCCACATTTTGTTACATTATAGCCTTATTTTAAAATTGACTGAATAGATTTTTTCCCCTCATCAATCTACACACACTACCCCAAATTCTAAACTATCACATTTAAATACAGTTGAAGTCGGAAGTTTACAAACAGTTAGGTTGGAGTCTGACAGGCTAATTGACATCATTTGAGTGAATTGGAGATGTACCTGTGGATGTTTTTCAAGGCCTACCTTTAAACTCAGTCCCTCTTTGCTTGACATGGGGATATCAAAAGAAATCAGCAAAGACCTCAGAAAGAAATTGTGGACCACCACAAGTCTGGTTCATCCTTGGGAGCAATTTCCAAATGCCTGAAGGTACCACGTTCATCTGTACAACAATATTACGCAAGTATAAACGCCATGGGACCACGCAGCCGTCATACTACTCAGGAAGGGGATGCGTTCTCTCTCCTAGAGGTGAACGTACTTTGGTGCAAAAAGTATTGGAGTGGCTATCACAAAGTCCTGAACTCAATCCCATAGAAAATTTGTAAGCAGAACTGAAAAACGTGTGTGAGTAAGGAGGCCTACAAACCTGACTCAGTTACACCAGCTCTGTCAGGAGGAATGGGCCAACATTCACCCAACTTATTGTGGGACGCTTGTGGAAGGCTACCTGAAACGTTTGACCCACAATTTAAAGGCAATGCTACCAAATACTGAGTGCATGTAAACTTCTGACCCACGGGGAATGTGATGAAATAAATAAAAGCTGAAATGAATAATTCTTTCTACTATTATTCTGACATTTCACATTCTTAAAATAAAGTGGTGATCCTAATTGACCTAAGACAGGGTATCTTTACAAGGATTAAATGTCAGGAATTGTGAAACTGAGTTTAAATGTTTTTGGCTAAGGAGTATGTAAACTTCTGACTTCAACTGTTTGAACGCCAGACCCTTTACTCAGTACTTTGTTGAAGCAGCTTTGATAGCAATTACAGCTTAGAGTCTTGGGTAGGGCATTACAAGCTTGGCACACCTGTATTTGGGTAGTTTGTCTCATTCTTTTCTGCAGATCCTCTCGAGCTCTGTCAGGTTGGATGGGAGCGTCGCTACTTTCCGAATGCACTGGACATACAGAAAGCTGTGTTTTGCCAGCAATTGGATTTTAAAATGCTATACAATCAGAACACCTTTATTCTCCCGGATAATGTTTTTCACCGGGAAAGAGGGGAGTGGCTCGCTAAACACAGCAGCAGGCCCCAGCGAAACCGCTATCCTCGAGGGGCAGCCACACACTTTCATGAGGCCTCTTAAAAAAATAAGACGTTTTGAGTGAAGTGACCATGTAGAATATGCCGCTCACATTGATGCGACCAATTAGAAATGTAACTCGCACAGCTCGTGTTGCTGCTCCAGTTTCAACTGTTCTGCCTTATTATTATTTCGACCATGCTGGTCATTTATGAACATTTGAACATCTTGGCCATGATCTGTTATAATCTCCACCCGGCACAGCCAGAAGAGGACTGGCCACCCCACATAGCCTGGTTCCTCTCTAGGTTTCTTCCTAGGTTTTGGCCTTTCTAGGGAGTTTTTCCTAGCCACTGTGCTTCTACACCTGCATTGCTTGCTGTTTGGGGTTTTAGGCTGGGTTTCTGTATAGCACTTTGAGATATCAGCTGATGTACGAAGGGCTATATAAATACATTTGATTTGAAGTAAAAGGGTCACAAAATGCAACAAAATGGTCACAGCCTGGAGCCCTGCTATGCTTTCATTAACATTGTAACATCATGATTCATCAAGTTGTAGCATTTGATTTTGTGCTATAGGCGGTCGTTTTAGTACTTGATTTTTAAAAATGTATTTCAATACAAATATTTTTGCTGGTGTTGGCCGGTAGGGGTCGATAACATCCTATATCACAAAGTTTTATGGGTACATAATCACAATAGGACAAAGGTTGACATCGCCCAACTCGAGAGTGTGTGTGTTCGTCACTGCCTCCTCCCTGTACCAGTAACACAGAACTCATTGGCGCTCTCTTCTAATTATAGGCACATTCACTTAGTCTATGAACAGTTTTCAGGCACGAAGGGAAGATATTTGTTTAATTAACTTTAATGTTCTATACTTTGGCAGATTTATCTTTCATGTGCTGCCTCTTTCAACCTTTTGAAAAGTGTAGCTAACGGTTTTCCAAAGAATTACAATGTTCGTATTGGATGCTGTTTTAAATGATTTTTTGTGATCCAAGAAGGCGTAGCAGTCGGACGTGTGTTTTGTCTTGTCCCGTCCTGTATAGTGTAAATATAGTTTTTCCTCTTTTTTTTTTCTGTATATATTTCGTACATATTTTAATCTCACTTCCCAACCACAGGCTGAATATACTCTCCTGCAACCCGCATCACCCAATGTGGTACGGATCTGCTTTTTCTATACTTTAGAATCGGAACCCTCATCAGAAGCTAGCCGCTAACTAGCTACTAGCTAGCCACTGCTAGCGGTCTTCAACGCTAACTAGGACACCAGCGCGACATCTACCCAAAGCATATCAGACTGCTTTTTCTCTACCACATCTCCGGATTCCTACCGCAAGCTCTGAAGCTTTATACCGGATCATCGTAAATAGCTAGCTGCAATCCGAGTGGCTACTCCTGGCTAACGTCTCTGTCCCAGAGCAAGCACCAGTTAGCCTGGAGCTAGCCTCGAGCTAAGCCCATCTCCCGACTACCCGAAGAGGTCCAAAAATACCTAATTTGCCAATTGGCCTGGACCCTCTACTGACCCTCTACTGCCGACACGGAGCCCCGCCGATCCATCACGACTGGTCCGCCGACATAATCGTCCGAGGGGGTTTCAACAGGCTTTTCCGCTGCGACATCGCCAAAGATCCATCTGCTGGCCAAGGCCCGCGAGCTTTCTGAATCGCTGTATCTCCAGCTCACCGCATGAAGAGGAATAAATAAACAGACTCACCCCATCGCGACGTCCCCCAAAGGTTAACTCTCTAGCCCTCGCTATCTCCTGCTTGCTAATTCGGCCTGCTAACGGCTAGCTTGTCAAGCTCCGGTCCGCTAACTGCTACCTTGTCTAGCTCGGGCCTACGAACTGTTAGCTTGTTAGCACAGGCCTGCTAACCGTCTGTACCACCGCGTCCCAATCACTCTCTGACCCCATTTACTTTCTATCTCTTTTTGATTTTTAATTTGTTTATACCTTCCGGAAACCTGCCTCACCCAATGTGATACGGAATCGCTATTACTTTTACTCTTATTTTTATTTTTATGACACACTCAAGAACCTCCAGACGCTAACCAGCTAACTAGCTACAAGCTAGTTAGTCATTGTTAGTTTAAAAAAAAAAAAAAAAAAAAACCTGGATAACACTCGCCAGCCCCCCTGCCCATCCACCGCACGCTGGACTGTCCATTAATCACGGTACTCCTTTCTGCTTGTTTGTCTTACCTGTCGGCCCCGTTGCCTAGTCAACGCCATTTTACCTGCTGTTTGTTGTGCTAGCGGATTAGCCTCGCCTACTGTTTTTAGCTAGCTTTCCAAATTCAACACCTGTGATTACTGTATGCCTCGCTGTATGTCTCTCTCAGATGTCAATATGCCTTGTATACTGTTGTTCAGGTTAGTTATAATTGTTTTAGTTCACAATGGAGCCCCTAGACCCACTCTGCATACCCCTGTTACCTCCTTTGTCCCACCTCCCACACATGCGGTGACCTCACCCATTACAACCAGCATGTCCAGAGATACAACCTGTCTCATCATCACCCAGTGCCTGGGCTTACCTCCGCTGTACCCGCACCCCACCATACCCTTGTCTGTGCATTATGCCCTGAATATATTCTACCATGCCCAGAAACCTGCTCCTCTTATCCTCTGCCCCCAACGCTCTAGGCGACCAGTTTTGATAGCCTTTAGCCGCACCCTCATACTACTCCTTCTCTGTTCCGCGGGTGATGTGGAGGTAAACCCAGGCCCTGCATGTCCCCAGGTACCCTCATTTGTTGACTTCTGTGATCGAAAAAGCCTTGGTTTTATGCATGTCAACATCAGAAGCCTCCTCCCTAAGTTTGTTTTACTCACTGCTTTAGCACACTCTGCTAACCCTGATGTCCTTGCCGTGTCTGAATCCTGGCTCAGGAAGGCCACCAAAAATTCAGAGATTTCCATACCCAACTATAACATCTTCCGTCAAGATAGAACTACCAAAGGGGCGGAGTTGCAGTCTACTGCAGAGATAGCCTGCAAAGTAATGTCATACTTTCCAGGTCCATACCTAAACAGTTCGAACTACTAATTTTGAAAATTACCCTCTCCAGAAATAAGTCTCTCACTGTTGCCGCCTGCTACCGGCCACCCTCAGCTCCCAGCTGTGCCCTGGACACCATTTGTGAATTGATCGCCCCCATCTAGCTTCAGAGTTTGTTCTGTTAGGTGACCTAAACTGGGATATGCTTAACACCCCGGCAGTCCTACAATGTAAGCTAGATGCCCTCAATCTCACTCAAATCATCAAGGAACCCACCAGGCACAACCCTAACTCTGTAAACAAGGGCACCCTCATAGACGTCATCCTGACCAACTGGCCCTCCAAATACACCTCCGCTGTCTTCAACCAGGATCTCAGCGATCACTGCCTCATTGCCTGTATCCGCCACGGAGCCGCAGTCAAACGACCACCCCTCATCACTGTCAAACGCTCCCTAAAACACTTCTGTGAGCAGGCCTTTCTAATCGACCTGGCCCGGGTATCCTGGAAGGACATTGACCTCATCCCATCAGTTGAGGATGCCTGGTCATTCTTTAAAAGTAACTTCCTCACCATTTTAGATAAGCATGCTCCGTTCAAAAATGCAGAACCAAGAACAGATACAGCCCTTGGTTCACTCCAGACCTGACTGCCCTCGACCAGCACAAAAACATCCTGTGGCGGACTGCAATAGCATCGAATAGCCCCGTGATATGCAACTGTTCAGGGAAGTCAGGAACCAATACACGCAGTCAGTCAGGAAAGCTAAGGCCAGCTTCTTCAGGCAGAAGTTTGCATCCTGTAGCTCCAACTCCAAAAAGTTCTGGGACACTGTGAAGTCCATGGAGAACAAGAGTACCTCCTCCCAGCTGCCCACTGCACTGAGGCTAGGTAACACGGTCTCCACCGATAAATCCACGATTATCGAAAGCTTCAATAAGCACTTCTCAACGGCTGGCCATGCCTTCCGCCTGGCTACTCCAACCTCGGCCAACAGCTCCGCCCCCCGCAGCTCCTCGCCCAAGCCTCTCCAGGTTCTCCTTTACCCAAATCCAGATAGCAGATGTTCTGAAAGAGCTGCAAAACCTAGACCCGTACAAATCAGCTGGGCTTGACAATCTGGACCCTCTATTTCTGAAACTATCTGCCGCCATTGTCGCAACCCCTATTACCAGCCTGTTCAACCTCTCTTTCATATCGTCTGAGATCCCCAAGGATTGGAAAGCTGCCGCAGTCATCCCCCTCTTCAAAGGGGGAGACACCCTGGACCCAAACTGCTATAGACCTATATCCATCCTGCCCTGCCCATCTAAGGTCTTCGAAAGCCAAGTCAACAAACAGGTCACTGACCATCTCGAATCCCACCGTACCTTCTCCGCTGTGCAATCTGGTTTCCGAGCCGGTCACGGGTGCACCTCAGCCACGCTCAAGGTACTAAACGATATCATAACCGCCATCGATAAAAGAAAGTACTGTGCAGCCGTCTTCATCGACCTCGCCAAGGCTTTCGACTCTGTCAATCACCATATTCTTATCGGCAGACTCAATAGCCTCGGTTTCTCGGATGACTGCCTTGCCTGGTTCACCAATTACTTTGCAGACAGAGTTCAGTGTGTCAAATCGGAGGGCATGCTGTCCGGTCCTCTGGCAGTCTCTATGGGGGTGCCACAGGGTTCAATTCTCGGGCCGACTCTTTTCTCTGTATATATCAATGATGTTGCTCTTGCTGCGGGCGATTCCCTGATCCACCTCTACGCAGACGACACCATTCTATATACTTTCGGCCCGTCATTGGACACTGTGCTATCTAACCTCCAAACGAGCTTCAATGCCATACAGCACTCCTTCCGTGGCCTCCAACTGCTCTTAAACGCGAGTAAAACCAAATGCATGCTTTTCAACCGATCGCTGCCTGCACCCGCATGCCCGACTAGCATCACCACCCTGGATGGTTCCGACCTTGAATATGTGGACATCTATAAGTACCTAGGTGTCTGGCTAGACTGCAAACTCTCCTTCCAGACTCACATCAAACATCCTCAATCGAAAATCAAATCAAGAGTCGGCTTTCTATTCCGCAACAAAGCCTCCTTCACTCACGCCGCCAAGCTTACCCTAGTAAAACTGACTATCCTACCGATCCTCGATTTCGGCGATGTCATCTACAAAATGGCTTCCAACACTCTACTCAGCAAACTGGATGCAGTCTATCATAGTGCCATCCGTTTTGTCACCAAAGCACCTTATACCACCCACCACTGCGACTTGTATGCTCTAGTCGGCTGGCCCTCGCTACATATTCGTCGCCAGACCCACTGGCTCAGGTCATCTACAAGTCCATGCTAGGTAAAGCTCCGCCTTATCTCAGTTCACTGGTCACGATGGCAACACCCATCCGTAGCACACGCTCCAGCAGGTGTATCTCACTGATCATCCCTAAAGCCAACACCTCATTTGGCCGCCTTTCGTTCCAGTACTCTGCTGCCTGTGACTGGAACGAACTGCAAAAATCGCTGAAGTTGGAGACTTTTATCTCCCTCACCAACTTCAAACATCAGCTATCCGAGCAGCTAACCGATCGCTGCAGCTGTACATAGTCTATTGGTAAATAGCCCACCCATTTTCACCTACCTCATCCCCATACTGTTTTTATACTGTTTTTTTATTTTATTTATTTATTTACTTTTCTGCTCTTTTGCACACCAATATCTCTACCTGTACATGACCATCTGATCATTTATCACCCCAGTGTTAATCTGCAAAATTGTATTATTCGCCTACCTCCTCATGCCTTTTGCACACATTGTATATAGACTGCCCATTTTTTTCCTACTGTGTTATTGACTTGTTAATTGCTTACTCCATGTGTAACTCTGTGTTGTCTGTTCACACTGCTATGCTTTATCTTGGCCAGGTCGCAGTTGCAAATGAGAACTTGTTCTCAACTAGCCTACCTGGTTAAATAAAGGTGAAATAAAAAAATAAAAAATAAATAAAATAAAAATGTAGTGGACAAAAAGTCTGGGATTTAAATCAAATCAACATTGCAGTTCAAGAAAAAGTTAAGAAAATGAAATAAAGTACATTTTGGATTTGTATTTTACTACAAGAAAATAACAATAACAAGGTTATATACAGGGGGTACCGGTACCGAGTCAATGTGCGGGGGTGAAGGTTAGTCAAGGTAATTTGTAAAGTGACTATGCATAGATAATAAACAGTGAGTAGCAGCAGTGTAAAAACTAAGGGGTGGGTGTCAATGTAAATTGTCCGGGTGGCCATTTGATTAATTGTTCAGCAGTCCTATGGCTTGGGGGTAGAAGCTGTTAAGGAGCCTATTGAACCTATACTTGGCGCTCCAGTACAAAGTGCCATGCGGTAGCAGAGAGAACAGTCTGACACCGCCTAGTATATAGGTCCTGGATTTCAGGAAGCTTGGCCCCAGTGATGTACTGGCCCGCATGCACTACCCTCTGTAGCGACTTAAGGTCAGATGGCGAGCAGTTGCCATACCAGGCACTTTTGCAACCGGTCAGGATGCTCTCTGGTGCAGCTGTAGACTTTTTGAGGATCTGGGGACCCGTGCCAAATCTTTTCTGTCTCCTGAGGGGCCCTCTTCACGACTGTCTTGGTGTGTTTGGACCATGATAGTGAGTTGGTGATGTGGACACCAAGGAACTTAACTCTCGACCCCGTCCACTTCAGCCCTTTTGATATTAATGGGGGACTGTTGGGCCCTCCTTTTCCTATAATCCACGATCAGCTCCTTTGTCTTGCTCACTTTGAGGGAGAAGTTGTTGTCCTGAAACCACACAGTCAGGTCTCTGACCTCCCTATAGGCTGTCTCATCGTTGTCGGTGATCAGGCTTACCACTTCTGTCGTCAGAAAACTTAATGATGGTGTTGGAGTCGTGCTTGGCCACTCAGTCGTGGGTGGACAAGGACTACAGGAGGGGACTAATCACCCACCCCTGAGAGGCCCCAGTGTTGAGGATCAGCGTGGCAGATGTGTTTTTGTCTACCCTTACCACTTGGGGGCTGCCTGTCAGAAATCAAGGATCCAGTTGCAGAGGGAGATGTTTAGTCCCAGGATCATTAGTTTAGTGATTAGCTTTGTACTATGGTGTTGAATGCTGAGCTGTACTCAATGAACAGCATTCTCACATAGGTGTCCTTTTGTCCAGGTGGGAACGGACAGTGTGGAGTGCAATTTGAGATGGCGTAATCTGTGGATCTGTTGGGGTGGTGTGCGAATTGAAGTGGGTCTAGGGTTTCCGGCGTACTGGTGTTGATGTGAACCATGACCAGCTTTTCAAAGCACTTCATGGCTACCGACGTGAGTGCTACGGGCGGTAATCATTTAGGCAGGTTATCTTCGCTATCTTTTGCACAGGGACTGTGGTGGTCTGTTTGAAACATGTAGGTATTACAGACTCGGCCAGGGAGAGTCAAGTAAGACTCTTTCCAGTTGGTCTGTGCATGCTTTGAGTACACATCCTGGTAACCCGTCTGGCTCCGTGGCTTTGTGAATGTTGATCTGTTTAAAGGCCTTGCTCACATCGGCTACGGAGAGAGTGATCACAGTCGTCCAGAACAGCTGGTGCTCTCATGCATGCTTCAGTGTTGCTTGCCTCGAAGTGAGCATATATGGCATTTAGCTCATCTGGTAGGCTTGCGACTCAGCTCGCGGCTTAGTTTCCCTTTGTAGTGCTCAATAGTTTTCCGTCTCTGCCACATCTGATGAGCATCGGAGCCAGTACAGTAGGATTCAATCTTAGTCCTGTATTGATGCTTTGTCTGTTTGATGGTTCGTCTGAGGGCATAGCAGGATTTTTGACAAGCATCCGGGTTAGTGTCCCGCTCCTTGAAAGCGGCAGCTCTAGCCTTTAGCTCGGCGCTGATGTTGCCTGTAATCCTTGGGTTCCATTTGGGATATGTGTACGTACAGTCAATATGGGGACAACATCGTCGATGTACTTATTGATGAAGCTGGCGACTGAGATGGTATACTACTCAGTGCCGTTGGATGAATCCCGGAACATATTCCAGTCTGTGCTAGCAAAAACAGTCCTGTAGCATCCACATCATCTGACCACTTCCGTATTGAGTGAGTCACTGGTACTTCCTGCTTTAGTTTTTGCTTGTAAGCAGGAATCAGGAGGATAGAATAATGGTCAGATTTGCCAAATGGAGGTTGAGCTTTGTATGTGTCTGTGTGTGGAGTGAAGGTGGTCTAGAGTTAACCCCCCCCCCGCTGGTTGCACATGTGACATGCTGGTAGAAATATTAGGTAACACTGATTTTAAGTTTCCCTCCAGTAAAGTCCCCGGCCACGAGAAGCGCCACTTCTGGATGTTGGTTTGGAGCCCGTAAAACGGCAGCCATCCCTTCCGGCACCATTATGTAACTGATTAGAAGACCGTAGGCAGTCATTACCTGTTATGTGGCCTGCTGTTTTATCTACTCACATAATCCAGTATTGGCATTTTGATTATCTATCAATGAGGTTAGGTGGAGCAGGCAATGTTGTGTTCTTTGTATGGAGAGGGATTTCTACTTTTGAATAGGGATGGGACTTTGCTAAATCTGACTTTGATCTGATAGCTACCAAGTAATGTTGGGCTCAGTATCACTAAAATTGATATTGTAACCCTTACTTTTTACACTACAATACTGCTTCTGCTTTGGCTTTAATGGGGTACATGATAAAACTGACATAATTAGAAAAAAGCTTTACATGTATGTGTCAATACTTAGCCTTACTGTCAGCCTCTATTAATCTATTGCATTAGCCTAGGCCTAAATGTTGGAATTCTTCAAAGAAATGTAAGATACCACCCATTAAAATAACACGTTAGCAAGCAGTTATTTAACCACCAAGACACAGTCCTGTCTAAAGGATGTAAACAACTTGACCTTCTTTGGTACTATAAAGGCTATGTTTCAACACTTCCCTACTTCAATTTATTCAGTCTTTGAGTTGGTCTGTGCATTGTCTGTACGGCCAGTCTACTGCTGCTTATTGTTAATGTATGCTTTCACCTGCTTCTAAAAAGTGTCTAAATGTGTCCTTGACCCTGCTGGTTATCTCACACACTGTAGTCTCTGGATTGAAGCCAAATAGGGGTGCTTATAACCTGGACAGTGTGTGGTGAAATGGACATTCATTCTTTTGCATATCCCACTCCCCCTGATCCCATGCCGGAGAGTGGGGTCAGCCATTATTGACTGCGACCTGGGAGCAATTAGGGTTAAGTGCCTTGCTCAAGGCAAGATTGACAAATTTATTTTATCTCATTGGCTTGGCGATTTGAACTAGTTACTGGCCCAAGGCTCTAACCCTATTATATTTAACTAAGGGGTAAGGTACTGTGAGCAGTCCTGGTGGGGGATTTATGGCTTTTTCTGTTCCGCATAGTGTGTGCTGTGAGGGTGCTGGCTGGGCTGTGAGGGTGCTGGCTGCCCTGTGTGCAGGAGTGTGTTGTGACCTGCTCTAATGCTCAGAGCGAAGACATAAAATGGTTTCAATATGGAAAGCAGAGCATTGCACACCTCATTGATTCCACTTTATGGCCCAGTAATGGCTCTGCAGCTACCAGGCACCAGCTGTATTTGTTTGCTCTCCACATTTCCAAGATTGTGGCCAACTGGCCCAGTCTTTTTCACTCGCAGGGAAGTGCAAGATAATTGGACATGTGCAGTTTCTGTCAAGGGGCTCACATTACTCTTTCCAATGGGCCACAAGACCTCCAAGAAATCCTGCACCTCAATAGATGCAACTGTTTTTGTTTAGCCATTTTAGTGAGTGTTTGTTTCACTGTGTGTGTGTGTGTGATTTTTGGTTGTTGTACATATTTGTGTGAAATTGTGAATGAATTTTATCAGACTACTTAGAGCTGGAGGATTTGTCAGCTTTGTCCTCTTGTTCCTCTGCTGTGACTGATTGACTATTTATTTACACTAAAGCTCTGATGTTCTTATCCCAGACAGCAGTTGTCAAATGCTAATTTTGACTCGCCTCCAATATCCCGGAAGGCCCCGGCCTCATCTGTCAAGTGTAAAAAACCTAGACAGTCAACGGCCCCCAAGAAGGAGGCCTCCATCTTCAATCACTTTTTCCGAAAGGGTCCCACCACCTCCACAACTTCTCTCACTACAGAGGCCACGCCAGCACAGCAACCTATTCCATGCAGAAAGAGACTGTCTGACACTCCTCTACGTAGTCAAACTGTGAAGGAGGGCCCCCGTCCTACACAGACTGTGAAAGTAGACCCTGATCATCAGGTCTCTGTGAAGGAGGAGCCCATTGAGGACATACTGCCCCAGGTGCTGGTGTCTGTAAAGATGGAGAAGATTGACTTCTCCATGACAGGGCTGGCGTCCCTGGCTGATTCACAGTCCTCATCACAGGACCTGAAGCCTCTAGTTAAAGGTAAGGCCTTCCTGCTGCTGACTGACTGTCTCCAGGAATTCTTCTTCTCTCTCTGTGTGTGTGTGTGTGAAGACACTAATTCTATTTTCCATTGGAACATTTTGAATATGAGAGACTTGGCTGCCAAAGCATAGTGTTTCTAATGGATACAGTATGGGCCTATGCTTAAAATGGAAATGCCCTCCATAGAGAAAGCAATGTTGGTTGTACTGTTTTTCATATTACTAGTTGCATAGAATATTCTTGTCCATTAAAGACACGCTCAGGACCTTTTGGCGACTACTAAGTATTTCTTAAACCTTTCAGTTTGAGCTGGATGTGTAGTTCATACATGCATAATCTATGAGCAGAATTACTGTTTTACCTCAATTAGCCACAAAATCCCTAGATTGAAAGCGACTGTTTTTCTGGAAGCTGTGCTGCTCTATTTTTCTTACATTTTCCCTCATGTGGGACAGCCCCCTAGCAATTTGAGTTCTAGTCAATGAGCTTCAGCCACTCACCTTCTGAGTGACAGCTAGCTAGATGCACACACACAGCAGAGTGAGAGAGCAATGACATGATGCACATACAGTCCCAGTCAAAAGCTTGGACACACCTACTCATTCAAGGGTTTTTCTTTATATTTACTATTTTATACATTGTAGAATAATAGTGAAGACATTTGGGTGATAGTGAAGGCCATGTCATCTGATGCAGCACTCCATGACTCTCCTTCTTGGTCAAATAGCCCTTATACAGCCTGTGTTTTTGGTCATTGTCCTGTTGAAAAACAAATGATAGTCCCACTAAGCTCAAACTAGATGGGATGGCGTTTCACTGCAGAATGCTGTGGTAGCCGTGCTGGTTAAGTGTGCCTTGAATTCTAAATAAATTACCGACAGTGTCACCAGCAAAGCACCCCCACACCATCACACCTCCTCCTCCATGCTTCACTGTGGGAACCACACATGCGGAAATCATCCGTTCACCTACTCAGCGGCTCAGAAAAACAATGTGTTGGAACCAAAAATCTCAAATTTGAACTCATTAGACCAAAGGACAGATGTCCACCAGTCTAATGTCCATTTCTTGTGTTTATTGGCCCAAGCAAGTCTCTTCTTCTTATTGGTGTCCTTTAGTCGTGGTTTCTTTGCAGCAATTCTATCATGAAGTCCTGACTCATGCAGTCTCCTCTGAACAGTTGATGTTGAGATGTGTCTGTTACTTGTCTGTTACTTGAACTCTGCGAAGCATTTTATTTCGGCTGCAATCTGAGGCTGATAACTCTAATGAACTTATCCTCTGCAGCAGAGGTAACTCCGGGTCTTCCTTTCCTGTGGCGGTTCTCATGAGAGCCAGTTTCATCATATCGCTTGATGGTTTTTGTGACTGCACTTGAAGATACTTTGAACGTTTTTGAAATGTTCTGTATTGACTGAACTTCATGTTTTAAAGTAATAATGGACTGTCATTTCTCTTATTTGAGCTGTTCTTGTCATATATGGACTTGGTCTTTTACCAAATAGGCCCATCTTCTGTATACCACCCCTACCTTGTCACAACACAACTGATCTACGCATTAAGAAGGAAATAAATTCCATAAATTAACTTTGAACAACAACACACCTGTTCATTTAAATGCATTCCAGGTGACTACCTCATGAAGCTGGTTGAGAGAATGCTAATAGTGTGTAAAGCTGTCATTAAGGCAAAGGGTGGCTACTTTAAAGTATCTCAAATATAAAATATGTTTTGGTTTAACACTTTTTTTTGGTTACTTCATGATTCCATATGTGTTATTTCACAATGTAGAAAACAGTCAAAATCAAGAGAAACCCAGGAATGAGTAGGTGTCCAAACTTTTGGCTGGTACTGTATCTGCACATATGTGATGTAGTAACCAGGGACCACTTTTGGGTGTTGAGCACTACCTTCAGAACTACTGGTTAAAAAGCATACACAAGTACTGGATAATCCCTTAAAAATGATGGATGATTTCAATGCTGCATGGAAATGTGGCCTTTTCACAATGTGTCTCTCCTTTTCTATATGTGTGTTTGTCTATAAATCCTGCTGTGTGTGTGTTTTGCAGTGGAGTGTCCTGTGTGTTCTGTGGGCATCCTTGAACAGTTCATCAACAAGCACCTGGACAGCTGTCTGACCCAAGGGGAAAAGAAGGAGAGCCTTAGGAGGTACCATTGAACACACATCTCAAAGGGGTTCAAGAGTTCACTTTTTTGACGTTTCTACTTATTTTAGGCTTCCTTGACACTGATGACGTCCAAACTAAGCTGAAACTTCAAAAAAGTGTCCCTTAGAATTCCCCTAGAATGTTCTATTAACCTTGATGTAAAGCTAGCACTAGGTCAGGTATGTGACTTATGTTTTGATTTATTTTGACATGTCTCTGAGTTGTATATTTTGTTTAGATTTATGTTTGGGGAGATGTAATATCCCTTCCTCTGCTGAAAGTACTGTCTACTCTACCTTCAAATTTGAAGTCAACCTGGAAATGTTTATTTTTGTAGCAATCTAATGGAAGATTCCACAGTAGGATAAATATAGGCCTGAGCCATTTGATTCTCCATCAAACTGGTGAAGTGTACATGACAGCACGGAACCCTTGATTCGTGACCTTGATGTCAGAGTGATGGATTACACAAATTCCTATACTCTTCAACACATTTGACCTGCCACACAGCTCTGAATAGGAGCTGGTGAGGAGTTTTCAATGCTACTGTACTCATAAATACAGGCATTGCGTCTTGGTGATGAAGAGATGCCATGTGGTCAGAACCTTGTCCTGTTCTGAATCCTCCTTATGGACTTTCTATCTGAAAAGCAGAGAAGGGAACAACAACAGAACTAAAACAGAATTACTTGGAAAGCCCAGATAAAACCCAAATATATTTATTAGCCTTACGTGGGTGGTCAGCGCAGTAGAGAAAAAACCCAATTGTCAAACTTGAGTAAAAGTGAAAGTCACCCAGTAAAATCTTAAGTATATTTCAAACCAAATACTTTTACTAAGTTTCAAAAGTAAATGTAATTGCAAAAATACTTAAATAACAAAGTAAAACTATAATTAATTTCTCATTCCTTATATTACGCAAACCAGACGGCACAATTTTTAAAATTTTATTTACGGATAGCCAGGGTCACACTCCAACACTCAGACATCATTTACAAAATCAGCATTTGTGGATTTCTGCCAGATTAGAGGTAGTAAGGATTATTGAAGTATTTTTACTTAAGTACTTTATACCACTGGGTAAGCGATAGTGAAGAGCTTTATACTGTACACTGCTGCCAAGATGTCTGGCTCCAAATATGTGTCTGTTCTTACAAGTGGTAGCGGAGAGACTCCCGGCCTCCAATATCATTTAATTACAGAGCCTCGCTCCGCCCTGCATATCAGGCCTTAGGTTGACCATAACAAAGAAAAGGAGAGCCTCACACTCTTGGAGCTCAGATGCTATAATTGAATAACTGTTCTTTTGACAGACAATCTGTCTTCATCAGGGTAAAATGACAAACACTGTGGGTCACTAGTTTATATGGATTGGAAGGTTAACTATGGACATTAAATTCACGTTGTCTTCTTCTGTGGTGCCCTCCCTATGATGTACTGTTTTTGGGCCAGCCAGAGGTCTTGTGTGCTGCAATAACAATAACTTCCTCACTGTAGTTCATCATGGAATGAATAATAGTCTAATGACCATGTTATAACAAGTTGTAAACTGATCTTCTCTATGGCTTCATATGGCACAGCTCCCTAGGTGCCAAGAGGAAGCCGATGAGGAAGCTGGTATACACACTGCTGTCCATGCAGGAGCTGAAGAAGAGGCTGAAGGAGTGCCACCTCTCTGCCCAGGGCACCAGAGACCAGCTGGTCAGGAGGCACCAGGACTTTGTACACTTCTACAATGCCCAGTGCGACGCCCTCGAACCGAAATCAGGTAAGAGCTCCATTTTCACTGTGTGAAAAATTTGCAATGACAGGGAGTCAACCTTGGCTGATGGTACAAATCTGCTTTTAAATGTCAAAGCAGTCTTCTAACCACCATAAACATACTTTCCTCAATTCAAAGCCATTGTTGTATAACTGTTTTGGCCATTATTGACTCCAAGCTATCATTCACGATTGACAAACCTTTACAAGAAAAAATGTGAAATCACACCTGCTAGTTCCAATTTGTGTGCGTGTAGCGGAGGTAATTTACAGCAGCCCAGTGTGGTGTGTACAGAGCCAGGCCCACTGACGGCTGTGTTTGCGGAGAGCACTGCAGACCATGTCACAGCCCTGCCAAGTCCTCTCTGAGTTAGTATTTCTCCATGATGACACAGAACCTGCCTCTGCATGGAACGGTCAGAGGTTCAGCACAACAGAATAGACATCTCTGATGGGAAGCAGTATTTGAATGAAACATCAAGGCCTGCTTTGAGCCTAGCACATGATTTGAGTCTACTCTTATCAAGACTTAAATCATTTCAGCTCTAACAAGTATTTTTTTCTTGCCTTGCCTTTTGCCATGCTTCTGTGATATCTTGAGGGTGTTTATTACAGTACTTGTACATGCTCTAAGAATGTCAGTGAGTGACCTTGATACATGATCATGCTAGGTGTATAATGGCATGTCCTCCTAGACCTAGCGCTTGGCTTGTACTATCCAGTCAGTAGTTGGGCATGTCAGAGGATAAAGGCTGTTAACAACACAATACTTTATATATTTGACCTCGGCGGACAGGTTCTCTAATCCAACAGCACCTGCTCAGACTAATCGACATGAAATGGCCAGGAGACGTGTGTGTACAAATCACCCATAAAAATGTAACCACTTGATAGTTCATGTGCATCTCTGAGGATGCTTCATTTCCTCAGTAGTGGTCTCCGGGTCATATACCTTAATGTGGTAAAAACAACAGTTCACATAAACAAGCCATGTCTGTCATCCAGAGGGTAATAAAGGTCTCTGTTCATCCTCTTTCAATAGCCAAAGACATCGCCAAAGAAGTGGAGGCCAACGAGAAGGCCAGGAACCAACTGCAGGGGAAAACCAAATGTGTACGTACCAAAACAGGATCAAGGCATCATTGACTAGCGCCACAGGACCACCGGATAGTTTCTGTTGTTCCCAACATGGCACTATGTCCAATAAAAGGTGTCTCTCGTAAACAACCTGGTCTAGTGTGTTCTTGAAGTTAAAATTATCACTTTACATGGTATTTTTGTTGTCCAATTGTGTTGCAGGCTATGGTTTTCTCTAAGAACCAAAGTCTGGGGCAAATCGATGAGATGCATTCAACTTACAGTAAGTCATGTCTGACTGGTATGCTTCCTCCATTGATCTGTTGTCAGTAGCTAGGTTGTTATCCAATTTGTGACAGATTTTAATGCTAATATTCTAAAATCTGCATAAAGAAAATATGCGCTTTTTCCCACCAGTGGTGTTTTCACCAAACGGATTTGTTACGGATAGAAATCACAAAATGTTATTATTCGCACAAGTTTTCATGTACCGAATAAAAAAGATAAAGTTCAGTGTGTTTCCATCACATTTTCAACTCTACCAATAGTTTTGTCACAAACTGTTGCGTTTAAATAGCAAATGTGCCTGATCTAGCCAACAGCATACAGTGCAGGTAGGCTATGTGGGTTGGCTAGTCTACATGAGATTATTATGGATAAGAGCTAGAATATTTTATTTGTCAAACTGCAGTCAAGCATTGATCAACATGTCACCAGAATCAGACCCTCGATATTTATTGGAATGGATCATCAAGATCAATGTACTCTTTCACCACCCTGTGAAGTTCATTAGTTATTTCATCTGTAGCCTAAGAAATTGCATGGTTTCCCAAGTCATAGTGGAAGGATCACACACCATATCATTGCATAAATTCAAGTTTAATTCGATATGATGGTTATTATATGAATATTTGCGCATTAAAGCGTTTCCACTGCCATTTCTCGCAGAATACATTTTACCGACACAAAAAATCCCCTGCATGTCAAACAAACAATGCTACACACTGTAGTAGCTCTTGATTATGTAGTGCTTACTTTAGAATGTTGCAGTGTACTGTGTAGAATACTATACTAAATATTGTAGTATCCCTCTACCACGTAGTGCTTACTTTAGATTTTTTAAAATCGATTGGACTGTTAGCTGCTAGATTTGTCGATGCTTTTTTCATTTGAACGTGATGTCCCTGGGGAGCTCATGCCAGGAATTTTCGTCTGATGTTCCCCCCTCGATCATGTAGTGCTTACTATATAATTGTGTAGTATACTGTAGTATACCATACTCCCCACTGTAGTATCCCTTGCAGTGCATAAAATGAACTGTTTGGTCCACCGGCCACTGGGGCAGGGGCGCAAAGCTGTCATCAAGGCAAAGGGTGACTACTTTGAAGAATCTCAAATATAAATATATTTTGATGTAACACTTTTTTTGGTTACTACATGTGGTGTTTCAGTTTTTGATATCTTCACTATTATTCCACAATGTAGAAAATAGTAAAAATAAAGAAAAATGAGTAGGTGTGTCCAAACTTCCGATGGATCAAGCAAGCAAAGTTTATTAAAGCTTAGGCTTGCTTGTTTGACAGACAAATAACACATTAACATGTGCGTACCAAAATGATTTAGATCAGTTACTTCCACGAGACTAAAAACGATGACAAACAATAAGGTACTTCTGATGGTAGAAAATAACTGCATTTACATGAACAGATATTTTAGAAATACAAATGGCTGTACTTAAAGACAGTCACCTTATTGGTGGGGCGCAGCCAATAAACTGCCTGGACCTGAAACGGGCAATGCCTCCAAATTAACCTTTACATAATGAACATCTTGAATTTTGTAACACATGATTAAACTCACTGATGGTCAAGCTTAACACATACCATTCAGAACAATTGACCACCCCAAAAGTTCTTAAAGACAGCATGGTCACAAAATGGTTGCTCACAGAACTAAACCAACAGCAACAATGCCCTACAGCCTATACACACAAAGGACCTTCCAGGTAGAAAGGCTCTTCCAGGTACAACGCTCTCCCCTGGACATGACCAAAGGGTGCTTTTCTAAATTTCCTGCATGTCCTTCCCTAATAAGGGTGGCTCGGGAAACAGTGACCAAAATGTGGTTCTTGCAGTTACAAGATTGTAACTGATTGAGGATTCGGGGAAGGTTATGGTGATGCCCATCTACGGTGAGACTTAAGTTAAAGATCAGCCGGAAGCAGAGGTGCTGTTCAGTTTAAGAGTCTTTATAGATTCAGGTAATGGAGATGATACATGGCAGGGAATGATTGACAGTTGTTGACATGTGATTTGTCTTGAAGCAAGACTTGGTTGGCTTTGTATGGAGTATGGTTTACCTAAAAAGAGGCACAGAAATAAAGAAATATAATGAACAGCAATAAACATGCCATTAACAGCCAATTTCATTATGTAATAATCATGACAATCTCCACAGAGGAGCTCTGTCAGAGTGACCATCGGGTTCTTGGTCTCCCCCGATTGCTCAGTTTGGCCGGGCGGCCAGCTCTAGGTAAAGTCTTGCTGATTCGAAACTTATTCCATTTAAGAATAATTGAGGCCACTGTGTTTTGGGGACCTTCAATGCTGCAGAATTTTTTTCAGTACCCTTCCCCAGCAGCATCTACGGACAATTAACTTTGTTTTTGCTCTGACATGCACTGTCAACTGTGGGACCTTATATAGACAGGTCTGTGCCTTTCCAAATACAATCAATAGAATTTACAACAGGTGGACTCCAAGTTGTAGAAACATCTCAAGGTTGAGCAATGGAAACAGGATGCACCTGAGCTCAATTTCGAGTCTGAATACTTATGTAAATACTTTTTTTTAATTTGCAAAAATGTTAACCTTTTTTAGTTTTGTTATTATTGGGTATTGTGTGTAGATTTGATTTAGAAAACAATTATTCAATCAATTTGGCTGTAATGTTACAAAATGTGGAAAAAGTGAAGGGTTCTGAATAGTTTCCGAATGCACTGTAAATATAGTAAAGCTACAGTTTTTTTAGACTAGTATTTTTTTCATGTGGGCTGGCCCTTAGATACAGTATCGGCGCGGCAGGTAGCCTCGTGGTTAGATCATTGGGCCAGTAACCGAAAGGTTGCTGGATCGAATCCCCGAGCTGACAAGGTAAAAATCTGTCGTTCTGCCTCTGAACGAGGCACTGTTCCCCGGTAGGCCATCATTGTAAAGAATAATTTGTTCTTAACTGACTTGCCTAGTTAAATAAAGGTTACATTTAAAAAAAGATACTTAAACACTGCGGTGCGTTTTATTATTTCAGAACGTTTAGTCATTCCAGTCCACTTGAGTGGTGCACTCACTTTAGTCCTTGTACCAGTTTAGGAGAAGTCATCTTCCTCTGAGAGCTCTGAAGTGAATCAGGCCAGAACCCGAGATAAGAGGAGTGGCTCTGTCACATACACAGAACATATCAATACAGTGGGGGTGCACCATCGAGCCTGCTCAATGGCTAAGGACCCACTTCAGTGGAGAGAATTGCCAGGAAGACCATAAGCTCCCCTGGTGGCTGTGTGGCTGTATATTCTGAGATAACTGTGATGAAGTGATTAAGCATCAGGGACTCTCACAGCAGCAGACATTACACCATGAAGAGGAGGGAAACGCTTAGTTTTACTGGGGTGTTTCAGTGTCTCTTTGGTGAATAATTCTGACCTGTAATAGCCTTTACCCAGTGGGTCTTAATTTATGCAGAAGAATCTGAGACAGATTGTGTTTGCCTTGCCTCTTGGGCAGACAGAGCGAGAGTTTGTAAGGGGACCGTATGGAACTTTGCAAGGTTAAGTGGCTGTGATAGCCAGAGGAAGATAAAAGGTGGGTGGAACTAGAAATAGCTTGGTGGTGCTAACTTTGATAAATATGGAGATTGAAATATTGATCTGACTCATGAAGGGGTGTATTATAAATAGCTGGCTTAAATGAAAACGGTTTGATTAATCAGACCAGAGCAGGCTCGCCCGACCCCGCGATGACTCACTCCTCTGGCTGTTAGATCAGTGAATGGGCAGACACCAGGGATATGGCAACACACACACACAAACACAGAGGGCTGGCCACATGCGGTATGTGGTAGCAGTCTCACTCTCTCTTCCAAACGTGTGAACAAGATGGGCACACTCAATGAATGTGCCTCCATCAGTGTGCTATTGTTGTATCATTGAACAGCAAGGTTGCGAGCAGGACCCTAAAACAATGCCAAGCAGAACTCTATAAATGGAGACCAGTTTTTTTTGTCTCTCAGTGAACTTCAGCTTTTATTATTATTTATTATTATATATGTATATACCTACAGTTGAAGTCGGAAGTTTACATACAACTTAGCCAAATACCCCTATTACTAGCCTGTTCAACCTCTCTTTCGTGTCGTCTGAGATTCCCAAAGATTGGAAAGAAGCTGCGGTCATCCCCCTCTTCAATGGGGGGGAGGGGGCACTCTTGACCCAAACTGCTACAGACCTATATCTATCCTACCCTGTCTTTCTAAGGTCTTCGAAAGCCAAGTCAACAAACAGATTACCGACCATTTCAAATCACACCGCACATTGTCCGCTATGCAATCTGGTTTCAGAGCTGGTCATGGGTGCATCTCAGCCACGCTCAAGGTCCTAAACGTCATCTTAACCGCCATCGAAAAGAAACAGTACTGTGCAGCTGTATTTATCGACCTGGCCAAGGCTTTCGACTCTGTCAATCACCACATCCTCATCGGCAGACTCGATAGCCTTGGTTTCTCAAATTATTGCCTCGCCTGGTTCACCAACTACTTCTCTGATAGAGTTCAGTGTGTCAAATCGGAGGGCCTGTTGTCCGGGCCTCTGGCAGTCTCTATGGGGGTGCCCCAGGGTTAAATTCTTGGGCCGACTCTCTGTATACATCAATGATGTCGCTCTTGCTGCTGGTGAGGTTCTGATCCACCTCTACGCAGACGACACCATACTGTATACTTCTGTCCCTTTGGACACTGTGTTAACAACCCTCCAGACAAGCTTCAATGCCATACAACACTTCTTCCGTGGCCTCCAACTGCTCTTAAATACAGGTAAAACTAAATACATGCTCTTCAACCGATCGCTACCTGCCCGCCCGCCCGTCCAGCATCACTACTCTGGATGGTTCTGACTTAGAATATGAGGACAACTACAAATACCTAGGTGTCTGGTTAGACTGTAAACTCTCCTTCCAGACTCACATCAAACATCTCCAATCCAAAATGTAATCTAGAATTGGCTTCCTATTTCGCAGCAAAGCATCCTTCACTCATGCTGCCAAACTGACCATCCTACCGATCCTCGACTTCGGCGATGTCATATACAAAATAGCCTCCAATACCCTACTCAATAAATTGGATGCAGTCTATCACAGTGCCATCTGTTTTGTGACTAAAGCCCCATATACAACCCACCACTGCGACCTGTACGCTCTCGTTGGCTGGTCCTCGCTTCATACTCGTCGCCAAACCCACTGGCTCCAGGTCATCTACAAGACCCTGCTAGGTAAAGTCCCCCCTTATCTCAGCTCGCTGGTCACCATAAGAGCACCCACCTGTAGCACGCACTCCAGCAGGTATATCTCTCTGGTCACCCCCAAAACCAATTCTTCATTTGGCTGCCTCTCCTTCCAGTTCTTATCTCCCTCACTAGCTTTAAGCACCAGCTGCCAGAGCAGCTCACAGATTACTGCACCTGTATATAGCCCATCTTTAAATTAGCCCAAACTACCTCATCCCCTACTGTATTTATTTATTTATTTTGCTCCTTTGCACCCCATTATTTCTACCTCTACTTTTCACATTCTTCCACTGCAAATCTACCATTCCAGTGTTTTACTTGCTATATTGTATTTACTTTGCCACCATGGCCTTTTTTTGTCTTTACCTCCCTTATCTCACCTCATTTGCCCACATTGTATATAGACTTATTTTTCTACTGTATTATTGACTGTAGGTTTGTTTTACTCCAACTGTAACTGTGTTGTTGTATTTGCCGAACTGCTTTGCTTTATCTTGGCCAGGTCGCAATTGTAAATGAGAACTTGTTCTCAACTTGCCTACCTGGTTAACTTCTCCAGGGTAGGGGGCAGCATTCAGAATTTTGAATGAAAAGCATGCCCAAATTAAACGACCTGCTACTCGGGTTATTGTCCGGTTGAAATATTATAGATCATTTAGGCTAAAAACAACCTGAGGATTGAATATAAACATCGTTTGGCATGTTTCTATGAACTTTATGGTTACAATTTGGATTTTTTTTGTCTGCCTGTTTGACTGCGTTTTAAGCCTGTGGATTACTGAAGAAACGCGCGATCAAATGGATGTTTTTGGATATAAAGAGACTTTATCGAACAAAAGGAACATTTATTGAGTAAATGAATGTCTTCTGAGTGCAACCATATGAAGATCATCAAAGGTAAGGGATTAATTGTATCTCTATTTCTGAGTTTTGTTTTACGCTTCTGCTTGGCTGGTTACTGTTTGTAATAATTTGTCAACTGGGCTATGTTCTCAAATAATCGTAAGGTATGCTTTCGCCGTAAAGCATTTTTGAAATCTGACACCGTGGTTGGATTCACAAGAAGTTAATCTTTAAACCTATGTAAAATATATTTTGTTTTCTGAATTTTTGTCATTAATATTTCTGTATTTGAATTTGGCGTTCTGCAATCTCACTGGATGTTGGCCGGATGGGACGCTTGTGTCCCACATACCCTAGAGGTTAAATAAAGGTGAAATAAAAATTAATAAATACATTTAACCTCAGTTTTCACAATTCCTGACATTTAATCCTAGTAAACATTTCCTGTCTTAGGTCAGTTAGGATCACCACTTTATTTTAAGAATGTGAAATGTCAGAATAATAGTAGAGTGATTTATTTCTGCTTTTATTTCATCACATTCCCAGTGGGTCAGAAGTTTACATACTCAGTATTTGGTAGTATTGCCTTTAAATTGTTTAACTGGGGTCAAACGTTTCGGGTAGCCTTCCACAAGCTTACCACAATAAGTTGGGTGAATTTTGGCCCATTCCTTCTGACAGAGCCAGGTTTGTAGGCCTCCTTGCTCGCACACACTTTTTCAGTTCTGCCCACAAATGATCTATAGGATTGAGGTCAGGGTTTTGTGATGTCCACTCCAATACCTTGACTTTGTTGTCCTTAAGCCATTTTGTCACAACTTTGGAAGTATGCTGAAGACTGATGTCTTGAGGTGTTGCTTCAATATATCCACATAATTTTCCACCCTCATGATGCCATTTATTTTGTGAAGTGCATCAGTCCATCCTGCAGCAAAGCAACCCCACAACATGATGCTGCCACCCCCGTGCTTCACGGTTGGGATGGTATTCTTCGGCTTGCAAGCCTCCCCCTTTTTCCTCCAAACATAACGATGGTCATTATGGCCAAACAGTTCAACAAAAAGTACCATATTTGTCCCCATGTGCAATTGCAAACCGTAGTCTGTCTTTTTTATGGCGGTTTTGGAGCAGTGGCTTTTTCCTTGCTGAGCGGCATTTCAGATTATGTTGATCTAGGACTTGTTTTACTGTGGATATAGATACTTTTGTACCGGTTTCCTTCAGCATCTTCACAAGGTCCTTTGCTGTTGTTCTGGGATTGATTTGCACTTTTCGCACCAAAGTACGTTCATCTCTAGGAGAAAGAACACGTCTCCTTCCTGAGCGGTATGGTGGCTGCGTGGTCCCATGGTGTTTATACTTGCGTACTATTGTTTGTACAGATGTGCGTGGTACCTTCAGGCATTTGGAAATTGCTCCCAAGGATGAAGCAGACTTGTGGAGGTCTACATTTTTTTTTCTGAGGTCTTGGCTGATTTCTTTGAATTATTCCATGATTTCAAGCAAGGAAGCGCCGAGTTTGGGAGGTAGGCCTTGAAATACATCAACAGGTACACCTCCAATTCACTCAAATTATGTCAATTATCCTATCAGAAGCTTCTAAAGCCATAACGTCATTTTTCTGTAATTTCCCAAGCTGTTTAAAGGCACAGTCAACTTAGTGTATGTAAACTTCTGACCCACTGGAATTGTGACACAGTGAATTATAAGTGAAATAATCTGTCTGTAAACAATTGTTGGGAAAATTACTTGTCATGCACAAAGTAGATGTCCTAACCGACTTGCCAAAACTATAGTTAACAAGAATTTTGTGGAGTGGTTGATAAACGAGTTTTAATGACTCCAACCTAAGTGTATGTTAACTTCCGACATCAACTGTATTTTAAAAATATTTTTTGCCCTTGGCAGGCTATGGTAATAATCTCAGGCTATGGTAATAATCTAATAATCTCTCAGCCCTGGGCCTCTACAGGGGTACACTGAAATTAGTTTGTCTCCACAGTCCTTAACCTCTCTGGGATATGTGGGACGTGTCCCACCTGGCCAAAAGCCAGTGAAAATGCAGAGCGCGAAATTAAAAATAAATTACTATAAAAAATAAAACGTTCATGAAATCACACATATAAAATACCAAATAAAACCTACACTTGTTGTGAATCCAGCCAACATGTCAGATTTCAAAAAGGGTTTTCGGGGAAAGCAAACGGTGCTATTATGTGAGGATAGCACCTCCGCAAACAAAGAGAGAAAAGCATATTTCAACCCTGCAGGCGTGACACAACGCAGAAATAAAAATATAATTCATACCTTACCTTTGACCAGCTTCTTTTGTTGGCACTCCAATATGTCCTATAAACATCATAAATGGTCCTTTTGTTCGATTAATTCTGTTGACATTTATCCAAAATGTCCATTTATTTGGCACATTTGATCCAGAAAAACACTGGTTCCAACTTGCTCAACGTGACTACACATATCTCAAAAGTTACCTGTAAACTTTTCCAAAACATTTCAAACTACTTTTGTAATACAACTTTAGGTATTTTTTTAACGTAAATAATAGATCAAATTGAAGACTGGATGATCTGTGTTCAATACAGGAGGAAAGCAAACTTTAGCATGCTTTCTGGTCACGCGCCTCTATCGATCAGTACACTTGAAGTTACCCTCGTTCAAGATGGCCGTACTTCTTCATTACACAAAGGAAACACCTCAACCAATTTCTAAAGACCGTTGACATCCAGTGGAAGCGGTAGGAACTGCAAGAAGGTCCCTTAGAAATCTGGATTCCCAATGAAAACCCATTTTGAAGCGAGTGACCCCCCCCCCAATTTTTTTTAGAAACTTCAGAGTGTTTTCTATCCAAATCTACTACTAATATGCATATCGTATCTTCTGGGGATGAGTTGCAGGCAGTTGAATTTGGGCATGCATTTCATCTGGATGTGAAAATACTGTCACCAAGAAGTTAAAGAACAACTCCTACACTTATAACATTTTAGCAGTTATTATGAAGTATTTAGTGAAGTCCTACACAATTTATCATTTTATGATTATCTATTCACTTTAGTGATGCGCAAAACCTGAAATTGCTACTCAGTGATGTTTCAAGTAGGATCCCTGAGATGACTAATGCAATACATTTGTGTAAACTATCTACACAAAATACTCTGTCAAAATGGAAGAAATATTCTAACATTTGTAAGAGAAATCATGAAAAATTAAAGCTAATATGCTGTATCTTCATCAGATAACCATTCAAACCCCTGAGTTAATACATGTTAGAATCACTATTGGCAGTGATTACAGCTGGGAGTCTTTCCAGGTAGTAGCTTTCCACACCTGTATTGTGCAACATTTGCCCATTATTCTGTTAAATTCTTCAACCTCTGTCAAATTTGTTGTTGGTCATTGTAATACAACCATTTTCAGGTCTTTCCATAGATTTTCAAGTGAATTTAAGTCAACACTGTAACTATGCCACTCAGGAACATTGGTTAGCAACTTCAGTGTAGATTTGGCCTTGTGTTTGAGGTTATTGTCCCGCTGAAAGGTGAATTAATCTGTGTATGGTGGAAAGCAGACTGAACCAGGTTTTCCTCTAGGATTTTGCCTGTGCTTAGCTCCATTCCGTTTCTTTTTTATCCTGAAAAATTCTTCAATCCTTAACGATTACAGTCATACCCATAACATGATGCAGCCATTGCTGTGCTTGAAAGTAATAGGAGTGGTACTCGGTAATTTATTGTATTGGGTTTGCGCCAAACATAACACTTTGTTCAGAACAAAATATTTAATGCTTTGCCACATTTTTTGCAGTATTACTTTAGTGCCTTGTTGCAACAGGAGGCATATTTTGGAATATAGTGAAACACAGTTTAGCCTTTTGTTAATCACCCTGTCATCTCAGATTTTGAAATTATGCTTTACAGCCAAAGCAAGACAAGCGTTTGTGTAAGTTTATCGATAGCCTAGCATAGCATTATGTCCAGCTAGCAGCAGGAAGCTTGGTCACGAAAATCAGAAAAGCAATCAAATTAACCGTTTACCTTTGAGCTTCGGATGTTTTCACTCACGTGACTCCCAGTTAGACAGCAAATGTTCCTTTTGTTCCATAAAGATGATTTTTTATACCCAAAAGCTCTGTTTGTTGGTCACGTTATGTTCAGAAATCCACCGGAAATAGCGGTCACGACAACGCCGGGAAAAAATACAAATTATATCCATAATATCGACAAACATGGCAAACATTTTTTATAATCAATCCTCAAGGTGTTTTTCAAATATCTATTAGATAATATATCAACCGGGACAATTGGCTTTTCAGTAGGAGCGAGAGGAAAAAATGACTCCCTCTGTCTTTTACGCAAGAATCACTGAGAGCCCTCAGCTGGCCACTTACGCAATGTAGTCGTTTACGCTCATTCTTCAACATAAAATGCTGTAGACACCTTAGGGGATACGTAGAAAAAGGAATCTGGTTGATATCCCTTTCAATGGCCAATAGGGGTGCATAGGAACACAACAGTTTCAAAATAAGAGGCGCTTCCTGATTGGGTTTTCCTCAGGTTTTCACCTGCAATATCAGTTATGTTATACTCACAGACAATATTTTGACAGTTTTGGAAACTTTAGAGTGTTTTCTGTCCGATGCTGTCAATTATATGCATATTTTAGCATCTGGTCCTGAGAAATAGGCGGTTTACTTTGAGGTTAACCTCTTGAAGCTAGGGGGCACTATTTTTATTTTTGGAAAAATAACATTCTCAAAGTAAACCGCCTATTTCTCAGGACCAGATGCTAGAATGCTAGACATGAAGGTCAGTCAATACAGAACATTTCAAGAACTTGGAAAGTTTCTTAGCGCATTATGGGTTATTGCGACTGCACTATGATGAAACCTGCTCTCATGAGGAATGCCACAGAAAGGAAGACCGAGTTACCTCTGCTGCAGAGGATAAGTTCTCTGGAGTTACTACCCTCAGAAATCGGCAATTAAATGCACCTCAGATTGCAGCCAAAGTAAATGCTTCACAGAGTTCAAGTAACAGACACATCTCAACATCAACTGTTCAGAGAAGACTGCATGAACCAGGCCTTCATGGTCAAATTGCTGCAAAGAAACTACCACTAAAGGGCACCAATAAGAAGAGGAGACTTGCTTGGGCCAAGAAATATGAGTAATGAACATTAGACTGGTGGAAATCTGTTCATTGGTCTGATCAGTCCAAATTTGAGATTTTTTGTTCCAACCGCCATGTCTTTTGTGAGACGCAGAGTAGGTAAACGGATGATCTCCGCCTATGTTGTTCCCACTGTGAAGCATGGAGGAGGAGGTGTGATGGTGTGGGGGTACTTTGCTGGTGACACTTGGTGATTTATTTAGAATTCAAGGCACACTTAACGAACATGGCTGTCATCAAGGCAAAGGATGGCTACTTTGAAGAATCTAAAATATAAAATGTATTTCAATTTAACACTTTTGTCTTCACTATTATTATTTTTTACTATTTTCTACATTGAAGAATAATGAAAAACCTTTGAATGAGTAGGTGTGTCCAAACTTTTGACTGGTACTGTATTTTTGTCCTATTTCACACTTAGGGTCGGGCGACATACAGAATTTAATACAGTTTCTATTCCATATCGGGTTATATGTGATTAATATTAAGTCCATGCAACTTATGTGACTTAAGAATTTTTTTACTCCAGAACTTATTTTGGCTTGCCAAAGAAGGGGCTGAGTTCTTATTGACTCATGACATTTCAGCTTTTAAAATTTAATTAGTAAAATATTCTAAAAACAGAATTCCACTTCGACCATTATGGGGTATTGTGTGCAGGCCAGTGACAAAAAATCTAAATGAAAACCATTTTAAATTCAGGTTTTAACAACAATGTGCAAGTTTAAGGGGTGTGAATACTTTCTGAAGGCACTTTATGCTCCTCTGGTTGTCTTTGTCTAATAACATCTGTAAATATTTTAAATAGATGCTCAACGACCTATATAATGCTATTATTGTCCTCTTCAATATTTTTCTGTTCAAGTTTCAAACGCCCATGATTCTTTTCAGCAAAACCACTCCCACCATCACCGAGTGAAGTTGCAGCTCTGGCAGCCATTGTGCCCTTTCCAAATAGCCTAATATTATCGTATTGAATCACTTGTAATTTCTGGATTTTCTGATCTAAATTTGTGACCCACGTGAATCATGCAGATCCGTCATAAAGTATCTTGAGCTTTTTTTTGGGTTGTCTGGGATTCTTGAAGTTTTTATTTTTCTATTCTGTTTTATTTTTTGGTGATTTTTCAATGCCAGCCCCCCTGTTTCGCATAGTAAGAAGTGTTGATAGACCTTAGCATGTGCACGAGCTGGCCGGGCGGCAGGCTCTTGCTTGAGTGATTAACAAGAAGGAAAAAATAATTGGCGCCAGGTTGTCTTATCACCTGCTGCTGCGGCTAGCTTACCACATTTTGACCAGTGAGGTGAATGTTGACAAATACAATTAATCCGGAAAGTATTTGCACCCCTTGACTTTATCCACATTTTGTTACGTTACAACCTTATTCTAAGATTGATGAGAACTTAAATTTATTTAATCCATCTACACACAATACCCTGCAATGACAAAGCGAATACAGGTTTTTAGATATTTCTGCTAATTTATAACAAATTTAAAAAAGGATACCTTATTTACGTAAATATTCAGACTTTGCTACGAGACTCGAATTTGTATTTATTTAATTTTTTATTTCTGTTATTTTACCAGGTATGTTGACTGAGAACACATTCTCATTTACAGCAACGACCTGGGGAATAGTTACAGGGGAGAGGAGGGGGATGAATGAACCAATTGTAAACTGAGGATTATTAGGTGACCGTGATGGTTTGAGGGCCAGATTGGGAATTTAGCCAGGATACCGGGGTTAACACCTCTACTCTTATGATTAGTGCCATGGGATCTTTAATGACATCAGAGAGTCAGGACACCCATTTAACGTCCCATCCGAAAGACTGCACCCTACACAGGGCAGGGGCATTGGGATATTGTTTTTGACCAGAGGAAAGAGTGCCTCCTACTGGCCCTCCAACACCACTTCCAGCAGCTTCCAGCAGTCTCCCATCCAGGGACTGACCAGGACCAACCCTGCTTAGCTTCAGAAGCAAGCCAGCAGTGGTATGCAGGGTGGTATGCTGAATTTGAGCTCCGGTGCATCCTGTTTCCATTGATCATCCTTGAGATGTTTCTACAACTTTATTGGAGTCCACCTGTGGTAAATTTGAATTGATTTGGAAATGCACACACCTGTCTATAAAAGGTCCCACAGGTGACAGTGCATGTCAGAACAAAAGCCAAGCCATGAGGTCAAATAAATTGTCCGTAGAGCTCCGAGACAGGATTGTGTCGAGGCACAGTTCTGGGGAAGGGTACCAAAACATTTCTGCAGCGTTGAAGGTACCCCAGAACACAGTGGTCTCCATCATTCTTAAATTGAAGAAGTTTGGAGCCACCAAGACTTCCTAGAGTTGGCTGCCCGGCCAAACTGAGGAATTGGGGGAGAAGGGCCTTGGTCACCTCCTTGACCAAGAACCCGATGGTCACTAACAGAGCTTTGGAGTTCCTCTGTGGAGATGGGAGAACCTTCCAGAAGGACAACCATCTGCAGCACTCCACCAATCAGTGTCGCCAGACGGAAGCCACTCCTCAGTAAAAGGCACATGACAGCCCACTTGGAGTTTGCCAAAAGTCACCTAAATAACTCTGACCATGAGAAACAACATTCTCTGGGCTGATGAAACCAATATTGTACTCTTTGGCCTGAATGCCAAGTGTCACATCTGGAGGAAACCAGGTACCGCTCATCATCTGGCCAATACAATCCTCACGCTGAAGCATGGTGGTGTCAGCATCATGCTGTGTGGATGTTTTTCAGTGGGTAAGGACTGGGAGACGAGTCAGGATCGAGGGAAAGATAAACGGAGAAAAGTACAGAGATCCTTGATGAAAATCTGCTCCAGCGCTTAGCCCCAGTCTGTGGTCCTAAGGTTCACCTTCCAACAGGACAACGACCCTAAGCTCACAGCCAAGACTGCGCAGGAGCGGCTTTGGGACAAGCCTCTGAATGTCCTTGAGTGGCCCAGCGAGAGCCCGGACTTGAAACGGATCGAAAATCTCTAGAGAGACCTGAAAATAGCTGTTCAGCAACTCTCCCCATTCGACTTGACGGAGCTTGAAGATCTGCAGAGAAGAATGGGAGAAACTCTCAAAATTAAGGTGTGCCAAATTTGTAGTGTCATACCTAAGTAGACTTGAACCTGTAATCGTTGCCAAAGGTGCTTCAACAAAGTCTTGAATAGACCGTCTGAATACTTAGTAAATGGGATATTTAAATATTTTGTGTTTCATTCATTTGCAAAAATATCTCAAACCAGTTTTTGCTTTGTCATTTGGGGTATTGTGTGTAGATTAAGGCTTTAACGTAAAAATGTTTTTCCCAATTCACAAATGGTTTCTTTCTCTGTTTTTGTGTACCGTAGTCTGTGTTAGTAAATATTCAATCTATCTTATTTGGAATGACAGTTCATCTATCGCCTGAACTGAGGTGACGTTTGCTTAGCTGGCTCTGTGTACTAACTTCTTGCGTCGAGCCATCCCGGATCCGGGATCGTGACTACAGCTTCAATCCCATTACCATAACGCAACGGTAACTATTCATGAAAATCACTAATGAAATAAATATGATAGCTCTCAAGCTTAGCCTTTTGTTAACAAAAGTCTTCTCAGATTTTCAAAAATATGCTTCTAAACCATAGCAAAACAAGCATTTGTGTAACAGCATTGATAGTTAGCATAGCATTTAGCGTTAGCATTCAGCAGGCAACATTTTCACAAAAACCAGAAAACCATTCAAATAAAATCATTTACCTTTTGAAGAACTTCTGATGTTTTCAATGAGGAGACTCTCAGTTAGATAGCAAATGTTCAGTTTTTCCTGAAAGATTATTTGTTTAGGAGAAATCGCTCCATTTTGTGCGTCACGTTTAGCTAAGAAAAAAATATGTATCCAGGATTGTGTAAATCTATCAGCAAGCTCATTCGCATAACACAACGTTAACTATTCATGAAAATCGCAAATGAAATGAAATCAATATGCTAGCTCTCAAGCTTAGCCTTTTGTTAACAACACTGTCATCTCAGATTTTCAAAAATATGCTTCTCAACCATAGCAAAACAAGCATTTGTGTAACAGTATTGATAGCTAGCGTTAGCATTTAGCGTTAGCATTTAGCGTTAGCATTCAGCAGGCAACATTTTCACAACCAGAAAACCATTCAAATAAAATAATTTACCTTTGCAGAACTTTGGATGTTTTCAATGAGGAGACTCTGTTAGATAGCAAATGTTCAGTTTTTCCTGAAAGATTATTTGTACAGGAGAAATCGGTCCGTTTTCTGTGTCATGTTTGGCTACCAAAAAACCCCGAAAATTCATTCAGCCAAACTTTCTTCCACATTAACTCCATAATATCGACTGAAACGTGGTAAACGTTGTTTAGAATCAATCCTCAAGGTGTTTTTCACATATCTCTTCATGATATATAATTCCTGGAAGTCTCCTCTCTGTCTCAATCACATGGATGAATGCGAGCAACCATTTCAACAAAGGACACCGGGCGGACACGTGGTAAATGTAGTCTCTTATGGCCAATCTTCCAATGATATGCCTACAAATACGTCACAATTCTGCAGACAACTTGGAGAAACGATAGAAAGGGCAGGCTAATTCGTGGCGCTTTCACAGCCATATAAGGAGACAATGAAAAACAGAGCGTCAAAAATCCTGCTCATTTCCTGTTTGAAGTTTCATCTTGGTTTCGCCTGTAGCATCAGTTCTGGGGCACGCACAGATAATATCTTTGCAGTTTTGGAAACGTCAGAGTGTTTTCTTTCCAAAGCTGTCAATTATATGCATAGTCGAGCATCTTTTTGTGACAAAATATTGCGCTTAAAACGGGCACGTTTTTTTATCCAATAATGAAATAGCGCCCCCATAGGTTGAAGAGGATAACGTTATCAAGCCCAGCAGACAAATGTTTTGTTCATAACCAAATGTATTATATTCAGCTTGGATTCATAAACCTGTTGAACAGCAAGTAGTAAATACTTTTTAAAACTATTGGAAGTTAGTTGCTAAACTAACAGACACAAAATATGAAATGGGTGATATGCCAGCATGCTGCGATGAGCTGATCTGGGTATGTTATTTAGCAATGACGAGGAGTGGAATGTTAGCTAAAGAGACTGGTACTCAGACTAGCGATGAGCAGGTGAACTGACTTTTGATGTTCTGTGTATGAAAGTGTGTTCAAGCTTCACAGTTCCGTTCTGGTTATGGTAGCTTTAGAAAGCATTTTTTTAGCTTTTCCTTATCAGACTGTCAACCCCTAGTGACTAAAAACGATGGGAGTAATTTAGTAAATTTATTTTTGTGCTATTGATTGAGGCCTAATAAAAAAAAATCTGAATTCAAAAACCTGTGTTCACCTGTGTTCTATTTCCCCCTTGTAGACAATAGCGGACAAAGATTAGGGAGTGATACAGCATCAGTCAATGTTGTTGCCACCAGTATGAGTAAAGTATTCATGACACAAATGTTCACATCACAACTGAAGGACATATGGCCGAAGTCAAGAATTTCTTCAAATTGAGCTGGTTGCAGGAGACTGTCCATGTTTAAGGGAACACCACATGTTTTTTTCTGGGTCAAAAGGGGGCTTTAGGTGGTGGGTGTGGCAATGAATGCGATTGGCCGACAGCGCAGCTATATTTTAGAGGCCCCCCCATCTTGGCTCTGTAGAGAACATTTTAAGCCAATTTCCTGCAATTCAGCAAATTTCTCCATGGAGCTGATCCATTTTTTTCAGTTTTAAAGCACATTTTCTGTTAATTTTGCCATGTAGATGTGAGAATGTTGCAGTTTTTAAGGTAGTTTCCTGGAATTCTATGCAGTTTGCATGGATAATGCTGTGTTCTTTTGCTCAAACATAATAACAAAATTAATACTGCTGAATTTATTGTTTTGGTAATTTTCAATTCTCCCAGAGTGTCTCACTTTTATTTTGGTGATTGTAAGTTCTCAAAGATTATATTATTCAAAAAAATATACAAGTCCATTATCTTTTCTACAAACTTAGTGTTTTTCCATTCCGTAAATGTGTGTGTGTATATAACGTAGGGGTTTGAAATGCTTAGGGGGCCCGCCCATGGGTTAAAATTGCTGAGAAATCCCTGCACCATATTACTTATTTGCTCCTGCAAAATTGCCGTTGCTGCAGTCCTTAACAGCTCATGTGAATTCCAGAGGGAGCGCTTACAGGTGCCGAAGAACCTGGTTGCAATGGTTATTGCGAGATGAGGCCAGTTGGACTCGCCCCTCATGGAGAGCTGGCCTCCTGTTGGACTCTCCCCTCTCCTCTCCCAAATATTTAGGAAGTGGCCCTGTCTTGTGTCTCTATTCCTATTAATAAAACAATATTTATTTTAAATGTCTTGTCATGGTTCCTGTGTCACATTTCATGCTACATTGCAGGAAATTGCTGTTTCAGTTGTTTAGAAAGCAAACAGTGCTTCAGCTTCATTAGCGGGACAAAGCCCATGCCGTGCCTTACACCAGGGTTTTCCAAACTCTGTCCTGGGGCCCCATGTTTTTTTTTTCCCCCTAGCACTACACAGCTGATTCAAATAATAATAATTCAATCACATCCCTGAAACCAACCGCCTTGATTCGGTCTTATGTATCAAACCTGGAAATTGTGGGGGTTTTTGTTGAAAAAATTTGACTCAGTGCTAGAAAATAGTATATTATACACTGCAGTTGAGGAACAATGGGAAAGTAATTCTCCTTTGAAAGTTGATATACTTTTAATCCCACTTTTGAGAAAATGGCCCTTGAATGTTTTGGTACACCAACTGGAGAGCTCTTTGTCTATACCCATCGAGCATCTTTCACAGCCTCTTAAGCCTTAAACCCACCCATCTCTTTAAGGATTCACATGTGAGACCATGTGGTAAGCACACACTATATCAAATAAATATACGTTTATTTGTTACATGCACAGGATACAGAAGGTGTAAACGGTACAGTGAAGTGGTTACTTGCATAGTAGCAATATCAAAAATAGTGTGTTAACGTTATAATTAGATGACGTTTACCTGACACACTTGTTTAAATTGATTGATCATGTGAAAGAAATGCTATAACCACCTCCCAGCCACATTTAGCTAAGTGGATGGGTCACTATATTGTCTAGACATGCACACATGTTCATGAAATACAATAGAGGTCCATAGTCTCCTGTCATAATCCCAACTCCTACTACTACCAATACAAACATTGTCAGTATGAATCCGCAGGTAGCTAAAGCTAACAAACTAGGTTGAATGTTAGCTAGCTAACGTAAGGCTATAACTATCAATGCAAATGGATTTCTGATTTGAATAATATTTGTAATCATTGAAAACACTTTATTTCAGATGCAGCAGGTTTAGATACTTAGCTAGCTAGCATTGCTAACATTAGCACCAAAGATACAGACTAGGATTCTGTAATGATTTGCCTGTACATTTCATAAATGTTGTTCTTCTGTTTGGACTGTTTAAGACAGTCGCTAAGATGAAAATTGTCTGTTATTGTTGCAAACACTATTATTTTGGATGTAGCAGTCCGGCTAGGAAGCATAGATACAGTAACTCTGTCTCATAGAAGGTACTCCTGTGATAAAGGCAACAATGGAATTTCAGTCATAGGCCCTATCAGGAAACAACCCCTGGTTCCTACTGCCTAGACACTTGTGTCGATTCAGAAGGATTGGATATACAGTGGGACAAAACAGTATTGTCAGCCACCAATTGTGCAAGTTCTCCCACTTAAAAAGATGAGAGAGGCCTGTAATTTTCATCATAGGTACACTTCAACTATGACAGACAAAATGAGAAAAAAAAATCACATTGTAGGATTTTTAATGAATTTATTTGCCATTTATGGTGGAAAATAAGTATTTGGTCAATAACAAAAGTTTATCTCAATACTTTGTTATATACCCTTTGTTGGCAATGACAGGTCAAACGTTTTCACAAGGTTTTCACACACTGTTGCTCGTATTTTGGCCCATTCCTCCATGCAGATCTCCTCCAGAGCAGTGATGTTTTGGGGCTGTTGCTGGGCAACACGGACTTTCAACTGGCTAGGCCACTCCAGGACCCTGAAATGCTTCTTACGAAGCCACTCCTTCGTTGCCCGGGTGGTGTGTTTGGGATCATAATGATGGGGACAATTTCAGTGAAAAACAACAAGGTTCAGAAGGATAACTTCCAAAATGAGTGTGCTACATGACATTTATCATGAAGTCACCCAGGTGTCCCACACAAGTAGCCCAAATGTACCCAAGTGGCCAAATTGGTGAAGTTATACATTTTGAATGGAATAACTATATACAAAATACCAAAATGGTATTCTAACACCCCCCCCCCCCAAAATGGAGAAAAAACATGAAAAAATATATATACATTTACAAAATAACACTTTCAATTTTTGGAAGACCCTCAGTCCTTTACACAATATTGTGCTGCTGATGCCAGGTGCCATAGCAGTCTCTTTCTGCTGTAAAGTAGAGGGTCACCAAGCATGTGGTGCAGGTGATGGGGGACTTCATTTTGCAAAGAACACAGCAACGCCTCCATGCTGTGCCCTTTTGGCCCTGAGGCACATCCATGCCTGCAGAAATAAATTTGGCAGATGAACACCACTTGTGGCAGGAGATGGATGAACCAGCTTCAGTGGGGGATGGACACCTTGGCACTGGGGGCTCCCATTCGGAGTCAGTGTCACTGAAAGAAAATGTTCAGTTAGAATAGTTTCACATATGAGCCCTGTATCAACAGGTATAATAAACAGATATACAGTGGGGCAAAAAAGTATTTGGTCAGCCACCAATTGTGCAACAAAAGTTTATCTCAATACTTTGTTATATACCATTTGTCTTCACACACTGTTCCTGGTATTTTGGCCCATTCCTCCATGCAGATCTCCTCTAGAGCAGTGACGTTTTGGGGCTGTTGCTGGGCAACAAAAATTGTGTGTACATCTGTATATCTAGACTTAGATGTAGCTCTCCCTGACTTAGTCGCCATACTGATTGATATATAAACAGCTGAAGATGCGCTTGACCAAAACAATGCTCTGTGTAACATGCGTGGCTCCTTCCGGTATGAATCTTCAATGACGAATGACCCTCTTTACGCCGGAGTTTACCACATGGGTTGGTCTTCCAACACATAAACATTAAATATTGCCGTTTACCTCAGCTCATTGGCTATCTACCCAGCTAGATTTCAAGACGATCAGTGGTCATTGGGTTAAAATACAGTCAATCAACGAAACAGCGGTCATATCGTTGGTGCACAATGATGGCATTACTTATATTTGTCTTCAAATCGGTTTCTTTCAGTCAATACGTCCCGCGAAATGACCCATCAGGTTTGGTTGTGTTACAAACAAACCAGTTGATTGCAATGAAACCAAACATGACTGGAAAAGTCACGTTTAGTGTGTGTATTTACACACACTAAAATGGAATGAGACGGAATTCACTACACAAGCGGTTCACAAAATGTTTCGTGTTAGGCTATAAAAATGGATTTTATCAAACAAAAGACCATTCATTGTGTAACAATGAGCATTGGGATTGCAAACAGAGGAAGATCGTCAAAGGTAAATTATTTATTTTATTGCAGTTTGTGATGTTGTTACGCCTGTGCTGGTTGAAATATTTTTTTTTTATGGGGCTTTGTTCTCAGATAATCGCATCATATTCTTTCGCAGTAACTCCTTGGGCGTGCATAAACGGAATACAGGAACTTAAAAATTACAAAAACAAGGAATTGTGCAGTATGACTAACAAAAACAATAAAATATCAATGTGTATCAAATCTTACTGTTGCTCATATACACCTAGTATACAAAACATTCAGGACACCTGCTCTTTCCATGACAGACTGAAAACTATCATTCCTTATTGATTGTTAATAGTTAAATCCATTTCTATCAGTGTAAATGAAGGGGAAGGAGACAGGTTAAAGAATAATTTTTAAGCCTTGAGTCAACTGAGACATGGATTTTGTATGTGTGCCATTGACGGTGAATGGGCAAGACACATGTTTTAAGTGCTTTTGAATGGGTTTTGGGTTTTTCACGCTCAACAGTTTCCTATGTGTATCAAGAATGGTCCACCACCCAAAGGACATCCAGCCAACTTTACACAACTTTGGGAAGCATTTGCGTCAACATGGGCCAGCATCCCAGTGGGGTCCCAAATGATTGACACCCTTAATAAAGATGAACAAAAACGACTGTATATAACATTCATTATTCAAATACTGACCTGTATTGTATGCTCAAAGAAATGTTCACAAATGACTCTCCATGTTGGTGGATTGTTGATGTTATGGGGCTATTTAGCTTCCACTGGTCCTGAGGCCTTTCTTAAGGTCAAATGTTTATTGTATGCTTCAATGCGCTTTGACATAAAGTCTACAAGTGTCTGGAACTCTTGGAGGGATGCGACACCATTCTTCCACGAGAAATTCCATATTTTGGGTTTTTGTTGATGGTGGTGGAAAACGCTGTCTCGGCGCCTCTTCAGTATCTCCCATAAGTGTTTCATTGAGTTGAGATCTGGTGACTGGCTGGCGCACACACACTTTGAACCCCCTATGCTCCTTTGAGATCCATCTTTCAAAGTCAATGAGATTTGTTCTTCTATGCATGGCAATGAAAATAATGGGCAACTGGGCATTTTTATACATTGCTTAATTAACTCAGGAACCACACCTGTGTGGAAGCATTTTCTTTCAATATACTTTGTATCCCTCATTAACTCAAGTGTTTTCTTTATTTTGGCAGTTACCCGTAGCTCAGTACTTTAATAATCTATTTTATTCAGTCCTTTTTGCTCATCTTTATCAATGGTTTCAATCATTGTGGACCCCACTGTATACAGTGTATAGCATCATATCTACCTAATTATTACCCTGACCCTCTGCCAAGACAGCTGTCTTCAGGATCCAGCCTATGCCCAACAGAAGAATAGCTAGATAAGCAACCAGGTCACCACCACTTTCCTCTGCACATGTTCCTCATTCCATCAAACATCTGTGATTCATAATAAGCCATTTATTTGTGCCCAGGCAATTGCTGACAGTTGACAACATTTTATAACGGAACAATGATTATATTTTTCACTCGGATGTCTCTCTACATTCAATGTTCTTTTTGGAATTACTCCTTTACTACATGTATTGCTCTATGCTGGTGCGTTATAATCATATGCTCTTATGGCTAATGGTGGCCTTTAACCTACCCCAAAAGAAAATATAAAAACTTTAAGGCAATTTTACCTCTCTTATTGAACTTCATCTTGAAATGTTAAGATTAGAGATCAAAACGTTTAATACAGTATTAGAACAAATCTGTTGCCTTTTTCTGTCAGTTCCTACATACACCTTCTCTTTCTGTCCTTCTGATTTCCAGATGCTGCGATTTCCCCTCAAAAAGATTAAACCCCTCATTTATTTTGGGCTTATTGCAATTAACCTTTAGCCATCTCGTCTGCTTCCATGCATGCACAGTATTAAACACCCATCGTTTCATGTTAACAACTATTTGCCATCTAGTCATCAAGTAGTAAAAAGGAAGTTTCACCCTTAAGGACATCTGTTTTGATATTGTTTGTGAAAGCTGCTCACCTGAGCTGGATCAAAGCCTGAGACGATAAGGCCAGAGAAAGGAGATGATGATTTTCTCTTCTTTCTTCTCTGCTCCCTTGTTCTCTTTTTCTCTGTGTGCAGCTGAACCCATGTTTGGAGGCAGGTCGTTGTGACATTTGATCAGTTGCGGATGGTGACATTTGCACACGTCATGCAGAGTGGTGGTCCCTGTGTGATATACTTAACGGGTTGCCAATAAGAACGAGGTGACTGTGTGATTGGATCCACATCAAACATGGCATTTCATGGAGAAAGTCATCCTGCTACTGAGAAGGATGTACTCTTTGAGTCAGTTAAGCTACAGGAGCAAGCGAGGCAGCAGTATGGGACTTCAACAGATGCTGACAGGATGTCACACAGATAGAAGTTGAAACAGATACCAGGTCTTCAGCTCGTTTAGATGTGAATTACTGGTTTGATAATGATCAGTATTTGTCCATGCAACTGTAATTTCTTCATTACAGCTTAGACTTGAAAATCCCAAAAAGTGCTTTGTTGTTCTGGGGCTGCATATGAAACACGTTTTTTAACCACAAAACTTTGAAAGCAGGCATTGCATGCATTAGAATTCACTCTGTACATGGAATGTCCCTGTCTACGAAACAAACAAGTGATGGAAGTTAATTCAGTTAAACTATAATTTGCTTCATAAAGACTAATATGAATTTCAGAATTAAATATAGCATGTCTTGATTTCAAACCCAACAAATAGCTATGAGCAGGTATTGTATTGACATGTAAATAGAAGAAAAGCTCTGGCCAAAACGAGATTAGTCACAGGCAAGAATGAATCTGAGGACTAGTCACTTTAGAATGAATCTGAGGACTGTTATTTATCTAATCAACTAACTATGTTTAACCTCTCTATGGTATGTGGGACGTTAGCATGTGTGGTACGCTGGCCAACATCAGGTGAGATTTGTAGAGCGCCAAATTCAAATACAGAAATACTCATAAAAATTCAGAAAAGATACAACTATTTTACATAGGTTTTAAAGATTAACTTCTTGTGAATCCAACCACAGTGTCAGATTTTTAAAAATGCTTTACGGCGAAAGCATACCTTACAATTATTTGAGCACATAGCCCAGCAGACAAATCATTACAAACAGTAACCAGCCAAGTAGAAGAGTTACGCAAGTCAGAAATAGAGATAAAATTAATCACTTACCTTTGATGATCTTCATATGTTTGCACTCAGAAGACATTAATTTATTTTACAAATGTTCATTTTGTTCGATAAAGTCTCTCTTTATATCCGAAAACCTCCATTTTGTTTGCGTGTTTTCTTCAGTAATCCACAGGCTCAAACGCAGTCACAACAGGCAGACAAAAAAATCTAAATTGTATCCGTAAACATGTCAAACGATGTTTATATTCAATCCTCAGGTTGTTTTTAGCCTAAATAATCGATCATATTTCAACCGGACAATAAAGTTGTCAATATAAAAGGTAAACAAGAAAGGCACTCTCTCGCATGAAAGAGCTCTGTGACACGGCAGGGTCCACTCATTCAGACTGCTGTTACTCCCTCATTTTTTCAGAATACAAGCCTGAAACAGTTTCTCAAGACTGTTGACATCTAGTGGAAGGCATTGGAACTGAAATTGGAGTCTTAAGTCAATGGATACTGTAATGGCATTGAATAGAAAACTACAACAAACAAAAAAATCCAATTTACTGAATGGATATTTCTTAGGTTTTCACCTGCCAAATTAGTTCTATTATAGTCAGACATTATTTTAACAGTTTTTGGAAACTTTAGAGTGTTTTCTATCCAAATCTACTAAGTAGAAGGCATTTTAATTTGGGCATGCTTTTCATCCAAAATTCCAAATGCTGCCGCCTACCCTAGAGAAGTTCATTGTTACCAGATTAAATTAATCATGTATCATTTAACTCATTAGGATCTGGGGCACCACGAGAGCGGTTCTTTAAAGACTTACCATCTCCCGAATTAAACTCTAAAAGGTCTTTACCTATCATATCTATAAACAGTCAACTTATTAATCATAACCTTGTATCATATTATCATTCTAAACAGTTGTAACCTTGCATCTGCTAAAACATGATCCTTACTTATGATTCAGTACAACACACATTGGTTTAATATTTATTTAATAGCTAATTAATGGTAACACAGGATAAAAATACACACTTACTACGTTTAAAACAGGTCCCTAGCAGACTGACAACATTATGGCTGCTTGTTACAAAAGTGATGGAGAGAGAGAGGTACAGAGACACTTAACGTTGGTACATTTAGAAACTACTCTCTCTTACAGTAGTCACATACTTTGCCCATGAACTGCCGCCTGCTTGGAGTAAGAAATCATGAATCTATTTACGTGAAATGCCTTTGTTCGCCGGATCTCTCTCGGTGGACAGGTCCACCTTGGATAGGAAGTTGTGCCTTTTCCCCGGCACGCTTGTAAAGGCTCTAATTGTCCAACCAAAATGGTCCCAACAAGTCTTCTACTGTTTTTCTTCTCTGTAGTTGTCAGGTGACTTGTGTAGTCCTGAACAGAACTACAGAGTTTATTTTCCTTCCATTAGCTCTTTCAGATTCTTTGAAGATAGGCTAGCCAGCCGTGTCGATGGTTCCCAGTGGGGTGATGAGAGTAGTGTAATATGATGGTTTGAGCAGAGTAGTAGAATGGTCCCACTTAAATTAGCTTTTGAAGATACTTTACTTAGGATAGCTAATCAGCCATACCAGTGATTGTCCGGGAGGTGAGTTTATCGTCTCTACCTCGTGTTGAGATTCAAAGTTCAGAACAATTTAAACATGCAGCTGCAGTTCAACGCTTTTGTGGTATATTATGTTAATTTCTTCTTGATTTACAACAGGACGTGAGTGGTTAATCCCCACCAGTTCCCTTCTCCCCCCTCTGCAGGTGAGAGGGTGTCTGAGTGAAGTTATTTATTGCAAACCTGATCTGACCTATTTGGATTCTCGTGGACAGTCATGACATAATGAACCCATAATGAACCCATGAATTGTGTGTATTCACCTTTCTGAATGCTGCTCTAACTGGGTGGTGTAATATACTGAAGTCTGTTTTCATTCCTCCAAAGATAGTCAAATATGACATGCCATCAGATCACAGTGACCTTCCAATAAAACTTAAGATCTTTGACCTTCATTCAGTGGTCTCACTCAAGACTCTTCAAGGTGGAAACCTGTCATAGGTCCTCAGAATAATAGTCTGATTAATAGTCTGATTCAGCCACTGGTCTTGTAGGCCTAATCTGAGTAATAAAAAAAGTATTTTGTAATAAATACTTATACCTCGGAATTTAAAACACAATGTTAGCCCTCTTCGTTCTTGCTTTGTAAAGTGCTTGCTTATCAGCAGGAAACGGGTAGAATTGATGTGTTCTGCCACTGAATATCCCAGCTTGGTGAATCTGGTGAATCTAATTTACTGTACAGTACATGTGCAAACAGAACAGTACTGCTGAGTCAGGGTTCGGGGAAAGAACGAGGTGTGAAATGGAGGCCTAATGCGGACCATGCAGCAGGATCATGCAGGGGCACACACATGCATGCAAACGTACACACTTCATCTCAATTTACTCTGAACATCGGACTTGCTGGAATGTTTGGTGCTGCAAGAATGGCCTAAGCAGCTGCAGCCAGGGTCCAGTGCTTTCAGAAGCTGAATATCTGTCCACAATGTTTTACGATGGGAGAACTCAGATGTCTGGTCTTGTCTCATGAGGATTTATGAGTGGTTTTAGATACTTGTTTACAGTACAAGATGTCAAAGTGATCAGAATGAGAATATCTTGAGCAGATTCCAGAGGATCTATCCCTTAGGGCTAGGAATTGCCAAGGACCTCACGATACAATATTATCACGGTCCTCACAATCTATATTTATTGCGATTCCATGATCCAAACATATTGCTCACCTTATATCTGCTGCAGAGGGACGAGAGCCATGAGAAAACTTATCAGTCATGGAAATAAAAGTGCTGAAAACAAATTGGGTACCTATTTAAAAATAATATCCCGACATGTAACTGTATCAATTTTGTCCCCCGTCACTACTACCCATATGCTTTAGTCATATAGTCAGACTCCAGAGTGGAGGTTAGCTGTGCTCTAGCTGAGAGAACACAATGTCCTGCAGAACATGGCTATAACAGGCACAGCAGAGGAAAGGAATCTCATGTTGAAATCACTTAACTACACAGGCGGTTGTAATGCAATTCTGTCCTGGTGCGTGTGTTCTCTGTATGATCTGGACTACTTTGGTGCTATGTTGTATTGACAGGACACGTATGCTATGAGGAGTTAAAATGCACAGGAATGAAACACTGTCCTTTCAGTTCAATCTGGAACCAGGTATGAGGTCTGAGCATAAATATTTTGTGCTTTTTGTTTCTCTCAGATCCATTGTTTCGCTATAACAACCCTGAAATTGCGATTCCATACTCTTGGTTTTACATTCTCTGGAGTTTGTTCTCAGTTATGTTATTGTATTTTTTACCCCCCCAATATTTTGTTTTTGTTCTGCTGAACTGAAACCATCTGTTTTGGCCCTCTACTTGAATCCCTTCTGCAAACTTCATCCATTAGCTTTGTCTGCCTAAATCGCCCAGTGTTTTGATGAGTTTATTTCACCAGCACAAACTTGTGATTTGATTTGAGTTATCATTTGACCGACTCTGCGTAGGCTGATAAGCTCTCGGAGAGGCCTTTTTATGGAGTTCTCCCTCGTCAGTTGAAATATCATATTAGTAAAACCCTGAGTGTCTTTGTCTTTTGCTATTCAAAACATAAATCTCGTCCCATGACACACTGTCCTTCCCCTTCACTGCAACTGGATATTGGGCTGTTCTGAACAATGTACACAGAGAGGGCCCCTATATTCTAACTCCCACCAGGACCTTACATTAACATTGTCTCTCTTCCAGAGCGCATGTCTCTAGTTATGATATACAGCGCATTCGGAAAGTATTCAGACCCGTTTACTTTTTCACATTTTGTTACATTAAGGCCTTATTCTAAAATGTATTAATTTGTTTTCCCCCCTCATCAATCTACACACAATACCTCATAATGGCAAAGCAAAAACAGGTTTTTAGAAATGTTTGCAAATGTATTAAAAATGTAAAACTGATATCACATTTACATAAGTATTCAGACCCTTTACTCAGTGCTTTGTTGAAGTACCTTTGGCAGCGGTTACAGCCTTGGGTCTTCTTGGGTATGACGCTACAAGCTTGGCACACCTGTATTTGGGAAGTTTCTACCATTCATCTCTGCAGATCCTTGTCAAGCTCTGTCAGGTTGGATGGGAGCGTCGCTTCAGAGCTATTTTCTGATCTCTCCAGAGATGTTCAATCGGGCTCAAGTCCGGGCTCTGGAATGGCTTCCGTCTGGCTACTCTACCATAAAGGCCTGATTGGTGGAGTGCTGCAGAGATGGTTGTCCTTCTGGAAGGTTCTCCCATCTCCACAGAGGAACTCTGGAGCTCTGTCAGAGGGACCATTGGGTTCTTGGTCCCCTCCCTGACCAAGGCCCTTCTGTCCTGATTGCTCAGTTTGGCCGGCTGGCCAGCTCTAGGCCAGCTCTTCTTTCATCTAAGTGCTGCAGACATTTTTTGGTACCTTCCCCAGATCTGTGCCTCGACACAATCCTGTCTCGGAGCTCTACAGACAATTCCTTTGACCTCAAGGCTTGGTTTTGTTCTGACATGCACTGTGAACTGTGGGACCTTATATAGATAGGTGTGTGCTTTTCCAAATGATTTCCAATCGATTGAATTTACTATAGGTAGACTCAATTTGTGGAAACATCTCAAGGTTGATCAATGGAAACAGGATGCACCTGAGCTTAATTTTGAGTCTCATATCAAAGGGTCTGAATACTTATGTAAATGAGCTATTTCTGTTTTTTATTTTTAATACATTTGCAAAAATGTCCTAAACCTGTTTTCGCTTTGTCATTATGGGTTATTGTGTGTATATTGATGAAGAAAAAAATGTAATTTAATTCATTTTAGAATAAGGCTACTTTCCAAATTCACTGTAACAAGAAAATACGTAGGGAGGAGTTTGTATGATAGGTGCGTTGATTTATCTGACTTAAACCACACTAGTTTCTCAATGTGTTTGGATGTGGGGTTTTCTTTGAGTGTTAAATGGAATCTAAATGCAGGTCTCCGGCTATGCAATGTTCAGAAACAGGATATGTCTGCCTGGGTGTGAGACTGTGTATGTGCATGTCTGTACTCTTTGTGCCTGTCCTGGTTTCTCACCCCACCTTCTCTTCTGTCTTGCAGGGAAGCAGCATAACAGTGAGTTCTCCCGCCTTATCGCACAGGTCCGGGGTCGCCTGGAGACTGCGAGGACGAGGGAGATAAAGCAGGAAGTGAGGGATGAGGGAGGAGAGGAGGACCAGGGAGTGGGCTCCAGCTCTGCAGGTACCACCGTAACCCTTATTAGCATGCCGAGGGAATGAAAGAGGAGGGTTAACACTGTCACCACAGGTGATCTTACAGCCCCCAGCCTTCTCAGCAGAGCTCAGTCAATAAGCTTTAATCTATCTTCTTTATTAGGAGGTAGCTTATTCGAACCTCTATGACCCCAGCCAGCCCTCTTATATTGGCTCTGATCCGTGTTCTGAAATAGTGATGTCTCAATGTGGGCATTAGTCATACCCCTTTAAAGATGCATGATAAAATGGCGCCGAAGAGGATGGCAGACGTTTTTCATGCCCATAATCAATTGTGCTATTTTTTTTTTTTTTTTACGTTGTTTGTAACTTCTGTTTTAACTTATTTCGTACATAATGTTGCTGCTACCGTCTCTTATGACCCGAAAAGGATATCAGAACTGGGATTACTCACCATGGACTGGAAGAAGCTTTTTCCTTTAACGAGTCCGACGAGAAAGATATACTGCTCTCACAGATCCATGTCATTTGTGTGAAGAAAAGACGGAGGAAAAGAGGACGCAGATAAGGCTGCCTTTTGAGAATCCGTAGGCGAGCAAGTAAACTCCCATTGCCATCAATTGTACTTGCTAACATGCAATCATTGGAAAATAAAATGGATGACCTTTAGGTTTCAGGTAGCCTACCAACGGGACAATTAGAACTGTAATATCCTATGTTTCACCGAGCCGTGGTGAACGACGACACGGAAAATATAGCGTTGGAGGGATATTCAATGCACTGGCAGAACAGCGAAGCTACGTCTGGTAAGACGAGGGGTGGGGGTGTGTGTCTTTGTCAATAACAGCTGGTGCGTGATGTCTAATATTGTAGAGTACCTTATGATAAGCCGTGGACCACACTAGCTACCAAGAGATTTATCATCTATATTATTCGTAGCCGTCTATTTACCACCACAGACCGATGCTGGCGCTAAGAGCATACTCAACCAACTCTATAAGGCCATAAGCAAACAAGAAAATGCTCACCCAGAAGCGGAGCTCCTAGTGGCCAGGGACTTTAATGCAGGCAAACATAAATCAGTTTTACCATTTTTTTACCAGCATGTCACATGTGCAACCAGTGGAGAAAAAAACTCTAGACCACCTTTACTCCACACACAGAGATGCATACAAAGTTCTTCACCGCCCTCCATTTGGCAAATCTGACCATAATTCTGTACTCCTGATTCCAGCTTACAAGCGAAAACTAAAGCAGTAGTACCAGTGACTCGCTCAATACGGTAGTGGTCAGATGGCGCAGATGCTACGCACAAGACTGTTTTGCTAGCACAGACTGGAATATGTTCCGGGAGTCATCCAATGGCATTGAGGAGTATACCACCTCAGTCATCGGCTTCATCAATAAGTGCATCGAAGACATCATCCCCACAGTACGTACATATCCCAACCAGAAGCCATGGATTACATCAAGCTAAAGGCTAGAGCTCTGCATCGAGCTAAAAGCTAGAGCTGCCGCTGTCAAGGAGTGGGACACAAAAATGATGCATGCACGAGAGCACCAGCTGTTCTGGATGACTTTGTGATAACTCTCGGTAGCCGATGTGAGAAAGACCTTTAAACAGGTAAACATTCACAAGGCCGTGGGGCCAGATGGATTACCAGGACGTGTTCTGAAAGCATGCGTGGACCAACTGGCAAGTGTCTTCACTGACATTTTCAACCTCTCCCTGACCGAGTCTGTAATACCTACAAGTTTCAAGCAGACCACCATAGTCCCTGTGCCCAAGGAAGCGAAGGTAACCTGCCTAAATGATTAACGGCCCATAGCACTCACGTCGGTAGCCATGAATTGATTTGTAAGGTTGGTCATGGGTCACATCAACAGCATCCTCCTGGATACCCTAGATCCACTCCAATTCGCATACCGCCCCAACAGATCCACAGATGACGCAATCTCAATCGCACTCCACACTGCCCTTTCCCACCCGTACAAAAGGAACACCTATGTGAGAATGCTATTCATTGACTACAGCTCAGCGTTCAACACCATAGTGCCCACGAAGCTCATCACTAAGCTAAAGACCCTGGGACTAAACACCTCCCTCTGCAACTGGATCCTGGACTCCCTGATGGGCCACCCCAGGTGGTTAGGGATGGCAACAACACATCTACCATGTTGATCCTTAACACGGGGGCCCCTCAGGGGTGTGTACTTAGTCCCCTCCTGTACTCCTTGTTCACCCACGACTGCGTGGCCAAACATGACTCCAACACCATCATTAAGTTTGCTGACGACACAACAGTGGTAAGTCTATAGGGAGGAGGTCAGTGAATTGGCAGTGTGGTGCCAGGACAAACATCTCTCCCTCAATGTGAGCAAGACAAGGGAGCTGATCGTGGGCAACAGGAAAAGGTGGACTGAACAGGCCCCCATTAACATCAACGGGGCTGTAGTGGAGCGGGTCGAGAGTTTCAAGTTCCTTTAGTGTCCACATCACCAACGATCTATCATGGTCCAAACACACAAAGACAGTTGTGAAGAGGGCACGACAAAACCTTTTTCCCCTCAGACGACTGAAAAGATTTGACATGGACCCCAGATCCTCAAAAAGCATCCTGACCGGTTGGGTCACCGCCTGGTATGGCAACTGCTTGGCATTTGACTAGTAAAAATTCCCTGTCTTAGGTCAGTTAGGATCACCACTTTGTTGTAAAAATGTGGAATGTCAGAATAATAGTAATTTCTTTCATCACATTCCCAGTGGGTCAGAAGTTTACATACACTCAATTAGTATTTGGTAGCATTGCCTTTAAATTGTTTAACTAAGATCAAACGTTTCGGGTATCCTTCCACAAGCTTCCCACAATAAGTTGGGTGAATTTTGGCCCATTCTTCCTGACAGAGCTGGTGTATCTGAGTCAGGTTTGTAGGCCTCCTTGCTCGCCTACACCTTTTCAGTTCTGCCTACACATTTTCTAGAGGATTGAGGTCAGGGCTTTGTGATGTCCACTCCAATACCTTGACTTTGTTGCCCTTAAGCCATTTTACCAAAACTTTGGAAGTATGCTTGGGGTCATTGTCCATTTGGAAGACCATTTGCAACCAAGCTTTAACTTCCTGACTGATGTCTTGAGATATTGCTTCAATATATCCACATCATTTTCCATCCTCATGATGCCATTTATTATGTGAAGTGCACCAGTCCCTCCTGCAGCAAAGCACCCCCACAACATGATGAAGCCACCCCCGCGCTTCACGGTTGGGATGGTGTTCTTCGGCTTGCAAGCTTCCCCCGTTTTCCTCCAAACATAACAATGGTCATTTTGGCCAAACAGTTCTATTTTTGTTTAATCAGAACAGAGGACATTTCTACAAAAGTACGATATTTTTCCCCATGTGCAGTTGCAAACCATAGTCTGACTTTTTTATGGTGGTTTTGGAGCAGTGGCTTCTTCCTTGCTGAGTGGCGTTTCAGGTTATGTCGATATAGGAATCGTTTTACTGTGGATATAGATACTTTTGTACCTGTTTCCTCCTGCATCTTCACAAGGTTCTTTGCTGCTGTTCTGGGATTGATTTGCACTTTTCGCACCAAAGTACGTTCATCTCTAGGAGAAAGAACGCTTCTCCTTCCTGAGTGGTATGACGACTATGTGGTCCCATGGTGTTTATACTTGCGTACTATTGTTTGTACAGATGAACGTGGCACCTTCATGCGTTTGGACGTTGCTCACAAGGATGAACCAGAATTGTGGAGGTCTACATTTTTTTTTCTGAGGTCTTGGCTGATTTCTTTTTATTTACCCATGATGTCAAGCAAAGAGGCACTGAGTTTGAAGGTAGGCCTTTAAATACATCCACATTTACATCTCCAATTGACTCAAATGATGTCAATTAGCTTTAAAGCCATAAGCTTTCAGAAGCTTTAAAGCCATAGAAGCTTTAAAGCCATAATGCAATTTTCTTGAATTTTCCAAGCTGGATAAATACACAGTCAACTTGTAAACTTCTGACTCACTGGAATTGTGATACAGTGAATTATAAGTGAAATAATCTGTCTGTAAACAAATGTTGGAAAAAACGTCTTGTGTCATGCACAAAGTCGATGTCCTAACCGACTTGCCAAAACTGTAGTTTGTTAACAAGATATTTGTGGAGTGGTTGAAAAACGAGTTTTAATCACTCCAACCTAAGTGTATGTAAACTTCGGACTTCAACTGTATAATAGACGGTGTCAGAGGAAAGCTCATAAATTGTCAGACACTCCAGTCACCCAAGTCTCTGCTACCGCACGGCAAGCGGTAACGGAGTGCCAAGTCTAGGACCAAAAGGCTCCCTAACAGCTTCTGCCCCCAAGACATAAGACTGCTGAAAAATTCATCAAATGGCCACCGGACTATTACATTGACCCCCCCCCCCCATTTGTTTTGTACACTGCTGCTACTAGCTGTTTATCATCTATGCATAGTGACTTCACCCTTACCTACATGTACAAATTACCTCTAACCTGTACCCCCGCACACTGACTCGGTACCGGTATCCCCTGTATATATCCTCATTATTGTTTTGTTATTGTGTTAGTTTTTTATTATTTTTTACTGTATTTTATTTGGTAAATACTTTCTTAACTCTTCTTGAACTGTACTGTTGGTTAAGGGCTTGTAAGTAAGTATTTCGCTCTAAGGTCTACACTTGTTGTATTCGGCGCATGTGACAAAGTTTGATTTGATTTGACACCACCATACCCATGCCATCTTTCTCATGTGATGCAGGGAATTACAGCCCCAGAGTACAATTAATTATGAAAGACAATACACACACTCTTACCTCTGCATGTGTTGTTCATCTTTGCACATAAGCAAAAAAATAAACAAATGCATTGCATAACATTTGGGAACATATTTCCACGTGATTTATTATGTATATTATTTTTTGCTGACATGCAACACACCCACGAGCTCTATTGGGATTCATGCCCTGTATGTCTTGAAAAAGGTCACACTTGGTGACAAAGTGATGGTGCCTATTAACTTTCAGTGGAAGGCAAGACCAAACAGCAAGCTTGCGCCGAAGTGTTTGAAGCTAGTGGAGCTAGTCAAACAGAGCATGAACAGGGCAGGCTTCAAGTTGCAAATTATTGGCGATATGGCAGCAACATTGACTAATCGCAGCTCGCTATAGCTTACAGCCTGTGTTGGATTTGCTGTTGATACCTAGCACTACCTAGCATGCTGTTGGCTTGCTCCTTTAAAAAAAAAACACCCACATGGCGATCAACTGTTGCCAAATAAAGTATTTAATATTTTTCCATGGAAATCCCCCATCATAGACCGAAACATCAGTACATGCAGAGGTAATCATATTCAAAATGCATTAGTCACACTTCAAAATTCAGCCACATATAGAATATCATTAACTGCTGGTCATGAACCTTCTGCCCTCTGCCTAGAAGACACAGTGGTGTGTTTGTGGTTAAAAGTATTCCCCATTACTTTGGGGAAATATCTATGAGATAAGGTATAATTTAACATGAATGACTTTAGCATCTATCACACAGTCTGTTCAAATCATGTTTACATGGTTAAAATAGGACCGATCCAGATTATAAACCATGACATGGATTTCAAGCAAAGTGTCCTAGCACAGATTTCTCATAGCTCATTTTCACCACTAAATGATTTTATACCAGTTTTATGATCATGTGTACAGTCCATGTTATTTTCCCTCCTTCCTGTAGATAGGGCAGCACAACAGGAACAGAGTGATCCCAGCCCCAGTGACTCAGAGGCCTGCTGCGTATTGATGACATCACCTGTGGAGGAGCCCTCTGAGAAGCAGCAGCAGCCTTCTGTTGTAGCAGTCATCTCCAGGTCACCCAGCCCATGTCTCAGTGAGGTGTCCATCAGCAGGTGAGGGAGCCCAGGAGACGGCAGAATTGAGTAAGGTGAAGTTGCCCGGAGACGCTTATCTTGGGTCAGTTTTGCGTTTTTCCCACTAATGGTTAAGGTTAGGCTTGGGGAAGGGTATAGGGCTGTTGCGAGGACCATATTAGTCACTATTGTCCCTGTAATCACTCTGACATCATTGCAAATGTAATCAAAAATCTAATCAAACACTTCATGAGAGCCCATGAGCAACATTTCTATAGACTATGAAATTGCTTGAGAAAACAGTGATGGCCTCTATTAAAAAGAGGAGGATTTCATCAGCTTTCTATAGGCTAGGGCAACTGTATTGATTTCTGAACATTCCTAATATTAAGCAAATATTAAGCACATTGCTTATCTTTACGACAGGTGTATAACCTACCTGGCTGGCATGACAATTAACCACAGGAAAAGTGTCTTCCATTTGCTATTGTAAGTCCAGATGACAGGCATTTTTTCCCTGCCCCTGTTTCGAGACAGGTGCATGATAATCAAAACGAATTTCACACGTTAAATAAAACTTTATTTGTCACATGCGCCAAATACAACAGGTGTCTACACCTTACTGTGAAATGCTTACTTACAAGCCCTTAACCAACAGTGCAGTTCAAGAAAGAGTAAAAATAATACAAAAGTAACACAATAATATAGCAATAACGAGGCTATATACAGGGGGGTACCGGTACCGAGTCAATGTGCGGGGGTACAGGTTAGTCAAGGTAATTAGTACATGTAGGTAGGGGTGAAGTGACTATACATACATTATTTAGTATATGTAAAGTCAAGATTAAATCAAGAATAGTCTGATGGGTGACTATTAGCTTATCACTTGAAGCCCAGTTTAAGGCAAGAAACAATGCCTATTTTTAAAAAAAAATTTTTTTTTTTAGAATCATAGTCACGCACTTCATGTAGCCTAGCCCATAGGCCTATATGTTTTGATACGGTTTGTATCACAACTAAAGTGGCCAAATAACTTAAAATTAAGCACATTAATCCCCTTTACAAGGGGTGTAGAGCTTAACTGGCATACATAAGCAGCACATGAGTTTCAAGTTTGGAGAAGATCATTTTTACCATAAAAATGCACCTTTATAATAAAAGCGTTACATGCATATTCACATTTGTGGTCAATTTTGATAATGGTGTTTTCCCACTAATGGAACATTTGCCCTTATAGTCAGTCTACTGTCGTGTGCGCATTGCTGTGCTTATAATGTGAAGAAATAGCCTAATAGTTTATCAACATTTTTAAGCTAAATGTTCTGATCTGTTGCGTCAGCCTCATTGCGTAAAAAAGTTTTTTTGATGGTAGTGGTTGTATTAATTTGATATCTATCACATCCCACAACTGTCCCAGACTATGGAATATTTATTTCTCGCACAGAATATAATAGGAACAACTTTTATACTATGAGGGATAGTAGACGTAGACTAGTGCTTTTGCTGTTAGTTAGGCCTACTCATCTTGTTGGCTGACGAAAAGTAAATGTGGACAGTTCTTCCAATATCTTCATTATGCACCTAGGAATTGGATAAAGACACGCGCAATTGCGTCCCCGATGTCTGTCTTCACTTGTAGCCTGTGAGTGAGAAGTGCTTTGGAGTAGGTAGCACTCCGGGAGAAGGGCTGCAAAAGGCATGGATTTCTTTTTTCCAGTGCATTATGGCCACACAAAGAGGATGCCCCTGGGAAATGTGAGGCATTATCAAGTGCTTCTCTAGTTGTGAATGAGAGACTGAGGAAGTGTGTACAGCAGGTGCAAAAAACAAAGCGGAGCTCATGCCTTACAATGTATTAAAAATCAAAACATATAGCCCAACGTTTGTAGAACATTGCATTAATAACGCTTAATTAAGCATATAGGAGTACCTAATTCTTTCTTTCCGCTCAACACAGAAAAGCCGCATGTGTGCACTCCCTCAAATCGTTTGAGAAAATATCCTTTCTATTTTATTCAGCTTTGTTCAATTGTATTCTTCATACTATAAAATAATATAAAATAATGCCACTAAGAAAATTTTGTCTGCTAAATAATCTAGTGTAGCCCACAGCCATATGGCATAGCCAGGTCTGGACCTTTGATTTGATTTGATTTTAACATAAGGTCAACTCAAAGTATGCTATTCTGTTCTTCTGAAATAGACTACATTTTCTTCATATCATGTTTCGTTAGACCTGTCTAAAGTAAATAATGGATTTATTTTGAAGGTGTAGACTATTACATGGATTTATTCGACTTTTCAAAATGTACTCTTAACGGTCAAAAGTTTTAGAACACCTACTCATTCAAGGGTTTTCTTTATTTTTACTATATATATATATATTCAAATAGCCACCATTTGCCTTGACAGCTTTGCACACTCTTGGCAGTCTCTCAACCAGCTTCATGAGGTAGTCACCTGTGTAGAAGCCAAGAGATGCTAAATGTGTTTATGTTAATTAACGGCCAATTACCGTGAGACCGATAGTTATTTGCTTGGCAATCACCAGCTGTCGAAATTTCGTGACCGCCACAGTCCTAGGAGGGTATCCCGAATTTGATCCTATATCTGTACCTTGGGAAAACGTTATCCTGTGCAAGCTGAATAGCTGATGCTCCACTCCTCAACAAGCAGACATTTGACTTGTCTTTTCAGGGTTTCTCTGTGTCAATGCTTAACACTTCTCAAAACAGGAGATCTGTCCTGTGCGTAGTATTACTGAGACATTTTGTATGTAGCTAAAGTTGGACTCTCAGCAGGAGTATTTTGTTGGTGCTCACACAGAGCTAAACATGCACCTCTGGAAAGAGTTCCATCAGGATTATACACCCACACCCTGCCTACACTGTAGCCCAGAATAGTTCAAATTGACTTTACTTTTGAAAGACGATCCAACGTTGGTTAGTTGAAGACTAAAGTTACTGTACTTGTTGAACATACCACCCTGTTCAACATGTTTCATTTTTTCGTTAAATAATAAGGTTGGGGGGCTTCCCAGGTGGCACAGTGGTCTAGGGCACTGCATTGCAGTCCTAGTTGTCCCACCAGAGACTTTGGGTTCGAGCCCAGGCTCTGTTGCAGCCGGCCGCGACCGGGAGGTCCATGGGGCGACGCACAATTGGCCTAGCGTCTTCCGGGTTAGGGAGGGTTTGGCCGGTAGGGATATCCTTGTCTCATCGTGCACTAGCGACTCCTGCGGCGGGCCGGGCGCAGTGCGCGCTAACCAGGTCGCCAGGTGCATGGTGTTTCCTCCGACACATTGGTGCGGCTGGCTTCCGGGTTGGTTGCGCGCTGTGTTAAGAAGCAGTGCGGCTTGGTTGGGTTGTGTTTCGGAGCACACATGGCTTTCGACCTTCGTCTCTCCCGAGCCCGTACGGGAGTTGTAGCGATGAGACAAGATAGTAACTACTAACATTTGGATACTACGAAATTGGGGAGAAAAAGGGGGTTAAATAAAAAATAATAATAATAAGGCTGGTAGCAACATGTGGAAATCGGTTGCAGCTCAAGTCTATCTCTAAAACCCACCATGCAATGCATGCTCTGAGCATGGAGTTTGTAGTGATTGGCATTCCGGCTCTTTTGGCTCCCAAACGGCTCTTTGTATTTTTTCAAGTCAAACAGTTTGCGATAGTTTGACTATGATTGGTGTTAAAACAATTCTAATTCAATTATTGAATGAAATCATACTCTACCTTAACCACAATGTATTTAAAATGCATTGGTTTGTTATGAAAAAGAATGCTATTAAACATTTGCATTTAAAGTATAACTTTTTAATGTATATTAACAAAGTGCATATAAATCTAACCATTCAAAATAAATACAATCTGAACAGCATAATAGAATATTGCACCGTTTCAAGGAAAAATAAATTACAATTTGTAAAACTGCAGTATCCCACAAATTGAAATATATGTAAAAATGAAGGCTGCTATTACACATGTGCATGTCTTGTATGTAGGTGGCAGGCAAGTCAAGCGCAGGAGAATTAAACTTGGTATAATTGGAGTATTTTAATAACTTAAAACATAAACTCCAAAACCAAAGTCCATAATAAAATAAATGCGGGTACAAGAACCCGTCGCACAATCCATAAAACATGAACATAACAATAAACAATCTCTGAGGACATGAGGGGAAACAGAGGTTTAAATACAGAACACTTAATGAATGGGATTGGAACCAGGTGTGTAAGAAGACCATACAAAACCAAACATAGATCAATGATGGCTAGAAGACCGGTGACGTCGACCGCCGAGCACCAACAAGGAGAGGCATCGACTTCGACAGAAGTCGTGACAGTAACCCCCCCCGACGCCGGCCTCGGGGAGGACGAGGCGCAGGGCGATCTGGATGGAGACTGGAACTCTCGTAGCAGGGAAGGATCTAACACGTCCTCCACCGGAACCCAGAATCTCTCCTCCGGACAGTACCACTCCCATTACTAGTTAATGAAGCTGCCAGTTGAGGACTTGTGAGGTGTCTGTATCTCAAACTAAACACTCTAATGTACTTATCCTCTTGCTCAGTTGTGCACTGGAGCCTCCTACTATTCTGGTTAGCGCTAGTTTGGAGTAGTACACAGCGTTGTACGAGATCTTCAATTTCTTGCATTTCTTAGAACAAGAACTGTAGTCGAACCCACAAATGATGATGTTCCAGATACTCAACTAGTCTAAAGAAGACCATTTTTATTTCTTCTTTAATCAGAACTACAGTTTTCAGCTGTGCTAACATAATTGCTAAAGGGTTTTCTAATGATCAATTAGCCTTTTAAAATAATACACTTGGATTAGCTAACACAACGTGCCATTGGAACACAGGAGTGATGGTTGCTGATAATGGGCCTCTGTACACCTTTGCAGATAATACATAACAAATCAGCCGTGTCCATCTAAAATAGTCATTTACAACATTAACAATGTCTGCACTGTATTTCTGATCAATTTTATGTTATTTTAATGGACAAAAAATTTGCTTTTCTTTCAAAAACAAGGACATTTCTAAGTGACCCCAAACTTTTGAACGGTAGTGTATACTTTGTTATGACGATATAGACGGATGGATGTGTTCTAGACAAGTATGGCCATACCATCTATTGGTTGATTTAGTGATCTGGAGTGCAAGTAAATGTTTTAAAATTGTTATGAAATGTCATAGTTATTCCCTTTCTCCAGTGACAAGAACGTTATTGTGATGACGCATTACAACACGATTTCCTTATTTCACAGACAAAACACTTAGTAGTTAAATCATGGTTGAAATAGTTATTTGACCTACTCATAGAACATAGACTATCACCAAATATATTGGAGTTTTTTTTTCTGAAGTGGGTTATCTCTTTAATTTATTCAACGTGGTGGGTTTTGTTGAAGTTTCCTTAGAAGTATTGCTGAGCTCTCCGCAGGTGTTGGGTGTTTTGAGTGTCTCTGAAGAGAACATTTAATGCAGTCTTCTAATCATAGAAAGGCCAGCTTAGGAGGTGAATACTAAGTGTTCTAAAAGCAGGGCCTTGTTTGGTTTTGATTTAATGTTTAGGAGAGACTCATTACTTCCAGCTTTTTGCTCATTATGGGATAAATCAGGGCTGCTCACAGCAGCTGTTAGGGATAGATTGACCCAATGTGTTTGCTTTTTTGTGGTTCTCTCCGGTTTTTCTTTCTGGTGAATCTCATTCCCTCTAGGCACAACTGTAGATTCTTCGGCTTACATTTGCTTTATTGATTTTTACTTTTAAGTTGCGCTCCCCTGACATGCATTGATTTACTTCCATGAGCAAAGAGGGGAGTAATATATCAAAGGGCATGCAAAAATAACCCCAAAACAGTCAGTAGGCATAGGCTTCAACAATTATAGCCAGATGAATTTGTATCGTAATAAGGCCATCTTAGAGCTGGAATCATTTGAACTTAGATAAGCTTCTGCAAAGTACTAGTTCCACAGTCAGTATTAAGCCCTCTGTCATTGTGTTGCAGCAGCCCTCAGTATATCTGCAGTGCATCCAGGCAGGGTCTGAGCAGTCACATCAGGACACAAGCCGCAGGGAACCCACAGGAGGGCAGAACGCCATCATGCTTGGAGGTGTATGTCCTGCAGTCACAGCAGATAAACACACCCTGATGTTCTTCACCACTACCACTCTCACTCTCTGTCTGATACCTGGTCCACAGAACATGGTACCAGCTACTGTAGGATCCTGTCAGGTCTCCCATCAGGGTTGTGGTCATGCTACACATTGCTTGACAGGGAAGTTTAGAGTGTCCCTGCCACAACGTTTGGAGACTGGAAGTTAAAATAGAAGAGGATGTGTAGATGTTGACATTTTGGCCTTAGGTAAGAGGTTATAATGAGGGCCTAACACATTCATCAAACATGGAGACAAAACCGCTTCAGTGTTGAGAGAGTAATGACTGAGTTCAAGAGCCAGCTTAAGCCAAGGACTGCCTCTTCAATCTAATTATGAGCAGCATGGGCAACACAATGTAAGATAAGGATTTACTTTACCGATACATTTCTCTCAGGGATGTACCACTGTATGAAGATAAAACCAAACAACAATTTAATGAAATACACTCAGTGGGCAGTTTATTAGGTACTCCACCCAGTTCACGAAAATGGTTCACTCCTACAGACAGTGAGTCAGATGGCCGTGGCTCGCTATATAAAGCAGGCAGATAGCCATCGATGCATTCAATTACTGTTTGATTGAACATTCGAATGGGCAAAACGAGTGACCTAAGCGACTTTGATCGTTCGTGCCAGGCTCGCCGGTTTCAGTATCTCAGAAACAGCCGACATCCTGAGCTTTTCACGCACGCCATTCTAGGGTTTACCGAGAATGGTGCGACAAACAAAAAACATCAAAGCAACAACAAAACAGCTCGTGCAAGCTACCAGGCGGGCTATAAACAGATGCAGAACGGCATCTCGTAATGTACAAATCGTCGGTCCTTGTCACGGATGGACTATTGCAGCAGATGACCACACGTGTCACTCCTATCAGCTAAAAACAAGTCAAAGCAGCTCCAGTGGGCACACGATCACCAATACTGGACAATTGAGGAGTGGAAAAACATCACGTGGTCCAACGAATCCCGGTTCCTGTTGTGTCATGCTGATGGCATAAGCAGCACGAGTCAATGGCCCCATCCTGCCTAGCGTCAACAGTACAGGTTGGTGGGTGGTGTAATGGTGTGGGGAATGTTTTACTGGCACACAGTAGGTCCCTTGATACCAATTGAGCAATATTACCATGCCCGAAGAATTCCGGCTGTTCTGCAGGCAAAAAAGAAATGCACGTAATATACAGTATATGTCAAATTAGCTAGGTTTCTTTGAATTAGGCAATCAAAATGTGGTAACACCTCCCACCCCAGTATAACCACTCATTAATTTAATGGACTCGGAGGGACTTTGTAGTTTTTACAAAGCCAGAGTTAATCCCCTGAAAAAGTGTGCTTTATTAGCAGTAGTTCACTAGAGGTTGCTCTCTGTTAGTTCATTATTTTTTGTTCATTTTCCCCTAGTCTCAAAGCATTTATGCTGTTCTTTTCATTATTAATATCTTTCCAATGACACTGGAACCAGCTTCAAAAAGACCTGCTTAAATCCCCAGACATGTGCTCCTTGTGTTGGGTTGTCCTTACCTGCCTCCCAGGCCCTCCGTGGCTCCAAGACACTGATCTCAGTGGATTTAAGCTTGATAAGGGGTCATATTTGATTATGCCTCGTGCCACACACTCTCCGTTCCTCTGTTCCAAGGCCAAGTTTGACTCATCCTTTCAGTTGCTGTTTTTGGATAAAGTACTCAGTGGACCTCACATTATCCCGGCTTTTGTATTTCATTCAGACCCAAACTATCTGCTTGATATGATGACCATGGGATATGGTTGTCTGTCTACAGTTGGCGTGTCCTTGGAAGATCTCAAACCCTTTTGGATGCGTACCATGAACAAAATCATATCACATCCTCTATTTTCACCCCTTCCACACACAGACTGTCATAGCGCTGGAGGTTATTTTATTCCAAAGTTTTTTTTAATTATTTGTCATTTTTATATGTTTGCTGCTGAATGCCACTTTCCCCCCGGCACGTTTCCCACACATTTGTTTCCATGTGGGTCACAGGGGTGTTTTCAATCTGGTTGAAGTTCTGAGTGGTGAGAAATGGGCAAGTTTCCATTTTCGTTCTGAAAATCACACTTTTACAACAAAATTGGATGTTCTAAGTCTACAGCGGGTGCACTATGCAGAAATCGCTTCGCCATTTCCTGGTTGCAAAAATATGAATAGTTTGCCTAATTTAAGTTTATGTGAGAAAAACATGCAAGTATAGTGTAAGGAATGATTGTACCATCTAAACCGCTGTGAAATATATTTTCCACAACCAAAAATATTTTATGTTCAGCTGTTTGAAGCTTGTGTACAAAACCGAAAGTAAAAGACGCAAAAACAAAACTTAAGACCTGGAAGCATAGAAATAGCCCACATAGAACAGATCTACCACTTGTTAGACTTGCTTTCAATTGTATTTATTTATTTTATTTCACCTTTATTTAACCAGGTAGGCTAGTTGAGAACAAGTTCTCATTTGCAACTGCGACCTGGCCAAGATAAAGCGTAGCAATTCGACACATACAACAACACAGAGTTACACATGGAATAAACAAAACATACAGTCAATAATACAGTAGAACAAAAGAAAACAAAAAGTCTATATACAGTGAGTGCAATGAGGTAAGTTAAGGAAGTAGATAGGTCATGGTTGCGAAGTAATTACAATATAGCAATTAAACATTGGAATGGTAGATCGGCAGAAGATGAATGTGCAGGTAGAGATACTTGGGTGCAAAGGAGCAAAATAAATAAATAAATACCAGAATGGGGATGAGGTAGGTAGATAGATGGGCTGTTTACAGATAGGCTAAGTACAGGTGCAGTGATCTGTAAAATGCTCTGACAGCTGATGCTTAAAGCTAGTGAGGGAGATGTGAGTCTCCAGCTTCAGAGATTTTTGCAATTCGTTCCAGTCATGGGCAGCAGAGAACTGGAAGGAAAGACAACCAAAGGAGGAATTGGCTTTGGGGGTGACCAGTGAGATATACCTGCTGGAGCGCGTGCTACGAGTGGGTGCTGCTATGGTGACCAGTGAGCTGAGATAAGGCGGGGCTTTACCTAGCAGAGACTTGTAGATAACCTGTAGCCAGTGGGTTTGGCGACGAGTATGAAGCGAGGGCCAACCAACGAGAGCTTACAGGTCGCAATGGTGGGTAGTGTATGGGGCTTTGGTGACAAAACGGATGGCACTGTGATAGACTGCATCCAGTTTGTTGAGTAGAGTGTTGGAGGCTATTTTATAGATGACATCACCGAAGTCGAGGATCGGTAGGATGGTCAGTTTTACGGGGGTATGTTTGGCAGCATGAGTGAAGGATGCTTTGTTGCGATATAGGAAGCCGATTCTAGATTTAATTTTGGATTGGAGATTTGAGTGTGTGAGTCTGGAAGGAGAGTTTACAGTCTAACCAGACCCCCAGGTATTTGTAGTTGTCCACGTATTCTAAGTCAGAGCCGTCCAGAGTAGTGATGCTGGACGGGCGAGCAGGTGCGGGCAGCGATCGATTGAAAAGCATGTATTTAGTTTTACTTGCGTTTAAGAGTAGTTGGAAGCCACGGAAGGAGAGTTGTATGGCATTGAAGCTCATCTGGAGGTTAGTTAACCTCATAGTCCGACCAAACCCGTATGCGGTAGCGTAACTAGAGCCTCAAGCTCATTAGCATAACGCAACGTTAGCGATTTCTAAAAATCGCAAATGAAATGAAATAAATATGCCTGTTCTCAAGCTTATCCTTTTCTTAACAATCCTGTCGTCTCAGATTTTCAAAATATGCTTTAGAACCAGAGAAAATCACTAATTTGTGTAAGAGTGGTGATAGCTAGCTTAGCATTAGCGTTAGCATTTAGCACGCAACATATTCACAAAAACCAGCCAAGGAATCAAATAAAATAATTTACCTTTGAAGAACTTCAGATGTTTCAATGAGGAGACTCTCAGTTACATAGCAGATGTCCAGTTTTTCCTGAAAGATTCTTGTGTAGGACACATCGTTCCCTTTTGTTACTATGCATATGGCTACCGAAACTAACCGAAAATTCAGTCACCTACATGTCGAACTTTTTCCGAATTAACTCCATAATATCGACTGAAACATGGAAAACGTTGTTTGAATCAATCCTGAAGGTGGTTTGTCATATTTCTCTCCATTGAAAGCACCGTCCTTGTAGCCTGGTTTGTTCTGAGATTTGAATGGAAAAATACCGGGACCTGACTTTTGCGCACCGATTGCCACGCAGACACCAAGCGGGACACCTGGTAAATGTAGTCCCTTATGGTCAATCTTCCAATGATATGCCTACAAATACGTCACAATGCTGCAAAGACCTTGGGGAAACAAGATAAAGAGTCCGTTCATTCCTGTCGCATTCACAGCCATATAAGGCGATCATGGAAAACGTAGCCTCAGAAATCCTGTGCATTTCCTGGTCGGTCATACATCTTGGTTTTGCCCGAAGCATTTGTTCTAAGGGACTCACAGTGAAAATCTTTGCATTTCTGGAAACGTAAGACTGTCTTCTTTCCAAAACTATCAATTCCAAGCATATTCGAGCATCTTTTCGTGACAAAATATTGCGCTTAAAACGGGCACGTCTTTTTATCCAAAAATGAAATACTGCCCCTAGAGTCTTAACAGGTTAACACAGTGTCCAAGGAGGGGCCAGAAGTATTATGAATGGTGTCGTCTGCGTAGAGGTGGATCAGAGAATCACCAGCAGCAAGAGCAACATCATTGATGTATACAGAAAAGAGAGTCGGCCCGAGAATTGAACCCTGTGGCACACCCATAGGGACTGTTAGAGGTCCAGACAACATGCCCTCCGATTTGACACACTGAACTCTATCAGAGAAGTAGTTGGTTAACCAGGCGAGGCAATCATTTGAGAAACCAAGGCTGTCGAGGCAGCCAATAAGAATGTTGTGATTGACAGCGTCGAAAGCCTTGGCCAGGTCGATGAATACGGCTGCACAGTAATGTCTCTTATCGATGGCGGTTATGTCATTTAGAACCTTGAGCGTGGCTGAGATGCACCCATGACTAGCTCTGAAACCAGATTGCATAGCGGAGAAGGTACGGTGGGATTCGAAATGGTCAGTAATCTGTTTGTTAACTTGGCTTTCGAAGACCTTAGAAAGACAGGGTAGGATAGATATAGGTCTGTAGCAGTTTGGGTCTAGACTGTCACCCCCTTTGAAGAGCTGGTTAACAGCTTTCCAATCTTTGGGAATCTCAGACGATATGAAAGAGAGGTTGAACAGGCTAGTAATAGGGGTTGCAACAATTTCGGCAGGTCATTTTAGAAAGAGAGGGTCCAGATTGTCTAGCCCGGCTGATTTGTAGGGGTCCAGATTTTGCAGCTCTTTCAGAACATCGGCTATCTGGATTTTGGTAAAAGAGAAATGGTGGGGGCTTTGGCGGGTTGCTGTGGAGGGTGCCAGGCAGTTGACCGGGGTAGGGGTAATGATATGGAAAGCATGGCCAGCCGTAGAGAAATGCTTATTGAAATTCTCAATTATAGCGAATTTATCGGTGGTGACAATGTTTCCTAGCCTCAGTGAGGCTTGATAATGACAAATCAAAAACTCATATTTCTATATGGATTTGGTCGGTTCGCCCAAAAAGTAACATTTTGCAGCTTTAAACCACATCAGGAGACCACTTTTGAGGTCTGGGAATATCTGAGAAATTATAGAGATTTGGGTGTAGTTACTCTTCAATTCAAGTGTGCAGCTAGCAAGAGGCTATTGTTTAGCTGTGTTTTTGTAGCACACATGTAATGTCAGAGTTTGTTAAACAAATACCCACTGGTATTACAGAAAGAATCATGATATTCTGCCAAGTAAGCGTGGGCTACTTTCTTGTTAATTGAGAAGGTTTTTGGGAAAGCCTTCCCGTCTCCCCGATGTTTTCATTAGCATCATTGCTAATGGCTACACAAAGTGACGCACACACAGATAGGGGCATTCTTGTTGCCTCTTCAGAAGTTGCAGGAAATACAAATCACTGATGCATTATGTTCATGTCTTATGATTAACTTGGGCAAATTAATACATTGTTACCTTTTCTTATGTTGTTGAATTCCATTTTAATGCCTGGATTCTGTGAGGGCTCTGATTATCATATTTAGGCCAGAATGAGGCTTTCCATTGCCTTCTGTTCCTGCAGTGATGATTCACCATCTTCATCAAATGTTTTCATAATTTATCTGCAGATAATTGACAAAAAAGCCTAGGCCTACAAGTAGCCATAGCAAATGAGGGAACCAAATGAACGACTCTCTCACCGATGCGATTCGGTCGGCTACACTGACAAATAAGTCACTCACTTTAGTGGCAAGCCCCGACATCCTAGGAAAGGAAACTTATGAAATCCTTTGGTTTATTTGTCCCGATGCGATACTATGGACATATAACCACGTTGCATGATTTATGAATGGAAAAGGGATATTGGAGATCGACTTTATTCAGACCGTTTGACCCCTTTTATAAACTAGTCAACACTTCCTGTTCAGTTGTCAATCAAAGCATAGTAAATAGCCTACTATGCGCCACGACTCTGTGTGGCTGGCTATGTGAAACACGCAAAAGAAAATAAGTGAATGTGCCAGAAAACAATAATTAAATCATGTATTTCAACTCATCGTTACCACTTACATTACATGGGACGTGCAAATTCACGAGCATCTCTCTTAAAAGAAATTTGACTGCAAACAACCACGGTGCGCACACATTGTACCAGGAGGCGAGCCAGACAGCAGACTGTGTTTCCCTGTTATCGCTCGCTTTGTGACTGACAGGCACCTATCCTATCAATTGCTAGAATATGAATATAGTTCATTCTAGTGTGAGAGGGCTTTTAAATTAAAAGTAACCTAGTTATTATGAAGTGGAAAAGGTATCCGTCTGTAACCGGCTGATTAGTCGTTAGCCGGTGCTAATGGAAAACTCTGGGTTCTAGTGAGATTTCCCAACACTGAATAAGCTTAAACAGTAGGCTAAGACCTGCTCCTTCCAGTTTAGCCATCTCATCTATCATTGGTCTCCGTCTGTCTGAGCTGGAGAGTGTATGGTATATAGGAGTCACCTCATAGAGATGAACAGTGCAATGTTTTAGTATAAAGAAATCTCATCTACATCCACTTAGGTACAACCGAAAGGTTGCAAGTTCAAATCCCCGAGCTGACAAGGTACAAAATCTGTCGTTCTGCCCCTGAACAGGCAGTTAACCCACTGTTCCTAGGCCGTCATTGAAAATAAGAATTTGTTCTTAACTGACTTGCCTAGTAAAATAAAGGTAAAATAAAATACAAAAATAATAACCTAAAACACAATGCCAAATATACACTGGGGTTGCTTACCAAGAAGACAATGAATGTTCCTGAGTGGCCAAGTTAGTTTTAATTTAAATCTATGTCAAGACCTGAAAATGGTTGTCAAGCAATGATCAGAAAAATATATTTTGTATCTAAACTTTCCTCTTGTTTGCTTACGATCCAACATTTCCTGAAAGCTGGGTTGACCTTTTATCTTGTTTGTGTGCCCCATGCTGATCTCTGAATCCCATATCATCCCCCCAGGTTCAGTCAGCCAAGAACCCTGACTGGTATAAATCCTACAGCTTAGGCCCTTTCTTTCCCAGACCCAGAGCTCCGAGTCACCATGTCCTTCAGCGGCATGACTTGTTTAGCAACGTTTTACAGAGGTTTTCCCTGTGGAAGGCTGTATGTGTGATAAATGCTGAGCTAAGAGAAGTGAAAGCCCATGGACATCAGTGACAGATTCAAGAGTGTTATAGTCCTATTCATAGCCTGTTGGTATTGGTGCCAATGGCTCTCTCTTCTCTCTTTCTCTCTGTCTGTGTGTTACTTTTGTACTGCATTGCTATCGGATGCTGCTGCACTGCTGTTCCAATGAGCTGATGCCTTGCTGGGATGATTGACTGATGCTCTGAGAAGTTTATAAATGGTATGTTCTCCTCTCTGTTTTTTCAGCTCCGTCTCCGACATCTTCGCTGGCAGATGCTATGAGTAAGTGACTCTGCTCTTCAGACAAAGTTAAAAACAAAACCTTGACACCAACACACTCCTGATGTTCATCATAATTATCACCCATGTCAGCTCCTGCCATGTTGCCACTGTTGGAGAAATGCATTCTTCTGCTCAGTTCACTGCTGGGTTTTTGTCATTTGGAGTTAGCTGATGCAGGGAAATTACCAATTGCAGGTAATTGTAGGCCTCCTTGTGAAATTATTGAGGCATCTGCCAAGACAGCTGTCTCGCTTGACTTGACACAGATTAATGCTTTTTCCACTACCAAACTGCTACACTTGAGAACAAGTTCTCATTTACAATTAAACACTGAAGTGAAAGATGATTGTGCAAGTAGAGATACTGGGGTGCAAAGTAGCAAAAAACTAAATAACAATATGGGGATGAGGTAGTTGGTGGGCTATGTACACATAGCAGTCAGAGGTCGCCCTAGCCTTTTGGGGAACCAAAGTGGAATTTAGGGCAAAACATTTTTGGGGTCCCACACTTAACAGCACAGAGGAAAAATGTGCGAGTTAATTTCCTGCAATTCTACACATTTTGCCATGGGGCATAGAGAAAATTGTGCATTTTAAGGCAAATTTGCTGCAATTCTACACATTTTGCCATTTGGAGCGCAGAGAAAATTTTGGAGAACAACAACAACAAAACTGTTTTGCAGCTAATTTCCTGCAATTGTACACATTTTGCCATAGGACAGAGATTTTATTTGCGGTTTTTAAGATGATCTCTGAGTGAGAGTGACTAACAAAATCAATGGGGGTCCAATGGTCGGGAATTCAACCATGGTTACTACAAGTTTAGATAGCTGGCTAGACTTGTAGATTTACCAATCTAAAAAATGTCAGGGCTAATCGATTGACTGACATAACAAGATAAAAACTGCTGGTGCGCCACCAAATTTGTAAATTGTACCTTGTGTATTCTACTATTCTGGCTCTCAACAGTAAGTTGACACCCCGATTGAGTTCCTAAAGAAATGTATACACAGTACCAGTCAAGTTTGTACACACCTACTCATTCAAGGGTTTTTCTTTATTTTTACTATTTTCAAATCAAATCAAACTTTATTTGTGTGCCGAATACAACTAGACCTTACCATGAAATGCTTACTTACAAGCCCTTAACCAACAGTGCAGTTCAAGAAAAAGCTAAGAAAATATTTACCAAAAAAACTCAAGCAAAAAATAATTAAAAGTACCACAATAAAATAACTATACGAGGCTATATACAGGGGGCACCAGTACCAAGTCAATGTGCGGGGTACAGGTTAGTCGAGGTACTTTGTACATAGGGGTGAAGTGACTATGCATAGATAATAAACAGTGAGTAGCAGCAGTGTACAAAACAAATGGAGGGGGTCAATGTAAATAGTCCAGTGGCCATTTGATTCAGCAGTCTTATGGCTTGGGGGTAGAAGCAGAGAAAACAGTCTGACTTGGGCAACTGGCGTCTCTGACAATTATTTGGTCTTTCCTCTGACACCGCCTAGTATATTGATCCTGGATGGCAGGAAGCTTGGCCCCAGTGGTGTACTGGGCCGCACGCACTACCCTCTGTAGCGCCTTATGGTCAGATGCCGAGCAGTTGCCATACCAGGCGGTGATGCAACCGGTCAAGATGCTCTCTGGTGCAGCTGTATAACTTTTTGAGGATCTGAGGACCATGCCAAATCTTTTCAGTCTCCTGAGGGGGAAAAGGTGTTGTCGTGCCCTCTTCACGACTGTCTTGGTGTGTTTGGACCATGATAGTTTGTTGGTGATGTGCACACCAAGGAACTTGAAACTCTCAACCCACTCCATTACAGCCCAGTCAATGGGGGCCTGTTTGGACCGCTTTTCCTGTAGTCCACGATCAGCTCCTTTGTCTTGCTCACATTGAGGGAGCAGTTGTTGTCCTGGCACAACACTGCCAGGTCTCTGACCTCTTCCTTATAGGCTGTCTCATCGTTGTCGGTGATCAGGCCTGCCACTGTTGTGTCATCAGCAAACTTTTTTATGTTATTTTATTTCAACTTTATTTAACCAGGTAGGCCAGTTGAGAACAAGTTCTCATTTACAACTGCGACCTGGCCAAGATAAAGCCAAGCAGTGTGACAAAAACAACAACACAGAGTTACACATGGAATAAACAAACGTACAGTCAATAACACAATAGAAAAAGTAAATATACAGTGTGTGCAAATGGTGTGAGGAGGTAAGGCAAGAAATAGTCCATAGTAGCGAAGTAATTACAATTTAGCAAATTAACATGGGAGTGATAGATATGCAGATGATGATGTGCAAGTAGAGATACTGGTGTGCAAAATCACAGAAAATCACAGAAATCTCGCAGAGCCCCGAAGCACACTTTAAAAAGATTCTTATGAACACGCTGCAACTGGATCTGTAAATGTTTAAAAAAAACTATTTTTGAACATCACCAATTTGACATTGTACGATTTCTCTTAAATGACGATAGATAAATGGCTGGTTCTCTTTTTATTGACACCGGAGGCTCCTTGACTTTGACGTGAAGCGGAAAAATTATTGCTCTATTATCATTTTGGACCTTTAATCCCAGAAAAATGGCCATAACTCAAAAACCGTTGAGGCCTAGACGCCATCTTGTTCGGGGCCAACTGCCCATTATGCCAAACCTACGCTCACCAAGTTTCGTCTTCAAAGTCTTTTCCGTTTTGGAGATAAGGCCACGTCACGATTCGTGATGTTTTGTACATTTGCAATATGATTCCATTCGCCCTCTTGTGGGATTTATCGGGACAGCGGAAAAATGACCAAAATTGGATTATTTTATCAAACGGAAACCGAATGTCCGAGAGAGTTCGTTTGATGACTTCCCGGTAGATCCGGCCCTGCCGCACGGCACGACGCCGCCCGCAAATTTTACAAACGTTTTCGGACGTCTGGTAAGGGACCGTACATTTGCAATATGGACTTTCTCACTAACCATATGGCAAATGTCAAAATGTTCCCTTAAGGTATGTTAATGCGGGTGTAGCGAAATGCTTGTGCTTCTAGTTCTGACAATGCAGTAATATCTAACAAGTAATCTAACAATAACCCCAACAACTACCTAATAGACACAAATCTAAAGGGAGGAACAAGCATGGTGCAATAGATGGTATAACGTACAGTATATACATATAAGATGAGTAATGTATGATATGTTAAAATTTTTAAAGTGGCATTGTTTAAAGTTACTAATGATCAATTTATTAAAGTGGCCAGTGATATGAGTCTCTATGTAGGCAGCAGCCTCTCTGAGTTAGTGATGGAGAAATGGAGTCGTGGTCAGATTTGCCGAAAGGAGGACCTTGTGGGCATCCCGGAAGTTGGAGTAGCAGTGGTCGAGAGTTTTAGCAGTGCGAGTACTACAGTCAATGTGTTGATAGATCTTCGGCAGCCTTTTTCTCAAATTTGGTTTGTTAAAATCCCCAGCTACAATAAATGTTGCCTCAGGATATGTGTTTTCATGTTTGCATAAAGTCCAGTGAACTTCTTTGAGAGCTGTCGTGGTATCGGCTTGAGGGGGCGGGACACAATGCAGATAGCCCTGTTAGCCAATGTGTGGGAGCACTGTTTGGTCGGCCCAATTGAGGTAGTATGTACATGAATGTATAGTTAAAGTGACTGTGCATATATGATAAACAGAGAGTAGCAGCAGCGTAAAAGAGGGGTTGGGGGGGAACACAATGCAAATAGTCCGGGTAGCCATTTGATTATCTGTTCAGGAGTCTTATGGCTTGGGGGTAAAAACTGTTGAGAAGCCTTTTTGTCCTAGACTTGGCACTCCGGTACCGCTTGCCATGCGATAGTAGAGAGAACAGTCTATGACTGGGGTGTCTGGGGTCTTTGACAATTTTTAGGCCCTTCCTCTGACACCACCCCCGAAGCGAAGGGTCGCAGATGAAGTCGCGTGCCATACGCAGACACCGCTTGCGCTGTAGGTCTACGATGGCAGGGAGCTGGGCACCAGTGATGTGCTGGGCAGTTTTCACCATCTGTTGCAGGGCCTTTCGGTTGGACACGGAGCATCTGCCAAACCACACTGTGGCACAGTTAGTCAGAATGCTCTCGACCGTGCAGCGGTAAAAGTTCACCAGGATCTTGGTAGACCGGCGAGCCTTCTTCAGCCTCCTCAAAAGTACAGGCGCTGCTGTGCCTTTTTGACCAGCTTTGAGGTATTGTGGGTCCAGGAGAGGTCCTCAGAGATGTAGACACCCTGGAATTTGAAGCTGGGCATACGCTCCACCTCAGTGTCATCAATGAGATCTGGGGTGTGGCTGCAGCTTTTAGACTTCCTGTAATCCACAATGAGCTCCTTGGTTTTCTTTGCATTGAGGGCCAGGTTGTTGTCAGCGCACCATGCAGCCAGGTGCTTGACCTCCTCCCTGTAGGCTGACTCATCATTGTCGCTGATCAGGCCTACCACCGTGGTGTTGTCTGCGAACTTGACAATGATGTTGGAACCGTGTACAGGAACGCAGTCGTAAGTGAAGAGGGAGTACAGGAAGGGGCTCAGCACGTAGTCCTGTGGCACACCGGTGTTCAGGTTCAGGGTTGAGGAGGTGAAGTTGTCAAACCTGACAGACTGGGGTCTGTTGGTTAGGAAGTCCAAAGTCCAGTCACAGAGAGAGGGGCTGATCCGTAGGTCATGTAGTTTGGTGACCAGCCTAGAAGGAATGCCTGTATTGAATGCTGAGCTAAAGTTTATCAACAGCATTCTCACATACAGTGAAGGAAAAAAGTATTTGATCCCCTGCTGATTTTGTACGTTTTCCCACTGACAAAGAAATGATCAGTCTATAATTTTAATGGTAGGTTTATTTGAATAGTGAGAGACAGAATAACAACAAAAGAATCCAGAAAAACGCATGTCAAAAATGTTATAAATTGATTTGCATTTTATTGAGGGAAATACGTATTTGACCCCTCTGCAAAACATGACTTAGTACTTGGTGGCAAATCCCTTGTTTGTTTTTTGACGGCTGGATCTTTGTGTTGCAGGAATTAAATGCCTCTGTTTTAATACCCAATTAAAATCAAACACTGTCAATTCATAAGGATTTGTATAACCCTTATTTGTATAAAATGGACAGAGCCCAGTCTTAAAGTCAACCAGCAGCTTTTATTCACGAGTGTACTGCTCCTTACACATTTTACCACAGGTTATAAACTTAAAATGACATCATTAGTTTCAGTACCAGCCCGTGTCATCTCCGCTCTAGTACAATGGCTGCATGGTTCTCACATCTTCTCTCCCTATTAAGATGATATATGACTGAGCCTAGGACAGCTGGTATAGATAAGCCTTCTAGCCAGTCTGGCTATAAGTTCATTCATTTCTACCATGGTACAGACAGTCATTGTTCTAATTCTTGATTATATTTACACACATTATATACAGTACAGTAAAAGGAAAATTAAAAACAGAAATAATAGTATTCTGATTAGTACATATACAGTAACATAATAGTATTCTGATTAGTCAGTCCTGATTGAAATGTATACATAATTAGTCATTGATAAAAATTCCCTTAACACTTTGTTGTCCCTGTCGAAGTGAGCATAGAACCTGTTTAACTCGACGGCGATGGAGACGTCGCTGGCTGTGGGGGTAGTGTTTTTTGACCGGTAGTCTGTGATGACTTGGATGCCCTACCACATGCATCGAGGGTCGGAGTTGTTGTTTAAGTGCTCTTCAATCCGCACTTTGTGGTCATGTTTAGCCATCTTGATACCCTTTTTCAGGTTGGCCCTGGATGAGCTGTAGACTTCCGCATCGCCGGATCTGAAAGCAGCGTTGCGTGCCTTTAGCAGTAGTCCGACCTCTCTGTTCATCCAAGGCTTCTGGTTGGGGAAGGTTGTTATTAGTTTATGGGTGGTGACATTGTTGATGCCGATGTTGTAATCCAGAACGGAAGAAGCATATGTTTCAATGTCCGTATGGGAGTCAAGGGTGGCCTGAGTGGCAAACAATCTCCAGTCTGATGTTGAAACTGGTGCTGTAGTAATGAGTCTGATCCCTCTGGACACACTTTGACTGTCCTCACTGATGGTTTCACGTGTTTAATGAGGTATAAATACTTGGGGAGTAGGAACAGGGAAAGGTGATCAGATTGTCCCAGGGGGGAGGGGAATGGCTTTGTAAGCCTCCGGAATGTTGGTATACACGTGTTCTAGTGTATTGTCTCCTCTGGTGGGCAGGAGACATGGAATTTTGGAGAGAAAAAAAATCAGATTTGAGTAAAATCCCCTGCAACAATAAAAGCACCACCAGGATGTGCTGTTTGCTAATAGCAACCTGCAGTTCTTTCATTGCTAGTTTAGCGTTAGCATCCGGAGGTATATAGGCTGCAGTAACAACAATGGACGTAAGCTCCCGAGGCAAGTAGAAAGGCCTGCACCTAATCATCAAGTACTCCAAATTGGTTGAGCAGTAACTCCCGGTTATGTTCCTGTCTGTACATAATGCTTTGTTTACATAAATGCACAGACCATCTCCTCTGGTCTTATCAGAGTTCTCTGCCGTACGATCAGCCCTGAAGACGTTACGCCCCTCTTGCCCAATAGCGTTGTCGGGTATGCTGTTGTTTAGCCACATTTCTGTGAAAATCATGACGCTGCAATCCATAATCCTTTTTTTGTGAGATGATTCTTAGTCGTATTTCATCCATTTTGTTCACAAGTGACCGGACGTTAGCGAGGAAAAGGCTAGGTAGTGAAAGCCGATGTGAGGTTAGCATTTGCCTAGCCTGTAGGCCACTTTGCTTTCATCGCCTTTGTTTACGATCTCAACGCCGCCTCCGGACACTTCCTCTCTGCGATGTTTTAGTCTCGGGGCGTCTTCGCGATCTCCAGTGGAAGTCGTAAGATTTCAAAAACTCTCTTTGTGCATGTTGTTCTAATATCCAGGAGTTCTTGTCGGCTATATAGAGTGTACGTCAGGCTGTACTGAGTGAATAAACAAAGAATTACTGCTAATTCACAAAATCTGGGTAGCCGCTGAGCCTCACATTGTACACGTGCCACCATTATTATTATTTAATAAAACAAGAAAATTATGTACAGTTGAAGTTGGAAGTTTATGTACAAATACATTTAACCTGTTGCGATGAGCAATCCCGTATCCGGGATCCTATTTATAGCCTCAAGCTCATTACCATAACGCAACGTTAACTATTCATGGAAATCGCAAATGAAATGAAATAAATATATTAGCTCTTAAGCTTAGCCTTTTGTTAACAACACTGTCATCTAAGATTTTCAAAATATGCTTTTGAACCATAGCTAAACAAGCATTTGTGTAAGAGTATTGATAGCTAGCATAGCATTAAGCCTAGCATTATTCAGCATGCAACATTTTCACAAAAACAAGAAAAGCAGCAGGGTAGGCGGCAGGGTAGCCTAGTGGTTAGAGCGTTGGACTAGTAACCGGAAGGTTGCAAGTTCAAATCCCCAAGCTGACAAGGTTGTTCTGTCGTTCTGCCCCTGAACAGGCAGTTAACCCACTGTTCCTAGGCCGTCATTGAAAATAAGAATTTGTTCTTAACTGACTTGCCTAGTAAAATAAAGGTAAAATAAATAAAATTTTAAAAAAGATAGCAAATGTTCAGTTTTTCCAAAAATATTATTTGTGTAGGACAAATCGCTCCGTTTTGTTCATCACGTTTGGGTAAGAAAAAAACCGAAAATTAAGTCATTACAACGCAAACTTTTTTCCAAATTAACTCCATAATATCGACAGAAACATGGCAAACGTTGTTTAGAATCAAGCCTCAAGGTGTTTTTCACATATCTATCGATGATAAATAATTTGTGGCAGTTGACATTCTCCTCTGAAGAAAATGGAACGCGCATGGACCTGGAGATTATGCAATAATTTCGACGGAGGACACCGGGCGGACACCTGGTAAATGTAGTCTCTTATGGTCAATCTTCCAATGATATGCCTACAAATACGTCACAATGCTGCAGACACCTTGGGGAAACGACAGAAAGTGCAGGCTCATTCCTGGCGCATTCACAGCCATATAAGGAGACATTGGAACACAGGGCATTCAAAATCTGGACCATTTCCTGTATGAAATTTCATCTTGGTTTCGCCTGTAGCATTTGTTCTGGGGCACTCACAGATAATATCTTTGCAGTTTTGGAAACAAGTTTTTTCTTTCCAAAGCTGTCAATTACATGCATAGTCGAGCATCTTTTCGTGACAAAATATCTTGTTTAAAACGGGAACGTTTTTTATCCAAAAATTAAAAGAGCGCCCCCTATCTCGAAGAAGTTAAACTCTGTTTTTCACAATTCCTGACTTTTAAAACGAGTAAAAATTCACTGTTTTAGGTCAGAAGGATCACCACTTTATTTTAAGAATGTGAAATGTCAGAATAGTAGGAGAGAATTATTTATTTCAGCTTTTATTTTATTTCTTGTCCATTTGGAAGACCCATTTGCGACCAAGCTTTAACTTCCTGACTGATTGCTTGAGATGATGCCTCAATATATCCACAGAATTTTCCATCCTCATGAAGCCATCTATTTTGTGAAGTGCACCAGTCCGTCCTGCAGCAAAGCACCACCACAACACGATGCTGCCACCCCTGTGCTTCACGGTTGGGATGGTGTTCTTTGGCTTGCAAGCCTCCCCTTTTCCTCCAAACATAACAATGGTCATTATGGCCAAACAGTTTTATTTTAGTTTCATCAGACCAAAGAACATTTCTCCAAAAAGTACGATCTTTTTCCCCATGTGCAGTTGCAAACTGTAGTCTGGCTTTTTTTTATGGCGGTTTTGGAGCAGTGTCTTCTTCCTTACTGAGCGGCATTTCAGATTATGTCGATATAGGACTCGTTTTTACTGTGGATATAGATACTTTTCTTCCTCCAGAATCTTCACAAGGTCCTTTGCCGTTGTTCTGGGATTGATTTGCACTTTTCGCACAAAAGTACATTCATCTCTAGGAGACAGAACGCGTCTCCTTCCTGAGCGGTATGATGGCTGCGTGGTCCCGTGGTGTTTATACATGCGTACTATTGTTTGTACATGGCACGTAGATTAGGCCAGAAGGCTATACTGGAAAACCTAACCTCTATCAAAATAAAAAGATGGTGGAGCCGCAAAAGTTCTTCTGTGCAAGGGTGTTTATATACAAAGTGATTCCGGAACAAAAACAACTTTACTGCCATCAAACATATACCGTATGGGCCAGCTAAAAACAATGCAACCCCATCCACAGCTCAATCCAAAATCCCTCTCCATGAACTGAAAGAGAGGCTCATTTTGTAGGGCTAGCCCCTCCCCTCAGAACAATGAACTCTAATTAATTAAGCAATTACCTATACAAACCTACATTTTCCATTTAACTAAACATACTAAAGTATATACATTGCAACACGTTTGTGAAACAAAATCACAACCTAACATTTACAGAATTACATCACTACTGACAGTGTCTTTCAATATTCTCATTTACATTAATGAGCCATTTGGGACAGGCACTACAAAGTCAGCCCAATTCCCTTAGCTCGGGTCCTTATCCAGCATACCCGGAAGCTACAGATATGGACAGAGAGAGGAACAGAACAAACAAACACTCTCATCCACAACATTGATAAGTATAATAAATATTGCTTATATTAAATATGAACACTGACATAAGTGTGAAATGTATGTACTAAGACAGAGAAGTTAACTTGTGTGTCGACCCACATTGTTAACTTATCTGATAACGGAGGAGTGATGAATGTGTGCGTGCGTTAAAGTAACAAATGCTACCCGCGGCCAGTGACGGACTTCTACGTCAGAGTACAGATGAACGTGGTACCTTCAGGCGTTTGTAAATTGCTCCCAATGATGACTTGTGGAGGTCTACAATATTTTTTCTGATGTCTTGACTGATTTCTTTTGATTTTCCCATGATGTCAAGCAAAGAGGCACTGAGTTTGAAGGTAGGCCTTGAAATAATACATCCACAGGGATGCCTCCAATTGACTCAAATTAGGTCAATTAGCCTATCAGAAGCGTCTAAAGCCATGACATAATTTTCTGGAATTTTCCAAGCTGTTTAAAGGCACAGTCAACTTAGTGTATGAAAACCTCTGACCCACTGGAATTGTGATCGAGTGAATTACAAGTGAAATAATCTTTCTGTAAACAATTGTTAGAAAAATGACTTGTGTCATACACAAAGTAGATGTCCTAACCAACCTGCCAAAACTATAATTTGTTAACAAGAAATTTGTGGGGTGGTTGAAAAATGACTCCAACCTAAGTGTATGTAAAACTTCCGACTTCAACTGTAATACATAAAAAAAAAAAATTACTGCAAAGTATCCTAAGAGCTAGAAGCACGTCAACCCTCTGTCACGTTCGTTGAATGGAGGAGACCAAGGCGCAGCGTGAGATGAATACATCTTCTTTAATAAGACGAAGAACACTTAAACAAACTTAAAAACCAACAAAACGAACGTGAAGCTATATATGATAAGTGCAGACACAGGCAACTAACACATAGACAATAACCCACAAATTTCCCAAAGAATATGGCTGCCTAAATATGGTTCCCAATCAGAGACAACGATAAACAGCTGCCTCTGATTGAGAACCAATCTAGGCAACCATAGACATACAAAACACCTAGATAGTAAACAACCCCATAAACATACAAAACCCAAAGACAGTACAAAAACACATACCCATGTCACACCCTGACCTATCCAAAATAATAAAGAAAACCAAGAATACTAAGGTCAGGGCCTGACACCCTCTCTGTCGACTCTAGTGTGTTTGTGTTGGTGTATAAGATTACAAATTTGTTTAATTGGAGATGGCTTATAAAAATGGAATAACTAGGCAGCAATCAAAATGAACTATTAATTAGATTTTTTCCTGGCAAGTGTCCTCTTTCATTCTAACACATTTGCTGTGAGAGGGAGGGAAGCACATAATAACTTCTCTTCTGTGGTGCCATTGATTAGCAGGGCACATCCATTCTGCTGCCTAGCGAGGATGCCAAGCAGACAAAGCTCGATGTGATAATTGGCTGTGTGACTTGTTGGCCATGCGCTGGCCAAAGTAGAGTGAACCTCAAGCCATAGAGAATTCTTATATACTGCTCCCTTAATTTTCCCATGTCTCGGGGCTACTTAGCCAGTCTGTTCCAGTTATTCCACATGAAATGGAGATGGTGGAAAATGATTTGGGCAGATTGTCGACCCGAAAACCAGCTTACCCTTGGTGTTAATTAATTTTGATGCACTTTTTCTCTGAGAGAACATCGTGTGACTGTTTCTCAGGTTTCTTTGTGTCACCCTGGCAATTGGTGGCCAAGCAGACATATAGAGAGAGTGAGAAGAAAAGAGAGAAAGAGGTTAGAAATTTCAGGAGAAAGCAATAGGAAATGCGCGTCGTCTATGAATCAAAATCAAATCAAATTTTATTTGTCACATACACATGGTTAGCAGATGTTAATGCGAGTGTAGCAAAATGCTTGTTCTTCTAGTTCCGACAATGCAGTAATAACCAACGAGTAATCTAACCTAACAATTTCACAACAACTACCTTATACACACAAGTGTAGAGGAATGAAGAATATGTATATAAAAATATATGAATGAGTGATGGTACAGACCGGCATAGGCAAGATGCAGTAGATGGTATCGAGTACAGTATGTACATATGAGATGAGTAATGTATGGTATGTAAACATATAAAAGTGGCATTGTTTAAAGTGGCTAGTGATACATGTATTACATCAAGATGGCAAGATGCAGTAGATGGTATAGAGTACAGTATATACATATGAGATGAGTAACGTAGGGTAGGTAAACATTATATGAAGTGGCATTGTTTAAAGTGGCTAGTGATACATTTTTCATAAATGTTTACATTATTAAAGTGGCTGGAGTTGAGTCAGTATGTTAGCAGCAGCCACTCAATGTTAGTGGTGGCTGTTTAACAGTCTGATGGCCTTGAGATAGAAGCTGTTTTTCAGTCTCGGTCCCTGCTTTGATGCACCTGTACTGACCTCACCTTCTGGATGATAGCGGGGTGAACAGGCAGTGGCTCGGGTGGTTGTTGTCCTTGATGATCTTTATGGCCTTCCTGTGGCACCGGGTGGTGTAGGTGTCCTGGAGGGCAGGTAGTTTTCCCCCGGTGATGCGTTGTGCAGACCTCACTACCCTCTGGAGAGCCTTACGGTTGTGGGCGGAGCAGTTGTCGTACCAGGCGGTGATACAGCCTGACAGGATGCTCTAGATTGTGCATCTAAAAGTTTGAGTGCTTTTGGTGACAAGCCAAATTTCTTCAGCGGTTAACGATGCGCTGCTGCTCCTTCTTCACCACGCTGTCTGTGTGGGTGGACCAATTCAGTTTGTCCGTGATGTGTACGCCGAGGAACTTAAAACTTACTACCCTCTCCACTACGGTCCCGTCGATGTGGATAGGGGGGTGCTCCCTCTGCTGTTTCTGAAGTCCACGATCATCTCCTTTGTTTTGTTGACGTTGAGTGTGAGGTTATTTTCCTGACACCACACTCCGAGGGCCCTCACCTCTTCCCTGTAGGCCGTCTCGTCGTTGTTGGTAATCAAGCCTACCACTGTAGGGTTGTCTGCAAACTTGATGATTGAGTTGGAGGTGTGCATGGCCATGCAGTCGTGGGTGAACACGGAGTACAGGAGAGGGCTCAGAACGCACCCTTGTGGGGCCCCAGTGTTGAGGATCAGCAGGGTGGAGATGTTGTTACCTACCCTCACCACCTCGGGGCGGCCCGTCAGGAAGTACAGTACCCAGTTGCACAGGGTCAAGACCCAGGGTCTCGAGCTTGATGACGACTTTGGAGGGTACTATGGTGTTAAATGCTGAGTTGTAGTCGATGAACAGCATTCTCACATAGGTATTCCTCTTGTCCAGATGGGTTAGGGCAGTGTGGTTGCGATTGCGTCGTCTGTGGACCTATTGGGGCTGTAAGCAAATTGGAGTCGGTCTAGGGTGTTATGTAGGGTGGAGGTGATATGGTGATTGACTAGTCTCTCAAAGCACTTCATGATGACGGAAGTGAGTGCTACGGGGCGGGAGTCGTTTAGCTCAGTTACCTTATCTTTCTTGGGAACATTAACAATGGTGGCCATCTTGAAGCATGTGGGAACAGCAGACTGGGATAAGGATTGATTGAATATGTCTGTAAACACACCAGCCAGCTGTTCTGCGCATGCTCTGAGGATGCCGTCTGGGCCTGCAGCCATGTGAGTGTTAACACATTTAAATGTTTTACTCATGTCGGCTGCAGTGCAAGAGAGCCCGCAGGTATTGGTAGCGGGCCCTGTCAGTGGCACTGTATTGTCCTCAAAGGGAAAAGTTGTTTCGTCTGTCTGGGAGCAAGACATCCTGGTCCGCGATGGGGCTGGTTTTCTTTTTGTAATCCGTGATTGACTGTAAACCCTGCCACATACCTCTTGTGTCTTGAATTGCGACTCTACACTGATGCTTAGCTTGTTTGATTGCCTTGCGGAGGGAATAGCTATGCTGTTTGTATTTGGTCATGTTTCCAGTCACCTTGCCCTGATTAAAAGCAGTGGTTCGCACTTTCAGTTTCGTGCGAATGCTGCCATCAATCCACGGTTTCTGGTTTGGGAATGTTTTAATAGTTGCTGTGGGTATGACATCGCCGATGCACTTGCTAATAAACTCGCTCACTGAATCAGCGTATTCGTCAATGTTGTTGTTTGACACAATGCGGAACATATCCCAGTCTACTTGATCAAAGCTATCTTGAAGCGTGGAATCAGATTGGTCGAACCAGCGTTGAACAGAGCTGAGCGCGGGAGCTTCCCGTTTTAGTTTCTGTCTTTAGGCTGGGAGCAACAAAATGGAGTCGTGGTCAACTTTTCCGAAAGGAGGGCGGGGGAGGGCCTTATATGCGTCGCAGAAGTTAGAATAACAATGATCCAGGGTTTTACCAGCCCTGGTTGCACAATCGATATGCTGATATCATTTAGGGAGTCTTGTTTTCAGATTAGCCTTGTTAAAATCGCCAGCTACAATGAATGCAGCCTCAGGATATATGTTGTATCCAATTTACATAGAGTCAAATGAAGTTCGTTCAGGGCCGTCGATGTGTCTGCTTGTGGAGAATATATGCGGCTGTGATTATAATCGAAGAGAATTCTCTTGGTAGATAATGCGGTCGACATATGATTGTGAGGAATTCTGAGTCTGGTGAACAGAAGGACTTGAGTTGCTGTATGTTGTTATGATCACACCACGTCTCGTTGATCATAAGGCATACCCCCCCGCCCTTCTTCTTACCAGAATGACGCTTTTTTCTGTCGGCGCGATGCATGAAGAGACCAGCTGGCTGTACCGACTCCGATAGCGTGTCTTGAGTGAGCCATGTTTCCGTGAAGCAAAGAACGTTAGTCTCTTATGTCTCTCTGGAATGCTACCCTTGCTCGGATTTCATCTACCTTGTTGTCAAGAGAATGGACATTAGCGAGTAATATGCTCGGGAGCAGTGCACAATGTGCCCGTCTTCGGAGCCTGACCAGAAGACCTCTTCGTCTGTCCCTTTTACGGCATCGTTGTTGTGGTTCGCCGGCTGGGATCCGATCCATTGTCCTGGGTGGTGGGCAAAACAGAGGATCCGCTTCTGGAAAGTCGTATTCCTGGTCGTAATGATGGTGAGTTGACGTTGCTCTTATATCCAATAGTTCCTCCCGACAGTATGTAATAAAACCTACGATTACCTGGGGTACCAATGTAAGAAATAACACGTAAAAAAACAAAATACTGTATAGTTTCCTAGGAACGCGAAGCGAGGCGGACTTCTCTGTCGGCGCCGGAAGTACACCTTTCTACAGTACTGAGAGATTTCATCATTTCAGAGAGGAAATCAGCAGGCCTTGGACGTCAGTTGGGGCATTTAATTCATACCTGGAGCACAGATAGTGGGGTCCAAAATTATTGACACCCTTGGTAAAGCAAAAATGAAAAAGATAGCAAAAATGACTATAAAATAAATCATTAAAATGGTGAGCCATATTGTAGGCAAAAAACTGGGAAATTATACCTGGAGTGTACAAAAGACTATGAATACCGGCTCTTTTCATGACAAAGACCGACCAGGTGAAAGCTATGATTCCTTATTGATGGGGGGGTGCAACTCAGTTGTAGGAAGGTATTCTTAATGTTTTGTACACACATTGTATAATTTTATACTAATACAATTGCTCTTAGAAAAATATTTTGTTTAACTAGTAATAATTTTTTTCTCTCAATATGGTAGGGTACAAAATTGACACCCCTGTGTTCAGACTGATATAGCCATTTCAAAATGTACATTTTGTGGCCAATTAATCATTTCTTTGTGGATTTTGATGTGTGCTTGGAGTTATTGTCTTGCTGGAAGGCAAACCGGTTGAAAAACAGAAGCATTTGCAGAAAAGTACCTCATACCTACTGTAAAATATGGTGGTGGATCATTGCTGTTATGGGGCTATTGTTAAGGTCAACGGCATTGTGAACTTTACCAATTACCAGGACAATTTAGCCAAAAACCTGGTTGCCTCTGCCAGAAGGATGACACTTGGCCGCAAGTGGATCTTCCTGCAATACAATAACCCCAAGTACTAATCAGAATCCACAAAAAAAAAAGTTTAATTGACCACAAAATCAACGTTTTGCAATGGTCATCTTAGCCTCCGGACCTGTGGTTTGAATTGAAGAAGGAAGTTCATACGAGTAGATTAAGAATGGAAAGATTCTGTAAGGAGGAAGGGTCTAAGATCCCTCCCAAAGTGTTTTCCAATCTCATAAAACATTTTAGAAAAGGTTATTGAAAAAGAGTATTGACAACAGGGATGCCAATAATTTTGACCCCATCTTTTTGAGATTTGTTTTATTACTTGCTAATAGCAAATATGGACACTAAGCTGAGTGTTTATTAAAGATTCAAAAAATTTCAGGTCCATAAATACTGGCGCCATTTAAAAATATATATTTCCCTGAGCAATTTTATTATTATAAAATAATATTATTTCCTAATTTCTTTGAGCATACAATATAGATCAGTATTTGTATTTATTTTTGGTCATCTTTTTAAATGGCGCCAGTATTTATGGACCTGACTGTATCTCGGGTGTGATCCCTAGGGCCTGGAAGGCTCCTCATGTGCTCCCTCTCCTCAAGGTGGTGCCCCTCTGACATTAATCATTTTCACCCGATCTCTAAACTGCCTTGCTTAGCGAAAAATGTTGAATCTTTAATAAACCCTCAGCTTAGTGTCCATCGGTCTGGTTTCAGGCCATTCATAGCACTATATCTGCTGCCTCTTTGGTGACAAATGACATTGTAAATTGCCTGGGTCAGGCAGCCTGCAATTGGTTTTAAAACTAGGACACAATGTGTTTCTTCTGATGGTGTTAAATCACGATTCCTTCATATTATGAAAAGTTGTCCCCCAGTGGTCAATGTTGGGCCCTGTACTTGTACTATCTATATAAACAATATGTTCTTGTCTGTAAGAAATTGTAACCTCCCCTTGTATGCGGATGATACTTTAGTGCATTCTGTTGGCCCTTCTGTTGACAAGGCTCTTTCAGAACTTTTATGGTTTTCAGAAAGCCTTTGTTGAACTGGACTTGGTACTTAATGCAGGGACAAATAAGTATACAGTTGAAGTCGGAATTTTACATACACCTTAGCCAAATACATTTAAACTCAGTTTCACAATTCCTGACATTTAATCCTTGCAAAAATCCCCTGTCTTAGGTCAGTTAACCTGTAGTGACAGGTTGAACGGGACCGTTGTCATCATCTGACACTAATTAGCATAACGCAACGGACATAAATCTTCCTAGAAAATCTTCATATTCATGAAAATCACAAGTGAAATATATTGGAACATAGCTTAGCCTTTTGTTAATCACCCTGTCATCTCAGATTTTCAAAATATGCTTTATAGCCAACGCTAGACAAGCATTTGTGTAAGTTTATCATAGCCTAGCATAGCATTATGCCTTGCTAGCAGCAGGCAACCTTGTCACGGAAATCAGAAAAGCAATCAAATTAAATTGTTTACCTTTGATGAACTTCGGATGTTTTCACTCACGAGACTCCCAGGTAGACAGGTGTTTATACTTGCGTACTATTGTTTGCCCAGATAAATGTGGTACCTTCAGGCGTTTGGAAATTGCTCACAAGGATGAACCAGGCGTGTGGAGGTCTACCATTTTTTGGGCTGATTTCTTTTGATTTTCCCATGATGTCAATCAAAGAGGCACTGAGTTTAAAGGTAGGCATTGAAATACATCCACAGGTACACCTCCAATTGATTAAAATGATGCCAATTAGCCTATCAGAACATAGTTTTCTGGACTTTTCCAAGCTGTTTAAAGGCACAGTCAACTTAGTGTATGTAAACTTCTGACCCACTGGAATTGTGATACAGTGAACTATAAATTAAATCATCTGTCTGTAAACAATTGTTGGAAATTTACTTGTGTTATGCACAAAGTAGATGTCCTAAGCGACTTGCCAAAACTATAGTTTGTTACAAGAAACTTGTGGAGTGGTTGAAAAACAAGTTTTAATGACTAACCTCTGACTTCAACTGTGTATTATTTTCCAAAATGCTTTAAAATGTATCTGATGGTTTCTGCATATGTGCTTTGGATGGTGCCCACATTGTTTGTGTCCCGGCTTATAAATATCTGGGTATCTGGATTGAAGAAAAGCTATCTTTCAAGAAGCATATTGATGAGTTAGTTAAGAATTAAAATGGTATTCCTTTATAGCAGTGGTCACCAACCTTTTCTGAGTCAAAATGCAAGCAGAGATCTATCACTCTTTTAAACAAAAAAAACAAGCCTATGCAACATTAACCAAATAAAACTGTTCTGTAGCGATAAGGTTTGTGCAGGAGACTATAGGCCCAATACATTTTCACTGCATATTGGCTACGCTTGAATTTCTCTGCCAGTGTGGTTCTTCTCATACCATTTAGAACTTATATTTCAACATTTTAGGTATTTGATCCCACTGATACTAGATCATTTGTTGTAATACTTGTGAGGCACAGCTGAGTGAGCATAATCTTTTGTTGACTTTTTTTACTGGACTGCATCTGATGGCCTGCATCTGATGGTCAATCAGAGGAGAGAGCAGTGGTGAGGCTGCCTCCCACCTGACTTACCATCCCTCCTCTCTCCCTCCGCTGAGAAAATGGGACACAGTCTTCCAGTTCATGGCGAGCCTAAGTCGCACTGCATTACTTCTGCCTCATGCACCAATTCATGTTTTTACTCCTATGACTAGAGAAAGGGAAATATTCCTTGATATTAAAAAAGACACAAGCCGCTAATAATAACAATGCAAACTTATCGAAATGCACATTTATGGCTTAGAAAACTGTTGAACAAAGTGTTGACAGTGCTGAATAACAATGCAACCATGAACTTACTCATAAAAACAGCAGCTCTTTGTTGTATTTGTTGAGTCTCTAGTCATATTTTTCAAAGTTGAAATTTCACATTATCAACTTTGCTGTGCATTCAAGGCTTCTTTTTACTCGTCTGGTGCAAATAGCAACGAAAAAAACAGACATTCAGTTGATATTCATCCCGGTTATAGATTGTGGTGATATTGTCTATATGAATGCTGCCTGCTCTGTATTGAAACCATTGGATGTTTGTCAGTGCACTCACTGCACTTTCTTATGGGCTACAGTTTCAGTACACATCACTCCATTCTGTATCAGAAAGTAGGCTGGCCCTCTTAAGTCTTGTAGATCAATGCACTGTTCTCTATTTCTTTATAAAAACCCTCTTTTGCAAACTTCCGCCATACCTTACTTCATTGTTAAATTACAGACATACGTGTCAGCAGACCCGATCACAGGGATGGGTAACTCTAGATGTCCGGTTGATCTCTACGGAATTAGGTATATCTGCATGCGCCCTGTATATGGAATGATCTGCGGAGCTCTCTGCACCTTGATGTTCTGGTGCCTTTAGGGCAGTTCAAGTTGATAATGGAGGACCTCATTGTTGAGGAATGTGTTTTGCTTCTTAAATTAATTGTAGTATTGTATGCTATTATTACGTTGTCTGTTAGAATGTTGTACATTTTATATTTTGTGTTCATGCAGGGCTCCCTTGAAAAAGAGGCCTTGGTCTCAATTGGACTCCCTGCTAAAATAAAGGTGAAATAGAATAAAGAATCCTAGGAGGGTGACCTGAAGGGCTACCATAGCTCTTATTGAGACCGTGCTGTTTGAGCTGCAGCACCCTGCCAGGCTGACACTACGTCAGGGATGGGCAACTGCGGACCATTAACTTACTGTTAAGAGTTAGAATAATTGAATACACAAGGTGCAATTTCGAAATGTGGTTGTGCATCAGCTGTCAGTCAATTAGTCCATGTCAGCAAAACAATTTTAGATTGGTAAGTTAGTCCAGCGTCTGGCTATCTAAACTTGTATTAAGAATGGTTGAATTACCAACTGGGATAGGGCCCATTGATCAAAAGTTATCATATTAAAAACTGCAAACATTTTCCTCCACCCTATGGCAAAATGTGTAGAATTGCAGGAAATCCGTTAAAAAATGGCTAAATCTTCTCTCTGCCCCATGGCAAAATGTGTTGAATTGCAGGAGGGGTGTATGGATGTGGGTACTGCAGACCCATGAGCCACTGCGGCCCCTCAGGATGAGTTCCGTTTTTCTGTGGCCCCCACTCCCATCAAAGTTGCCCATCCCTGCTTTACATGTAGTGATGTTTTATATTCACTCCACAGGGCCCTACTGAGCCTGACAGTGTAGAGGGGTCTGTGACCTTCTGCAGAGACATGACCTCCACATGTTGACCTTCTGTCTGTATTCATGGGTATGTGGCCACAAGGGAATGTGAGAAGAGAACAGAGCAGATCCTTTATGTTATTAGCCATCTGCAGTGACCGTAGACAGTCAATTTGGATCTGCACTGTACTGCATTGACCACCATGACCAACACATCAGCATAGTTTCCCTGGAAACACTGTTGTCAAGGAGTGCTTTAATCTAGCTATATCATTAGTGGGGATACCACATAGGGATGGGAGATATAACCATAATGTTCTTCTGTTCTTTCCCCCGGAACAACCACATGAACCAGGACTCATAGACAGCTGTTGCTGTTCAGTTTGTCTGTGAGAGAATATCTCCATAGATGTCCTGCATTGTTCTACTTTATTATTTTCTAATAATGTGATTTGACCTGGGGCTTGATATATGATGAAAGGCCCTAGACTCACTTCTGAGAATTTCTCTCCCCAGAGTTTTGGAGAACACCTCGAGTGGGAAACGGGCTTCCTACTCCAAGGAGGAAGACTCTTCTCTGCCACTTGTCCTGGGAAAACGAGCCCGGAAAACCTGGGAAGAGGACAGGAAGGAGTCGAGCTGAACTCTGTTAAACACCTTCACCTTTATCTAATTTCTTTAAGCACATTTTCAGGGTATAGCATGTTAAGCAATACATTTTATTTGTCATTTTATAACTTGGTGGTTCCACCAATTAGATACATTTTGAGTGGTGAAACTTGGTGGAGAATAACCCAGTTTATTTCACCTAATTGTAACATTCTGCCATAAAGAGCACATATGTGAAATTATGTTTTTTAACACTGGATAAAAGTAGAGCCTCAGAGCTACAAAATGGTATATCATATACTGCATTTTTGAGGAACAAAGGGAAAGTAATTCTGCTTTGAAACTTGATACATTTTTAACCTCGCTTTCGAGAAAAGGACCTTTGAATGTTTTGGTACCTACTGGAGACCTCTCCTTTGTCCATACCCATTCAGCATTGTTCAGACCCTGTTAAGCCAGCCCCACCCATCTCTTTAAGGATTCACATGTGAGGTCATGTGCTAAACAGTGAGTAGTGTAGTAAAGATCAAGACTTAAAGTAGTAGCCTACGATAAGGAAAAATCCAGGTAAACAGAAAGTAAAAAATATTTTATAAATATTAGATTACGCTTACCCAGACACACTTGTCTAAATTGATGGGCCATGTGAAAGAAATTCTATAAACCCCAGCCACATCCAGTGGTGGAAAAAGTACTAAATGGTCATACTTGAGTAAAAGTAAAGATACCTTAATAGAAAATAACTCAAGTAAAAGTCACCCAGTAAAATACAACTTGAGTAAAAGTCTAAAAGTATTTGGTTTTAAAAATACTTAAGTATCAAAAGTAAATGGAATTGCTAAAATGTACTTAAGTATAAATAAATAAAGGCGGCACAATTGTTTATAAAAATAAAAAATATCAAAATATTGACGGATAGCCAGGGGCACACTCCAACACTCAGACATAATACAAACAAAGCATTTGTGTTTAAAGTGTCTGCCATATCAGATGCAGTTGGGATGACCAGGTATGTTATCTTGATAAGTGTATGAATTGGACAATTTTCCTGTCAAAATGTAACGAGTACTTTTGGGTGTCAGGGAAAATTTATGGAGTAAAAAGTACATTATGTTCTTTCGGAATGTAGTGAAGTAAAAGGGAAAGCTGCCCTAAAATATAATTCGTAAAGTACAGATACCCCCAAAAATACTTAAGCAGTACTTTAAAGTATTTTTACTTAAGTACTTTACACCACTGGTCTCATCTTTCTAAATGGATGGGTCTCCACAGAAGGTGTAAACGGTACAGCTAAATGGTTACTTGCATTGCAGAAATATATATATTTATTTTTTCACCTTTATTTAACCAGGTAGGCCAGTTGAGAATAAGTTCTCATTTACAACTGCGACCTGGCCAAGATAGAGCAAAGCAGTGTGACACAAAAAACACAGAGTTACACATGGAATAAACAAAGGTACAGTCAATAACACAATAGAAAAGTCTATATACAGCGTGTGCAAATTAAGTAAGATTAGGGAGGTAAGGCAATAAATGGGCCATAGTGGTGAAATAATTACAATTTAGCAATTAAACACTGGAGTGATAGATGTGCATAAGATGAATGTGCAAGTAGAGATACTGGAGTACAAAGGAGAGAACTGTAAGGAAAGGCGGCCAAAGGAGGAGTTTGCTTTGGGGGTGACCAGTGAAATGGATGTGGAGGTCCAGCTTGCGTGGTTACTCGTTGGCTGCGGTTGTGAGGCCAAATACTCTAAAACAACATTGGAGGCTTATGGTTGAGAAATTAACATTCAATTCCCTGGCAACAGCTCTGGTGGACATTCCTGCAGTCAGCATGCCAATTGCACGCTCCCTCAATTTGAGACATCTGTGGTGTTAAAACTGCACATTTTAGATTGTCCTTTTATTGTCCCCCAGCACAACGTGCAACTGTGTAATAATGATCATTCTTTTTAATTTGTTTCTTGATATTTCACACCTGTCTGGTGGATGGATTATCTTGGCAAATGAGAAATGCTCACTAACAGAGATGTAAACAAATTTGTGCACCACATTTGAGAGAAATACACTTTTTTGTGCATATGAAACATTTCTGTGATTTTTATTTCAGCTCATGATAAATGGGACCAACACTTTACATGTTGCGTTTATATTTTTGTTAAGTGTAATTGCTGATTGCCTAGGAGAGGAGATACCATTCCTCCTCCAATACTGCCACTGATTACGGAAACAACAACAGTCACAAATTGCCCTGCCCCTTAATCCTAGTTGATGTGTCAACAATCATCTGCAAATTATGAGCAGTCAGCAGATCACACACCAAGTAGGCTACTGGGAAGACAGACAGCACTTCAAGTAGATGGCCCTACATACAGTTGAAGTCTGAAGTTTACATACACTTACGTTGGAGTCATTAAAACTCGTTTTTCAACCACTCCACAAATTTCTTGTTAACAAACTATAATTTTGGCAAGTTGGTTAAGATATCTACTTCGTGCATGACACAAGTAATTGTTTACAAACAGATTATTTCACTTAGAATTCCCTGTATCACAATTCCTATGGGTCAGAAGTTTACATACACTAAGTTAACTGTGCCTTAAAACAGCTTGGAAAATTCCCGAAAAGTATGTCATGGCTATAGAAGCTTCTGATAGGCTAATTGACATCATTTGAGTCAATCGGAGGTGTACCTGTGAATGTATTACAAGGTCTACATTCAAACTCAGTGCCTCTTTGCCTGACATCATGGGAAAATCCAAATAAATCATCCAAGACCTGCTGGAGGAAACAGGTACAAAAGTATCTATATCCACAGTAAAATGAGTCCTATATTGGCATAACCTGAAAGGCCGTTCAGCAAGGAAGAAGCCACTGCTCCAAAACCGCCATAAAAAAAACAGACTACGGTTTGTAACAGCACATGGGGAAAAAGATCGTACTTTTTGGAGAAATGTCCTCTGAAATAGAATTGTTTGGCCATAATGACCATCGTTATGTTTGGAGGACAAAGTGGGAGGCTTGCAAGCCGAAGAACACCATCCCAACCGTGAAGCACGGGGGTGGCAGCATCATGTTGTGGTGGTGCTTTGCTGCAGGAGGGAATGGTGCACTTCACAAAATAGATGGCATCATGAGGAAAGAGAATTATGTGGATATATTGAAGCAACATCAAGCCATTAGTCAGAAAGTTCAAGCTTGGTTGCAAATGGGTCTTCGAAATGGACAATGACCCCAAGCATACTTCCAAAGTTGTGGGAAAATGGCTTACGGTCAAGGTATTGGAGTGGCCATCACAAAGCCCTGACCTCAATCCCATAGAACATTTGTGGGGAGAACTGAAAAAGTGTGTGCGAGCAAGGAGGCCAACAAACCTGACTCAGATACACCAGCTCTGTCAAGAGGAATGGGCCACAATTCACTGAACGTATTGTGGGAAGCTTGTGGAAGGCTACCCGAAACGTTTGGCCCAAGTTTAAAAATTTAAAGGCAATGCTACCAAATACTAATTAAGTGTATGTGATGAAAGAAAAAAAAGCTGAAATAAATCATTCTCTCATATTATTCTGACATTTAACATTCTTAAAATAAAGTGGTGATCCTAACTGACCTAAGACAGGGATGTTTTATGAGGATTAAGTGTCAGGAATTGGGGAAAAAATGAGTTTAAATGTTTTTGGCTAAGGGGTATGTAAACTTCCAACTTCAACTGTAGCAAAGGGACAATACTAGACAACGTATACTTGGAGATATCAGGAGTCCTCTAGCTATAGAATAAAGACCCCCCCCTTCCTCACATACTTTGTGCATGACACCCCTGATAGCAGTGCACCGGGGACTCAATATACAGGTCGTCTTGTGCACAAAGAACCCTGGTACACATATGCAGGGGTTAGGTGTGATGTTCTCTGGAGGAGCTCTGCTATTGTGCTTAAAATTGCAGCTGTGCAAATGACCCCAGGGACTACAAATTTAAGAGGAAAGTTATGTGAAAGACCAGGATGATTCTTCTGGTAATTCACCTTGCCCTTCCCCAGCTCTGTGCCTGTTCAGTTGTTGGATGTTTGTCCGACCCTCAATCCCTGCATCAGGTGTTTGCTCCCATGCCTGGCCTGCTGTTTGTCTGCCACAGATTAGCTGGAGCTGAGACGGGTTGGATTTGCCTGTCATTTGCAATTCACGCTGAGCACCTATGTATAAACAGCTCTCAAACTGATTTTGGGTTTGTTTGAAAGCATAGAGCGGGCCAATATAATTCAATATGTAGTCAAGGTCAGAATGAAAACAAAAGAGAGTGAGAGAACTGTAAGGAGGAGGCCTGCCGGTTTTGTATGTAGGGGTGAAAAAGCAGGAGCACTTTGGAGACCTGACCTCAAATGAAAACAACATAGCTGGAGCAAGGCAGGACTGTGACATGGTGTTGCTCCAGTCACTGGACCAGAGCAGGGAGGCGTCTTAGCCCCTTCACTGCAGGGGCTGACTGGACACTGAGCAAAGACGGGCAGGGGCACCTCACTGCGGCACAGAGATACAGACACTGGCCCAATATTAAAGTGACGTACTCATCCCAGCACACTGCTTCCTCACTCTTTCCCAGTTTTCCTACCTCCGTCCCGCACGCTGGAGAGCAAACTTAGATCCACTATGCAAAAATCACACAGCCATTTCCTGGTTGCCATATAAGTTTGCCTAATTTCAGTTTGTGACAAAAAAAGCAAGTATAATGTAGATAATAATTGTACCATCTAAACTGCTGTTAAGTATCTTTTCCATAACCAAAAATATTGTATTCAACTGTTTGAAGTTGGTGTGCAAAACCGAAAGTAAAAGACGCAAAAACAAATCTTACGAATGGGAAGCATAGTAATAGCACACATAGAACAAATACTGCTTCTTATCTTGCTTTCAATGAGAATGCCACATCTATAACACATTTCTATATTAATATGGTCATGCCGCCCAAAAAGTTACATAGTGCAGCTTTAAAGAGGGAGAGTTCATCTCCCATGCCACCTGGAGCATTGGCTCTGCAGCTATTAAATATCACCTGTGCCAGCACAGGTGAAACTAATGACTTACTATTGAGGCGACAGGTGCAAAACATCCTGACCAACGAGGGTGACTCCAATCAGGGCACGTTCACCCCCAAATAGAACCAAACTCTAAAACCAAAACCTGTAACACAAGGTACAAGAATATCCTAGAAGACAGTAGGGTTGTCCCAGTTAAGACCCTCATGGGGACCACCAGCCTCCAAAGAGTGGTGTCAAATCTCAATGTCACAGTCAGGGATCAGAGCAATTTCTCCCTCGGGCAGGGCCAGCTTATCCCACTCTCCTTCACACACAGCCAGTCACGCACCACACCACCCTGTCTGCCCTGCTGAACTCTTCCACTGCTGGGTTGGCAGTACATTATGGGCTCAATTCAATTACTACTGCATTGCAGCATTTACACAGTACAGAGCAGGGCCTAGTTTTACATTTCCAACTTTCAGAATAAGATGTGCCAAGTCTAAACAAAGACACTGTATTAACATTGGTATGAGGGGTTATATTGAGTTCCTGCCTTAGTGGCCCAGTCTGCCTTAGCGCTGGGATGCTCTTCTCACATTCAGTACCCCATCCATTGCTCAGCCTGTCCATCATGGGGAAATTAAGATGGGGAAAAAGCATTTGACCCATGTTCATGCGGTTCATTTACGGGTTATTACATTTTCTTCCTTTCTAATTGCATTTATTTTCAGAGGTATATTGTAAATGCTGCAGTATGCCTAATGATACATGAAGCAGGCAGTCAAATACTAAACTAAAAATCGGTTCTAACTTAATTCTGAGACGAGGGGCAGAGTTTGACAGCCTGTTTAAACTTTAGACATCCTGTGAGTGACTGGTGAATATGTGTGCGGTGTGCTGTGGTACGGACTACAGAGTGATGAAAAGTTCCCATTTAATTGCCACAGAATTGCAATGCATTCCCCAGAGGCATATTAGCAGCCTGAGCTATGTGCTATCAGAGCCCAGATCTTTAGGCTAGCACTGGTCAAATATGGTTAATCAACACTGCAGGATTCCACTTTAATATTAAGCATGCAGCCATGAACACGGAGCCTTTCTATTTATCTGAATATTGCAGCCTTGTGCATCGCCAAATAAAGATTAGAAGGCCAGGTGTGTTATTTATTACATTATTAGCCCAGACATTTTTTTGTGTTATTACATACAGCCGTAAAAAAACTTTTGGATATCAGAGTGGCGGTAACTCACCAACATTACAACCATGAACACGACTTTTCCGAATTGTATACTTTGTTCGTACCTCCCAGGGCAATTGAACTTATTCCAGAGGCTGCTCCAAAACACCGCCAGCGGAGAAGAGGTATTTGGAGTGGACTTCTAGTCCGACTCAGGAGGCATGCACACCATCCATCACTTCCGAGTATATTACTCGCTAATGTTCAGTCTCTGGATAATAAAGTAGACAAGCTCAGGGCAAGGATCACCAACGACGATGAGACAGCCTATTGGGAGGAGTTCAAAGACCACGCAGTGTGGTGCCAGGATAAAAACCTCTCCCTCAACGTGATCAAGACAAGGAGATGATTGTTGACTACAGAAAAAGGAGGACCGAGCACACCTCCATTCTCATCGATGAGGCTGTAGTGGAGCAGGTTATGAGCTTCAAGTTCAAGTTACGAGCTTCAAGTTGGTGTCCACATCACCAACAAACTATCATGGTCCAAACACACCAAGACAGTCGAGAAGAGGGCACGACAACACCTATTCCTCCTCAAGAGACTGAAAGATTTGGCATGGGTCCTCCTCCTTAGCCCCAGAAAAATGGCATCGAGGGCTCAGCACTTTTTGATTTAAGGCCCTTTTTTCTGGGATTAAAGGTCAAAAACGAAAATAGAGCGCTAATTTGACCGCTTCACGTCAAAGTACATGAACCTACGGTTACAGATCCAGTTGCGGTTTGTTCAGACGAATCCGTTAAGGTGGGTTTCGGAGCTCCGCAAGATTTCTGTGATTTTCTGAAATCACACACTCATTCAACCCTCTGTAAATCAGTCAATTCTTAACCTGTTAGTCCTATAGGGGCAGTATTTCATTTTTGGATAAAAAGACGTGCCCGTTTTAAGCGCAATATTTTGTCACGAAAAGATGCTCGAATATGCTTGGAATTGATAGCTTTGGAAAGAAGACAGTCTTACGTTTCCAGAAATGTAAAGATTTTCACTGTGAGTCCCTTAGAACAAATGTTTCGGGCAAAACCAAGATGTATGACCGACCAGGAAATGCACAGGATTTCTGAGGCTACGTTTTCCATGATCGCCTTATATGGCTGTGAATGCGACAGGAATCAACGGACTCTTTCTCTTGTTTCACCAAGGTCTCTGCAGCATTGTGATGTATTTGTAGGCATATCATTGGAAGATTGACCATAAGAGACTACATTTACCAGGTGTCCCGCTAGGTGGCTGCGTGGCAATTGGTGCGCAAAAGTCAGGTCCCGGTATTTTTCCATTCAAATCTCAGAACAAACCAGGCTACAAGGACGGTGCTTTCAATGGAGAGAAATATGACAAACCACCTTCAGGATTGATTCAAACAACGTTTTCCATGTTTCAGTCAATATTATGGAGTTAATTCGGAAAAAAGTTCGACATGTAGGTGACTGAATTTTCGGTTAGTTTCGGTAGCCATATGCATAGTAACAAAAGGGAACGATGTGTCCTACACAAGAATCTTTCAGGAAAAACTGTACATCTGCTATGTAACTGAGAGTCTCCTCATTGAAACATCTGAAGTTCTTCAAAGATTCCTTGGCTGGTTTTTGTGAATATGTTGCGTGCTAAATGCTAATGCTAACGCTAAGCTAGCTATCACCACTCTTACACAAATTAGTGATTTTCTCTGGTTCTAAAGCATATTTTGAAAATCTGAGACGACAGGATTGTTAAGAAAAGGATAAGCTTGAGAACAGGCATATTTATTTCGTTTCATTTGCGATTTTTAAAAATCGCTAATGTTGCGTTATGCTAATGAGCTTGAGGCTGTAGTAACGATACCGCATGCGGGATGGGGCGGACTAAGAGGTTAACGTAAAGACTTAAAACTCAACATTCTGTAAGAGCCTACCCCAAAGAGGATATTCACTTTCAGCTTCCTGTGTCAACCGGAAGTGCCTTAAGTTGTAGTCATAGGGGCTGTTTCTGACATGATGACTCCTTGCTGTCCCCAGTCCACCTGACCGTGCTGCTGCTCCAGTTTCAACTGTTCTGCCTTATTATTATTCGACCATGCTGGTCATTTATGAACATTTGAACATCTTGGCCATGTTCTGTTATAATCTCCACCCGGCACAGCCAGAAAAGGACTGGCCACCCCACATAGCCTGGTTCCTCTCTAGGTTTCTTCCTAGGTTTTGGCCTTTCTAGGGAGTTTTTCCTAGCCACCGTGCTTGGGGTTTTAGGCTGGGTTTCTGTACAGCACTTTGAGATATCAGCTGATGTATGAAGGGCTATATAAATCAAATTGATTTGATTTGTTTCGAAGGGTTAAAAAGGTCACATCTTTCCAAAACTTCATATGGTGATTAGGCAACCCTTATGAACTGTAAATCAGTCATTTCTCCCAACAGATGTCAAAGAAAAAACTCATATATACACACACACACAGCAAGGATGGAGTGACACAGTGCGGGGCTTAACACTTTCATGCGTGAGTTCCAAATATTTCTAACTGTCGCCCCAGCATGAGTTTTTTTATGCACGTGATGTTAGAACGTCCTCTCCATTCCAGAATGTGATTGTTATGTAACAGTACATTTAATCCGGCCTGCCCTCAAACCAAAGCACACAGCCTGTTTTTATTTGTCAATTTTAAATTATTTTCGAACAAGTTTTTTATTTTCTAATAACAGTTTGAAATGAGGTGTGTTCCGCCTCATTCATTCACATAAAAGTAGTCATTTTTACTTTTGCGGACCAATACATTTTTTTGCCAAATACATTTAAACTCAGTTTTTCACAATTCCTGAAACTTAACCCTAATAAAAATTCCATGTCTTAGGTCAGTTAGGATCACCACTTTATTTTAAGAATGTGAAATGTCAGAATAACAGTAGAGAGAATGATTTATTTCAGCTTTTATTTATTTCATCACATTCCCAGTGTTAAGCGATAAAAATCATCCATAGGCGATGTAGAAATCATTAGCTGTCGTCTTGGAAAAAATTTCAGGAGAGAGCTCTTCCGGAATGATCTGGGCGGAGACCGGAGGTAAGTCGTGCCCCTCTTTCGGTTCAACCAAGAATCAAAGATGATTCAATTCACAAGACTCTAGACAACATGGGGATGCTGTGGGAGTTGAATGCTCGGTCTTATCTAATTCGGCTCACTGTTAACAATTGCTGGAAGTGGCGCAAGGATATTTATTTCCATTTTCTGTGATCAGGTTTTCCTGCGCTTTCCGATGTAACGCACGTTATGTAATAGCCACAGTCGTGATTTAACCAGTTTTAAAAACGTCCGAGGGTTTCCTATCCACACATTCTAACCATATGAACGTACTATATTCCTGGCATGAGTAGCAGGGCGCTGAAATGTTGCGCGATTTTTAACAAAATTATCAAAAAAGTAGAGGGTCGACTGAAGAGGTTAAGCCATTTTGCCACAACTTTGGAAGTATGCTTGGGGTCATTGTCCATTTGGAAGACCCATTTGCAACCAAGCTTTAACTTCCAGACTGATGTCTTGAGATGTTGCTTCAATATATCCACATAATTTTCCATCCTCACGATGCCATTTATTATGTGAAGTGCACCAGTCCCTCCTGCCGCAAACCACCCCCACAACATGATGCTGCCATCCCCGTGCTTCACGGTTGGGATGGTGTTCTTCGGCTTGCAAGCCTCCCCCTTTTTCCTCCAAACATAACAATTGTCATTATGGCCAAACAGTTCCATTTTTGTTTCATCTGACAAGAGAACATTTGTCCAAAAAGTATGATCTTTGTCCCCATGTGCAATTGCAAACTGGGGCGGCAGGGTAGCCTAGTGGTTAGAGTGTTGGACTAGTAACCAAAAGGTTGCGAGTTCGAATCCCCGAGCTGACAAGGTACAAATCTGTCGTTCTGCCCCTGAACAGGCAGTTAACCCACTGTTCCTAGGCCGTCATTGAAAATAAGAATTTGTTCTTAACTGACTTGCCTAGTAAAATAAATAAAAGTAGTATGTCTTCTTTATGGCGGTTTTGAGCGACCTTTCAGGTTATGTCGATATAGGACTCGTTTTACTGTGGATATAGATACTTTTGTACCCTTTTGTTGTTCTGGGATTGATTTGCACTTTTCGCACCAAAGTACATTCATCTCTAGGAGACAGAACGCGTCTCCTTCCTGAGTGGTATGATGGCTGCGTGGTCCCATGGTGTTTATACTTGCGTACTATTGTTTGTACAGATGAACGTGGTACTTTCAGGGTTTGTAAATTGCACTACATTTTTTTCTGAGGTCTTGGCTGATTTCTTTTGATTTTCCCATGATGTCAAGCAAAGAGACACAGAGTTTGAAGGTAGGCCTTGAAATACATCCACAGGTACAGCTCCATTTGACTCAAATTATGTCAATTAGCCTATCAGAAGCTTCTAAAGCCATGACATAATTTTCGGGAATTTTCCAGCTGTTTAAAGGCACAGTCAACTTAGTGTATATAAACTTCTGACCCACAGGAATTATGATATAAGTGAAATAATCTGTGTCATGCACAAAGTAGATGTCCTAACCGACTTGCCTAAAACTGTAGTTTGTTAACAAGAAATTTGTGGAGTGGTAGAAAAACAAGTTTTAATGACCAACCTGAAATGGACAAAAATTTATGGGAACTTATCGGCACCGTACGAAACATATACATGATGTACATTATCACTCAAATGGACGTCGTTTCATTCAAAACTTATTGCAAATGCCATATGGCAAATTCCAAGTGTACACAGCAAAATTCCAATAGATGGCGAGTACGCTCCACGGTAAATTTTCATATTGCAAATGCACATCAAGTCAAGACCCAAAGGTCAAATTTGGAAAATTAAAAAAAAAAAAAATCTAAAACTTATCACAGCCTTAAAAAAGTGCTTTCTGGACCATTTTTTGAAAATGTTTCGATTTCTTTTTTCCTATGATTTCATAGGAAGTCAAAAGTCGAAGTCAAAAGTCACTGAACCATTGCCAAATGCCATAAGAAATGTCCAAATGCAATATGAAAGTATTGAAAGTGCCAAATCAGGATGTTATGTCCATTTGCCATGTACAATCATAGGAAGTCGGTTTCCAAACCCAAAAGTCAGTGAACCATGTCCAAATGGCATTTATACTGCCCAAATGATATATAGCACTATGTTAAGCCATGAATCAACCTAGATGGTATATTTGTCATGTATGATGAGGGAGAAGTGGGACTCTTGTTTTTTAAAGATTTTTTGAAAAACGTCCAAAATGAACAGGGGTGCTCCCTATTGGATGGGCACGTGTGGGGGGTGCTCCTTACCCAACCATAGACCCCTTGCACCCCCCTAAAGGCATTAAAAACACATTTAAAAATGTGCTCCTGGTAACCCGTTCCAATCACCAGGCTGTCCATTTGCAATATGTTTCAATGGGCATTTACCATCAAGAATTTGACATGCTCGAAACAACTGCAGGAATGCGAAATTGACTGGTTTGATGAACTCGGGATGGCCGGGCAGTGATTCTGGTTCCTCTCCATTGCTCGTTGGTGTTGATTTCAGAATGTCAATATGGTGATCTGTCACTGTTTAAACATATTGCAAATGGACAAAAGTCAGCCAGCAAGTCACTGTCCATTAGTCAATTAATATCATTCTGACACCAAACTGATACAAACTGACACGACACCCACTTTTTCCAACTCGTTTAGAAGCCAACTATCACATATTTCAGAGCATGCCTGAAATTCACAGCGTCTTCTGTTTAAACGATAATAAAAACATAAAACACGTAGTTACGTTCTAGCTGCAGGTCCAGTTCTGACATTATGTGTAGGCCTAGCTGAGTCGACCCCGAATCCCAAGTTTCGGCTCGATAGGTCATTTGGAGCCTGAGCAGCGACCTTAATTGGTGCTGAAAATCCTAATTTTCCAGGCGTTGCTATGGGGTCCTTGAATGAGCTATCGGACAGAAACGTTAGGGTCCGTCTCTATGGGCCGAGGTGGTTTCAATCTTGCGACTCTGGGACTTTTCTAAATGTCGTCATTTTCGTGATGGTCAAAATGAATTGAAGTTATTACAAATGTATGAGGCTGTTTCTCGGTCTGAAAACCTTCTAGAGCCACATAACTCACCGTGCACCATCGACTTGAGCTCTATAACAGATTTCCAAAGTTTCAGAGCTCTAGGTCTGACGGTTCTTTGATAGTTCGAACGAAGGCAACTATTGCAGGCTCTGTGTGGCTGTAATCCCCACCCTGTGTCACTCCATCCTTGCTGTGTGTGTGTGTGTGAGTTTTTCTTGGAAATCTGATGGGATAAATTACTGATTTACAGTTCATGACGGTTGCCTAATCACACATGTGAAGTTTTGGAAAGATCTCACTCTTTTAACCCTTCGAAACAGCCCCAATGACCCCAATTTAAGAGACTTTCGGTTGGCACAGGAAGGTGAAAATAAACACATATCCTCATCGGGATATACTCTTACAGAATCCTGAGTTTAAAGTCTTTACGTTAATAATTGACTGATTTACACAGGGTTGAATGCAGTGATTTTCACAAACTGCAGGTTTGGTACATCAAAACACCTTTAGGGCGAATTTAACCACTTCCGGTTGGTCCAGGAAGCTTAGAATCAACACAGGTAGGCCTCATAGTGGCCTGATGAATTGTCATCGAAGACAGGTTCATAAAGCATTCATAACCCACATCGGCTTCAGGTTTAATTTAGGGGTACAGGCAATGTATTCCTATGGGGAGAGATGTCATTGTAAACTGTGAGATGAAAAAGCCCTGTTTTCACTGTTAAGGGTTAATGCCACATGGTCAAGGTTAGGCATGCACAGATCGGGAGGACCTCAGGAATGTTACTGAGGTCGAATTTTGCTTCTAACCCTAACGGCTCTCCCGTTCACATCCCACATTCACTTCCTGAAGTTCTCAAAAAATGAGTGAACCCTTACTCATCCCATTTTGTTATTGCATCTTTGGTCTGACAGACGATCAAGTGAAACCCAGAATGCATTGTATGTCAACAAACATGGCTCCACACACATAGCTGGAATTAGCTTACCTCATCATAATCAGTACAACCTTCAAAACATTATTTTACACACATACAATATGCCCATTACAATCGGAATGCATGATTTATCACCGGTAATTGAAAATGTGAATAAAATAACAAATATATCAATAATACCACACAAAAACTTTTCTGATAGTGATTTATTGATACAAATGGTGCATGCAGGCAGTCAATCACGTAACCTCTCACTCCCACTCTGAGCCATTCAGTGTTGTTATGTACAGTGCCTTGCGAAAGTATTCGGCCCCCTTGAACTTTGCGACCTTTTGCCACATTTCAGGCTTCAAACATAAAGATATAAAACTGTATTTTTTTGTGAAGAATCAACAACAAGTGGGACACAATCATCAAATCAAATTTATTTATATAGCCCTTCGTACATCAGCTGATATCTCAAAGTGCTGTACAGAAACCCAGCCTAAAACCCCAAACAGCAAGCAATGCAGGTGTAAAAGCACGGTGGCTAGGAAAAACTCCCTAGAAAGGCCAAAACCTAGGAAGAAACCTAGAGAGGAACCAGGCTATGTAGGGTGGCCAGTCCTCTTCTGGCTGTGCCGGGTAGAGATTATAACAGAACATGGCCAAGATGTTCAAATGTTCATAAATGACCAGCATGGTCAAATAATAATAAGGCAGAACAGTTGAAACTGGAGCAGCAGCACAGTCAGGTGGACTGGGGACAGCAAGGAGTCATCATGTCAGGTAGTCCTGGGGCACGGTCCTAGGGCTCAGGTCCTCCGAGAGAGAGTAAGAAAAAGAGAATTAGAGAGAGCATATGTGGGGTGGCCAGTCCTCTTCTGGCTATGCCGGGTGGAGATTATAACAGAACATGGCCAAGATGTTCAAATGTTCATAAATGAGCAGCATGGTCGAATAATAGTAAGGCAGAAAGGTTGAAACTGGAGCAGCAGCATGGCCAGGTGGACTGGGGACAGCAAGGAGTCATCATGTCAGGTAGTCCTGTGACATGGTCCTAGGGCTCAGGCCAGTTGAAACTGGAGCAGCAGCATGGCCAGGTGGACTGGGGACAGCAAGGAGTCATCATGTCAGGTAGTCCTGGCGCATGGTCCTAGGGCTCAGGTCCTCCGAGAGAGAGAAAGAAAGAGAGAAGGAGAGAATTAGAGAACGCACACTTAGATTCACACAGGACACCGAATAGGACAGGAGAAGTGGAACAACATTTATTGGATATTTCAAACTTTTTTAACAAATCAAAAACTGAAAAATTGGGCGTGCAAAATTATTCAGCCCCTTTACTTTCAGTGCAGCAAACTCTCTCCAGAAGTTCAGTGAGGATCTCTGAATGATCCCATGTTGACCTAAATGACTAATGATGATAAATACAATCCACCTGTGTGTAATCAAGTCTCCGTATAAATGCACCTGCACTGTGATAGTCTCAGAGGTCCGTTAAAAGCGCAGCGAGCATCATGAAGAACAAGGAACACACCAGGCAGGTCCGAGATACTGTTGTGAAGAAGTTTAAAGCCGGATTTGGATACAAAAATATTTCCCAAGCTTTAAACATCCCAAGGAGCACTGTGCAAGCGATAATATTGAAATGGAAGGAGTATCAGACCACTGCAAATCTACCAAGACCTGGCCGTCCCTCTAAACTTTCAGCTCATACAAGGAGAAGACTGATCAGAGATGCAGCCAAGAGGCCCATGATCACTCTGGATGAACTGCAGAGATCTACAGCTGAGGTGGGAGACTCTGTCCATAGGACAACAATCAGTCGTATATTGCACAAATCTGGTCTTTATGGAAGAGTGGCAAGAAGAAAGCCATTTCTTAAGGATATCCATAAAAAGTGTAATTTAAAGTTTGCCACAAGCCACCTGGGAGACACACCAAACATGTGGAAGAAGGTGCTCTGGTCAGATGAAACCAAAATTGAACTTTTTGGCAACAATGCAAAACGTTATGTTTGGGGTAAAAGCAACACCCTGAACACACCATCCCCACTGTCAAACATGGTGGTGGCAGCATCATGGTTTGGGCCTGCTTTTCTTCAGCAGGGACAGGGAAGATGGTTAAAATTGATGGGAAGATGGATGGAGCCAAATACAGGACCATTCTGGAAGAAAACCTGATGGAGTCTGCAAAAGACCTGAGACTGGGACAGAGATTTGTCTTCCAACAAGACAATGATCCAAAACATAAAGCAAAATCTACAATGGAATGGTTCAAAAATAAACATATCCAGGTGTTAGAATGGCCAAGTCAAAGTCCAGACCTGAATCCAATCGAGAATCTGTGGAAAGAACTGAAAACTGCTGTTCACAAATGCTCTCCATCCAACCTCACTGAGCTCGAGCTGTTTTGCAAGGAGGAATGGGAAAAAAATCTCGATGTGCAAAACTGATAGAGACATACCCCAAGCGACTTACAGCTGTAATCGCAGCAAAAGGTGGCGCTACAAAGTATTAACTTAAGGGGGCTGAATAATTTTGCACGCCCAATTTTTCAGTTTTTGATTTGTTAAAAAAGTTTGAAATATCCAATAAATGTCGTTCCACTTCATGATTGTGTCCCACTTGTTGTTGATTCTTCACAAAAAAATACAGTTTTATATCTTTATGTTTGAAGCCTGAAATGTGGCAAAAGGTCGCAAAGTTCAAGGGGGCCGAATACTTTCGCAAGGCACTGTACGTAGCTAATGAGCTAAGCTGTAGCATTAGCAATGTCTTTCAAAAGGAGACAACTGTCACGTTCGTCGTAAGGATCGGACCAAGGCGCAGCGTGAGTAGAGTTCCACATAATAAGTTCCACACCTAGACATACAAAAACTCGAGTACCCACCCTCGTCACACCCTGACCTATCCAAAATATATAGAAAACAGAGATATCTAAGGTCAGGGCATGACAACAACTCAGAAATGCAGAATTTCTGGAGATTTAAAAAAAAATCTGACAATGAGTCTGAAAGTGTCAGAGGACCCCTTGTCCACTGACAAAGTCCCAGTTCCCTTTGAAGATGCTGGTGGTGATGGAGGTAGACTGACAGTGGATGAAGTACAGGAGTTCTGTGGTAGATGGAAGGCTGCCAACCATTTCACCCCTCTTGGCCCTGCTGTTTGAGTTGATGAATCCCAGTCTGGAGTGCAACGCCCCTTGCCATTTCCATCTGAGGGAGAGTGCTTCAAATTGTTTCTGATAGAGGAGCTGGTGGGAGACACAGTAGGGACCAATTGCTATGCCTTGGAACTACAGGAAAAGAGAGACCCAGGAGTGGGGGGACAACCACAATTAGTGAAATGTATGCATTCCTGGTGACAGTAAAGAAGAACTCCCTAAGAGAATACTGGAGCAGAGATCCTATGTTTGCAACTCCCTTCTTTGCCACCCTCTTTTCCCAAGACTGCTTTCTAGTTCTGCTGCTATGACTGTATTTCATCAACAATGCTACTGCCATTCTAAATGACCCGTTATACAAAATAAGAAATGTTAACAGCTGGCAGTAAAGTGCCATGACAAACGAGACGTCCATGTCCTCTCCAATGTCCATACAGCAACCATGTCGGCCACAGGGAAGGTGGACCACCTGACGGGAGAGAGAAACAAACCAGACTGTGTGCTTGACTATAACCTCAAAATGGGGGCAGTGGATAAGGCTGACATGATAAACAGCTTTGTGGAATGCACTCAGAAAACGACCAAGTAGAATAAGATATTTTTCGAGGGTAGTGTCAAAATACAACATGCCAATACTTCTGACGCATTTAGCATTGTTTTACAGAGCTAATAGAAGATTGTAACTAGCTACATAAGCACGATTGAATATAACACCATAAAAGGTGAGTAACATGAGTAAAGTTACCTCGCGTGTCCGCGGTTATAAGGAATATACACAAATATATTATGCTCCATACACACAGTGAGCTACAGTAGAAATGGTATAACACGACACACAGAAACTATTATAACGTAATTAGGCACTTTGATAGAAACGCAGTCTGGATTTGAAGATGGGTGTCTGTAGTGACGCCTCTAGCACTGAGACGCTGTGCCACTTGGGAGTCTTAAGGCCAGGGTAGCTTCAAAATACAACACATGCTAATACTTTGTCAACTTCCGACTTCAACTGTAGATGTACATATTACCTCAATTACCTCGACTAACCTGTGCCCCAGGGATATACTGTCCCCATCCGTACAGCCATCTGGGTTCTTAGTACATCGCGCAGACAAGAATAAAGAACTCTCTTTATTCAAGATGGCGGACGGAAGAAAGGGCGGTGCGGCAGGTGCCGCTTCTCATTCGAATGCTGTAATTTTATCTAAACCATCAGGTGTACGCCGACCCCAGCTAAGTAACTCATGCAAAGAGTTAAAGCGCAATTATGTGTTTTATCTCCAGTACTCTGCCATGATTGTCAGTTATGTAGCTGCTCTTCTGATAATCTCAGTGCTTCCTTGCTGGGATGACACAAATCTACTGCCTGAGAATATCAACACCAAACACATTGGTTCACCGTTCCACGGGAGCGGACAGTACACAGCGTACCATAATGTTCTGAATAATGGCCAAGTCTATCTCGCTCCCTATTCCACTGAACCGCTAAGGCGTAACAAACACAAGTCCAACATTTATCGGAAACTGTTAAACTACCTGTTCACTACCCTCCTGCTCTCCAGGGATGTGCAACTCAATCCTGGGCCCAACATCACCGAGCCAGCGATACGCACTGGAGTGGAAAGAGGTGGATGGCCTGTCCACTGATCGTTGCCGCTGTGGAAGTGGGTGAGTGCTATGGTCCCATGGTTTCTCTCAACACACCCGGCTCCAGGATAGATTTTGACTCTTCAAACATACCCAAGTCGCTATATGTGATCCCTGACTCTGCTTCTGGTACCCAAGCTGTTTTAATTAGTTCCCTGCATCCAGTGCAAACGGGAGGGATTGTTAATTACGCTACCGAACTGCCCCTAATCAAAACTAAACAAAACGGCCTAAACCCAGCCGTCAGAAATCACCGAAAATTTAACTTTTTTCAATGTGTCAATCACTCTCGAGTCATCTGGGACCCACGAGCTAAGCCCAAGGGACTACTAGGGGGGCACTTGAACATTCATAGTGTCATTCCAAATAGTGATCACATTCAACATCTACTCACAGGCTCCAACCTTGACTTCCTCTGCCTCTCAGAGACATGGCTCCATAAAACCTCTCCATATGCTGCTTTGATTGTGCCTGGCTACAATGTTTTCAGGAGAGACAGGATTGAAGGAAGAGGAGGGGGTGTGATGATTTACATTAAAGAACATATCCGATGTAAACAAATTGAGTGGTCATGTGATAATGAACTAGAATGTATTGGCCTGAACGTTACACTGTCTCCCCAAATGTCTTTACCCTTATTGGAATGTATAGGCCACCTTCCACCAAAAGAGTGTTTTTTGATCAGTTTAATGACATGCTTAGGGAATGTGACTTTGGGAAAGAGGTCATCTTAATGGGAGATTGTAACGTTAATTATGAAGACAAGTTTTGTAGGAAAACCCTCAAACGGATCACTAACACCTTTGTCCTTACACAGATCACTAATACCTTTGTCCTCAACCAGGGTGATTTGTTGCTCTAAAACACAGATTGATTTGGTGTTCAGTAATAAACCAGAGAGAGTGACTAAATCATTCAATATTGTTACTAGGCTATCTGATCATAGTGTAATGACCTGACTAGATCATAAAGGAACAATTGTCCAGACAGAGGATTGAGTTTTAGAATTGACGGTGTATTAAACCAACTTTACACAGGCTACTGTTTGGCCGTAGCCCACGCCAAATAAATGAAAGATAACCCACAAGCTAATCGTGACCTTCTCTTGTGAAGCCCAGATGTAAGAGATAGAACAAAGGCTAAACCTGGTCTTAACTTCCAATGCTCCATCACCCTGCCCAACCCCCCTCCACGCCACTCCGCCAACTGCCAGGATGCCCGGCATCAGAACATTCCAGGCATTCCCGTGATTGACAGATAGCAGGTTGATTGGCATGTCGGACCCTGCGAACACTGGGTACTGGTAAGTACAACACAACCACCTACTAGCCTAACACATAACACACAGCTGTCTGTGCGGGTCGCTACAATAATCTGAAATTTATAGCCAGAAAGCTGTCTAAGAGCAGGTTTAACCTCTCTACTGTTAGAAAGCCGGATCAACTAAGAATAACTAAGAGTGAATGAAGCTATTTTGAAAACGCAATTAAGGGAATTAACTGGAATGATCTCTTGTCCTATACAGACGTGGAAGCTGATAGTCAGGTTATTCTATCCACAATCCAGACTACAATAAATGGTTTCCTAAAGAAAATCAAATCCAAACCTGGCCAAAAGAGCACTCTTCCTTGGCTAAATGGAGAAATCTGGAAATTGATGAAAGAACGAGATTATGCTCTAAAAATAGCCCTAAAATCTCAATTAGAGCATGACAGACAGACAGTAGGTTTACCATGTTGAGAAATAAGGTGATGAAAGAAATCAGACAGGCCAAGGCAAACTTTTTTATTAACATAAGTGGTGAAGCAGAGGGAAATTCTAAACCGATCTGGGAGAATCTAAAAAAGTTAACAGGGAAAGACCATAGTAACACTGCAAAAAGACTAGAAATCATGGTGAATAACAATCTAACACAGGATGCAGTCGAAATAGCAATAGCTTTCAATTCCTACTTTTTTTTACTCTGTCAGGGTACTGACACAGAACCCCTCCACTGGTTTCTTGAGCTCAGTGCTAGTAAATGATGCTCAACCTGTCTTCATCATAAGGGAGGTTTCTGAGTCTAAGGTGAACAGGGTGATTAGCTCACTCTAAAGCCAAATATGTGTTTGGGCTGGACTCTACCTTTCTTAAAAACTACAAAGAGTCACTCATTGGCCCCATTACTAAGGTCACCAACACATCTATTGGTCTCAGGGTGTTTCCAAGGGTATGGAAGTCGGCCATAATAACGGCCATCTTTAAATCAGGCGACCTTGCTGACGTGAGTAACTACAGGCCCATTAGTATACTACCTGTGGTGTCAAAGGTTGTTGAAAGGTGTGTAGCAGAACAACTGATTTCCCACCTCAACAACAGCCCCTTCACATTACACTCCATGCAGTTTTGCTTCCGAGCGAAACACTCCACTGAAACGGCCAACTGCTTTCTTCTGGAAAATGTGAAGTCCAAGATGGACAAGGGGGGCGTTGGGGCTGTGTTTCTGGACCTAAGGAAGGCTTTTGATACTGTTAACAATGAGATTCTCATCACAAAATTGTCCAAGTTCGACTTTTCCCCTGATGCCTTGAGATGGATGAAATCATACCTTGAAGGCAGAACTCAGTGTGCCAGAGTGAGCAATGAGCTGTCGCCCACTCTTAGCTGTGATGTGGGCGTGCCCCAAGGGTCAATACTGGGGCCCCTCCTGTTCAGCCTGTACATTAACGATCTGCCTTCTGTCTGTACTGGGTCTGAAGTTCAAATGTATGCAGATGATACAGTGATATATGTGCATGCAAAGAGCAAACAACAAGCTGCACAAGAACTCACTACTGTAATGGTCCAGGTTACAAAATGGCTCAGTGACTTGTGTTTGCATCTCAATGTGAAAAAGACTGTTTGCATGTTCTTCACAAAGAGGGCAACAGATGCTCCTGAGCCATATGTCTATGTGTCATGGGAGAAGCTCCAGGTGGTATCTGATTTTAAGTACCTTGGCATCATACTTGATTCCAACCTCTGTTTTAAAAAGGTGATTCAAATAACCAAATTCAACCTAGCTAATTTCCGATTTATACGAAATTGTTTCACTACAGAAGTAGCAAAACTGTACTTCAAATCTATGATACTCCCCCACTTACCATACTGCTTGACTAATTGGGCCCAAGCTTGCTGTACAACATTAAGACCTATTCAGTCTGTCTACAAACAGGCTCTCAAAGTGCTCGATAGGAAGCCCAATAGCCATCATCACTTTTACATCCTCAGAAAGCATGAGCTCCTGAGTTGGGAAAATCTTGTGCAATACACCGACGCATGTCTTGTATTCAAAATCCTAAATGGCCTGGCTCCCCCTCCACTCAGTATTTTTGTTAAACAGAAAACCCAAACATATGGCAGCAGATCCACAAGGTCTGCCATGAGAGGTGACTGTATAGTTCCCTTAAGGAAAAGCACCTTCAGTAAATCTGTTTTCTCTGTGAGAGCTTCCCATGTCTGGAATACACTGCCATCAGACACACATAACTGCACCATATATCACACTTTCAAAAAATGCTTGAAGACATGGCTAAAGGTCAATCAGATTTGTGAACATGGTCCCTAGCTGTGTGTTGCCGATTTCCATGTTGTCTGTTGTCTGTAGCTTGTGAGGTGTGGAAACACTTTGTTGCTTTTATGAATTTTGTCTTGCTGCTTTTTGTTCTATGTTGCTATGTCTGTATGCTACGTCTTGCTTGTCCTATGTTGCTCTGTCTGTATGCTATGTCTTGCTTGTCCTATGTTGCTATTGTCTATATTGTAATTGTTTTTAATAACCTGCCCAGGGACTGCGGTTGAAAATTATCCGGCTGGCTAAAACCGTCACTTTTACTGAAACGTTGATTAATGTGCACTGTCCCTGTAAAAATAAACTCAAACTCAAACTCGCTGGGAAGAAGAAAGGATGTGGTGTATGTTTTATGATTAACCACTCATGATTAGTACAGGAACTCAAGTCCTTTTGTTCACCCGACCTAGAATACCTCACAATCAAAGGCCGACTGTATTACCTCCCAAGAGAATTCTCTTTGGTTATTGTCACAGCCTTGTATATTCCCCCTCACGCCGATTCCACGACGGCCCTCAAGGAACTACACTGGACTTTATGCAAACTGGAAACCACATATCCTGAGTACGCATTTATTGTAGCTGGGGATTTTCACAAAGCAAATTTGGGGGAAACGCTACCGAAGTTAGACCAACACATTGACTGTAGTACTCGCACTGGTTAAACATTGGACCGCTGCTACTCAACTTTTCGAAATGCATACTCCCCTCCCCTTCAACAAATCTGATCACAACTTAATTTTGCTCCTCCCTTCCTATAGGCAGCAACTCAAACAGGAAGTACCTGTGCTAAGGTCTTTTCAACGCTGGTCTAACCAATCGGAATCCATGCTTCAAAATTGTTTTGATCATGCAGACTGGGATATATTCCGGGTAGCCATTTAACCATGGCAAGGTGACTGGGAATATGGCTGCAAAACATCACTACAGAGACAAAGGGGAGTCGTAGTTCAACGGCTCAGACACGAGACGTGTGTGGCAGGGTCTACAGACAATTAGGGACTACACAGGCAAAACCAGCCACGTTGTGGACACCGATGTCTTGCTTCCGGACAAGCTAAACACCTTCTTCGCCCGCTTTGATGACAACACAGTGCCACCAACGCGTCCCACTACCAAGGACTGTGGGCTTTCCTTCTTCGTGTTATCCCTCGCAAGGCTGCCGGTCCAGACGGCATCCCTAGCCGCATCCTCAGAGCATGCACAGACCAGCTGGCTGGAGTGTTCACGGACATATTCAATCTCTCCCTGTCCCAGTCTGCTGTCCCCACTTGCTTCAAGATGTCCACAATTGTTCCTGTACCCAAGAAAGCAAAGGTAACTGCACTAAATGACTATTGCCCCATAGCACTCACTTCTGTCATCATGAATTGCTTTGAGAGGCTAGTTTAGGATCATATCACCTCTACCTTACCTGAAACCCTAATCCCACTACAATTTGCTTACCGCCCCGGTATATCCACAGACAATGCAATCGCCATCGCACTGCCCTATCTCATCTGAGGAATACCTATCTAAGAATGCTGTTCATTGACTATAGCTCAGCATTCAAGACCATAGGACCCTCTAAGCTCATCATTAAGCTCGGGACCCAGGGTCTGAAACCCACCCTGTGCGACTGGGTCCTGGACTTCCTGATGGGAGGCCCCCCAGGGGTAAACATATGAAACAACACAGGGGCCCCACATGGATGCGTGCTCAGCCTCCTCCTGTTCACCCACGACTGTTCACCCATGACTGAATACAAAATAACAAAAGAATAGCCAAAACAGTTCTGACAGGTGCAACAAACACTAACAGAAAAATAACCACCCACAACTAACAGTGGGAAAACAGGCTACCTAAGTATGGTTCTCAATCAGAGACAACGATAGACAGCTGCCTCTGATTGAGAACCACACCCGGCTTTAACATAGAAATACAAAATCTAGACATACAAACATAGAATGCCCACCCACATCACACTGACCAAACAAAAAATAGAAACATACAAAGCAATCTATGGTCAGGGTGTGACACATAGTGTCTATGCCTAGGGCTCTGAGCATTTGTTTTGTTGCTGTTGAATTGGACTATTCTTGTCTCTGTACCTCATTTTAATTATCAGTGTGGTAGAGGTGTTTGTGCGTCATGTTTAGTCTGTAAGGAGTTTCACTGGAAAGGTCAGAGTCATTATGGGTGGCTAATCAGTGCTGCATCAATGGAGACGTATGCTTAACAACACCTGTAGCTGTCCATTGCCCTGCAGACCTGTGTGTGTGTGTGTGTGTGTGTATGTATGTGTGTATGTGTGTCAGAGGGGAAGGATGCCACATTGTGTGCCACCAGCAAATCTCCTAGGAGCTCTGAACGTGACCATATTCATCATTGCCCTTCAGACTGGGGGGAAAGGGGTGGAGGGTGCAGAGTGTGACAAACAAGTGTTGGCGACACTGAGCGATGACCTCGGTGGCGGGCGGGTGGTCCAACTTGGACTGGGTCAAAATTCTCTGAGGAACTCTTAATAGAAAATAGATTGGATGTACAATATGTTTCATGTACGTTTCTATGTAACATGACAGCTAGGCTTACAAAGCTAACGGTAATATACCAAAGTTACCCAGAACTTTAAGTAATTTAGGTAATTAACAGGTAATCTATGGCAATGTATGGTAATGTAGGCTTGGCCCTAATTTATGTGCTCTCTGTCACCTGGAGCTTCATTGCAAATGGTCCAGGAACACAAGGAAGCACAAAGGACAATGGCCAAGGACTAGTCAGCCATTCTCTAAGGGGCCAAACTGTGTCTCTCTGTTACAATATCCAGAGGACTGACTATTGAATGTGTGATAGAATAATACTATACTATCCATGTCTGGTATCTACATATTGTCCATTCGTTTCTAGTTGATAGACCATATGGTTCAAGAGAAAATATCAAATTAATGAAAAAATATATCCAATCAACAGTGGCATTTGAGACTCTTTCAGCTATTAACATTTTTCACAAATGCCACCAGTTTTGCACCAAAACATTTATATCAAAGACATCTTATTTTATTATTTCATATATTTCACATGTAATAATGCCACACAGGGCCAGAGATAATTACAGACACTTGTGATAATCTGAAGTACCCAAAAAGGCCACTAACTTTAAAGTTACAAAAATGTGTGTAGTTTACTGGTAAACTTTGAAAGTTACCAGAGATATACCCTCATTTGGCAACCCTAATAACAGCAGAATAAATTAATGAGGAATTGTCAGACATAGTGCCAATCACTGCCAAATAGACTAGTACTGTGAATTTAATATCACAAACATACACACATGATTGGTTGTTTTTTGTCTGCTTTTACCCCGATTGAGATTTCTGAACATTATTTATATCCTGTTAATGGAAGTTGATATGCAAAACCTCATTCTTTCCTCATTTACACTGGCTTTGAACTTTACCAACAGTTGCGTTTGGGTTGGAGCTATTGGACAGAACTTCACTGTGACTGCATACAACACATCAAGCTCGTTTGTCTCCATATTGTTTAGATATTCAGATACAGTATAATTTGATCCTTTGTTTGTAACTCCCACAATGTAATTCTAATCATCCCGGCGGCTGCTCCAAGACACCGTTGACAGAGAAGAGGAATAAGGTCTGGGCTCCTAGTCAGACCCAGGAGGTGTGCATACCATCCAACGCTTCAGAGTATGTTACCAGCTATTATTCAGTCCCTGGACAATACAGTAGACAAGCTCAGGGTGAAGATTTCATTCCAGAGAGACATCAGGGACTGTCACATTCTGTTTTACGGAATCACATCTTTCTCCGGATGTACTGTCCCCGTCCACCACTGGGGTACTCTGTCCATTGCACGGACAGGAAGAAAGAACTCTCCAGGAAAAAGAACAATGGAGGTGTATGTTTCATTGTGTGATTGTGGTAACTCAATCATTAAGTTTGCTGACTACACAACAGTGATTACCAACAATGACGAGACAGCCTACAGGGAGGAGATGAGGGCCTTGGCAGTAAGAATGAGGGCCTTGGCAGTAAGAATTCTGGCTCTCACAGACCTGTTAGTTTTTCTTTAAGAAGCCCTCCTGTTCTCCACTCATTACCTGTATTAACTGCACCTGTTTGAACTCGTTACCTGTATAAAAGACACCTGTCCACACACTCAATCAAACAGACTCCAACCTCTCCACAATGGCCAAGACCAGAGAGCTGTGTAAGGACATCAGGGATAAAATTGTAGACCTGCACAAGGCTGGGATGGGCTACAGGACAATAGGCAAGCAGCTTGGTGAGAAGGCAACAACTGTTGGCGCAACAACTGTTGGCTTCCTGTCAAGGCAAGGGCTGATTTCAAGGTTTTACTGCTAACCTACAAAGCATTACATGGGCTTGCTCCTACCTATCTCTCTGATTTGGTCCTGCCGTACATACCTACACGTACGCTACGGTCACAAGACGCAGGCCTCCTAATTGTCCCTAGAATTTCTAAGCAAACAGCTGGAGGCAGGGCTTTCTCCTATAGAGCTCCATTTTTATGGAATGGTCTGCCTACCCATGTGAGAGACGCAAACTCGCAAAGTCTTTACTGAAGACTCATCTCTTCAGTGGGTCATATGATTGAGTGTAGTCTGGCCCGGGAGTGTGAAGGTGAACGGAAAGGCTCTGGAGCAACGAACCGCCCTTGCTGTCTCTGCCTGGCTGGTTCCCCTCTTTCCACTGGGATTCTCTGCCTCTAACCCTATTACAGGGGCTGAGACACTGGCTTACTAGGGCTCTTTCATACCGTCCCTAGGAGGGGTGCGTCACTTGAGTGGGTTGAGTCACTGATTTGATCTTCCTGTCTGGGTTGGCACCCCCCCTTGGGTTGTGCCGTGGCGGAGATCTTTGTGGGCTATACTCAGCCTTGTCTCAGGATGGTAAGTTGGTGGTTGAAGATATCCCTCTAGTGGTGTGGGGGCTGTACTTTGTCAACGTGGGAGGGGTTATATCCTTCCTGTTTGGCCCTGTCCGGGGGTGTCATCGGATGGGGCCACAGTGTCTCCTGACCCCTCCTGTCTCAGCCTCCAGTATTTATGCTGCAGTAGTTTATGTGTCGGGTGGCTAGGGTCAGTTTGTTATATCTGGAGTACTTCTCCTGTCCTATCCGGTGTCCTGTGTGAATTTAAGTATGCTCTCTCTAATTCTCTCTTTTTCTCTTTCTTTCTCTCTCTCGGAGGACCTGAGCCCTAGGACCATGCCTCAGGACTACCTGGCATGATGACTCCTTGCTGTCCCCAGTCCACCTGGCTGTGCTGCAGCTCCAGTTTCAACTGTTCTGCCTGTGATTATTATTATTTGACCATGCTGGTCATTTATGAACATTTGAACATCTTGGCCATGTTCCGTTATAATCTCCACTCGGCACAGCCAGAAGAGGACTGGCCACCCCACATAGCCTGGTTCCACTCTAGGTTTCTTCCTAGGTTTTGGCCTTTCTAGGGAGGTGTAGAAGCCACTGTGCTTCTACACCTGCATTGCTTGCTGTTTGGTGTTTTAGGCTGGGTTTCGGTACAGCACTTTGAGATATCAGCTGATGTACGAAGGGCTATATAAATAAATTTGATATGATATGATATTAGAAAATGAAAGAAATTCAAGATGACGGTCAATCACCCTCGGTCTAGGGCTCCATGCAAGATCTCACCTCGTGGGGCATCAATGATCATGAGGAAGGTAAGGGATCAGCCCAGAACTACACGGCAGGACCTGGTCCATTTTTATTTTTTTATTTCACCTTTATTTAACCAGGTAGGCTAGTTGAGAACAAGTTCTCATTTGCAACTGCGACCTGTCCAAGATAAAGTGTAGCAATTCGACACATACAACAACACAGAGTTACACATGGAATAAACAAAACATAGAGTCAATAATACAGTAGAACAAAAGAAAACAAAAAGTCTATATACAGTGAGTGCAAATGAGGTAAGTTAAGGAAATAAATAGGCCATGTTGGCGAAGTAATTACAATATAGCAGTTAAACACTGGAATGGTAGATCGGCAGAAGATGAATGTGCAGGTAGAGATACTGGCGTGCAAAGGATCAAAATGAATAAATACCAGTATGGGGATGAGGTAGGTAGATAGATGGGCTGTTTACAGATAGGCTAAGTACAGGTGCAGTGATCTGTAAACTGCTCTGACAGCTGGTGCTTAAAGCTAGTGAGGGAGATTTGAGTCTCCAGCTTCAGAGATTTTTGCAATTCGTTCCAGTCATGGGCAGCAGATAACTGACCTGAAGAGAGCTGGGACCACAGTCTCAAAGAAACCCATTAGTAACACACTACGCCGTCATGGATTGAAATCCTGCAGCGCACGCAAGGTCCCCCTGCTCAAGCCAGCGCATGTCCAGGCCCGTCTGAAGTTTGTCAATGACCATCCGGATGATCCAGAGGAGGAATGGGAGAAGGTCATGTGGTCTGATGAGACAAAAATAGAGCTTTTTGGTCTAAACTCCACTCGCCATGTTTGGAGGAAGAAGAAGGATGAGTACAACCACAAGAACACCATCCCAACCGTGAAGCATGGAGGTGGAAACATCATTCTTTGGGGATGGTTTTCTGCAAAGGGGACTGGATGACTGCGCCATATTGATGGGGGATGGATGGGGCCATGTATCGCGAGATCTTGGCCAAAAACCTCCTTCCCTCATTAAGAGCATTGAAGATGGGTCGTGGCTGGGTCTTCCAGCATGACAACGACCCGAAACACACAGCCAGGGTAACTAACGAGTGGCTCCGTAAGAAGCATCTCAGGGTCCTGGAGTGGCCTAGCCAGTCTCCAGACCTGAACCCAATAGATAATCTTTGGAGCGAGCTGAAAGTCCATATTGCCCAGCGAATGCCCCGAAACCTGAAGGATCTGGAGAAGGTCTGTATGGAGGAGTGGGCCAAAATCCCTGCTGCAGTATGTGCAAACCTGGTCAAGAACTACAGGAAACATATGATCTCTGTAATTGCAAACAAGGGTTTATGTACCAAATATGAAGTTCTGCTTTTCTGATGTATCAAATACTTATGTCATGCAATAAAATGCAAATTAATTACTTAAAAATCATGCAATGTGATTTTCTGGATTTTTGTTTTAGATTCCGTCTCTCACAGTTGAAGTGTACCTATGATAAAAATTACAGACCTCTACATGTTTTGTAAGTAGGAAAACCTGCAAAATCGGCAGTGTATCAAATACTTGTTCTCCCCACTGTACATATGAGATGAGTAATGTAGGGTATGTAAACATATAAAAGTGGCATTGTTTAAAGTGGCTAGTGAAACATGTTTTTACATAAAGATGTCAAGAGTAATGTAGGGTACTGTATGTAAACATTATATTAAGTGGCATTGTTTAAAGTGGCTAGTGATACATTTTTACATCAATTCTTCCATTATTAAAGTGGCTGGAGTTGAGTCAGTATGTTGGCAGCAGCCACTCAATGTTAGTAGTGGCTGTTTAATAGTCTGATGGCCTTGAGATAGAAGCTGTTTTTCAGTCTCTCGGTCCTTGCTTTGATGCACCTGTACTGACCTCGCCTTCTGGATGATAGCGGGGTGAACAGGCAGCGGCTCAGGGGGTTGTTGTCCTTGATGATCTTTATGGCCTTCCAGTGGCATCGGGTGGTGTAGGTGTCCTGGAGGGCAAGTAGTTTGCCCCCGGTGATGCGTTGTGCGGACCTCACTACCCTCTAGAGAGCCTTACGGTTGTGGGCGGAGCAGTTGCCATACCAGGCGGTGATACAGCCCGACAGGATGCTCTCGATTGTGCATCTCCAAAGATTTGTGAGTGCTTTTGGTGACAAGCCTAATTTCTTCAGCCTCCTGAGGCGCTGCTGCGCCTTCTTCACCACGCTGTCTGTGTGGGTGGACCAATTCAGTTTGTCCGTGATGTGTACACCAAGGAACTTAAAACTTACTACCCTCTCCACTACTGTCCGTCGATGTGGATAGAGGGTGCTCCCTCTGCTGTTTCCTGAAGTCCACGATCATCTCCTTTGTTTTGTTGACGTTGAGTGAGAGGTTATTTTCCTGACACCACACTCCGAGGGCCCTCACCTACTCCCTGTAGGCCGTCTCGTCGTTGTTGGTAATCAAGCCTACCACTGTAGTGTCATCTGCAAACTTGATGATTGAGTTGGAGGCGTGCATGGCCACGCAGTTGTGGGTGAACAGGGAGTACAGGACAGGGCTCAGAGCGCACCCTTGTTGAGCCCCAGTGTTGAGGATCAGCGGGGTGGAGATGTTGTTACCTACCCTCACCACCTGTGGGCTGCCCGTCAAGAAGTCCAGTACCCAGTTGCACAGGGCGATGTCGAGACCCCGAGTCTCGAGCTTGATGATGAGTTTGGAGGGTACTATGGTGTTAAATGCTGAGCTGTAGTCGATGAACAGCATTCTCACATAGGTATTCCTCTTGTCCAGATGGGTTAGGGCTGTGTGGTTGCGATTGTCAGGTAGGGTGGAGGTGATATGGTCCTTGACTTGTCTCTCAAAGCACTTCATGATGACGGAAGTGAATGCTACGGGGCAGTAGTCGTTTAGCTCAGTTACCTTATCTTTCTTGGGAACAGGAACAATGGTGGCCCTCTTGAAGAATGTGGGAACAGCAGACTGGGATAAGGATTGATTGAATATGTCCGTAAACACACCAGCCGGCTGGGGATGTCGTCTGGGCCTGCAGCCTTGCGAGGGTTAACACGTTTAAATGTTTTACTCACTTCGGCTGCAGTGAAGGAGAGTCCACAGGAGAGTCCACAGGTTTTGGTAGCGGGCCGTGTCAGTGGCACTGTATTGTCCTCAAAGCGAGCAAAGAAGTTGTTTAGTCTGTCTGGTCCGCACGGGGCCCACTCCAGAGCACGCGTTTCCATTGCTCCAGGGTCTAATTGCGGCAAGCTTTACACTACTCCAGACTACTCTTGGCATTTCGCAAGGTGATCTTAGGCTTGTGTGCGGCTGCTTGGCCATGGAAACCCATTTCATGAAGCTCCCGACAAACAGTTATTGTGCTAACTTTACTCCCAGAGGCAGTTTGAAACTCGGTAGTTAGTGTTGCAACCAAGGACAGATGATTTTTTACATACTATGCTCTTCAGCACTCGGCTATCTCATTCCGTTAGCTTGTGTGGCCTACCACTTCCCGGCTGAGCCGTTGTTGCTCCTAGACATTTCCACTTCACAATAGCAGCACTTAAAGTTGACCGGGAAACTCTATCAGGGCAGAAACTTGACAAACTGACTTGTTGGAAAGGTGGCATCCTATCACAGTGTCACGTTGAAAGTCAATGAGCTCTTCAATAAGACCATTGTACTGCCCAGTGGTGGAAATATACTCAATTGTCATATTTGAGTAAAAGTAAAGATACCTTAACAGAAAATGACTCAAGTAAAAGTGAAAGTTACCCAATAAAATACTACTTTAGTAAAAGTCTATAAGTATCTGGTTTTAAATGTATTTAAGTACAGTGGTAGAAAAACTACTACATTGTCATACTTGGGTAAAAGTAAATGCTATACATCCTTATATTAAGCAAACCAGAAGGCACTATTTTCGTATAATTTTAAATTACGGACAGAAAGGGGCACACCAACACTCAGACATAATTTACAAACACAGTAGTTGTGTTTTGTGAGTCCTCCAGATCACAGGCAGTAGGGATGACAAAGTGTTATATTTATAGGTGCCATAATTCTGTCCTGCTTGAGCATTTTAAATGTAACGAGTACTTTTGTGTGTCAGGGAAAATGAAAGGAGTAAAAAGTACATTATTTTCTTAGGGAATGTAGTGGAGTAAAAGTAAAAGTTAAAAAAATATATAAATAGTAAAGTAAAGTACAGGTACCCCAAAAAACTACTTAAGAATATTCTTTAAAGTATTTTTACTTAAGTACTTTACACCACTGGTATTGCCAATGTTTGTCTATGGAGATTGCATGGCTGTGTGCTGAATTTTATACACTTGACAGCACCTGGTGTGGCTGAAATAGCCAAATCCACTCATTTGAAGGGGTGTCCACATACTTTTATATAGTAGTGTATCTGTGCCCTACAGACCCATATCTGTATTCCAGTCATGTGAAATCCATAGATAAGGGACTAATGCATTCATTTCAGTTGACTGATTTCCTTATATGAACTGTAAATCAGTAAAAATTTTGAAATTATTGCATGTTGCGTTTATATTTTTGTTCAGTGTGTAATGTTAGTTATATTGTACTGTTGAAGCTAAAAACATAAGTATTTCGCTGTACCTGAAATAACATCTGCAAAATATGTGTATTTGACAATTTTATTTGATTGCGTTGTCACACTCAACAGATGGGTTTTGTAACCAGCAGAAGTGCTTGAAAATTGGCTCACGGACACCATTGACCTCGTCCAAAAGTATATTTCCTTGTGGATGGTTTCTGTTCCATTTTAGTGCTTAGCAGTCTAGTGCTCGGGATGTCTGGAGTGCCTCTCCAATCAGTCATTGGACAGCCTGTAATTGACTCTGATTCCCAATAGCTACAAAGCATGAAGCATTCTCTCAGTCATTTCCCCAGACCAGAGCTCTGCCCGACTTCACTGTTGCAATGTTCACCCGTTGAAGTGATAATGTTAGAGAAGAAAGACAGAATTTTTTACCCTCATGGGAGAAACTTCATTTTCACTACTTGGCAGAGCGAGAGAGAAAGAAACTGGAAATCAAATCCAATTGCATGTGTCACATGCTTCGTAAACAACAGGTGTAGATTTACAGTGAAATGCTCACTTACGGGACCTTCCCATCAATGTAAAGAGAAAATGATAGAAAAACAATTATAACACAAGGAATAAATACACAATGAGTAACGTGTAAAGTAGTTAATGATTGGAGATGGTGATTAAACTATTGCCTTGTGTTTTTTTAATAGCACATCATCAAAGATGAATAGGCAGATTCCCATAGATAGAGGACTCTCAAAAACTTTCTTTGCTGACATACGCTTTATCAAAGGCTACATGACAGCTGGTAATGATGTGATTCAGGAAAGACATGATGAAGCCAGACAGTTTCCCTAGAGTCAGCTGGCTAACATGAGCCAACTGAACCTCTCTCTGCTCCAGCACATAACCTCAGCCCCCCTGTCAGTCCTCCTCCTCCCACGGCTAGTTAAGATGCAGAGGGGGAGGGGCCTGGGCAATACCTCTGCTAATGAAATGGACAAGAGGTTTAATTAGCAAATAAAATACAACTCAATGAAGGCCTCTTCTTTTAGAAACACTATCATCCCCTCATCCACTTTCATCCTAATTATTTGTGAAAGGAGCCCCTCTAATTGGTGCCATGGAACCCCACTCCTGGGCCTGTTCTGTTCTTGCTCTGGCTGTTTGGGGGCCGGGGTGTTCAGTCCAGATTACTTTACCTCCTTCCGTCAGTGGAGACTGTTCAACAATGGTGAGCACTCCAGCCAAGAGAAATTAGTACAAGTTGAATATGAAATCCAATGGAATATTTTTTAAATAATTATCACTCTATTTGGAGGAAACGGGGAAGCACACTGTCCTTTCTATCCTAGACCCGTCTGTCTGTTTTCATTGCTGCAGTCTTCACACTTCAAATTAATTAATGTTCTGTTTTTGTTAGACAATGGCAACGAAGAAAGCAAAATGACAAATATAAAATCTGAAATGGACATGAAATTATCAAGTGGGTGTCACCCACCACTCAATGCATCGAGCCAACTTTCCTGGAAATGCAAGAACATGCAGTGCCTTCAGAAAGTATGCATACCCCTTGACTTAATTTACATTTTGTTGTGTTATAGCATGAATTAAACATGTATTAAATATTTTTTTAAATGCTCACCTATCTACACACTACCCCATAATGACAAAGTGAAAACATGATAATTTTTTTGCACATGTATTGACAGTGAAATGTGTATTTACAGTATATAAGTATTCACACCCCTCAGACTGAACCAGGTTTTCCTCTGGGATTTTGCTTGTGCTTAGCTCTACTCCATTTAGTTTTATAAACAAACAAAAAAACTCCCTAGACCTTGCCAATGACAAGCATACCCATAACATGATGTGGCCACCATCATGCTTGAAAATATGAAGAGTGGTGCAGTTTTTTTGTGTTGTATATGTGTTTGAATTCAGGCTGTAACACAACACAATGTGAAAAATGTAATGGTTGTGAATTCTTTCTGAAGGCACTGTATCAAACCAAATCAAATCAAATGTACATCAGCTGATATCTCAAAGAGCTGTACAGAAACCCAGCCTAAAACCCCAAACAGCAAGCAATGCAGGTGTAGAAGCACGGTGGCTCGGAAAAACTCCCTAGAAAGGCCAGAACCTAGGAAGAAAACTAGAGAGGAACCAGGCTATGAGGGGTGGCCAGTCCTCTTCTGGCTGTGCCGGGTGGAGATGTTAAAATGTTCATAGATGACCAGCAGGGTCAAATAATTATAATCACAGTGGTTGTCGAGGGTGCAACAGGTCAGCACCTCAGGAGTAAATGTCAGTTGGCTTTTCATAGCCCATCATTCAGAGTATCTCTACCGCTCCTGCTGTTTCTAGAGAGTTGAAAACAGCAGGTCTGGGACAGGTAGCACGTCCGGTGAACAGGTCAGGGTTGCATAGTCGCAGGCAGAACAGTTGACACTGGAGAAGCAGCACGGCCAGGTGGACTGGGGACAGCAAGGGGTCATCAGGCCAGGTAGTCCTGAGGCATGGTCCTAGAGCTCAGGTCCTCCGAGAGAAAGAAGGAAATAATTAGACAGAGCATACTTACATTCACACAGGACACTCCAGATATAACAGACTGACCCTAGCCCCCCAACACATAAAATACTGCAGCATAAATACTGGAGGCTGAGACAGGAGGGGTCGGGAGACACTGTGGCCCGGTCCGACGATGCCCGCGGACAGAGCCAAACAGTCAGGGTATAACCCCACCCACTTTACCAAAGCACAGCCCCCACACCACTGGAGGGATATCTTCAACCACCAACTTACCATCCTGAGACAAGGCCGAATATAGCCCACAAAGATCTCCACCACGGCAGAACACAATGGGGGGGCTCCAACCCAAACAGGAATCCCAGTGGAGAGAGGGGAACCGGCCAGGCAGAAACTGCAAGGGCGGTTTGTTGCTCTAGTGCCTTTCAGTTCACCTTCACACTCCTGGGCTAGACTACACTCAATCATAGGATCTACTGAAGAGATGAGTCTTTAATAAAGACTTAAAAGTTGAGACCGAGTCTGCGTCTCTCACATGGGTAGGCAAACCATTCCATTAAATAGGAGCTCTATAGGAGAAAGCCTCCAGCTGTTTGCTTAGAAATTCTAGGGACAGTTTTAGGAGGCCTGCGTCTTGTGACCGTAGCGTACGTGTAGGTATGTACGGCAGGACCAAATCAGAAAGATAGGTAGCAGCAAGCCCATGTAATGCTTTGTAGGTTAGCAGTAAAACGTTGAAATCAGCCCTTGCCATAACAGGAAGCCAGTGTAGAGAGGCTAGCACTAGAGTAATATGATTACATTTTTTTGGTTCGAGTCAAGATTCCAGCAGCCGTGTTTAGCATTAACTGAAGTTTATTTAGTGCTTTATCCGGGTACCCGGAAAGTAGAGCATTGCAGTAGTCTAATCTAGAAGGGACAAAAGCATGAATTACATTTTCTGCATCATTTTTGGACTGAAAGTTTCAGATTTTTTTGTTACGTAGATGGAAAAAAGCTGTCCTTGAAACAGTCTTGATATGTTCGTCAAAAGAGAGATAAGGGTCCAGAGTAACGCTGAGGTCCTTCACAGTTTTATTTGAGACGACAGTACAACCGTCAAGATTTATTGTCAGATTCAACAGAAGATTTCTTTGTTTCTTGGGACCTAGAACTAGCATCTCTGTTTTGTCCGAGTTTAAAAGTAGAACATTTGCAGCCATCCACTTCCTTATGTCTGAAACACACGCTTGGTATCAAAAGCAGCACTAAGGTCTCGGAGCATGAGGGCAGATGCAGAGCCTCGGTCTGACACCATTAAAAGGTCATTTACCTAAAACCAGACTGAAGCGTTTCGTATACATTGTTTATCTTCAGGAAGGTAGTTGCGCAACAGCTTTTTCAAAACAAATTGAGAGGAATGGGAGATTATAGGCCGTTAGTTTTTTTTATTTTCTGGGTCAAGGTTTGGCTTTTTCAAGAGAGGCTTTATTTATCACTGCCACTTTTATTGAGTTTGGTACACATCCGGTGGATAGAGAGCCGTTTATTATGGTCAACATAGGAGGGCCAAGCACAGGAAGCAGCTCTTTCAGTAGTTTAGTTGGAATTGGGTCCAGTATGCAGCTTGAAGGTTTAGAGGCCATGATTATTTTCATGAATTGTATAAAGAGATATAGTACTAAAACATTTGAGTGTCTCCCTTGATCCTAAGTCCTGGTGGAGTTGTGCAGACTCAGGACAACTAAGCTTTGGAGGAATACGCAGATTTAAAGAGGAGTCCGTAATTTGCTTTCTAATGATCATGATCTTTTACTCAAAGAAGTTAACTTCTTATTGCTGGGGGCAGTATTGAGTAGCTTGGATGAATAAGGTGCCCAGAGTAAACTGCCTGCTACTCAGGCCCAGAAGCTAAGATATGCATATTATTAGGTGATTTGGATAGAAAACACTCTGAAGTTTCTAAAACTGTTTGAATGATGTCTGTGCGTATAACATAACTCAAATGGCAGGCAAAAACATGAGAAAAAATCCAACCAGGAAGTGGAAAATCTGAGGTTTGTAGTTTTTCAACTCTTTGCCTATCCAAGATACAGTGTAAATTTGGTCCGATTGCACTTCTTAAGGCTAGATGAAGGGGGAGAGAATGAGAGATGTTTCAACCAGAAGTCTGGTAGAAGGCCATGAGCTCAGTCAGGCGAGCGCCTGTGAGAGGTAGCTGCGTTCCATTGCATTTCTAAAGACAAAGGAATTCTCTGGTTGAAGCATTATTTAAGATTTACGTTAAAACATCCTATAGATTGATTCTATACATCGTTTGACATGTTTCTACGAACTGTAATTGACCTTTTTTACTTTTCGTCTGGCCTGCGCGTCGTGAATATTGATTTGTGAACTAAACACGCAAACAAAAAGGAGGTATTTGGACATAAATGAATGAATTTGGTGCCCTGCACTTTCACTGGCTGTTGTCATATCGATCCCGTTAGCGGGATCTCAGCTGTAAGAAGTTAATGAATTTATCACTGCTGAAGGGAAAGCCATCCTCTCTTGGGTAATGCTGCTTTTTAGTTAGCTGCGACAGTATCAAAAATACTTTTTGGATTGTTCTTATTTTCCTCAATTAAGTTGGAAAAATAGGATGATCGAGCAGCAGTGAGGGCTCTTCGATACTGCACGGTACTGTCTTTCCAAGCTAGTTGGAAGACTTCCAGTTTGGTGTGGTGCCATTTCCGTTCCAATTTTCTAGAAGCTTGCTTCAGAGCTCGGGTATTTTCTGTATACCAGGGAGCTAGTTTCTTATGACAAATGTTTTTGGTTTTTAGGGGTGCGACTGCATCTAGGGTATTGCGCAAGGTAAAATTGAGTTCCTCAGTTAGGTGGTTAACTGATTTTTGTACTCTGACGTCCTTGGGTAGGTGGAGGGCGTCTGAAAGGGCATCTAGGAATCTTTGGGTTGTCCGAGAACTTATAGCACGACTTTTGATAATCCTTGGTTGGGGTCTGAGCAGATTATTTGTTGCGATTGCAAACGTAATAAAATGGTCGTCCGATAGTCCAGGATTATGAGGAAAAACATTAACCTTTCTAGCGGAACCCCTCAACAACATTCTGCTGAAAAGGCAGCGCGCGAAATTCAAAAAATATGTAACTTTCACACATTAACAAGTCCAATACAGCAAATGAAAGATAAACATCTTGTTAATCTACCCATCGTGTGCGATTTCAAAAATGCTTTACAGCTAAAGCACAACATTTGATTATGTTAGATCACCGCCAAGTCGAAAAAACACACAGACAATTTTCCCAGCCAAAGATAGGAGTCACAAAAAGCAGAAATAAGGATAAAATGAATCACTAACATTTGATGATCTTCATCAGATGACACTCATGTTACACAATACATGTATGTTTTGTTCGATAATGTGCATATTTATATCCAAAAATCTCAGTTTACATTGGCTCCTTACGTGCAGTAATGTTTTGATTCCAAAACATCCAGTGATTTTGCAGAAATACTCATAATAAACATTGATAAAAGATACTAATGTTATTCACAGAATTAAAGATAGACTCCTCCTTAATGCAACCGCTGTGTCAGATTGTTTTTTTAAACGTTACGGAAAAAACATAATCTGAGAACGGCGCTCAGAACCCAAAACAGCCAGAGGAATATCCGCCATTTCGGAATCAACAGAAGTTAGAAACAACACCATAAATATTCACTTACCTTTGATGATCTTAATCAGAAGGCACTCCCAGGAATCCCAGTTCGACAATAAATGACTGATATGTTCCATAAAGTTTCAACATTTATTTCCAAATAGCCACTTGTTGTTAGCGTGGTCAGCCCAGTAATCTATCTTCATGAGGCGCAGACACTTCATCCAGACAAAAACTCAAAAAGTTCCGTTACAGTCCTTTAGAAACATGTCAAACGATGTATGGAATCAATCGTTTGGATAGGATTAACATAAAACATCAATAATGTTCCAACAGGAGAATTCCTTTGTCTTCAGAGAGGCACTGGAACGAGAGTTAACTCTGTCGGGAGCGAGCATCATGAGACCAAGGCTCTCTGCCAGACCACTGACTCAAAGAGGTCTCATGAGCCCCTCCTTTATAGTAGAATCCTCATTCAAGTTTCTAAAGACTGTTGACCTAGGAAGTGCAACCTCATCCATATCTCAATGTGTATTCTGTAGGCCAAGCTTTGAAAAACAACAAACCTTAGATGTCCCACTTCCTGGTTGGATTTTTCTCAGGCTTTCGCCTGCCATATGAGTTATGTTATACTCATAGACATCATTCAAACCGTTTTAGAATCTACAGAGTGTTTTCTATCCAATACTAATAATACTATGCATATATTAGCATCTGGGACAGAGTAGGAGGCAGTTCACTCTGGGCACGCTATTCACCCAAAAGTGAAAATGCTGCCCCCTATTCCAAAAAGTTCAGATCCACAACATTTATTCCATGGGACAAAACTAGGTCCAGAGTATGACTGTGGCAATGAGTAGCTCCGGAGACATTTTGGACAAAACCCACTGAGTCGATGGCACCGAAAGCCTTTTGGAGTGGGTCTGTGGACTTTTCCATGTGCATATTAATGTCCCCAAAAATTTGAATATTATCTGCCATGACTACAAGGTCCGATAGGAATTCAGGGAACTCCGTGAGGAACGCTGTATATGGCCCAGAAGGCCTGTAAACCGTAGCTATAAAAAGTGATTGAGTATGCTGCATAGATTTCAGGACTAGAAGCTCAAAAGACGAAAACGTCACGGGTAATGGAGTCGCCAATGAGTTTTCAATTTGTCAGAGCTAATGGTGGGAGGCTTCAGCGTCTCAGACCCCGTAACGGGAGGAGTAGAGACCAGAGAAGGCTCAGCCTCTGACTCCGACTCGCTGCTTAATGGGGAGAACAAGTTGAAAGTTTCAGTCGGCTGAATGAGCGACACCGGTTGAGCATTTCTAAAGCATTTCCCTCCAGAAGCCATGAGAAAGTTGTCAGGCTGCGGGAACCGTGCAAGGGGATTTATACTACTATCTGTACTTACTGGTGGCACAGACGCTGTTTCAGCCTTTCCTACACTAAAATGACCCTTGCCTAACAATTGCTGGGCTTGCAGCAACAGCTATCCTCGCCGTAAGGTGATCGTTCTCCTGTATATTATGAGTACAGCGACTGCAATTAGAAACCATCGTGTTAACGTTACTACTTAGCTTCGGCTGTTGGAGGTCCTGACGAACCACGTCCAGATAAAGTGTCCGGAGTGAAAAAGTATGAAAAGAATGAAAAAAAGTAGAGTGACGGAAAAACAAAAAATATAAACCACAATTAAAAAGTAAAAACCGTAAAGTTGTCAGGTAGCAAAGTAAGGTTAGCAACAAAACGCACAGCAGCACGTAAACAAGTCTGCATGTTGTGACTGGAAAAATCCCATTTTATTGGTAGAATTAACATATTTTGCAGATGTTATCTTAGTGAAATGCTTGTTTCTAGCTCTAGCTCCTACAAACACAAAATAAAAAAATAAAAAATAACAAAATGATGAAATATCAGAACGAGCAAAGGGTGGCTACTTCGAAGAATCTCAAATATAAAAATATATTTTTATTTGTTTAACACTTTTTTTAGTTACTATGTGATTCCATATGTGTTATTTCATAGTTTTGATGTCTTCACTATTATTCAACAATGTAGAGCATTTTAAAAATAAAGAAAAACCCTTGAATAAGTAGCTGTGTCCAAACCTTTGACTGGGACTGTACGTCTGGTGTCTGAGCCATTGAATTACTACTCCACTTTGTCCATGTACTGTTGTTTTGCCTCTATGATTGCCTTACGGAGGCCATAGCTGATCTGTTTGTGAACATCCATGTTCCCAGTCACCTTGCCGTAGTTGAATGCTGTGGTTTGCACTTTCTATCCACGGTTTTTGGTTTAAATAAGTTCTGATCATCACAGTGGGAACAACATCCTCTATGCACTTCCGAGGCAACCCGGAACATTTCCCAGTCCGCGTGATCAAAACAATCTTGAAGCATAGATTCCGATTGGTCAGACCAACGTTGAACAGTCCTTACCACGGGTACTTCCTGTTTAAGTTTCTGCCTATAGGAGGGGAGTATAAAAATGGAAGTGTGATCTGATTTGCAGAAGGGAAGGTCAGGGAAAGCCTTGTTGCCATCCCGGAAGGGGGGTGTAGCAATGGTCCAGAGATCTCGATGCGCGAGTAGAACAGGAGATTTGTTGATAGAACTTTGGTAGCGTTTTCCTGAGATATTTTTAAATTCCCCAGCTATAACAAATACAGCCTCAAGATATGCAGTTTCGAGTTTGCACAAAGTCCAGTGTAGTTCCTTGAGAGCTGCCGCGGTGTCGGCTTGGGTTGGGATATACACACCTGTGATCTCAGGAGGTAATGTAGTCGGCATTGTGTTTGTGTGTGTTTGTTCGTGTGTCATTGTATGTGTGAATAGGATGGATGGGACATTTCTGAGTAGTCTATGACAAGTCCTGCTACACCTTTATTGCTGCCTTTATAAAAATACGGTTTGTGGGTTGCGGTGGGTCACGACGTGTCAGAGTATAACTATTTCATTAATTACTGGAATTAATTTGGCCAAGTGCAACTGAGCTCTCTGTTCAGTGCGCTTTCTGCTTAGCTGCGGTGTCTCTGCTCAGTTTGGCAGCTGTGCGAGTGGGAGAGAGATGCACATGTGCTACGCTGTTTGCAAGATCTTTTATCTGTAGTTTTCTTCAAGATCACTCCGCGACCCACACGCTGCAGCGCTGTCGTTCAGCAACAGACGATGCGCTGTCAGCCACTGACTTGTCATTCCCACTCGCCATCACTCACCGATGTCATCAAATGGCCCGAAGCTAGCCACAAGTTCTGACTGAACTCAATCATCATGAAATGCAAATACAGCAATGACTTTCTCTCTCTCGGTTTCATACAAACTTTAATAAATAACAAGGACCGCCCACAATGTTTTTTTGTGCGGGGAAGTGCTTAGTGATTAGTCTCTCAAAACGAACAAATTAATAACGACACATCCTGACCAAACATCCACAGCATGATGTTAAACCCAGGGACTACTTTCAGAACAGGGCATAATGCTACAGGAAACAGTGTTTTGACAATGGAAGAGTAAGTCAACTAGCAAGGCAATGTTGTCATTTTATAACAGGTGATGATAAGCAGAAAGAAGGGAGTACTATCTCTCATAGTTGTAGATGTGAGTTTCTCTTTCAAATAATCCCCTTGTACACAGCTAATGGCTAGCTATCTAATGTAAGCCAACGCAAGCTAGCTAGCTGCTTAGTGCCACCCTAAGTAACAGTACAGATGAAGATGAAAAATGATCAGGCATACTGTACATCTTACTGTAGACATTATTGTTCATGTTACGGATACAAGTATCCTGTGTGTGTATCCTGTGGGTGTGTTTCTTTTCTCTCCTTCTCCCCTCACAGGTGAAAATCATCACTCCCCAATCAGTCACCAATCCAATCATCAATCAGAAGACACACCTCCTCCTGTTTCCTACCCTATTACAGTTAATTTCCCTTGGTTTAAAAACCCTGTCAGTAGTTTGCTCTAGAGCTCAATCTCTCTGTAAATGCCATGTCTGTAGGTCTCTGTGTTTCACTCTCTCTTTGTGTATTAACCTCTCTTTTGTTTGAGCACCTCCATAGCACTTTGTCCTCACCTGTGAGTATTGTTTTTGGTTATGGTGTTTGTGTTTGTTTGCTGGTGGGAAAAGGGAAAACCAAGACAAGTCGCCCATGGGCATACACTACCCGTAGGTAGACTTTGTTAAATACACTAGTTAGAACTGGGCGGACCACCCACTGTATTTTTGGTTAGTTAGTTAGCTGTTGTTAAAGTAGGCTAGTCTAGCTTAGGGGTGTTTTTGAATACTTATTGTTTCTTTCCTTGGGTCCAGCTCAGCCCCTTTTCCTGCTCCTCCCCATTACCGTGTGTTTTCAAATAAACCTTGAGTTTGACGGTAGATTTCAGTTGTCCTGGTTATTTCGTTCACACTTTTATTTTGTCACTATTATAATTTGCCTGAGTTATGTTACGGGTCTCATTACCCCCCTCCTAGACTGTCGGGCCAAAAGAGATTCGTAACAGTTCAAAACAAGTCTAGGTTGGAACTGTTGCTGTTAAAATACAAATAATTTTTTATTCTGAACTGAAAGAAAATGATTAAACCCATCACATCAGATGTAGACCAGAACACAGAGCCACAGCTGATAAGATAAATCAAGAGTAGGTCCAATTCAACATATTTTGAATACATTTTTGTACATGATAGTTCATTGTAGGTGGCTAACAGGCATTCAAAGGGAACAGAGCTATCCTCAAAGTTTCATACCAGGTGAGTGTGAATATTGCCAAGGGGAAGAAGAAGCCTGACAATATAGGAGAGGAGCTCATCAAACCCTGCCTGAGGGATGTCTGTGTCTCTTGGGTGAAGAGGGAGCAAAAAAAGTCGTACTTTCCAATGACACAGTGGGCAAAAGAATGAGATATGTCAGTTGACACAAGCATCTGTGACAGAAAAGATGAAACAGCACAATAATTTATCTCTTCAATTAGATGAGTCAGTGGATGTGGCTGGAATTCTGCAGTTGATAGGTATATGCAAGATACTTATTTGATGAGGAATTTATTTTCTGTGACCATATGCAAACAACAGCAAGTCGAGGACTTGCAACTTGAATGTGGAAATTGTGTTTGGATTAGCACTGATGGTGCAAGATGCATGACTTCATAACGCATGTCCGCAGAGTGGTGCCTAACGTGAAGCTGACACATTGTATTCTGCACAGATAGTCTTTGGCCAGCAAAGCATTAAACCTAACCTAAGGGCCATTTTTAACTGAGTTGTAATCAAATCACATTTATTTATATAGCCCTTCGTACATCAGCTGATATCTCAAAGTGCTGTACAGAAACTCAGCCTAAAACCCCAAACAGAAAGCAATGCAGTTGTAGAAGCACGGTGGCTAGGAAAAACTCCCTAGAAAGGCCAAAACCTAGGAAGAAACCTAGAGAGGAACCAGGCTATGTGGGGTGGCCAGTCCTCTTCTGGCTGTGCCGGGTGGAGATTATAACAGAACATGGCCAAGATGTTCATAAATGATCAGCATGGTCCAATAATAATAAGGCAGAACAGTTGAAACTGGAGCAGCAGCACAGCCAGGTGGACTGGGGACAGCAAGGAGTCATCATGTCAGGTAGTCCTGAGGCATGGTTCTAGGGCTCAGGTCCTCCGAGAGAGAAAGAAGGAGATAATTAGAGAGAGCACACTTAAATTCACACAGGACACCGAATAGGACAGGAGAAGTACTCCAGATATAACAAACTGACCCTAGCCCCCCGACACATAAACTACTGCAGCATAAATACTGGAGGCTGAGACAGGAGGGGTCAGGAGACACTGTGGCCCCATCCGAGGACACCCCCGGACAGGGCCAAACAGGAAGGATATAACCCCACCCACTTTGCCAAAGCACAGCCCCCACACCACTAGAGGGATATCTTCTACCACCAACTTACCATCCTGAGACAAGGCGGTAACGGTGTTGAATCTGATCCAGAAGAGATCTCTTCAAACAAGCTGTTCAGGAGATGGGAGCAGACCATGAGCACCTGCTCTTTCATTGTGAGGTTAGATGGTTTCCAGGGGAATGGTCCCGGAGAGGCTGTGGGAACTGAGGAGATCAATTCACCCGTGTGTGAAGCTGTGAAGAAGGACATGGCTGAGATCACATGGCCAGCCTTCAGCAGAACTTTGACCGGTATTTCCCTAAACAACAGAGATCTCAAAAACTTCAATGGGTGAGATATCTCTTTCAGGCAGTGTCCTCATCAGACCTAGGACTGTCTGACAGAGATCGAGGCCTTAGTGACATTGCAAGAAAGCAATGTACAAAAACAGACTCAATGCTGAGCATGACCTCAGTGCTGCACTGTCAAAAACTGAACCCAGAATAGACCTGCTTGTTGAAAACTTCAACCAATCTCATTAGGAGTGTGTGTGTGTGTGTGTGTGTTTTCTGTTATACATCTGTATGATGTGATCAATCAGTTTATTCCATTTCAGAATGAAAAGCATTTCTTGTATTTTAACAGCAACAGTTTCAACCTAGACAGATGTGTATGTGTTATTAACAAGGAAAAATAAATATGAATTGATATTTATGTTGGTATTTCAATTAATTGTTATTTGTTTTTGCCTATATTGCATTTGTGTTAAGCATAAGGGCAATGAAATGTACCGATATTTACTTATAGTTGCATGTTTTTATAAGCTTGGGTCCCAGGAAAACACAGAATTTCTCATTTGGGTCCCAGGCTGAAAAAGTTTAAGAACCCTTGCTTTAGTGGATAACAATGATGTAATCAGATCACCTCAGTGACGTTATTTCGTAACAGGTAATTTGATGTCATCACAATAGTATTTAATTTATTATGATGGTACGGAAAGAAAAATACTACATACACATTACACCAGAGCTCTCCAAACCTATTCCTGTTTTTTGCTCCAACCCTAATCTAGCGCACCCAATTCTAATAACCAGCTGGTTGTTAAAACCTCTTGGGGCTAGGGGGCAGAATTTTCACTTTTGGATAAATAGCGTGCCCAATTTCAACTTCCTGCTACTCATGCCAAGAATATAAGATATGCATATTATTCATAGATTTGGATAGAAAACACTCTGAGGTTTCTAAAACTGTTTGAATCATGTCTATGAGTATAACAGAACTTATGTAGCAGGCAAAACCCAGAGGACTAACTGTTCAGAATTGTTTTTCTTCCTCTCTCTGTTCCCTGAGTTGTCATTGCCCAGGGATATTTCTTAGGAACTTGTTTTCCCGCTTGTTTTTCCGCTTCCACTGGATGTCACCAGTCTTTGGAATTTGGTTGAGGTTATTACTTTGTGCAATGAAGAAGTAGGCCAACTAGGAACTGGGTACACTGTTGAGAGTTGCGCAAGACGTAAAAAGTATCGCTGGTTTGTTTTCATTCCTGTATTGAACACAGAAAGACCCGTCTACAATTTGATCGATTATTAACGTTTAAAAATACCTAAAGTTGTATTACAAAAGTAGTTTGAAATATTTTGGCAAAGTTTATAGGCAACTTTTGAAATATTTTGTAGTGACGTTGCATTTTTTGTAAGCTGTTTTTTCTGGATCAAATGCGCTTTATAAATGGACATTTTGGATATATATGGACGGAATTAATCGAACAAAAGGACCAATGGTGATGTTTATGGGTCATATTGGAGTGCCAACAAAAGAAGCTCGTCAAAGGTAATGCATGTTTTACATTTTATTTCAGCGTTTTGTGTAGCGTCTGCAGGATTGTTTACTGCTGGTGCTACCATCAGATAATATCCTTCTTATGCTTTCACCGAAAAGCATTTAAAAAATCTGACGTTGGCTGGATTCACAACAAGTGTAGCTTTAATTGAGTATCTTACATGTGTGATTTAATGAAAGTTTGAATTTTATAGTATTGTATTTTAAACTGGCACTCTGCATTTTCCCTGGCAATTGGCCAGTTGAGACATTTGCGTCCCGCCTATCCCTAACTAGTTTAAACTGAATCAAATTAATTACAACTGGGGCTGGAGCAAAAAGCCTACAGGCTAGCTCTCCATGAATAGGTTTGGAGAGCACTGCATTACACCAATAAAAGTGCAATGCACTAAATGATATTTGGATGAAACCAGATCAGAAAAGTAGGATAACCAAAGTATAGAAAATTACTGTTGCTGGTACATTGATAAAGTTTGATCATAACGTTACTGACCCCTTCCCCCGTGTCAAAAACTTGAATTCAGGAGGCAGGATTATTAAGGGCTTAGTGTGACATCACATGAAGCCTCTCATTTGAATACATCAATGGTAACGTCTTATCTCTTACCCAATTTAAATAAGAACCCCCTTGTAACCGTCATTGCAGAAAGCATGTTCGCAGAGTGGTGTGGTTTACATAGCTAACTAGCTAGTCTACTGGTGCCAAATTTGACTGTAGGGTGTCAACAAATATAATTGCAGGTTATCCCTATTTATTTATGGCAAAGATACTTATAGGTTTTCCCTTTCATCTGTGTCTGGTGTTAGCTAGTTACGGGCTAGCTAAGTCTTCAGCCAGCATGGAGCAAAAAGGGGGGAAGAGTTGTTCAAAACTCCCACACAGTTGTCATGTCAACACATCTGTCAGTGCTGCGGCAAACTGGAACAGAAGAGACAAGCCAAACTGGAGATGTACACTGACTATACAAAACATTAAGAACACCTAAGCTGTGTTCGAATACTCTTGGACCTAGACTTGGCGCGCCGGTACCGCTTGCCGTGCGGTAGCAGAGAGAACAGTCTGTGACTAGGGTGGCTGGAGTCTTTGACAATTTTTAGGGCCTTCCTACCGCCTGGTATAGAGGACCTGGATGGCAGGAAGCTTGACCCCGGTGATGTACTGGCCTGTACGCACTACCCTTTGAAGTAACTTGCGGTGGTAGGCCGAGCAGTTGCCATACCAGACAGTGATGCAACCAGTCAGGATGCTCTCGATGGTGCAGCTGTAAAACCTTTTGAGGATCTGAGGACCCATGCCAAATCTTTTCAGTCTCCTGAGGGGGAATAGGTTTTGTTGTGCCCTCTTCACAACTGTCTTGGTGTGTTTGGACCATGTTAGTGGATGCCAAGGAACTTGAAGCTCTCAACCTGCTCCACTACAGCACCGTCGATGAGAATGGGGGTCCTCCTTTTCCTGTAGTCCACACAATCATCTCCTTTGTCTTGATCGCTTAGAGGGAGAGGCTGTTGTTCTTGCACCACACGGTCAGGTCTCTGACATCCTCCCTATAGTCGGTCTCATCATTGTCAGTGATCAGGCCTACCACTGTTGTGTCATCAGCAAACTTAATGATGGTGTTGGAGTCTTGTCTGGCCGTCATGAGTGAACAGGGAGTACAGGAGGGGACTGAGCACGCACCCCTGAGGGGCCCCCGTGTTGAGGATCAGCGTGGTGGATGTGTTATTACCTACCCTTACCACCTGGGGGGGGCGGCCCGTCAGGAAGTCCAGGATCCAGTTGCAGAGGGATGTGTTTAGTCTCAGGGTCCTTAGCTTAGTGATGAGTTTTGAGGGCACTATGGTGTTGAATGCTGAGCTGTAGTCAATGAACAGCAATCTCACATAGGTGTTCCTTTTGTCCAGGTGGGGAAAGGGCAGTGTGGAGTGCAACAGAGATTGCATTATCTGTGGATCTGTTGGTGCAGTATGCAAATTGGAGTGGGTCTAGGGTTACTGGGATAATGGTGTTGATGTGAGCCATGACTAGCCTTTCAAAGCTTCATGGCTACATACGTGAGTGCTACTGGTTGGTAGTCATGTAGGCAGTTTACCTTAGTGTTTTTGGTCACAGGGACTATGGTGGTCTGCTTGAAACATGTTGGTATTACAGAGTCGGACAGGGAGAGGTTGAAAAAGACACTTGCCAGTTGGTCAGCGCATGCTCGGAGTACACGTCCTGGTAATCTGTCTGTTGTGAATGTTGACCTGTTTAAAGGTCTTACTCACATCGGCTGCGGAAAGCATGATCGCACAGTATCCAGAACAGCTGATGTACTCATGCATGTTTCAGTGTTACTTGCCTCGAAGCGAGCATAGAAGTTATTTAGCTTGTTTGGTAGGCTCGTGTCACTGAGCAGCTCTCACTGAGCAGCTCTCTGCTGTGCTTCCCTTTGTAGTCTGTAATAGTTTGCACGCCCTGCCACATCCAACGAGTGTCAGAGCCGGTGTAGTACTTTTCAAACTGAATCCTGTATTGATGCTTTTGCCTGTTTGATGGTTTGGCAGAGGACATAGCGGGATTTCTTTTAAAACAGTCCTGTAATTTAGCATCTACTTCATCTGACCACTTTTTTATAAACCGAGTCACTGGGCTTCTTGCTTTAATTTTAGCGTGTAAGCAGGAATCAGAGTTATGGTCAGATTTGCCAAATGGAGGGTGAGGGAGAGCTTTGAATAGGTCTCTCTGTGTGGAGTAAAGGTGGTATCGATTTTTTCCCCTTCTGGTTGCACATTTAACATGCTGATAGAGATGTTGTAAAACTGATTTAAGTTTCCCTGCATTAAAGTCCTAGGAGCGCCGCCTCTGGATGAGTGTTTTCCTGTTTGCTTATGGCGGAATGCAGCTCATTGAGTGCGGTTTTAGTGCCAGCCTCGGTCTGTGGTGGTATGTAGACAGCTACAAAAAAATAGAGATGAAAACTCTCTAGGTACATGGTGTGGTCTATAGCTTATCGTGAGATACTCTACCTCAGGCGAGCAAAACCTTGACTTCTTTAGATATTACCGTTTTTAATGTCCTGTTGGTAGGATATATGTGCTTTCAGTTTGTCCCATTTATTTTCCAGCGATTGAACGTTTGCTAGCAGAACGAAAGGCAAGGGCAGATTAGCCACTCGTCGCCTGATCCTTACAAGGCATCCTGATCTTTTTCCGCGAAACCTATATGTCCTTTTCCAGCGAATCACAGGGATCTGGGCCTGGTCGGTGTATGTTGTATATCCCTCCCGTCTGACTCATTGAAGAATAACTCCTGGTCCAATTTGAGGTGAGTAATCCCAGTTCTGCTGTCAAGAAGCTCTTTTCGGTCAGAAGAGATGGTAGCAGCAACATTATGTACAAAACAAGTTATGAATAACGCGTAAAAACAAACAAAATAGCATGGTTGGATAAGACGGCAGCCTTACCCTCCTGCGCCATCTTTAGGTCTCGAACACAGCTACTCTTTCCATGACATAGACTGACCAGGTGAATCCAGCTGAAAGCTATGATCCCTTATTGATGTCACTCGTTAAATCCATTTCAATCCGTGTAGATGAATGGGAGGATTTGTAATCCTTGAGACAATTGAGACATGGATTGTGCATCTGAGGCATTCAGAGGGAGAATGGGCAAGACAAAAGATTTAAGTACCTTTGAATGGGGTATGGTAGTAGGTGCCAAACATAGGGCTGTTGTGGTGATGGATTCAAGACAAGGTCATTTTTATTGATCTCAGATTCTTAGTTTGTCAGTGTCGAAGTAGCCTGTCATTTCGATAATTTGTGCGATATTAAAAAAGTTATCTAAAATGACTTGCATGAAATGCGTTTATATAAGGACACATTTTTCCGGTATCCTAGGCTACTAAAAATGTTCCCCATGTGTGCAACTTCTGTAAGTGTCTTAACTCTACTGTTCTATGCCACTATGCAAATGCGATGATATGCATGCAATGCTTCATTATATAGGAGATTTTTTTAAATCATGCATTCAGCTCCCCAGGTCACCCCCCTCTTGAGCTCACTTTTTGTGAAAACATTTTTTTTTGTCTCCCCAATTTTCGTGGTATCCAATTGGTAGTTACAGTCTTGTCTCATAGCTGCAACTCCCGTACGGACTCGGGAGAGGCAAAGGTTGTGTTCAAAAATGCTTTCCAGTCTCTCTGACTCACCCATTGATGCGCAGCTCACTCGCTGGTGATGGCCGATGCGTATGTGCCAAAAGCCTATCTCGCTCTTCTTTTACTTAAAACAATATTTAGAACTTGATCAAAAATGTTGGTAGCCTACAGCTTAAGGATTAGAGTCTTCTCTTTTCAGCAGGAGTCATTGCTTTTCAACCTGTGTTTTCCCGCGATTGTATTTGAACTATTACCTGTTTTGTCTGCATGCTGTTCACTTACTAATTTTCACATTATGTGGTAGGAGGACTACTGGAGAGGCAACTTGAATAAACTTAGATTTGCTTTATTATAATTTTTACATTGCAAAAAGTGAAAATTATTTTTCATGCATTGTGAGGTACCGGCCAAATAGATTCTGAAATGAAACAATCCAAAACGGAGAGGTGCATGGACCTGTTCCGGCAGGATCCGGCTCAAGTAAGTACTGGTAAAGACAAGATCAAATTGAGAATAGTCTGAATGGTGAGAATATTATCACTTGTGGATGATACACAGCCCATGCATTTCTTTTGTGACTTTTTCAAATCATAGTCATCATGCAACCTAGCCCATAAGCCTATTTGTTTTGCTACGGTTTGTATCACAACTGAAGTGGCCAAATAACTCCAAAACTCCAAATGTAGCCTATAGGCTCAAGACCTCTGGAACATGGTTGGAGAGCCCATAGCCTGCAACAGTGTTTTCCAAACTCGGTCCTGGGCTCACTTTTGTTTTTTGCCCTAGCACTACACAGCTGATTCAAATAATCAAAGTTTGATGATGAGTTTGAAATGGTTTGACGATATCTGTGTGGAAGAACTTGACTAGCCTGCATAGAGCCCTGACCTCAACCCCATCGAACACCTTTGGGATGAATTGGAACGCCAACTGCGAACCAGGCCTAATCGTCCAACATCAATGTCGATCTCCCTAATGTTCTTGTGGCTGAATGGAAGCAAATCCCTGCAGCAATGTTCCAACGTCTAGTGGAAAGCCTCCACATGCTTTTGGTCATGTAGTGTAAGTTCAGAAGTAAAAATGTGCTCAACAAGTCACATAATGAGTTGCATGGACTCACTCTATGTGCAATAATAGTGTTTAACATGATTTTTAATGACTATCTCATCTCTGTACCCCACACATATAATTATCTCAGTCGAGCAAACATTTTTAAAAAGCAGACATTGAATATCCCTTTGTGCATGGTTACAGAGATTAATGTCTGTGATTCGGGCTGTTGTGGTGACGGTATTACCACCACACCGGCGGTCACGAATCATGAAGGCAGTCAAATTCCATGTGACCGTTTAGTCACAGTAATTAGGCTTCTTTAAGATCTGATGCTGATGGTCATTAGTAGCCTACCAAATGTGATAACTGCCTGATACTCAGCACTCTATTGTCTCTCTAATCACTGTGACATCAATGCAAATGTATTCGAAAAATCTAATCAAACACTTCATGAGAGCCCTTGAGCTCATGTTGTGCAACATTTCAATAAGCTATGCAATTGCACCGGAAAACAGACGGATGGCCTCTACTAAAAAGAGGAGAATCAGCTTTCTATAGGCGAAGCCTACTACATTTAATAATCAACTTACATTAAGCACATTGCTTATATTTACAACAGGAGTATGGCCTACCTGGCTGGCATGAAAATAAACCACAGGGAAAAGTGTCCTCCTGTCACGCCCTGGCCATAGAGAGGCTTTTATTCTCTATTTTGGTTAGGCTAGGGTGGGCATTCTATGTTCCTTTTTCTATGTTTTAGTATTTCTTTGTTTTTGACCGGGTATGGTTCTCAATCAAGGACAGCTGTCTATCGTTGTCTCTGATTGAGAACCATACTTAGGTAGCTCTTGCCCACATGGGTTTTGTGGGTAGTTGCTTTCTGTTTTGTGTTTTGCACCTGACGGAGCTGTTTCGGTTGTTCTTTTTGTTACTTTGTATTTAGTGTTCAGTTCTATTTATTAAATGACGAAAACGTGCCACGCTGTGCTTTGGTCCTCACCTTCTTCCACCAACAGCCGTTACACCTCCATTTGCCATTTAAGTGCATATATTTTGTTCCCGCCGCCCGTTTCTATACAGGTGCATGATAATGGTCCATTCTAAATCAAAACTAATTTCCCACATATATTATTTAATATATGTAAAGACAAGATTAAATCAAGAATAGTCTGATGGGTGACAATATTAGCCTATCAGTTGTGAATGATATATTATCAATGATTCCCAGCATAAGAAACAATGCCTTTTTCCCCAACTTTTTCAAATCATAGTCACACACCTAATGTAGCCTGGCCCATAGATCTAAATGTTTTAATAAGGTTTGTATCACAACTAAAGTGGCCAAGTAACTTCTTAAAATGAAGCACATTAATCAGCTTTACAAGGGGTGTAGAGCCTAACTGACATACATAAACAGCATATGAGATTCAAGTTTTGGGAAGATCATTTTCACTATAAACATGCACCTTTATAATAAAAGCATTACATGCAAAATTGCATTATCATTCACTTTTGATAATGTTTTTTTCTGCTAATGGAACATTCACACGTATGTAATAATTTCATGTCAAAATGCATATCAAATGAGATTTTGTTTTACTACAATGTAAAAACAATTTAAACTGAGCCATGGTTTAAAAAGCTGACTCTTCCAAATGAAAATTGATCACTTGCGTATAGCTGCACTTATAATGTGAAGAAATAGACAAATAGTTTATCAACATTTTAAGGCAAATGTTCTGATCTATTGCGTCAGCCACATTGCGTAAAAACATTTTTTTTGATGCTAGTGGTTGTGTTCCTTTGGGATCTATCGCATCCCACAACTGTGGAATATTTGGGATATTTATTTCTGGCACAGAATAGAATATGTCGACCTTTGTACTATGGGAGATAATAGATTGACATAGGCTAGTGCTTTTGCTGTTCGTTAGGCCTACTCATCTTGTTGGCTGACGAAAAGTAAATGTGGACAGTTCTTCCGATATCTTCAATATGCACCTCGGAATTGCATAAGGACACGGGTAGTTGCGTCCCCGATGTGTCGGTCTTTGCTTTGTAACCTGTGAGAAAGAGCCGATCACCTGATGGAGTGCACAGCACTCAGAGAGAAGGGCACAACCGCCACTGGCCGCAAACAGCATGGATCTTTTTTAGCATGCATTACGGCCACACAAAGGGGATGCTGCTGTGAAATTCTAGGCATTATCAAGTTACTGTCAAATTGTGAATGAGTGACTAATGTAGTGTGTCACACCTGCTCAGAAAACAAAGCAGAGCTCATGCCTTTCAAATTACATCATTAGAGTCGCATCATGCAGCCCTACAATGTATTAAAAATCAGAACATATAGCCCAACGTTTGTACAACAACTAAAGTTACATTAATCATACTAAATTAAGCATATAGGAATACATATTTCTTTGTTAACCGTTTAACACAGAGTACAGAACACAGAATGTGCGCACTCACTCAACTCGTTTGGAGAAAATGTCATTTTTATTTTATTCAGCTATGTTCAATTGTATTCTTCATACTATAAAATAATGCCACGGAATTCTAAGCAAATCTTGTCTGCTAAATGAACTAGTGTAGCCCACAGCCATTTGGCATAGCCAGATCCGGACCTAACATAAGGACATCTAAGAGTATGCTATTCTGTTCTTCTGAAATCAACTACATTTTCTTTAGAACTGTCTAAAATAAATAATGGATTTATTGTGATGGTGTAGGCTATATAACATGGATTTACTAGACTTTTTAAAATGTAGATGTTCCAAAGGTCTTCATCAGCGGCTTGTAGGCTATGTGTGGAAGCCAGGAGATGCTAAATGTGTTTGTGTTAATTAACGGTCATTTACCATGAGACCGACAGTACCAGTCAAAAGTTTGGACACACCTACTCATTCAAGGATTTGTCTTCATTTGTACTATTTTCTACATTGTAGAATAACAGTGAAGACATAAAAACTACGAAATAACACAAATTGAATAATTTAGTAACCAAAAAAGTGTTAAACAAATCAAAATATTTTTCATATTTGAGATTCTTTAAAGTAGCCACAATTTGCCTTGATGACAGCTTTGCACACTCTTGGCATTCTCTCAACAAGGTTCATAAGGAAGTCACCTGGAATGCATTTCAATTAACAGGTGTGACTTATTAAAAGTTAATGTGTAATTTATTTTCTTCTTAATGTGTTTGAGCCAATCAGTTGTGTTGTGACAAGGTAGGGATGGTATACAGAAAATACCACTATTTGGTAAAAGACCAAGTACATATTGTGGCAAGAACAGCTCAAATAAGCAAAGAGAAATGACAGTCCATCATTACATTAAGACATGAAGGTCAAGAAATGTCAAGAACTTTGAAAGTTTCTTCAAGTGCAGTCGAAAAAAACATCATGTTCTATGATGAAACTGTCTCTCATGAGGAAAGGAAGAGTATAAGTTCAGAGGATACGAGTTACCAGCCTCAGAAAATGTAGGCCAAATAAATGCTTTACGGAGGTCAAGTAACAGACACATATCAACATCAACTGTTCAGAGGAGACTTCATGGTCGAATTGCTGCAAAGAAACCACTACTAAAGGACACCACTAAGAAGAAGAGACTTGCATGGGCTAAGAAACATGAGCAATGGACTTTAGACCCGTGGAAATCTGTCCTTTGGTTTGGTTAGTCCAAATTTGAGATTGTTGGTTCCAACCGCCGTGTCTTTGTGAGACGCAGAGTAGGTGAATGGCTAATCTCCACATTTGTGGTTCCCACTGTGAAGCATGGAGGAGGAGATGTGATGGTGTGGGGATGCATTGCTGGTGACACTGTCTGTGATTTATTTAGAATGCAAGGCACACTTAACCAGCATGGCTACCACAGCATTCTGCAGTGATACGCCATCCCATCTGGTTTGCGCTTAGTGGGACTATCATTTGTTTTTCAACAGAACAATGACCCAACACACCTCTAGGCTGTGTAAGGGCTATTTGACCAAGAAGGAGAGTGATGGAGTGCTGCATCAGATGACCTGGCCTCCAAAATCATCCGACCTCAACCCGATTGAGATGGTTTGGAATGATTTGGACTGCAGAGTGAAGGAAAAGCAGCCAACAAGTGCTCAGCATTTGTGGGAACTCCTTCAAGACTGTTGGAAAAGCATTCCAGGTGAAGCTGGTTGAGAGAATGCCAAGAGTGTGCAAAGCTGTCAAACTTCCAGCTTATACATACTATATACATTTTACGGGCACACTGTATTTTACATTAGTTATCTTTTGTTTGTTTTTAGTCCCAGCCTTCAGCTACCCTCAACCCCTCCCATTTATCTCTGAAGAACATCCAGTTTTAGCTGCCATATATGCTTCCACTGTGCTGTGATGTTTAATTAACACAAGTTCAGAATCTTTATTTTCTCATAGTTGCTACAGATAATAAAATAAAGATAACATTTTTTCTAAGAGTATTATTATATTATATTATATATATTATATTATATATATCGATCATTGACAATGACTTTTCAAATCTTCCAACAGTGCTATTTGCAGAGTTAGCTCCAAGTTAGCAACTAAAAACAAGCTACATATGAGCAGTACCAAAACAAGTGATCTAATGGTCCAGTCCCTTCGCAGCTAAATCTGCAGAGCTGGGATGGTTGAATCCCCCCATATATATAGAACATTATATTGGTTGCTAGAATCCTGTATAATAATTCAAATAGAAAAACTCTAAGTTTTGAATCCGGGCATTGTTTTGTGTATCAGTTCATAAACCATGTGCCATGGAATGGGTACATCAAAAATCTCCTGCCAATTATTTTGCAACCTGTATGGCACAGCTGTACTTTTTTTGGTCCTTAAATGGAACTGGCATACTTTTTATTTAGCACAATTTTCTTTAGTCTTTAATGCCAACAGACAAGTTCCTTACCTTCTTCCCTTTCCACTTTTTGCAATAATGCTGCAATCAGTTGGTTGTAATTTTGGGATTGAGCAGACATTTCCATATATTTCTGTTAACTGCATGTGTGAGGGAATCAGTTAGTATATTTTAGTTTAACCATAATATTTGTTGTAATATTTTTTCTGTCTTTTCAGGTGGATTAAACTGAAATATTAACCTGCTTTCTATTGCTTGTTTTAAAATTGGCAATATTTTGGAGCTCATTTAATTTTCAAATAACCAAAAGTGAGAGGATGTAATCTGAATGAAGTGAAAAGGGCCAATCTTGAACACAAGGTGAGCCATTCTTACTAATCAGCTAGAGAACCAGTTTGGATGTAAATATAGTTTTTGTATGACTGAAGCCTTTAGTGAGAGGTCCAATGCTTTAATATTTAATCATTTCTGCCCTCCAAATTCATATTCATTATATAAATATGCCCGTTTACATGTTATTATGTTTATCTTTGGTCTATTAAGGGGGCTCTCAGCACTGCTGCGGGAGGGATCCCTCTCCATACATACAGTGTGAGGAGATTTACTAGGTGATGAAAGGGCACGGAACATTGAGGTTCACATTTCTTTCGAGGGTTTGGAGACCACGCAACCACAACTTCCCTCAGAGAAATACACATCTTATAACGCAGATGTCCCGAATGAAAGTGTGAATTTGTCTTGTGCTATATTCCTATAGCCAGACTCAGGATTACAGTCAGTGATGAGGTCTAGGTTAACATTTTATGAGTGTGAAATGGATATAATTGAAAAGGTGCACAGTGGCGTGCCTGTCTGCTCTGCCCGTTGGACTGGCTGAGTGCTGAGCTGAGCGCTGACATAGACCTGATGTGTATTAAAGAGACTTGATTCTTTCCCATCTCCATAATTCTATTCCTGTCTGTGGAGCCATAAGGAGCCATGTTGGGTCCTGTGACAGAATGTGAAATGGAGAGGGTGAAATATGTTTTTAACGGACCTCTCTGATTAAGGCACCTCCAGTTGTCATGGGGATTGTAAAGGAGCGTAATAAGATGAGGGATAAAGGAGCCATCAGCACTTTTGTGAATTAGTATTGAACCGAACATGGAGCCTGTAATAATTCCAATGGCTGGGAAATGAAATGGGTCCCTGGCGACAGCACATTATGTTCACAAAGTCGAAGCTGCTTCACTGCAAGGCTGCTCAGCTCACCAGAGACAGGTCCCTATAGTGCTGTGTGTTGTTACTATGTAATAACCACTCTAGCTCCTTCACATGTTATTTACTGCATTAGATGCCAGCACTATATAATTCAAGAGGAGGGAATGAGATGGGCTAAGAAAGATTGAATTTCCAGGACTGCACTTACTGACAGATGATGCATGTGGTAGAGGTATAATTTGCAAATGACTACTACTGTATATCTTCCTACTTACCACATATTAGGTGTGAAGTCACATCCCTAAATCCTCTGAACCATATGCATCTATCAACATGCCGATGCATCAAAGCATGCAATTGACCAATCCAATGGCTTCACTATTCAAATCTCTTTTCTCCTTTGCTTAGTTATATTCAAGTTGGGACCTCTCTCCAGCATTGCGTTACAGTTCCACTGAATATTTCAGAACAAACATCTATTCCACCATTCAGGCTGCACCATAGAAATAGAAATATCATTACATTTCTATGGACCGCAAACTGGGAGCTGTACTCCTGTGGGAGGTTCTAACATTCCAGTCAGAACCTGAGGAATGCCCCAGGGTGGAGTTTCCCGGACTGGACCCGCAGTTAGGTGTCCGTCCCTGGGCTGTGTTGGGCCAGACATCCAACTACAGGCTGTGGAAGTCTTTTCCACTTGTCTGACTACAGATGGATATAGACAGAGTTGTAGGATAAACAGTGCAGACAACATTCTGTTAGGCCAAATGTTCTCTACTGCATGCTGCAGTGCAGCAGAGCAAACGTTCCTGGCTGTAGCGGCTGGTCCGGAGTTATTACTGGCCTCTGTGGGCCTCATTAGCACCTCTGAAATGAGCCCCATTACCTTTACATTTTCTCCCTCTGTCTCATTTTGATATGATACATATCACCTCCCTCTGCCCCTAGGGATGTGTATCCATATCCACAGCCAGTTTCCATGTCAAACTAGCCGACGATGCAGGGTCACACTGGCTGCGGACATGGCTCTCTGGTGACAGAGTATGGATGATGACATTCCTCATCCATCACGACTGGCACTGATGATGGACCGTAAGGGCTTTGTTATCTTTAGGAAACACAGAGTACGGGGGAGTGGTGGTGTAAAGGTCCTTTAGTCCCATATGAAAAACTAACATTCATTCCAATTTCCTACGGGGGTATATACTGTAGTTAAATAACCCATCCTCCTCTCTCATTTGTACTGAGGAGGCCAGGTGAATGTCATTTGTGCTATATCATCCCATTCTTACAGGCAACATGGGATAGAGAATACACATTAGTGTGAGAGAATATCAGGGATAACATCCATGATCTCAGTCACATGGGATGTACACTCAAAAGAAAATGTTCCTGAAGGCACCTTTAGGGGCTCCTCAGATTGCAACACCGGCAGAACCCCTAAAGGTGCCTTCGGGAACCTTTTCCCTGAAGAACCTTTTAAAAAGGTTCCTCATATAACTTTAGGGTTTTACATTTCTATAGGAACCTTTTATGTCCCATGTATTATATTAATAATAACAATAATACTTAACAATAATAATACAAAAAACATTGAGTGGCAAACTTGTAAAGTCACAAATTAATTGTATTAACTTTGAAAGTTACAGAAATCCAAATATGCAATCAATAAATAAAAACACAATAACAATTATTGTTATTAACTTTCCCAATCAAAAGACCCCATCTTACAGATACAAATGATATGTTTAGATACGTAAAATATTTCACAGGCCAATAATAAAACCCATAGGCATGTAGAGACACTAAAAGCATTAGCACATTGAATAACAGCTTCTAAGTGCTTTGTAATTTGAGTAGTTTGGCTGTTACAACTGACCTCCCTTACTTCGTGCTCTGGTCTCCCCTATCCCTTTCCGCAGCAAAAAGTTTGCCATTCAACTTTTATTTAGCAATTTACCTCCCTCATCAATTCCCACAGAACATTTCTGAATGCACAGCATAGTGCTTTTCACTGATGCTGCATACTAAATATGAAAAAGGAAATGGACCCCCATTGCCAGTCCCAATAACATGGAGATGTCCTCAGGCTCTTCAGTGAGTAGCTCCTCTCCATCCAGGAAGACATGGACGTGGCTCTCATCCTCAAAGGGATTCCCAACTATTCTTATGGTAGGCGATGGGAACTTTACACACTGTAAGAATAATAATAAAAAAATAAGATTAAGGTTGCTCAAGTCATATTTCTAAGTAAGTTAACAACATAGCACATCGAGAGCATCCTGACTGGTTGCATCACTGCCTGTTATGGCAACTGCTGGGCCTCTGACCGCAAGGCACTACAGAGGGTAGTGAGTATGGCCCAGTACAACACTGGGGCCAAGCTTCCTGCCATCCAGGACCTCAATACCAGGCAGTGTCAGAGGAAGGACCTAAAAATTGTCAAAGACTCCAGCCACCCTAGTCATAGACTGTTCTCTCTGCTACCGCATGGCAAGAGGTACCGGAGCGCCAAGTCTAGGTAAAAAAGGCTTCTTAACAGCTTCCACCCCCAAGCCGTAAGACTCCTGAATAGAATCAAATGGCTAACCAGACTATTTGCATTGCCGCCCCCTTCCCTCTTTTACTCTGCTGCTACTCTCTGTTTATTATCTATGCATAGTCACTTTTACTCTACCTACATGTACATACTACCTCAATTACTTCGATTAACCAGTGCTCCCGCACATTGACTCTGTACCGGTACCCCATGTATAAAGCCTCCACATTGACTCTGTACCGGTACCCCCTGTATATAGCCTCCACATTGACTCTTTACCAGTACCCCCTGTATATAGCCTCCACATTGACTCTGTACCGGTACGCCATGTATAAAGCCTCCACATTGACTCTGTACCGGTACCCCATGTATATAGCCTCCACATTGACTCTCTACCGGTACCCCATGTATATAGCCTCCACATTGACTCTGTACCGGTACCCCATGTATATAGCCTCCACATTGACTCTGTACCGGTACCCCCTGTATATAGCCTCCACATTGACTCTTACCGGTACCCCGTGTATGTAGCCTCCACATTGACTCTGTACCGGTACCCCATGTATATAGCCTCCACATTGACTCTTTACCGGTACCCCTTGTATATAGCCTCCACATTGACTCTTACCGGTACCCCCTGTATGTAGCCTCCACATTGACTCTGTACCGGTACCCCCTGTATATAGCCTCCACATTGACTCTGTACTGGTACCCCCTGTATATAGCTTCCACATTGACTCTGTACCGGTACCCCCTGTATAACGCCTTGCGATTATTTTACTGCTGCTCTTTAATTATTATTTTTTTTTTACATAAAAAAAAACAACATATTTATTATTTACTTAACACTTATTTGTTTTTATACTGCATTGTTGGTTATTTGGCACATGTGACAAATAAAATGTTACTTGATTTAATTTGACCTTAAGCAGTATTACTTCTAACTTTGCATTTGACCGAGGTCAGAGGAGCAGACTCAGTCAATTACATAACTTGCGATTGTCTCATTATGCTGCTAAAAATGTGATGGAATAAACAATGTGAGAAGAAAAAATCCAAACCAGTACATCATGATCTGGGTAGGCACAATGTGGTGTAAAAAGGTTATTAGTGTGTGAATAATGTGAGAAGGACAATTGAAAAATTCTTACAAATCCCTTCACCTTGTGGTCTCTCAACGAGGAGTACTTCTGAATGAGTGTTGTGCACACATCCATGTATTTCTGGTTAGAGGGGTACCTAAAGCAAAATAGAAAAATATTAGATTACATTTAGACTAACAATTATGTTTGGAATACAAATGACATTGTCGGAACTAGATACTAAATACTGCATTGTCGGAACTAGAAGCACAAGCATTTCGCTACACTCGCATTAACATCTGCTAACCATGTGTATGTGACAAATAACATTTGATTTGATTTTGATTTGACATTGTTTGATGGCGTTGAGTATTATCAAGTAAAAGTTGAATATGTGCTATGCTATCAGCTGCAGTGATCATGACAAGACAGTATGGAGAGGAAGAGTATGGAGGACAGAGACAAGAGTAACATAATACACAATAATTACACTGTAAATACATTCTTTCACCATTCAATTAGTATTGGAAAAGACAAAGGAATAACACACTTTAATCACACTTCAAATACATCCAAAGACTTTACAGAGGCTCACCTGTTTGAAGATCCATAGTGAACTTTAAGAATTGTCTTGTTTTGGTCTGAAATGCAGAAGACAGAACAGGCCACCCAATACACCAACCTGAAAGGCATCAATAAGAAATAAACACAACATAAACAACATGAGTATTCAATATCAAATGCATTTAACTAATTTGATGTGTTTTATTTATTCTTCTTTTTGTTAAGTTGAACATAACATTGGGTCATCTCTCTCTGTATGCAAGTATGTACTGTGCATTTGGAAAGTATTCAGACCCCTTCCCTTTCTCCACATATTGTGCCATACAGCTTTGTTCCAAAAATGTATTTAAAAAAATGTTTCTTCATCAATCTACACTCAATACCTCATACTGAAAAAGCAAAAACAGGTTTTTGGAGATTTTTGCAAATGTACTAAAAACAATTCCCAGAGATGGTCTCTTTACATAAGCATTCAGACCCTTTGCTATGAGATTGGAATTTGAGCTCAGGTGCATCCTGTTTCCATTGATCATTCTTGAGATGTTTTTACAACTTGACTGGAGTCCACCTGTGGTAAATTCAATTGATTGGACATGTTTCAGAAAGGCTCACACTTGTCTGTATAAGGTCTCACAGTTGACAGTGCATGTCAGAGCAAAAACCAAGCCATGAGTTCGAAGGAATTGTCCGTAGAGATCCGATTCAAGATTGTGTCAAGGCACAGATCTGGGGAAGGGTACCAAAACATTTCTAAAGAATTGAAGGTCTCCAAGAACACAGTGGCCTCTATCATTCTTAAATTAATTAAGTTTGGAACCACCAAGATTCTTCCTAGAGCTGGCCGCCCGGCCAAACTGAGCAATTGGGGGGAATGGGCCTTGGTCAAGGAGGTGACCAAGAACCCGATGCTCACTCTGACAGAGCTCCAGAGTTCCTCTGTGGAGATGGGGGAACCTTCAAGAAGGACAACCATCTCTGCAGCACTCCACCAATCGGGCCTTTATGGTAGAGTGGCCAGACAGAAGCCACTCCTTAGTAAAAGGCACATGACAGCCCGTTTGGAGTTTGCCAAAAGGTACCTAAAGGACTCTCAGACCATGAGAAACAAGATTCTCTGGTCTGATGAAACCAAGATTGAACTGTTTGGCCTGAATTCCAAGCATCACACCTGGAGGAAACCTGGCACCATCCCTACGGTGAAGCATGGTGGTGGCAGCATCATGACGTGGGGATGTTTTCAGCGGCAGGGACTGGAAGACTAGTCAGGATTGAGGGAAAGATGAAAAGAGCAAAGTACAGAGAGATCCTTGATGAAAACCTGCTCCAGAGCACTCAGGACCTCAGGCTGGGGGAAAAGTTCACCTTCCAACAGGACAACAAACCTAAGCACACAGCCAAGACAATGCAGGAGTGGCTTCGGCACAAGTCTCTGATTGTCCGTGAGTGGCCCAGCCAGAGCCCGGACTTGTACCCGATCGAACATCTCTGGAGATACCTGAAGATAGCTGTGCAGCAAAGCTCCCCATCCAACCTGACAGAGCTTGAGAGGATCTGCAGAGAGAATGGAAGAAACTCCCCAAATACAGGTGGGCCAAGCTTATAGTGTCATACTCAAGAGGACTCAAGGCTGTAATCGCTGCCTAAGGTGCTCCAACAAATTTCTGAGTAAAGGGTCTGAATACTTATGTAAATGTAATATTTCAGTTTATTACATTTAATAAATTAGCAAAAAAAAATAGTTGCTTTGTCATTATTGGGTATTGTTTGTAGATTGATGAAGAAAGGCTATATGACAACTGTATTTGGGAGTCCCATAGGACGATTGGCCCAGCGTCGTTCCAGGTTTCATCGGTGTAGGCCGTCATTGTAAATTGTAACGGAATTCCTCTTCTTCAGAGGAGGAGTAGCAAGGATCAGACCAATGTACAGCGTGGTAAGTGTCCATAATGATATATCTAATAAATCAACAGAACACTGAACAAAATAACAAAAGTACAAACAAACAACCGAAACAGTCCCGTATGGTGAAAACACTAACACAGGATACAACCACCCACAAAACACAATAGAAAACAGGCTACCTAAATATGGCTCCCAATCAGAGACAACGACTGACACCTGCTTCTGATTGAGAACCATACTAGGCCAAACACATAGAAATATAACAACAGAACAAAACAACATAGAATGCCCACCCCAACTCACGCCCTGACCAACTAAAATAAAGACATAAAAAGGAACTAAGGTCGTGACATAAATAAGAACTTGTTCTTAACTGACGGCATCCCTAGCAGCGTCCTCAGAGCATGCGCAGACCAGCTGGCTGGTGTGTTTACATACATATTCAACCAATCCGTATCCCAGTCTGTTGTCCCCACATGCTTCAAGGTGGCCACCATTGTTCCTGTTCCCAAGAAAGCTAAGGTAACTGAACTAAATGACTATTGTCCCATTGCATTCACTTCTGTCATCAATGAAGGGCTTTGAGAGACTAGTCAAGAACCATATCACCTTCACCCTACCTGATACCCTAGACCCACTCCAATTTGCTTACCGCCCCTGACGATGCAATTGCCATCACATTGCACACTGCCCTATCCCATCTGGACAAGAGGAATACAGTGGGGAGAACAAGTATTTGATACACTGCCGATTTTGCAGTTTTTCATACTTACAAAGCATGTAGGGGTCTATCATTGTTATCATAGGTACACTTCAACTGTGAGAGACGGAATCTAAAACAAAAATCCAGAAAATCACATTGTATGATTTTTGAGTAATTCATTTGCATTTTATTGCATGACATAAGTATTTGATCACCTACCAACCAGTAAGAAATCTGGCTCTCGCAGACCTGTTAGTTTTTCTTTAAGAAGGCCTCCTGTTCTCCACTCATTACCTGTATTAACTGCACCTGTTTGAACTCGTTACCTGTATTAAAGACACCTGTCCACACACTCAATCAAAAATACTTAAACCTCTCCACAAGACCAGAGAGCTGTGTAAGGACATCAGGGATAAAATTGTAGACCTGCACAAGGCTGGGATGGGTTAGAAGTTCAAGATGACGGTCAATCACCCTCGGTCTGGGGCTCCATGCAAGATCTCACCTCGTGGGGCATCAATGATCATGAGGAAGGTGAGGGATCAGCCCAGAATTACACGGCAGGACCTGGTCAATAACCTGAAGAGAGCTGGGACCACAGTCTCAAAGAAAACCATTAGTAACACACGACGCCGTCATGGATTAAAATCCTGCAGCGCATGCAAGGTCCCCCTGCTCAAGCCAGCGCATGTCCAGGCCCGTCTGAAGTTTGCCAATGACCATCTGGATGATCCAGAGGAGGAATGGGAGAAGGTCATGTGGTCTGATGAGACAAAAATAGAGCTTTTTGGTCTAAACTCCACTCGCCGTGTTAGGAGGAAGAAGAAGGATGAGTACAACCCCAAGAACACCATCCCAACCGTGAAACATGGAGGTGGAAACATCATTCTTTGGGGATGCTTTTCTGCAAAGGGAACAGGACGACTGCACCGTATTGAGGGGAGGATGGATGGGGCCATGTATCGCAAGATCTTGGCCAACAACCTCCTTCCCTCAGTAAGAGCATTGAAGATCGGTCTTGGCTGGGTCTTCCAGCATGACAACGACCCGAAACACACAGCCAGGGCAACTAAGGAGTGGCTCCGTAAGAAGCATCTCAAGGTCCTGGAGTGGCCTAGCCAGTCTCCAGACCTGAACCCAATAGAAAATCTTTGGAGGGAGCTGAAAGTCCGTATTGCCCAGCGACAGCCCCGAAACCTGAAGGATTTGGAGAAGGTCTGAATGGAGGAGTGGGCCAAAATCCCTGCTGCAGTGTGTGCAAACCTGGTCAAGAACTACAGGAAACATATGATCTCTGTAATTTTAAACAAAGGTTTCTGTACCAAATATTAAGTTCTGCTTTTCTGATGTATCAAATACTTATGTCATGCAATAAAATGCAAATTAATTACTTAAAAATCATACAATGTGATTTTCTGGATTGTTGTTTTAGATTCTGTCTCTCACAGTTGAAGTGTACCTATGATAAAAATGACAGACCTCTACATGCTTTGTAAGTAAGAAAACCTGTAAAATCGGCAGTGTATCAAATACTTGTTCTCCCCACTGTATCTATGTAAGAATGGTGTTCATTGACTACAGCTCAGCATTTAACAGCATAGTACCCTCCAAACAAAGCTTGAGATCCTGGGCCTCGACCCTGCCCTGTGCAACTGGGACCTGAACTTTCTGATGGGTCACCCCCAGGTGGTGAAGGTAGGAAACAACATTTCCACCCCGCTGATCCTCAACACCGGCGCCCCACAAGGGTGCGTTCTCAGCCCTCTCCTGTACTCCCTGTTCACCCATGACTGCGTGGCCATGCATGCTTCCAACTCAATCATCAAGTTTGCCGACGCACTAGAGTGGTAGGCCTGGTTGCCAATAACGATGAGTGGTGAGGGACCTCGGAGTGTGGTGTCAGGAAAATAACCTCTCACTCAACGTCAACAAAACAAAGAAGATGATCGTGGACTTCAGGAAACAGCAGAGGGAGCACCCCACCCATCCACATCGACGGGACAGTGGAGAAGGTGGACCGTTTTAAGTTCCTCAGCGTACACATTACGGACAATCTGAAATGGTCCACCCACACAGACAGCGTAGTGAAGAATGTGCACCAGCACCTCTTCAACCTCAGGAGGCTGAAGAAATTTGGCTTGTCATCTAAAACACTCACAAACTTTTACAGATGCACAATCGAGAGCATCCTGTCGGACTGTATCACCGCCTGGTACGGTAATTGCACCGCCCTTGACCACAAGCCTCGCCAGAGGGTAAACAACCTGCCCTCCAGGACACCTACAGCACGCGATGTCACAGGAAGGCCAAAAAGATCATCAAGGACAACAACCACCCGAGCCACTGCCTGTTCACCCTGTTATCATCCAGAAGGCGAGGTCAGTACAGGTGCATTAAAGCTGGGACTGAGAAACTGAAAAACAGCTTCTATCTCAAGGCCATCAGACTGTTAAACAGCCATCACTAACATAGAGAGGCTGCTGCCAACATACAGACTCAAATCTCTGGCCACTTAAATAAACAGACTTAATAAAGGAATCAGTAGTCACTTTAAATAATGCCACTTTAATAATGTTTACATATCCTACACTACTCAACTCATATGAATATACTGTATTCTATACCATCTACTGCATCTTGCCTATGCTGCACGCCATTGCTCATCCATATGTTTATATGTACATATTCTTATTCATCCCTTTACATTTGTGTGTATTTGTTGTACTCAACAAGTCTAAAGAAGCCCAGTTGTATTACTTCTTCAATCAGCACAACAGTTTTCAGCTGTGCTACCATAATTGCAAAAGGGTTTTCTAATGATCAATTAGCCTTTTAAAATGATAAACTTGGATTAGCTAACACAACGTGCCATTGGAACACAGGCGTGATGGTTGCTGATAATGGGCCTCTGTACACCTATGTAGATATTCCATTAAACGTCAGCCATTTCCAGCTAACGTAAACTCACCCCATTCCGTACAAATGTGCGCAACCGCAACATTAAACGAGGCTACAAAGAAAACTAATGGGACTGTAGCGACTGTGTTGACTTCAAAATCGGGGGTGTGAACTAGGTTTCTATTCAAGCGCTGATCGACATGGTAATAGCTCTACAGTATTGGAGAAAAGTTGAAAAAACGGACCCTCCTTTACATCTAGACATGTCATGTCGTAACGTTTAGCACGCATAAAGCAACTATTTCTGTCTTACAATCTCTCTCCACCAGGTGTAGCACTTCTCTCATCGTTTAAAAACAAGAAATGGACAGTGACGGGGGTAAAGGGGGGGGATACCTAGTCATTTTTTTGCGTCTTCATTGCATGCGATCATCATTCTCAAAGCCGCTGTTTATCTCTAAGATCACTTTAGCACCGCCCTAAAAACCCGATTCAAATTTGACACAAACCTTCAAATAGGTATGTAATGACACATTATATAAACTCTTTATAGTGTTTTATTTAACATTTTAATGGCGATAAGGTGATAAGTTGGACAGATCAAGTGAAAAAAAGCAATTTTCCTACACAACATCTCTCCTTCTCACTATCACGCATTAGTTTCCCCACCCGCCATTTTTAAAAAGACCCGACGGGGCTCATTGCCTGCTTGAATTATGCAGAAAGGGGATGGCGTTTAGGTCATGTAATTGATTATTTTGGAAAGGGGAGAAATTGTGCTTTACAATGGTATTGACATTACAGTTGATCTGGAAGTATTATGTTTTGGGGCGCTAAGAACCTTAAGGTAAATGTTTTACCTTAAAATTTCCTGAAGGATCCTGCCGGAACCATTTCTTTTTAGAGTGTAGTACAGGTTTGTGCAAATTTCATTAAAGACGAACACCAACACATTGGCACTAAGACAAAACATCAAAAGAAGCGGAACCGGCATTAAGTCTTTCAAAATGCAAACTGAAATCCAATATGCCCAGGATTTCTCACTTTCTTCCATTCCCTTTGGCAGTAAAGCAGTTTTAATTAGTCACAGATCATATTGAATATTTTATTTTATTTTACAACAAACAGATTTCTATCAGATTAGCTGTGTAATGGCTTCAGTTTCACAGTCTTACCGTTCTAAGAGTTTCTGAAGTGTTTTTGATAAAGCTATAATTTTCAAGCCATCCCCAACTCAATTTCGACTCAATTGTTGTAAATAATTAAAGGCCCAATGCAGCCATTTTTTTTTTTACATCAATATCAAATAATTTCTGGGTAACATAAATACTGAAAACTAGATTTTATTGGCAGAGAGGTTGGGAACAACATTTTTATTGGTCTAATAACCAATTTACCGCATGGTGATGTAACCATGGAAAGCTAAACCTCCGCCCATGAAAACCTGCTGATTAGAAGGTCCTGTGTATATTGTATTTTCAACCAGCAACTAACAGGACATTGTTTCACACTATCACAGTGTTAGTTTCATCAGCTCTTGTTGAATATGATACAAACACAGGAAAAAATATTTTGACTGCACTGGGTCTTTAATCGTGTAGCCTGTCTTAAAATATGCTGAATTGCCCAGTGTAATGGAAATACCATGGGTTAGAAAGCAGGAGGTTTTGTCAAACAAATGTCCCGTGAAATAGAAATGGATACTTTCTTTCTAGAATGTTCTTATGACATTGCGATTTGTCTTTTAAGTCGGCAGTATTTTCAATGGTTTGAACATCCTATCCTCTGCCTGGTCATTCACGTATCAATGGAAGAGAAATTGTGCCATCCAGTTGTCACACAGTATTACGTTTACTACTTTTAGACCTCTACAGTAATGTCATTGCCAGACATGTTCTTAGTGGAGCCGCTCTGACACACTCGTTCTATCCTGTCATAGAGATTGCATGTAGCTGATTGGGACCCATAACATTGAATTTCACTTTAGTACTGTATCACTTGTTTATGCTCCTTTCTGTGTCAAACCAGTTTTTGATAACTCACTTATGAACCAGATTTTCCATTACAAATAGGGCCTTGAACATTTAAGAACACCATGTTTACTTGATTGATTAAGTGCTCTTTATTATCCTGGCATGACATAATGCGTCAATCTGAAAAGTCCATTAACAATTGCCCATCATGTAAAGAGTATCAATGTAGACGATAATCTGAGCAAACTCCATATTTGAGCATGCACCAATCTTGGCTGTTTTTTACAGGTTGATGAGGTATTTCAAATGTAGACCTGCAGTTCTGTTTTTTTTATCAGCAACTGTAACATCCAACGTAATCAGTGCTTTATGTTTCAGGTAGACCACTACATTTGCCTGGAATACATCTAAGTAATCACAAGTAATCTAATCTAGTATAATCTTATTTGAGGTCCATTTTATAGATTGTACAGTGAATTAAAATGATCTGGCAAGCTGCAAATCAGATAAAGGATCAAATAGTTGCTTTATAAAATCACAATTACACTGAGATCTACTTTAAGATCTCCTGTGGGGCCTTAAATTCCAACCTCTGATCAGAGTAGACACAGTGCAGTACAGCACATCATAAATGGTAACTAAATATTAGTGTCATGGACAATATTTTCTTACTTTTATTCCTGTCAGATTTAGTTCAATAGATTCATTTTATTGTATTTGATAGAATTCAGTGATAAAGTGAGCCCTCAAAGTCTAAAGCCTTCAAACTCAACTCTGGACCGCGAAGCCAGTTCCCCTGAATCTTTTTATTGTTTCCCTCTAATCAGGGACTGATTTGGACCTGAGACACCAGGTGTGTGCAATTAATGATCAGGTAGAACAGAAAACCAGTGGGCTCCGGACTTCGTAGGGTAAGAGTTGAATACCCCTGGTCCTGAGTATCTGTATTTTCTCCTGCTAATTACTCCGATTACTTTATTGGAGTTCCCGACACCTTTGACCCATATTGCATCCAAGCAGGATATTAGGGAAAGTTATTTAGTTCATCTCTAACGTCAGTGCATAGGCATTATTGTATTTTTATTTGATGGGATCCTCTTCATTGAACTGATATCATGTCCTGTAATCCAAATTGGTCCAGTAATTGAAGAGGCTATGTCTATGGCGACCGACGGGAGTGGGCAACCAAGACGAGCACCGTGTGATAACAAACATTGCCTCTGACGAGACCCGGCGTAGAGGAAAGAAGGAACAAACCAACAAAATAAACAATAATAGGAGGACAGGGAAGTGAAATGGGATTAGTAAACCAGACAGGAATGTTGGGTGAAACTGAAGAGGAAGAGGAGAAACTGGGAAGGATTAAACACAGAAAGCTTCAAAGCATCACCTTGGCTGGGACTGCCTGACAAACCGTCAGATATTTTCTTCATCTGAAGAATCCCCTTTACTCTCATTCCTTTTCTAGAATCAACTTCCTTGTGTATTGTAAAGATTGAAGGAGAAGCTGGAGTGAAAATGGATTGACTGGAGTTGCCTTCTCTGTAGTCAGATAACTGCCCAGCTGTAACATTGCCTATGAGGTAATGCCTTGGGCATGTAACAAACCACTGATTCTATCTCACTATGTGGTCATTCAGCAGTAGGCTATGCATATAATGTATATTATTATTTTCGCTCACCTGTAAAGTGTGAATGGAGTGAAAAACTCAAACTAGCTTGACAAATGTTTGTAGGCTGACCGACAAACTGAACAAAAGAGCAGGGAGAGTTTTAATGAGCTCACCCTGCCTTACTAATAAGCTAAATTTCAAGAGCTAAGAGGATTATGTTTTGTTTCAAGTAAATGAGATTTATCAGACAGTGATTTCATGCTCTTGGTGCTGAGATTGGGAGTGGGGCAAAAGTTCACTCCTGTAATTCCCACCTACTGCCCAACAATAACATAATTAAACTCTTATGACTTCTGACACATGCACTTCTGACACATGCTTTTGAGCTACGGTTCTTTCTTAAAGCTACTAAGAGCAGTCTCCTGCACGCTATGGCTTTCTGCAACTGTATGAGTGTTACGCAAGCTTCCGCAATCTGCTAGGCAGATATCATCCATCTACAATCTAAACAGCCCATGGATTATTCAAAAGAGCTTTTTTGGATGTACCTTACTGTTCAGTTTTGTTCTTAACCTTAAAATATGGGGGAAATAGTTTTATATGAGCCTATAAATTTTCATATTTCCCATTATCTGACATTTCTGTATAGTCCTCCTGAGGCCTTTTGTCTCTTACCTCACCGTACTGTCAAAACAGTTGAACAATAACCTTGTGGAGAGGTGAGGTGAGAGGGATTGAGGGCTAATAATACAGTCTCAGGTGCTCCAGTGCATTGTGGGCCAAGCCAAACCTTCAGATGCTTCCTCTGACCTGACAACACTTAGTCTATTCATTCCATCTATGGCTGATCAATCACAATCTGTCCACAATCCAATGGATTTTAGTTTGATTGAAAAGAAAGCCTACTGTGTTTTTTATGTTCCCTCTGTTATTTCATTTTGTCTTTATAAAAAGCTCTGCTTCCAAAGTCAGTGAAGTGAGAAACGTCTTTATGATGCAGCCATGGCAAATTTTGCCTGCTGGGATACGATAATGACTAGCATTTTTACCAACTTCTTTCCCATCCTAACTCAAAACATAAACATGCAAAAACATATTTCTCACGAGAAAGAAACATAACTGGAGTTGTTTTCCTGACTGTGAGTTCCCTTGTGGTATGCTAACTCACCATGACGTTGTGACAGATAGCAGAGTTGGTCTGACATGAATTAAATCTGAAATGAGAGCCAAAAGCTAAACCCTTGCCAAAGAGCAGAGCCTTGGATGCCGTCCCGCTGGTGTGAAATACGAGAGCCCCAACTAACCCCCTCCAGTCCACACATACCTAACCCCACAGTGATCAGTGACCAGGTGTATTGGTCATGATAAACACAAAAACATTTTTTTTGTCACAGTGGACAGATTTTTCACATTGTTGGCTTGGGTATTCAAACCAGAAACCTTTTGGTTACTGGCCCAACTCTCTAACCACTAGGCTATGTGCCCCTTCTGAGAAGGATGATTATCCTCCCATACTCTTGCACACACACAAGCATACACACACATACATATACTATACACACACAAACATGCTTCTGTTGGGTCTGTTTGGACTTATAACATGGGAGTCCAATAACCTGTTTCTTATCATCCTCTCTACATTACCTGAGTAATGATGGAGAGCAGTTAGATGGTAGGACAACAGTTGGGCTGGACAATACCTTTTAAATCATCATTTAGAGACTAAATATAAACAGGGTAGAGCAGTCTTACCTTGGTCACATGGACAAACTCTAAATTAGTCCAAAAAATATAAACATCATTCAGTAATCATGACTTATTTTTATCTTCCCACATCAATGCAGTGCATTCGGAAAGTATTCAGATCCCTTGACTTTTTACAATTCTTTTTAAGTTACAGCCTTCTTCTAAAATTGATTAAATCATTTTCCCCCTCATCAATCTCCACGAAATACACAATTCTTTTAAAGTTACAGCCTTCTTCTAAAATGGATTAAATCGTTTCCCCCCTCATCAATCTCCATGAAATACACAATTCTTTTTGCTAATTTATAAAAAATAAAAATTGATATCACATTTACATAAGTATCTGACCCTTTACTCAGTACTTTGTTGAAGCACCTTTGGCAGTGATTACAGCCTTGAGTCTTCTTGGGTATGACGTTACAAGCTTGGCACACCTGTATTTGGGGAGTTTCTCCCATTCTTCTCTCTGAAGATCCTTTCAAGCTCTGTCAGATTGGATGGGGAGCATCACTGCACAGCTATCTTCAGGTCTCTCCGGAGATGTTTGATCGGGTACAAGTCCGGGTACTTGCTGGGCCACTCAAGGACATTCAGAGACTTGTGCCGAAGCCACTCCTGCATTGTTTTGGCTGTGTGCTTAGGGTCGTTGTTCTGTTGGAATGGTGAATCTTTGCCCCAGTCTGAGGTCCTAATTGTGTAGTTTAGAGTGTGTAGTCTTAGAGTGATTATCTTAATTTACCGAGGTTAGCTAGCCAGCTATTTGTCGTCCTTAACGTAGGAGACACTGCTAGCTAGCCAACAGCTAGCCAACGTCTGCCGAATAGAACTTCCTCACTCAACAACCCGATCGCATTCCGCTTCGCTCCACAGGTAGTATCACTTTTTCATTTCATTTCATTACAGTACAACGGTTTGATTTGTTTGATCGTAGCTAGCTACATAGCTAGCTACATAGCCGTCTTTGTATCAAAGATAATTGTGTAGTCTAGAGCGATTTTCTAGGTTAGCTAGCCAGCTATTGTCGTTCTTTTAACGCAACGTAACGTAATCAACACTGCTAGCTAGCCAGCTAGCCCCCGAATAGCAGCACTGTGGAAACTATCACACTCAACGGAACGACTTGATTAGTGTAGTGTCAACAACGCAGCCACTGCCAGCTAGCCTACAAAGTCAACAACGCAGCCACTGCCAGCTAGCCTACTTCAGCAGTACTGTATCATTTTAATCATTTTAGTCAATAAGATTCTTGCTACGTAAGCTTAACTTTCTGAACATTCGAGACGTGTAGTCCACTTGTCATTCCAATCTCCTTTGCATTAGCGTAGCCTCTTCTGTAGCCTGTCAACTATGTGTCTGTCTATCCCTGTTCTCTCCTCTCTGCACAGACCATACAAACGCTCCCACACCGCGTGGCCGCGGCCACCCTAATCTGGTGGTCCCAGCGCGCACGACCCACGTGGAGTTCCAGGTCTCCGGTAGCCTCTGGAACTGCCGATCTGCGGCCAACAAGGCAGAGTTCATCTCAGCCTATGCCTCCCTCCAGTCCCTCGACTTCTTGGCACTGACGGAAACATGGATCACCACAGATAACACTGCTACTCCTACTGCTCTCTCTTCGTCCGCCAACGTGTTCTCGCACACCCCGAGAGCTTCTGGTCAGCGGGGTGGTGGCACCGGGATCCTCATCTCTCCCAAGTGGTCATTCTCTCTTTCTCCCCTTACCCATCTGTCTATCGCCTCCTTTGAATTCCATGCTGTCACAGTTACCAGCCCTTTCAAGCTTAACATCCTTATCATTTATCGCCCTCCATGTTCCCTCGGAGAGTTCATCAATGAGCTTGATGCCTTGATTATCTCCTTTCCTGAGGACGGCTCACCTCTCACAGTGCTGGGCGACTTTAACCTCCCCACGTCTACCTTTGACTCATTCCTCTCTGCCTCCTTCTTTCCACTCCTCTCCTTTTTTGACCTCACCCTCTCACCTTCCCCCCCTACTCACAAGGCAGGCAATACGCTCGACCTCATCTTTACTAGATGCTGTTCTCCCACTAACCTCATTGCAACTCCTCCAAGTCTCCGACCACTACCTTGTATCCTTTTCCCTCTCGCTCTCATCCAACACTTCCCACACTGCCCCTACTGGATGGTATCGCGCCGTCCCAACCTTCGCTCTCTCTCCCCCCGCTACTCTCTCCTCTTCCATCCTATCATCTCTTCCCTCTGCTCAAACCTTCTCCAACCTATCTCCTGATTCTGCCTCCTCAACCCTCCTCTCCTCCCTTTCTGCATCCTTTGACTCTCTATGTCCCCTATCCTCCAGGCCGGCTCGGTCCTCCCCTCCCGCTCCGTGGCTCGACGACTCATTGCGAGCTCACAGAACAAGGCTCCGGGCAGCCGAGCGGAAATGGAGGAAAATCCCTCCCTGCGGACCTGGCATCCTTTCACTCCCTCCCTCTCTACATTTTCCTCTTCTGTCTCTGCTGCTAAAGCCACTTTCTTCCACTCTAAATTCCAAGCATCTGCCTCTAACCCTAGGAAGCTCTTTGCCACCTTCTCCTCCCTCCTGAATCCTCCTCCCCCTCCCCCCTCCTCCCTCTCTGCAGATGACTTCATCAACCATTTTGAAAAGAAGGTCGACGACATCCGATCCTCGTTTGCTAAGTCAAACGACACCGCTGGTTCTGCTCACACTGCCCTACCCTGTGCTCTGACCTCTTTCTCCCCTCTCTCCAGATGAAATCTCGCGTCTTGTGACGGCCGGCCGCCCAACAACCTGCCCGCTTGACCCTATCCCCTCCTCTCTCCTCCAGACCATTTCCGGAGACCTTCTCCCTACCTCACCTCGCTCATCAACTCATCCCTGACCGCTGGCTACGTCCCTTCCGTCTTCAAGAGAGCGAGAGTTGCACCCCTTCTGAAAAAACCTACACTCGATCCCTCCGATGTCAACAACTACAGACCAGTATCCCTTCTTTCTTTTCTCTCCAAAACTCTTGAACGTGCCGTCCTTGGCCAGCTCTCCCGCTATCTCTCAGAATGAACTTCTTGATCCAAATCAGTCAGGTTTCAAGACTAGTCATTCAACTGAGACTGCTCTTCTCTGTATCACGGAGGCGCTCCGCACTGCTAAAGCTAACTCTCTCTCCTCTGCTCTCATCCTTCTAGACCTATCGGCTGCCTTCGATACTGTGAACCATCAGATCCTCCCCTCTCCACCCTCTCCGAGTTGGGCATCTCCGGCGCGGCCCACGCTTGATTGCGTCCTACCTGACAGGTCGCTCCTACCAGGTGGCGTGGCGAGAATCTGTCTCCTCACCACGCGCTCTCACCACTGGCGTCCCCCAGGGCTCTGTTCTAGGCCCTCTCCTATTCTCGCTATACACCAAGTCACTTGGCTCTGTCATAACCTCACATGGTCTCTCCTATCATTGCTATGCAGACGACACACAATTAATCTTCTCCTTTCCCCCTTCTGATGACCAGGTGGCGAATCGCATCTCTGCATGTCTGGCAGACATATCAGTGTGGATGACGGATCACCACCTCAAGCTGAACCTCGGCAAGACGGAGCTGCTCTTCCTCCCGGGAAGGACTGCCCGTTCCATGATCTCGCCATCACGGTTGACAACTCCATTGTGTCCTCCTCCCAGAGCGCTAAGAACCTTGGCGTGATCCTGGACAACACCCTGTCGTTCTCAGCTAACATCAAGGCGGTGGCCCGTTCCTGTAGGTTCATGCTCTACAACATCCGCAGAGTACGACCCTGCCTCACACAGGAAGCGGCGCAGGTCCTAATCCAGGCACTTGTCATCTCCCGTCTGGATTACTGCAACTCGCTGTTGGCTGGGCTCCCTGCCTGTGCCATTAAACCCCTACAACTCATCCAGAACGCCGCAGCCCGTCTGGTGTTCAACCTTCCCAAGTTCTCTCATGTCACCCCGCTCCTCCGCTCCCTCCACTGGCTTCCAGTTGAAGCTCGCATCCGCTACAAGACCATGGTGCTTGCCTACGGAGATGTGAGGGGAACGGCACCTCAGTACCTCCAGGCTCTGATCAGGCCCTACACCCAAACAAGGGCACTGCGTTCATCCACCTCTGGCCTGCTCGCCTCCCTACCACTGAGGAAGTTCAGTTCCCGCTCAGCCCAGTCAAAACTGTTCGCTGCTCTGGCCCCCCAATGGTGGAACAAACTCCCTCACGACGCCAGGACAGCGGAGTCAATCACCACCTTCCGGAGACACCTGAAACCCCACCTCTTTAAGGAATACCTAGGATAGGATAAAGTAATCCTTCTCACCCCCCTTAAAAGATTTAGATGCACTATTGTAAAGTGGCTGTTCCACTGGATGTCATAAGGTGAACGCACCAATTTGTAAGTCGCTCTGGATAAGAGCGTCTGCTAAATGACTTAAATGTAAATGTAAATGTAAATGTCCTGAGCGCTCTGGAACAGGTTTTTATGAAGGATCTCTCTGTACTTTGCTTTGTTCATCTTTCCCTCAATCCTGACTCCCAGTCCCTGCCGATGACAAATATCCCCACAGAATGATGCTGCCACTACCATGCTTCAACGTAGGGATGGTGCCAGGTTTCCTCCAGGTGTGACGCTTGGCATTCAGGCCAAATAGTTCAATCTTGGTTTCGTCAGAGAAGTCCTTTAGGTGCCTTTTTGGAAATCTCCAAGCGGGCTATCATGTGCTTTTTTGTGTGCTTTTTTTACTGCTTTTTTACTGAGGAGTGGCTTCCATCTGGCCACTCTACCATAAAGGCCTGATTGGTGGAGTGCTGCAGAGATGGTTGTCCTTCTTGAAGGTTCTCCCATCTCCACAGAGGAACTCAGGAGCTCTGTCAGATTGAGCATCGGGTTCTTGGTTCCCACCATGACCAAGGCCCTTCACCCCCTGTAGCTCAGTTTGGCCGAGCGGCCAGCTCTAGGAAGAGTCTGGGTGGTTCCAAACTTCTTCCATTTAGGAGAGACAGAGGCCACTATGTTCTTGGGGACCTTCAATGACGCAGAAATGTTTAAGCATTGAAGGTCCTTTCCCCAGATCTGTGCCACGACACAATCCCGTCTCGGAGTTCTATGGACAATTCCTTCAAACTTATGGCTGTGTTTTTGCTCTGACATGCACTGTCAACTGTAGGACCTTATGTAGACAGTTGTGTGCCTCCTTTGAATTTACCACAGGTGGACTCAAATCAAGTTGAAAAAACATCTCAAGGATGATCAATGGAAAGAGTATACACCTGAGCTCAATTTTGAGTTCCATAGCAAAGGGTCTGAATACTTATGTAAATAAGCTATTTCTGTTTCAAATTTTGGATAAATTTGCAAAAATGTCTGTTTTTGCTTTGTGATTATGGTGTATTGTACACACAAGATTGATGAGGAAAAAAGTTATTTAATCCATTTCAGAATAAGGCTGTAATAAGGCTGTAGCGTAAAGAATGTGGAAAAAAGGAAGGGGTCTGAATACTTTCCGAATGCACTGTAGCAATTACTGCTATAATGATTATGTTTTTGACTGGGCAATTTTCATAACCATTAACTTCAATTTAAGAAACCTTGATTTCCCTAGTGAAAGTGGAATCTCCATCTCACAGTGCATGTCTCTCTGCTGCCAGTCAGTTTGCTGTGAATGTGACATTGACAATCCAGTGGTGGTGAGTCAGACTCTGTATCATGTGACTTTAGAAGGGTATCCAGTCCACTCCCGATCAGGGCCACAGTGCCCTTGGCTCAGCCTACGCACTGTCCATTAGCAAGCATTACAGCCCTACAAGGCTCTTGCAGGTCCCTCCCAGCTCCCAGCCTGTCCTTGCATTAGCTTAGGCTTCAAGGTCCTTCTGCTTTTACAGACAGAGGAGAGCCCTGCTTAGAATGGTGGTGTTCTGAAGGTCAACCTGCACTTCATTGATTGTTCAATTTTATTGCACTGGATGGATTGGATTCTAACTTTTGAGGACCAGTGGTTGAGACACGTGTGGCTATTGACTGGACAGGATCAGTCATGAGCTATAAACTGGTTTCCACAAGACGGCTTCACTTCCAAGGCAGTTATAGTCAATTAACTAATCACTGATCATAATCTTGATGTGATTGGCCTGACTGAAACATGGCTTAAGCCTGATTAATTTACTGTGTTAAATGAGGCCTCTCCTCCTGGTTACACTGAAGACCATATCCCCTGCGCATCCCACAAATACGGAAGTGTTTGCTAACATTTACGATAGCAAATTTAAATTTGCCTCCCAAAAAATGACTGTGTTTTTGTCTCTTGAACTTCTAGTCATGAAATCTATGCAGCCTACTAAATCACTTTTTATAGCTTCTGTTTATAGGCCTCCTGGACCGTATACCGCGTTCCTTACTGAGGTTCCTGAATTCCTATCAGACCTTGTAGTCATGGCAGATAATGTTCCAATTTTTGGTGACTTTAATATTCATATGGAAAAGTCCACAGACCCACTCCAAAAGGCTTTTGGAGCCATCATCAACTCAGTAGGTTTTGTCCAACATGTCTCCGGACCTACTCACTACCACAGTCATACTCTGGACCTAGTTTTGTCCAGTGGAATAAATATTGTGGATCTTAATGTTTTCCTCATAATCCTGGACCATCGGACCACCGTTTTATTACGGTTGCACCTACCCAAGGACGTCAGAGTACAAAAATTGGTTAACTACCTAACTGAGGAACTAAATTTAACATTGCGTAATACCTTAGATGCAGTCGCACCCCTAAAAACAAAAAACATTTGCCATAAGAAACTAGCTCCCTGGTATACAGAAAATACCCGAGTTCCTAGGCCGTCATTGAAAATAATAATTTGTTCTTAACTGACTTGCCTACTTAAATAAAGGAAAAATAAATAAAAAATTTACCAGCCGGCCCACCTGCTGGTTCTGCGGGATTGTTTTCAGTGTACATGTTGTAGGTCACTGTTTGTGTATTTTGTATTTTGCTGGACTGTTTAAGTTCCCCTTGTTTGGGGCATTTGTTTGGGTTGGCATCATTTCACCGTTGTGGTGCAAATAAAGTAGCGCTACCCTAAACTCTCTGCTTCCTGCTCCTAACTTCTTCCTCCACTACACCCCGGGCGTTACAGAATCCCGCTCCATTAAAGAATGGAGTCAGCAGGAGCAGCTGCCAACCCCCTCCCATCGATGGAGGAACGTGTCCTCCACCATACCACCGTCCTCCATCAGATAGGATCTGCGATGGACCAGATGATGGAGAGAATGGACCGATGGGAGAGGAGTGGTCTCCTCTCTCCACCTTCGGTTCCTCCAGCTCTGGATCCCCCTTCTCCTCTCTCCCCCTCCGGCTCCAGCGCTCTCCGTCTTGCGCTCCCGAGGGACTATGATGGAGCGGCGGCAGGGTGTCAGGGGTTCCTGCTCCAACTGGAACTGTACCTGGCGACAGTGAGGCCCACTCCCTCGGGAGCGGAGAGGGTGATGGTCTTCGTCTCTTGCCTGACGGGTCGTGCTCTGGAGTGGGAGAACGTGGTCTGGAATGGCCCAGACTCGGCGGAGGAGCACTACCCGGAATTCACCCGCCGGTGAGCGACTGTTCCACCTTAGGCAGGAGAAGAGGAGCACACAGGATTACGCATTGGAGTTCCAGACCTTGGCCGCTGGGGCTGGGTGGAACGACAGGTCCTTGATAGACCACTACCGGTGTAGTCCGCAGGGAGCTAGCGTGTCGGGATACCGCTCTCTCCCTTGATGAACTCATCGACATGTCTATCCGGCTGGACAATCTGCTGGCTGCCCGTGGGCGTTCGGAGAGGGTCCTGTTTGTTCCACCACCCAGCGCCCCCGCTCCCATTCCTATGGAGATTCCTACGGCAGTGCCGAGGGGTACTGGAGGAGGAGGCCCGTCTGGGAGTCCAGAGGGCAGGCGGAACGTTTCTCGGTCACCCCAGGTGAGTCAGCACCAAACTCACCCAGAACCCCCTGTTGGTCCTGTTTGTCTTCATTTTTTTCCTTGATGTTTTTCCCCTCTTCCCAGCATAAGGCGCTAGTCGATTCAGGTGCAGCTGGGAACTTTATGGATCGCGGACTCGCCATCAAGCTGGGTGTTCTGCTCGTGCCGATAGATTCTCCCTTCCCCATGCACTCCCTAGACAGCCGGCCGTTAGGGTCAGGGTTGATCAGGGAGGCCACGGTTCCACTGGACATGGTGACACAGGAGAATCATAGGGAGCGAATTAGTCTGTTCATTATCGATCCACCTGCGTTTCCAGTGGTGCTGGGGATTCCCTGGCTGGCTAGTCACAATCCTAAGATTTCGTGGAGACAGGGGGTTCTCCAGGGGTGGTCAGAGGAGTGTTCTGGAAGGTGTCTGGGAGTTTCCATCGGTGCCACGTCGGTGGAGAGTCCAGACCAGGGTTCCAGGGTTCCACGGTGCGCATCCCCCCTGAATATGTTGATTTGGCAATCGCTTTCAGTAAGAAGAGAGCGACTAATTACCACCTCATCGACAGGGGGATTGCGCAATAAATCTCCAGGTAAACGCTGCGCTTCCCAAGAGTCACGTGTACCCGTTGTCCCAGGAGGAGACATTGGCTATGGAGACATATGTCACGGAATCTCTGGGGCAGGAGTACATTCAGCCCTCCATCTCACCCGTCTCCTCAAGTTTCTTTTTTGTGAAGAAAAAGGAGGGAGGTCTGCACCCGTGCATTGATTATAGAGGTCTAAATGCCATCACAGTGGGGTTTAGTTACCCACTACCGGTCATCGTCACCGGCCTACTAGCTGCCACTGATCCCTTTCCCCCCTTTTCTGTTTATTAGTTGCACCTGTGTTTAGTTTAGGATAATTGGTTGGGCTTTATTTACCAGCCGGCCCGCCTGCTGGTTGTGCGGGATTGTTTTCAGTGTACATGTTGTACACGGCTGTAGGTCACTGTTATCCGTGTATTTTGTATTTTGCTGGACTGTTTAAGTTCCCGGTGTTTGGGGCATTTGTTTGGGTTGGCGTCTTTTCACCGTTGTGGTGCAAATAAAGTAGCTCTACCCTGAACTCTCTGCTTCCTGCGCCTGACTTCTTCCTCCACTACACCCCAGGCGTTACACAAAGAGATCTTCTGTTGGATCTGACAATTAATCTTGATGGTTTTACGGTCATCTCAAATAAAACTGTGAAGGACCTCGTCTTTACTCTGGACCCTGATCTCTCTTTTGACGAAGGACAGCTTTTTTCCATCTTCGTAACATTGCAAAAATCTGAAACTTTTTGTCCAAAAATAATGCAAAATATATCCATGCTTTTGTCCCTTCTAGGTTAGACTACTGTAATGCTCTACTTTCCGATTACCCCGATAAAGCACTAAGTAAACTTTAGTTAGTGCTAAACACGGCTGCTAGAATCTTGACTAGAACCAAAAAATGTGATCATGTTACTCCAGTGCTAGCCTCTCTACACTCGTTTCCTGTTAAGGCTAGGGCTGATTTCAAGATTTTACTGCTAACCTACAAAGCATTACATGGGCTTGCTCCTACCTGTCTTTCCGATTTGGTCCTGCAGTACATACCTACACGTAAGCTACGGTCACAAGACACAGGCTTCCTAACTCCCTAGAATTTCTACGCAAACAGCTGGAGGCAGGGCTTTCTCCTATAGAGCTAAATCTTTATGCAATGGTCTGCCTATCCATGTGAGAGACGCTGACTTGGTCTCAACCTTTAAGTCTTTATTGAAGACTTGTCTCTTCAGTAGGTCCTATGATTGAGTGTCATTTGACCCAGGGGTGTGAAGGTGAACGGAAAGGCACTGGAGCGACGAACCGCCCTTGCTGTCTCTGCCTGGCCGGTTCCCCTCTCTCCACAGGGATTCTCTGCCTCTAACCCTATTATGGGGGCTGAGTCACTGGCTTACTGATGCTCTTCCATGCCGTCCCTAGGAGGGGTGCGTCACTTGAGTGGGTTGAGTCTCTGACATGATCTTCCTGTCCGGGTTGGCGCCCCCTCGGGTTCATGCGTGGGGGAGATCTTTGTGGGCTATACTCTGCCTTGTCTCAGGGTAGTAGGTTGGTGGTTGAAGATATCCCTCTAGTGGTGTGGGGGCTGTGCTTTGCCAAAGTGGGTGGGGTTATATCCTTCCTGTTTGGCCCTGTCCGGGGGAATCGTCGGACAGGGCCACAGTGTCTCCCGAAATGTCCTGTCTCAGCCTCCAGTATTTATGCTTCAATAGTTTGTGTCGGGGGGCTCGGGTCAGTCTGTTATATCTGGAGTATTTTTCTCCTGTCTTATCCGGTGTCCTTTCTGAATTTAAGCATGCTCCCTCTAATTCTCTCTCTCTCTTTTTCTATCTTTCTCCTTCTCTCTCTCTTTCTCTCTCTCTTTCTCTCTCTCAAGACCTGAGCCCTAGGACCATGCCTCAGGACTACCTGGCCTGATGACGCCTTGTTGTCCCCAGACCACCTGGTCATTCTGCTGCTCCAGTTTCAACTGTTCTACCTGCGGCTATGGAACCTTGACCTGTTTACTGGACGTGCTACCTTGTCCCGAACCTGCTGTTTTGGACTCTCTCTCTACAGCACCTGCCTCTAACTCTGAATGATTGGCTATGAAAAGCCAACTGACATTTACTCCTGAGGTACTGAGGTGGAAGCAAAATACCCTCTACAACCACTGTGATTATTATTATTATGATTATTATTATAATCTATGAACGTTTGAACATCTTGGCCATGTTCTGCTATAATCTCCACCTGGCACAGCCAGAAGAGGACTGGCTACCCCTCAGAGCCTGGTTCCTCTCTAGGTTTCTTCCTAGGTTCCGGCCTTTCCAGGGAGTTTTTCCTAGCCACCGTGCTTCTACATCTGCATTGCTTGCTGTTTGAGGTTTTAGGCTGGGTTTCTGTACAGCACTTTGTGACATTGGCTGATGTAAAAAGGTCTTTATAAATACATTTGATTGATTGTTAGCTGGTTGACTTTGTACTCAGGTGTAACTGGACAATAACACTTCCCTCTCGTGCAGATCCATATTGTCTGGTCAATGAAGCATTAGAGCGACTCACAGGGGCAATTAGGGTTTAGCGCCTTGCGCAAGGGAACATCGATAGATTGTTCATCTTATTGACCCAGGAATTTGAACCAGTGACCTTTTGGTTATTGGTACAACACTCTTAACCACTAGGCTACCCACAGTGAGGTCTGAAATTATTGACACCCTTATAAAGATGAGCAAAAATGACTGTATAAAATATATAATTCAAATACTAAGCTGTATTCATGCAACATAAAAAATTTGAAATTATATTATTTAATACTAATACAATTACTCTGAGAAAAATATTTTGTTGAACAAGTAATAAAATAAAATCTCAAAAAAGGTAAGGGTCAGATTATTGACACCCCTGTTTTCAATATCTTTCAATACCTCACCTTGCGATGATAATGACACTGAGCCTTTTTCAACAACAAGAAAATGAGTTGGAGAACACACTGGGAGGGATCCTAGACCATTCCTCCATACAGAATCCTTCCACATCCTTGATATCCTTCTTCTGCGCTTATGGACTACCCTTTTCAATTCAAACCACTGGTTTTAAAATGGGGTTCAAAGTCTGTAGAATGAGATGGCCATTGCAAAACGTTGATTTTGTGGCAAATTAATCATTTATTTATTCTCTTGCTGGAAGATCGACTTGCAGCCAGGTTTCAGCTTCCTGGCAGGGGCAACCAAGTTTTGGGCTAAAATATCCTAGTTACTGGGTAAAGTTTATAATTCCATTGACCTTACCAAGGGCCCCAGGACCAGTGGAAGCAAAATAGCCCCATAACATCATAGATCCACCACCATATTTTACAGTCGGTATGTTTTTTTTCTGCTCATGCATTCTCATTTTGACACCAAACCCACCACTGGTGTGTGTAGCCAACGAGCTTCATTTTCATGTTATTTAAAAAATGGAAATGCCTGGAGTTTGCTAAATGACATTGGCACTTTGATTGGTCAGCTGACATGAAAATAGATCTCTTTGGCCACGGACCCCAGTGGTGGGTTTGGCATCAAAATGAGAATGCATGAATTGTATTAGTATAAAATAATAGAATTTTCCCATATTTTGAGCATACAATATACAGTAGCTCAGTATTTGAAGTATTTATTTTATACAGTCATTTTTATTCATCTTCATCAAGCGTGTCAATAATTCTGGACCCCACTTCATATCCGTTTGTTTCTTAAGAATAAAAGTCTACTTATTTCTGAAGTATGAAATAATACAGTTGGTAAAGAAGCTGCAGCACAGCTGCAAGAGGAGAAGGACTACCCACTGGGCACACACTGGTTGAATCAACGTTGTTTCCACATTATTTCAATTCAATTACGTTGAACCAGTGTGGAAAAAATGTTGAATTGACATCTGTACCCAATGGGTACATAAACTGTTTCTTGTTGAATATGTATTGGAAAGAGAACCTGACAAGCCGCTGTGTATTCTTTGGTCAAACTAACGAGGAGCTAAAAAAACAGTAATATTTAGCTTTTTTTAGGACTGTTGCCGATAAGATTGTGAATTCAGAAAACCCAATTATTCCGGTCTGACATCGACTCCACTTGTAATGAAAAGTGGATGGAAATAACACCTCGAATCACTGTGTTCTAGCTGTTTCCATCTTTACTCCTCCTAGAAATAGAGAAGCATTTCCACCTATTATGATCCACCTATTATGATAATGGATGTTTTCATCATGAAGACAGGACAAATGTGAATTACTAGTAATTGGTTGCTCAGTTAACACTGGATGCAAATACAGGACTGCAGCAGCCTCGCTTGTTGTGTTCTGTTCCATATGAACAGGACATAATCCTCTGAAATGAAAGATGGATATTGTTGGACTTGTTAGTTTCATTTCCCCCTGAGGAGCGGCCAGGGTTGACCACCCCTGCCCACGCCGTGCCCCTCCGACTGGGCTAGCCCAAATAAACACCTCTCCCAGAGGCACTCCACAGACACCACGGGGAGTTTCATCCTGCTATGGTTTGGGAGCGAGAGGGCTGGGGTCCTGACTTTACAAACAGACCGAGTCAGGCTCTGAAGAGACTCTGCTGAGGCTGTCAGAGTGGGCCACTATTTGTGGCCAAAGCATAAATCGGAGAAAAAATACTTCAAACACCTCAAACTTGTATTTAAACAGACCGTTTAAAAAAATGCTTGCTATTTCGTCACAGAACGTGTCATGTTGGCTCATAGGCTGAGCTGGCCAATCAGCGGTCTACTCACATTCTGTTATTGGGGTGCACCCACACCATTCTAACATAGAACATAAGCTATTTTTTAAACATAATTACACATTTTTGGAAGGAAAACCATTTCACTCATATTGTAATTAATTATTATGGGTTATGTTCATTAAAATCTGGAAACACAGAACAGTTACTTTAAAGGGTAGAATCACAACACACATTCTGTTAGAATGTGTAACCTGGGTCTGCTGGCCATGTGCCTCGACTAACAGAGAGGGGAAGAGAAAAGAAGGGTCTGGGCCCCGGGGTGTTCTTATGCAACCAGTGATCCTTTTGTTAGTGATATCACCATCCTCATCATCAGTGCTATAGAATAATTAACTCCGTAGCTGGCCCCTGCGTCAGTGGGAATTCCACAGCCACTGGAATCTGTGGGAGAATGTAGAAGTGACTGGGATGAGCTCCGGGTAGGATGTGGGATACAGTAGATTTTGGGAGTGATATATGTCACGTAGTTGAGTTTTCTTAAAGTTGACCCTGGAGACTCAATGAGGATTCTAGAGCGGGGCATAAAGTGGGGAGAGCCAAGTTAGGGAGCTTATGTAAGGTCCACCATCATTCATCATTCATTACCACAATTATTAGTATAACTATAATGAACTATACTGAACAAAAATATTTCATCAGCTGAAATAAAAGATCCCAGAAGTTTTCAAAAATGTTTACATCCCTGTTAGTGAGCATGTTTTCTTTGCCAGGATAATCCATCCAGCTGACATGTGTGGCATATCAGGAAGCTGATTAAACAGCATTTTCTTTTAATTTATTTTATTTATTTCACCATTATTTAACCAGGTAGGCTAGTTGAGAACAAGTTCTCATTTGCAACTGCGACCTGGCCAAGATAAAGCATAGCAGTGTGAACAGACAACACAGAGTTACACATGGAGTAAACAATTAACAAGTCAATAACACAGTAGGGAAAAAAAAAAAAAGTTTATATACATTGTGTGCAAAAGGCATGAGGTAGGCGAATAATTACAATTTTGCAGATTAACACTGGAGTGATAAATGATCAGATGGTCATGTACAGGTATTGGTGTGCAAAAGAGCAGAAAAGTAAATAAATAAAAACAGTATGGGGATGAGGTAGGTAAAAATGGGTGGGCTATTTACCGATAGACTATGTACAGCTGCAGCGATCGGTTAGCTGCTCAGATAGCAGATGTTTGAAGTTGGTGAGGGAGATAAAAGTCTCCAACTTCGGCGATTTTTGCAATTCGTTCCAGTCACAGGCAGCAGAGAACTGGAATGAAAGGCGGCCAAATGAGGTGTTGGCTTTAGGGATGATCAGTGAGATACACCTGCTGGAGCGCGTGCTATGGATGGGTGTTGCCATCGTGACCAGTGAACTGAGATAAGGCGGAGCTTTACCTAGCATGGACTTGTAGATGACCTGGAGCCAGTGGGTCTGGCGACGAATATGTAGCGAGGGCCAGCCGACTAGAGCATACAAGTCGCAGTGGTGGGCGGTATAAGGTGCTTTAGTGACAAAACGGATGGCACTGTGATAAACTGCATCCAGTTTGCTGAGTAGAGTGTTGGAAGCAATTTTGTAGATGACATCGCCGAAGTCGAGGATCGGTAGGATAGTCAGTTTTACTAGGGTAAGTTTGGCGGCGTGAGTGAAGGAGGCTTTGTTGCGGAATAGAAAGCCGACTCTTGATTTGATTTTCGATTGGAGATGTTTGATATGAGTCTGGAAGGAGAGTTTACAGTCTAGCCAGACACCTAGGTACTTATAGATGTCCACATATTCAAGGTCGGAACCATCCAGGGTGGTGATGCTGGTCAGGCGTGCGGGTGCAGGCAGCGAATGGTTGAAAAGCATGCATTTGGTTTTACTAGCGTTTAAGAGCAGGCCACGGAAGGAGTGTTGTATGGCATTGAAGCTCGTTTGGAGGTTAGATAGCACAGTGTCCAAGGACGGGCCGGAAGTATATAGAATGGTGTCGTCTGCGTAGAGGTGGATCAGGGAATCGCCCGCAGCAAGAGCAACATCATTGATATATACAGAAAAAAAGAGTCGGCCTGAGGATTGAACCCTGTGGCACCCCCATAGAGACCGCCAGAGGACCGGACAGCATGCCCTCCGATTTGACACACTGAACTCTGTCTGCAAAGTAATTGGTGAACCAGGCAAGGCAGTCATCCGAAAAACCGAGGCTACTGAGTCTGCCGATAAGAATATGGTGATTGACCGAGTCGAAAGCCTTGGCAAGGTCGATGAAGACGGCTGCACAGTACTGTCTTTTATCGATGGCGGTTATGATATCGTTTAGTACCTTGAGCGTGGCTGAGGTGCACCTGTGACCGGCTCGGAATCCAGATTGCACAGCGGAGAAGGTACGTTGGGATTCGAGATGGTCAGTGACCTGTTTGTTGACTTGGCTTTCGAAGACCTTAGATAGGCAGGGCAGGATGGATATAGGTCTGTAACAGTTTGGGTCCAGGGTGTCTCCCCCTTTGAAGAGGGGGATGACTGCGGCAGCTTTCCAATCCTTGGGGGATCTCAGACGATATGAAAGAGAGGTTGAACAGGCTGGTAATAGGGGTTGCGACAATGGCGGCGGATAGTTTCAGCATTACACATGAGCATTACACATGTGCGCTTTGTGGTGGGGACAGTAAAAGGCTATAAGCCCACTGTCGTTTTGGAGAATTTGGCAGCACTTCCAACTGGCTTCACAACCGCAGACCACATGTGGCCATGCCGGCCCAGGACCTCTAAATCCGGCTTTTTCACCTGCGGGATCATAGGGGGGGGGGTAATAAAGACCTTTTGTTGGAAAAAACGTATTCTGATGGGCTGCACCCGGCTCCCCTATGCCCTCCCAGGCCCACCCATGGCTACTCCCCTGCGCAGTCATGTGAAATCCATAGATTAGGGCCTAATTAATTTATTTCAATTGTCTGATTTCCTTCTATGAATGGTAACTCAGTAATATCTTTGACATTGTTGCATGTTGTGTTTATATTTTTGTTCAGTATATCTTAAAAAATGCTTTCTATGACCATGTAAATGTCTTCTATTTAATAAATGTGTATTTCCCTCCCTCTGCTGGTCGGGTGCATCATTAATTCAATTTATATCACTTCACTGCAACTTTAGGTTAGGGCATTTCTTAGAAAAACATTTATCCAGCTCGACTGCTTCACAGCACAGACTTGGCAAAGCAATCGCTGAATTTGTTCAAGCTGGCAGATCTAAATACATAACTTTCATATAACTATAATAACGCATGCAATCTACACACTTCCTTAAATCTAAAATAAGTAGAAGTAATTTTGTGTGGAAGTCAAACATTTGTTTTACGTGTGAGGCAGACACATTGCAGAATTACAAAACTCAGCCCATCTCCCCTTGTCTATAGGAGGGACAAATGCTGTTTAAATGGCCCAAATGTTGATTTAGACATTCACAAATTTAACAGATTTTGACTATCACTAATGTAATGATATGGTAAAGTAATAAAGAAGGTGAAATATTTTGGGTCGATGTTCCTAAAACAGAATATAACTATATATGGACATATTATAAAGTATGAAAAAGATTATTCATTCACAATAAAAAAAACTACTACATTAATCAAATGTTGCCATCTTGCAAGACTTAAACCATAGTGAAAAATAGTGCAAAACGGCTGCCAGTTCAACTGCTTATTATCTACAATGGAGATCTCCTAATTTTGTTCTGTTAAGCGACACCATTCACTAATTATGAAAATAAGCCCCTTTAACCTTTGCCATGTTTTAAACTAATGTGTGTGACATAAAAAGCAGCAGCAGTGTTGAAACTATGGCATGTAAGATCAGCGTGTGGGCCGGTTGACCTGCAGTCAGGAAGCAAAGGAGCAGTAACTAGGCATCTAATAATGTTCTAAGATTAGGCCAAGACAAGTCAGTCCACACATAGTAATCTCTTCTAAGGCTATCTGCATAGTATCTCATAGGCCGACTTCTTCCTCAATAATCATCCAGCAACCCCATACTTCTTAGTTCTTCTTATGGCTCGTTTTGGGAACTTGTTGACTTTTAGAATTCAGAAGAAGTTTTGTCTACTGGCCCGGGGGACTCGGATGCAGGCGAGCTCATTCCTTTCAGTGGCTGGGGTAGTGCGGTGTGGTTCATCACAGGCATACAGAATGGATTTGGCCATGTTCTGTTATAATCTCCACCCGGCACAGCCAGAAGAGGACTGGCCACCCCACATAGCCTGGTTCCTCTCTAGGTTTCTTCCTAGGTTTTGGCCTTTCTAGGGAGTTTTTCCTAGCCACCGTGCTTCTACACCTGCATTGCTTGCTGTTTGGGGTTTTAGGCTGGGTTTCTGTACAGCCCTTTGAGATATCAGCTGATGTACGAAGGGCTATATAAATAAATTTGATTGGCATGGATGTAGTCAATATTTGTATTTACAACCATCCTAAATTTGATCAATAATTTAGGCCTACCTACCTTGAGCAGCAGGCTGCCGATGGAAAGAACCAACTGGGGCACAAATTAAACTTCTATTCCACGTTGGTTCAACATCATTTCATTGAAATGACGCGGAAACAACATTGATTCAACATGTGTGCTCAGTGGGGTAACATTTTTTCCACAATTGTTTCAGAGGCATTCATGGAATTAAATGGAACGTTGCACTAGACATGCCATTTTTTATTTTAAAAGATATTTCACCTTTATTTAACCAGGTAGGCCAGTTGAGAACAAGTTCTCATTTACAACTGTGACCTGGCCAAGATAAAGCAAAAGTAGTGTGAAAAAAACAACAACACAGAGTTACACATAAACAGACATACAGTCAATAACACAAAATAAAATTAAAATAGAAAAATCTATGTACAGTGTGTGCAAATGTAGAAGAGTAGGGAGGTAGGCAATAAATAGGCCATAGAGGTGGAATAATTACAATTTAGCATTAATAATGAAGTGATAGATGTGCAGATGATGATGACTTGCAAGTAGAGATACTGGGGTGAAAAAGAGCAAGAGGGTAAGTAATAATATGGGGATGAGTTAGTGGGGTGTGCTATTTACAGATTGGCCTTATTGTAGCCAAATCGACTGCTGTTGACTGTAAAGCTAGTGTCCATCTATTTCATCTCTAGTGTGAAGTTATTTAATTAGCCATTGAATTATGATTGTTCGTTATGTTTGTCATTATATGATTTTAGTTGACTAGGGTAAATGATGATGATGATGACCACTTCGTTTTCGGAAATAGGACAGTTTTCATTTCAGATGTTTTCATTTCAGATGGAGTGAATTGTTCAGTACTAGGCCATCATCTATAAGAGTGGCGCACATGGACACCTAGTGGAAATAATGTGTAAATCCATTTCTCGTGTGTCATCTTGGCCAGGGATACCAGTGGTATAAATATCATGATACTGGCCATTCCGATCGCTACTAGTGAGGGAGGCTCACTGGTTTATGAAAAGAAAAACACTGTGGCGTTCCAGTATTCTATTTACAAGACAGAGGGTTAAGCAGATTCACATGTAAGTAGTCTACATTTACATTAGGAAAACCCATCATAATAGGCTATTTATTACTTGTAGGCTATGTTAAATTATCATTTGGATGTCTAAAGAATATGCATAGACAATGTGTTACACATTGGTGAGCCTCTATCAATAATTTCTTAAATCATATTATTTGGTTCTATTCCTTTTTCGTTTAAAAGGGGCTATCTACATTTCAAACAATAACAAAGCAGACAAAGCTATGAATACAAAGACCTTCCATGCTATCAGAATGATAGTTTGAACCATATTTTTTTTACTGTAAAATGTTTGTTTACAATTAAATGAGCATATATATTTTGGGTTCTGATGGGTTTCGACAGTTGAACTAAGCTCATGAGGCATGTATAAGGTGTATTCTTAGGAGCCACGGGTAGCCACATCGCTTTCATTTGAACTGAACTGACAAAAATGGATGCACCAATCTCAGATTGCCCCTTCAATTTGGTATTATATAATTTAATTGTTTTGAATGAAAACAAGGTTTTTATGTGTTTCCTCTATTTTCTCTCCTTCAGTGTCTGATCCTATTCGGATATGAATAAGAAATAAGGCTTCAGCGCAAAATTGCGATTACATTTTCCCACGTGCGTAAAAGGTAACAACACAGCTCCACACTAGGACGCTTTGCCTTGCCACCTGTTAGACGAAGAGCCAAAGAATACGCGGTACTTTAAAACAACCCTCCACTGTTTAACGGTGGCTGAACATTGCTGCAATTGCATTTTGGGCGTCGCACGAGGACTGGCAGAGGATACGATCAACACAATGGAAAGTACCATATTAAATGAGCAGGACTTTTGGTCATTCAACAAATCCTGGAGGAACTCAACCCTCGGCAACGGGTTCACCGGGGGAAACCAGACTAACCCCCTGAAACGGAACGACGAGGTGGCTAAAGTGGAGGTGACCGTGCTCGCCCTGGTCCTGTTCCTTGCCCTGGTTGGGAACCTGTGCGTTCTGGTGGCCATCCACACCACCAAGCACACCCAGTCCCGAATGTACTACTTCATGAAACACCTCAGCATCGCGGATCTGGTGGTGGCTATATTTCAGGTCCTGCCACAACTTATCTGGGACATTACTTTCCGTTTCTATGGACCCGATATCCTGTGCAGGTTGGTGAAATACCTTCAAATAGTCGGAATGTTCGCCTCTACCTATGTGCTTGTTTTGATGTCCGTAGACAGGTGTTTGGCGATTTGTCAGCCACTTCGGTCTCTGCACAAGAGAAAGGATCGCTTCTATGTGATAATATCGTGGGTCCTCAGCCTATTGTTCAGCAGCCCACAGATGTACATATTTTCTCTGAAGGACGTTGGAGCCGGAGTGTATGACTGCTGGGGTGACTTCGTTGAGCCCTGGGGTGCCAAAGCGTATATAACTTGGATTAGCCTTACCATCTACATCATACCAGTGGCCATCCTGAGCCTATGCTATGGGCTAATAAGCTTTAAGATCTGGCAAAACTTTAGAATGAAAACCAAGAGGGAGCAGTGTATAAGCCTCACCCCGAAGACTTCGAAAGGCCATGCGCTAGCCCGGGTGAGCAGTGTAAAGCTCATCTCCAAAGCGAAGATAACCACCGTTAAAATGACATTTGTCATAGTCCTGGCGTATATTGTTTGCTGGACACCTTTCTTCACCGTGCAGATGTGGACGGCTTGGGATCCAGCGGCGCCCCGGGAAGGTAAATTTAAACTCCACCTCGAAAAGAACCATTAAAATGCAGTGTGGTGAGATTATGTGCGTAATAGGAGCTACTTTAACGATGGGCTTCGCAATTCTAGACTGAATCAATTATTAACATGTACATTTTAAAGTTAAACCACAATGAATGTCCATGGTTAATTTAAAACGCTCAGAACGTATTCTGCCTTGGGGTTTATCATACGGCGTGCGTAATGTTGCATGCGGTGTAGTATTATTTATCAGACTTCGGCATTCTGCGCACCGGAGCAGACCACAGCTCCAGTAATGGTGTACGTAAATACTTTAATAATTACAAATTGCAAATAGCCTCGATGATAATACAAATATACAAAGACACACTATACAACCTTTGCCATTGACAGTCAAATGAAATTCGCACAATATTGGACACTGCACTTTTACCCAGGAAATGTTGGCCAACCTGAGGAACATCAGAGGATGTATGCCATTGTAAAATTAGACGCATCATATGGAGTAGCCGCCAACAGAGGCAGTGGACAAAATGACAACGTAAACTTAGATAATTTCGCAGCATCTCATTATATTCCTCCAGCCAACCAAAATGCCATGTTGCAAATGAAGCTCTGCCCACCTATCGAAATGTATTGTGACTTGTGGAGACGTGGGTGCAACGATCCGAATATGTATGGCATAATGTTACATTTGCAAAAAAAAACATGATTCGTTTTATTAATTTCACATAGGCCTATCAAATATCCAAGTTTTGAATTTGACAATGGTTGTCCAGAATTGGTACAGTTTTATGAAGACAAAAAAACACCACCACCGTCCATTTGATTCACTCTCTAACGAACAACAACAACATTTTAACAACAGTGATCTTATTAGGCTATAACACCCCTCCACTGAAGCGAAGCAAATTATCCTACGCGCGATCATTTACATGCTACCAAAATAAATCACTGGAAGCAGTCTTTCATTGCGTGCTTCTCTGAGGCCCAACCTCCCGAGCCTGCCTGCAGTTAATCATTAGTCTGAGTGTACATGTACGGCGAGCTATTGTTACCTGGGAGGCACATCGGCGCGCATGAGTGGGGCCACGCATGTCATCTCCTTAGTCCAGCACACAGGGCAGCGGCACGGCACGACACACTAGAGCTCTTGGATGGAGCAGCAGACAGTCCACAGTAATTCATCTCTTAATGACCCGCTTTATGGCCACATCCAATGTTATTCATTAATTCATTGGTTTTCGTCAAATATGCTATTGCTGTTGGCAGTGACGATTTTAGCATATCAATCTTGGTGGTGCAAAAAAAAAAAAAGTGGGATGCATGCCAGCAAAGCCAGTGCACAACACAACACTAAACAATACATTAATTGCACTATAAAGGTGACAAACGGTGCCCACAAACGGTTAGAGCCTATATAAAGCTGTCCCAACAGCAGAGTCCCAATAGCATTTCCAACACCTTACCACTGCTACACCTGGCTATCAGCAGAGCTTTGTCTGGCAGCGAAACAGTTAATTCAGCCTCATTTACTGCCTTTAAAAAAAACATATCTGATACGGCTGACTTGCTTAAACAAATGTGGTTTCTACTGACAATTGAGATGTACAAACTATGGCATAAGGGGACGAAAAGCGAATAAGAGGAAATCCGTAATTTTGATTAATTAATGAGAGAGCTAGGACAGACATAGTCAATATAACTATTTGTTCAACACTTTTGAAATGAACAGCGAAAGAATTCAGAACATGGGCCGTTCTTACAGTGTTCTCCCTGTACACATTTACATTTACATTTAAGTCATTTAGCAGACGCTCTTATCCAGAGCGACTTACAAATTAGTGCATTCACCTTATGACATCCAGTGGAACAGTAGTGCATCTAAATCTTTTAAGGGGGGTGAGAGGGATTACTTCATCCTATCCTAGGTATTCCTTAAAGAGGTGGGGTTTCAGGTGTCTCCGGAAGGTGGTGATTGACTCCGCTGTCCTGGCGTCGTGAGGGAGTTTGTTCCACCATTGGGGGGCCAGAGCAGCGAACAGTTTTGACTGGGCTGAGCGGGAACTGTACTTCCTCAGTGGTAGGGAGGCGAGCAGGCCAGAGGTGGATGAACGCAGTGCCCTTGTTTGGGTGTAGGGCCTGATCAGAGCCTGGAGGTACTGAGGTGCCGTTCCCCTCACAGATCCGTAGGCAAGCACCATGGTCTTGTAGCGGATGCGAGCTTCAACTGGAAGCCAGTGGAGAGAGCGGAGGAGCGGGGTGACGTGAGAGAACTTGGGAAGGTTGAACACCAGACGGGCTGTGGCGTTCTGGATGAGTTGTAGGGGTTTAATGGCACATGCAGGGAGCCCAGTCAACAGCGAGTTGCAGTAATCCAGACGGGAGATGACAAGTGCCTGGATTAGGACCTGCGCCGCTTCCTGTGTGAGGCAGGGTCGTACTCTGCGGATGTTGTAGAGCATGAACCTACAGGAACGGGCCACCGCCTTGATGTTAGTTGAGAACGACAGGGTGTTGTCCAGGATCACGCCAAGGTTCTTAGCGCTCTGGGAGGAGGACACAATGGAGTTGTCAATCGTGATGGCGAGATCATGGAACGGGCAGTCCTTCCCCGGGAGGAAGAGCAGCTCCGTCTTGCCGAGGTTCAGCTTGAGGTGGTGATCCGTCATCCACACTGATATGTCTGCCAGACATGCAGAGATGCGATTCGCCACCTGGTCATCAGAAGGGGAAAGGAGAAGATTAATTGTGTGTCGTCTGCATAGCAATGATAGGAGAGACCATGTGAGGTTATGACAGAGCCAAGTGACTTGGTGTATAGCGAGAATAGGAGAGGGCCTAGAACAGAGCCCTGGGGACACCAGTGGTGAGAGCACGTGGTGTGGAGACGGATTCTCGCCACGCCACCTGGTAGGAGCGACCTGTCAGGTAGGACGCAATCCAAGCGTGGGCCGCGCCGGAGATGCCCAACTCGGAGAGGGTGGAGAGGAGGATCTGATGGTTCACAGTATCGAAGGCAGCCGATAGGTCTAGAAGGATGAGAGCAGAGGAGAGAGAGTTAGCTTTAGCAGTGCGGAGCGCCTCCGTGATACAGAGAAGAGCAGTCTCAGTTGAATGACTAGTCTTGAAAGCTGACTGATTTGGATCAAGAAGGTCATTCTGAGAGAGATAGCGGGAGAGCTGGCCAAGGACGGCACGTTCAAGAGTTTTGGAGAGAAAAGAAAGAAGGGATACTGGTCTGTAGTTGTTGACATCGGAGGGATCGAGTGTAGGTTTTTTCAGAAGGGGTGCAACTCTCGCTCTCTTGAAGACGGAAGGGACGTAGCCAGCGGTCAGGGATGAGTTGATGAGCGAGGTGAGGTAAGGGAGAAGGTCTCCGGAAATGGTCTGGAGAAGAGAGGAGGGGATAGGGTCAAGCGGGCAGGTTGTTGGGCGGCCGGCCGTCACAAGACGCGAGATTTCATCTGGAGAGAGAGGGGAGAAAGAGGTCAGAGCACAGGGTAGGGCAGTGTGAGCAGAACCAGCGGTGTCGTTTGACTTAGCAAACGAGGATCGGATGTTGTCGACCTTCTTTTCAAAATGGTTGACGAAGTCATCTGCAGAGAGGGAGGAGGGGGAGGAGGATTCAGGAGGGAGGAGAAGGTTGCAAAGAGCTTCCTAGGGTTAGAGGCAGATGCTTGGAATTTAGAGCGGTAGAAAGTGGCTTTAGCAGCAGAGAGAGAAGAGGAAAATGTAGAGAGGAGGGAGTGAAAGGATGTCAGGTCCGCAGGGAGGCGAGTTTTCCTCCATTTCCGCTCGGCTGCCCGGAGCCCTGTTCTGTGAGCTCGCAATGAGTCGTCGAGCCACGGAGCGGGAGGGGAGGACCGAGCCGGCCTGGAGGATAGGGGACATAGAGAGTCAAAGGATGCAGAAAGGGAGGAGAGGAGGGTTGAGGAGGCAGAATCAGGAGATAGGTTGGAGAAGGTTTGAGCAGAGGGAAGAGATGATAGGATGGAAGAGGAGAGAGTAGCGGGGGAGAGAGAGCGAAGGTTGGGACGGCGCGATACCATCCGAGTAGGGGCAGTGTGGGAAGTGTTGGATGAGAGCGAGAGGAAAAGGATACAAGGTAGTGGTCGGAGACTTGGAGGGGAGTTGCAATGAGGTTAGTGGAAGAACAGCATCTAGTAAAGATGAGGTTGAGCGTATTTCCTGCCTTGTGAGTAGGGGGGGAAGGTGAGAGGGTGAGGTCAAAAGAGGAGAGGAGTGGAAAGAAGGAGGCAGAGAGGAATGAGTCAAAGGTAGACGTGGGGAGGTTAAAGTCGCCCAGAACTGTGAGAGGTGAGCCGTCCTCAGGAAAGGAGCTTATCAAGGCATCAAGCTCATTGATGAACTCTCCGAGGGAACCTGGAGGGCGATAAATGATAAGGATGTTAAGCTTGAAAGGGCTGGTAACTGTGACAGCATGGAATTCAAAGGAGGCGATAGACAGATGGGTAAGGGGAGAAAGAGAGAATGACCACTTGGGAGAGATGAGGATCCCGGTGCCACCACCCCGCTGACCAGAAGCTCTCGGGGTGTGCGAGAACACGTGGGCGGACGAAGAGAGAGCAGTAGGAGTAGCAGTGTTGTCTGTGGTGATCCATGTTTCCGTCAGTGCCAAGAAGTCGAGGGACTGGAGGGAGGCATAGGCTGAGATGAACTCTGCCTTGTTGGCCGCAGATTGGCAGTTCCATAGGCTACCGGAGACCTGGAACTCCACGTGGGTCGTGCGCGCTGGGACCACCAGATTAGGGTGGCCGCGGCCACGCGGTGTGGAGCGTTTGTATGGTCTGTGCAGAGAGGAGAGAACAGGGATAGACAGACACATAGTTGACAGGCTACACAAGAGGCTACGCTAATGCAAAGGAGATTGGAATGTCAAGTGGACTACACGTCTCGAGTGTTCAGAAAGTTAAGCTTACGTAGCAAGAATCTTATTGACTAAAATGATTCAAATGATACAGTACTGCTGAAGTAGGCTAGCTGTCAGAGGCTGCGTTGTTGACTATGTAGGCTAGCTGGCAGTGTCTGCGTTGTTGACACTACACTAATCAAGTCGTTCCGTTGAGTGTAATAGTTTCTACTGTGCTACTGTGCTGCTATTCGGGGCTAGCTGGCTAGCTAGCAGTGTTGATTACGTTACGTTGCGTTAAAAGAACGACAATAGCTGGCTAGCTAACCTAGGAAATCGCTCAAGACTACACAATTATCTTTGATACAAAGACGGCTATGTAGCTAGCTATGTAGCTAGCTACGATCAAACAAATCAAGCCGTTGTACTGTAATGAAATGAAATGAAAAATGTGATACTACCTGTGAAGCGAAATGCGACCGGGTTGTTGAGTGAGGAAGTTCAATTCGGTTGCAGTGTCTCCTACGTTAAGGACGACAAATAGCTGGCTAGCTAACCTCGGTAAATTAAGATAATCACTCTAAGACTACACACTCTAAACTACACAATTATCTTGGATACGAAGACAGCAACGACAACTATGTAGCTAGCTAACACTACACTAATCAAGTCGTTCAGTCAGAACCATAAGATAAATAATGTGGCATATAAGCAAACAATGAAAGCTCTTACAATATTCTCATCTTGCCTATGCCGTTTGGCCATCACTCATCCATATATTGATATGTACATATTCTTATTAATTTCTTTACACTTGTGTGTAAAAGGTAGTTGTTGTGAAATTGTTAGATTACTTGTTAGATATTACTGCATGGTCGGAACTAGAAGCACAAGCATTTCGCTACACTCACATTAATATCTGCTAACCATGTTTATGTGACCAATCAAATTTGATTTGATTTGATGATTACATTTCTCAAAAACAGGTTATAGACTACATGTGCACCACCAAGTCAGAACAGTAAGCAACATTTTAAGAGGTGAAAATAAACCAAATTATTAGAGTGAGGCACATGGGCTACTAACAGCTTATTACATAACATAGACCAAGTGTTACTTTCTTAGCTACAGTATACATATCCCTCTGGCATATTATATAATTTATGCAGAAGCATACAATACATTTTTGGACCCACCTTGTTGTGCTGTGCTCACTTGAATAGGAAGGTGGTGGTGCGGTGGTCCTTTTGTGGGCAAATTTTGTCATCAAACTTTGTCTTCAAAGCCTGGCATTCTCTGGATTTATGGTGCTTTCAGGAGAACTGGGAACTCGCAGAAAAAAAGTTTGAATCATGATGACGTCAGTGATCTTCAGGTCATAGCTCTAGAAAGAGGCCCGAGTTCCCAATTTACAATTCCAAGTTTTAAAAAAAGTTTAAAACGTATTTTTCCAGTCGTGGCTCGTTTTTCCCCGAGTTCTCAGTTATCTTGAACTCACTAAAGTCAGATTTTCAAAACAGTTGTTTTGAGTGCAGCACAAATCATGCTTCATTGACAGCATGGCCAATGTTGAATATTTATCATTTTAAACTAGGAAAAGATACCCTTAATCTTAGACTTGGAGAAGTAGAGAAGCAGATACGGGGAGTCAACATTTAATTAGGAACAGACATGGAACAGGACAGGAACAGCGTCAGAACCGGGTAATACAGACATAAGACAATTAATGCAGTAGAGGGGAACAGAGCAGGGAACTGACAAATATAGGGGAGGTAATAAACATGTGATTGAGTCCTGGTGAGTCTAATAAATCACTGATGCGCGTGACAAGGGGGCGAAGAGCGTGAGCAGGCGTGACAGAGCCAATCACGGCACAACGCTCCGTATTTTCTGTTGGTTTGCCCCACCACCACAGAAAGCACTGAGCTAGGCTGAAACACCTACATTTTGGAGCTGCCTTACTCAAGAAAACAGAAAAGAGACCACGTTTGTATGCAGCTTTATTAATTCAACAATATATATATATATTTTACATTGTTTTCAAACTGATATGTGACACATATTAATGCCAAAATAACATGCAAAACAGGCAAGCCCAAATTGTACTTTATTTATTTTTGCTAAAAATGTGGAGCTCGAAACCGGTGGGGCTCTGCCCTGAATGACAGGTCACAGCTGGCAGTTCGAGTTTTGCATGGCATTTTTGTTTACATTCCTTTCCAACCAAATTGGCCTATAATAGCTGTCCGGAAGGCATACACATTACACCAAGGTTAACCTTAGGTCTCCCCACTGGAAGCCTGAGGTAGGGGGAGCGCGGAATATATGAAATAGTGCACCTCTAACTTTGTACAGTACTAATGCAATTAGCAAAATCAGTCACACTATGAAATGCTACCAAATAAACCACAATTCATTCATAATATTGTTCACAGACATATTGTTGCATTTTTTCTGGGTCGTGCGAAATTGTTAAGAATAATATAAAACCAGTCTGCACACCACCAAGGTGAATTGGTTTAGTCTTGAGTCTTGGTTGACAGTGTTGGGGAATGGGTGGGGAATTTGGGAATTTGTTTTTATTTGTCTTTGTTACTTCTTTTTGATATTTACGAGTCTTATTTTTGTATATATTTTTATATTTATATAGTTTTAAATGTTATGATTAATTATTTGTGTTGTTCCAAATGTCTGAATACAAATGACAGTTACTGCACACTGGTGCTTTGTTGTTGGTGGGGGGCTGAAGGGTGGTTCACCCTGGGAGCCATAGAAGCTAGAACCACCACTGGCCACATTGTTAAGAAAGGTACTACGTGGCACAGGTGGAAGATCATACCTCACCACCCATTGAATTATGTTGTGTGCATGGTTCTTTAAACATCTTTTCCAGTTGTGGATCAGTGCTCAAGATGTGCCAGTGTTTTTTAATGATGTGATCGAACTGTTTACCAAGTGGGGAGTATTGAAGGAAGTATTGAACGCTTTGGTTGGGAGGGCGGGGCGGTTTGGGCGTGAGGCTGTCATCCTGGGTCTTATTTTTATAACGTTCCCTTGCGTCATGCAGCCATTCCTCTGGGTAATCCCGTTGTCTGAAACGCTCATCCAGATAGTCGGCTTGTTTGTCATAGTCACTTTGTGTAGTACAAATTATGTGTATGCGACTGTATTGGCTAATTTGGAGGCTCTTTTTTAGGGGTGTAGGGTAGTAATGGTCTCCGCGTAACAGGGAATTCCTGTCTGCCTGCTTCCTGTAAAGATCCGTGCTTCCACCCTACACCGCTAAAAAATCGCCTCCCCATTAGCCAATAATGTGGTTGCTCCACTAAAGGTTTTGCAATTTACGCTGTGGGACTTCATTTGTGGTTTAGTACAATACCCTGCGTCACTACTTCATTGCTCCAGACCAGCACAAGGGGGAGTTAGAGCACTGATTATGCTTTGGGTCCCAAGGTGTTACTGTGTCTCTGTAGTACTGTAGCCTACTCCCGACCAGTCATGTTGTACAGTACAGTGCCTTAGTGGCGCAAAGGTCTAAGACACTGCATTGCAGCGGAAGCTATGTTGCTACAGATGCTGGTTCAATCCCGGGGCTGTCCTTGACTGGGAGATCAAGGCTGACTGTAGGTTTTTGGTTTCTCTCCCTCTAAAAACAGAAATAAATCATTCTAAATAACAAGCTGGCTTTATTTGCAAATTAGTAACAATATCTCACCCCAAGTTCAAGAATGGCCTTTTTCTCACTCATTTTACGTTATTTGAAAACAAAATCTCCAAAATATTGTTATTTTTTAAACAAAGCGATTATTATTATTAATTTAGAATTATGTACGGGCGGGCAAGGTTCAAGGCACGAGGGCAGGGGGCATGGGATGGGCCACAGAGCCGTGCACAGAAGACGGACCTATCCCATGGGGAAATGGGGAGGAGTAAGGGAGGGGTGGTGGACCCCACCCCGCCCCACTGGGTAGCAAACGGCTGGACAACGGACCGTACCGAAAAAACACATGGTTGCCAAGAAAACGGCTCGTTTTGTTAGATTCTTAAAATTTTGTTGGAGTCACTTTTAATTCTTAATTGATCAACCGTTTCTATCATAGGCCACTGTAATCGAAGGGGGCTCAGGGCGGTACCATTCTGCTCATCTGATGAAGGTGCACATGTATCAGATTCAAACTTTGAAGACCGAGATCGAGTCATTGAAGACAGACCAGACCAGATAAACATTATCTGAGGGCAGAGATAAGGGCGACAGCTGATGCATTGGTCCAGAGCCAGGCGGCATCAGCATAGAGTCAGGCAGAGAATGACGTGTTGAAGAGGGCGAGGATCCATGCCAGGCACACTTGTGAGCTCTGGAACTCCACCTCCGACAGGCAGAGTCAACATACCTGGTGGGTTCATCAGGTCGTCGGTTCACCCTGACATTTCTATTCCTCTTCTGACAACATAACTTGACCAACTCCTCACTAGGCACAGCAAGGGCCGTCTGGACCATTATGCTGTTCTGCTACAGCCTAATAAATAAATGCAGGTGGCTTATATCTTCAAAATCCTTTAATGCTTTATTATACAAATGGAAAAACATATACTGTACAGTACTGTATTTCTTCATCATCATATTTATGCTTTCGTTAATAAAATAATGATACAAATACTCTTTCAAAATGCCAATGTTTATTTAGTTATGGATCCATAACGAATTACTATGTGAATATCACTGAATTAGAGAAATATCAGAACAATGTTGTCTAATGAAGGTTAACAAATGGTTGCTTACTGGAAAATACTCTTTCAAACACACATGGTCATGTTGTACATCGCCATTATGGCTATTAGCAGGGCTATATTTTGGACTTCATAAATATTATTTTGGCCTATTCAGATTACAATCACTCACTGTCATTTAAAAAACCCCAAAATAATCTCAAATATCGTTATATATAGCCTACCCACTGTGGATGACTATTTCAGTACCGTTTCGCATTTCTCTGAGACAAGCATGGAGAAACAAAAATGTTCAATTATATTCCATGATATTCTTAAAATATGTGTGTTGACTGAATATAAACCAACATCTCTCTGTATTTTGATACATTGTGGATGGGGCCTCTCGAGTGGCGCAGCTGTCTAAGATTCTGTATTTCAGTTCAAAATGCATTGCTATAGATGGATGCTGGCTGCCTCTGGGAGACCCATGAGGTGGCTTTTGGTTTTAATTTAGAATCCTCCAACCCTCTATATGTAATTATTGGCACACTTTATCAATCACACTTTACATACTGTATCCCATTAGCCAGGCCTATCCACATTCAGATTCTGGTATGCAGGGGAGGGAGATTGGACAATCTGCACTGAACTAAATACAGTAGATGGCCTACTGTTTGGGGTTGCCATGTTGTTTATGTTCTATCCTTTGAAGAGGCATAATATATAATTTTAGCTGTATTGCTGTAAACAGCTAAGGAGCATGGTAAATCAAAGTGAGACCATCCATCCATTGGAAATACATCAGAGGTACAGCACAGCACTATGTATTCAAATCAAATTCAAACAAATCAAATGTATTTATATAGCCCTTCTTACATCAGCTGATGTCTCAAAGTGCTGTACAGAAACCCAGCCTAAAACCCCAAACAGCAAGCAATGCGGATGTAGAAGCACGGTGGCTAGGAAAAACTTCCTAGAAAGGCCAGAACCTAGGAAGAAACCTAGAGAGGAACCAGGCTATGAGGGGTGGCCAGTCCTCTTCTGGCTGTGCCGGTGGAGATTATAACAGAACATGGACAAGTTGTTCAAATTTTCATAGATGACCAGCAGGGTCCAATAATAATATTCAACACAACTGCTCTCTTCTGTTCTGTTCCCTTCTGATTCCCACAGCAGCAGCATCACAAATGATTTCCCAACATTTCAAGACAAACACCAGGAAATAAAAGGAGGTGGTAAACAGTTATTAGAATCCCCAAACAATCTTGCATTACAAGTGTATGGAAAACTATAGAAATAACAATTCTCAGCCAAAGTTATCTTTTTTTTAAAGTAGAGTAGATGTCCGCTCCCCCATGGAAATATAATTAGCATAATAAAATAAAAAATCCAAATCCATCTGTTTAAGCTAGAGATAACAGTTTTTGCATGGGCTGCGTCTCAATCCACCATTTTAAGGTAGAGATAACAGTTTTTGCATGGGCTGCGTCTCAATCCACCTGTTTAAGGTAGAGATAACAGTTTTTGCATGGGCTGTGTCTCAATCCACCTGTTTAAGGTAGAGATAACAGTTTTTGCATGGGCTGCGTCTCAATCCACCACATCCGCCAATGGCAGCCTTCAACCTTATGCGTTGGAAGGTTGCCAAGCTACAGCTGTGTTTGTCAAACCATGAGACATCCCGAAAATCGTTCTTGTCACGGAAACGTCTGTAGCGTCAGAACGATTTGGCCTACAGATGAATATGACCACTCGATGGAAAGATGAGACTTTTTTTGCACCAGCCTTTACAAGACTCATCTGAAGGAAGTACAGTATATATGGAAGTGGTTTAGTGCCCCCAAATATTTTGTATGGGCAAAATAATAAATAATAATTACCTGATCTTTCTTATATAGAACAGACACCTTAAAACCAACTTCCCTTTGATTTATTTTTGGACTATGTCACGTGTGCTTATGTTTATTGATTAAATGATTCACTCCCTGGACTTGCTTCCCGACTCCCAGCGCACACGTTACAGAATAATGCCTCACCAAAGGGAAGCATCAGGGGGTGTGTTGGAGGTGATGTCGGGTTCGGGTGTCAGTACCGGAGCTACCAGGGAGGCCTCAGGCGGTTCGTCGGACTCTCATGCTTCAGCTGGCTTGACAGGTTCCCATGCCTCGGCGGGTTCGACGGGTTCCCCTGCCTCAGCTGGATCGACAGGTTTCCATACCTTAGTGGGATCAATAGGCTCCCATGCCTCAGCTGGGTGAAAAGGTTCCCGTGCCTCAGCCGATGCAACCAGGGAGTTTTCAGCTGGGTCATCAGGATCTCACGCCTCAGCCGGTTTGTCAGGTTTCTGCTCCTCTGCGGAGGCAACCGCTCCGCTCCTGTTCCCCGGGATCGTCCCTTTGGTTGGCGTCCTGCGGCTGGAGCCCCGTGCCAGGTAGGGGGTACTGTCACGTGTGCTGATTATTGCGCACACCTGCCACCATCGTCACACGCATCAGCGTCTAATGACATTCACCTGGAAGCCATCACCTCCTAGATTACCTGCCCTATTTATGTCACTGCCTTTGGTTCCTTCCCCAGGTGTTGTTGTTTCAGTTTCATGTCTGTGCGTTGTTCATGTTTCTTGTTTTGTATTATGTTCCATTTATTGATTAAATGATTCACTCCCTGAACTTGCTTCCCGACTCCCAGAGCGCACGTTAGACTATCTGTTGTTCTATGTAGTGAATCTTTTATTTGTTGAGTTTCTATGGGCTAACAGCAGTAAGGCCAATGCAGTTATATTGCCATATTCGGCATGGGATGCAACCTGGTGCAAATAGTTTACTTTCATTATATGTTTCCATAAAATACAATTGGAAAATCCATAATATATTGGCTTTAAAATGGAAAGAAAGTAGCTTATAAACTATTTGAAAGCAGCCATTATGGAAGAGAACCTGGCTGCATGTGGCTATGGAGAGATAAGGTATCCATTAGCTAGCAGCACCACAGTCAGCAGAGTGAGCCCAGACAGCCGTACAGACTAATGGCTATTACCGAGGAGGCCATTAGTAACACATGCAGTACTTTGCTAATGCTTGATAAGGACCACATCACACTGCCTATTACCTCCAACATGGCAGATAATGATGTCAGCATTACACCTATTCACATTCAGATAACAACCTATCAAGACACACTTGTAATACTATTCTGATGAAACTATAATGTAGGATTTAAGTCATGACACTTTATTACAGAGCAGATTATTTGACATACCCCTTGATAGAGCTAAGATAACCCGTAGCTTCCTTTTCTTGCCACAGAGAAGCTAAACTATAAATTGAAAACATCCGTTAGTACAGAATGGTTGTCAGTGGTGTTTTTCCTCCTCGAAAACCGTTATACATTGGCTCCCCGGAGATGGGCTCAAATAAGATAATTTTCCACCACTCTCGCAATAAAATCAAACTGCAAACACAAAAGTTCAAGTTCTCTGTTTCCTGCTTTCCCTGAAAAGGGGTGAACTCAGCAGAAACATGATTCCCAAACACAGCAACCCACAGCAATATCATTGATTGAAGCTTCATGTGGACCTGTACTTCTTCCCTCTTTCTACACAACAGTATCATAGCTGAAATTTAAGGGATTTAGGACTTGATTACCTTCTCATACTCATAAACAAACACACTCTAGAGTGCACACATGTAAATACATAATCACACACACACAGTGTACAAAACATAGACTAACCAGGTGAATCAAGTCAAATGAAATCAAGTGCTATTTGTCACATGCGCCAAATACAACAGACCTTACCGTGAAATGCAGGTGAAAGCTATGTATGTGACCTCCTGGGGGTACAACTAAATATTAGGAAGGTGTTCTTAATGTTTTGTACACTCACTGTATAATATATACATATAGTAATACTACACCACTATAGTCTTTTTTCATGTGGGTATTTTGAGCTTGTTCCTGTGGGTTTAGCACTATATTGTCATTTGTTTTGAATGGCAACATAATGAAGAAAACTGTCTAAACCGTAAACATTTTTTGACCAAGACAAAGTTTGCTGCCTATGTTGTCTCAATATTGATTATCAGATGCTGATCTGCAGCATGCCATCTATGAGTTGTGTCCATGCCCATCCATACCTGAGTGTACAGCCTTCATACTCCCCAAGCTGCCTCACCCTCTGCTCTGCTGTGTGATGCTGACTGGCAGTGACTCCATCAATCAGCATTCTGTGGTAGAAATTCTATAGTAACTGCAGATATGCAGGGAACAGAGTTGTTAAAAGTAATTTAGCTCATCTGTGTAGATCAAGATAGCTGATATTGCCACCATTCACTGATCCTCCAAGCAATTCCCACATAGCTAAATTCCTGCCGATCGCAAACACAGGAGGTCACATACTGCGGTCGCAGCCAAAAAGTTTGTACCAGTAAAAAATACTAGCATGTAACAATGGACAATTATTTAAATAAAAATCAGTATGTATGTAATGAATATTAATTTCCTCCACAAGTCTGCCTTGTCACCATGGCCACGGTGTGCTCATCCCTGCATTTAAAGAAGCTTTTGAGACACCAAGCCTCATTATTGTTATTGTCATTCGAAAAGTAACGTTTTTTATTCATTTAATTTTTTACCCCCTTTTCTCCTCCAATTTCATGGTATCCAATTGCAACACCTGTACAGACTCGGGAGAGGCAAAGGTCGAGAGCCGTGCATCCTCTGAAACTCAACCCAACCAAACCGCACTGCTTCTTGACACAATGCCCACTTAACCTGGAAGCCAGCTGCACCACTATGTCAGAGGAAACACCATACACGATGGGACAAAGACATCTCTGCCGGCCAAACCCTCTCCTAACCCGGACAACGCCGGGCCAATTGTGCACCGCCCCATAGGTCTTCCGGTCACAGACAGCTGCGACAGAGCCTGGACTCAAACTCAGAATCTCTAGGGGCACAGCTAGCACTGTGGAGGCCTTAGTAAAGTGTTATTAAATATAATGTTAGATGTGCCTTTTTATTAAAACACAGAAGTCCTTTTCAGTTGTGTTGACTCAAACAATCATGTGATCAGATACTAAATAGAGAGTTATTGTACTAGCTTCCATTTAAGGAATTAATAGTGTAGTGCATCGGATAGCCAGGTCAGTGGTTGGCTGAGAGCCAAAACAGAGTCTTGTTTTGGAATTCTACTGCTTAGTTTCTCTGGCAGTGAATCATCTGAATTGCAGTCTTGATATTAAACTCAGATGATTGTAAATAATTGTCTTTCTTAGAAGAGGAAATAAAATAGTTTGATGTTGTGTCAGCCTTTATGAATGTGCTAAAGAGCCTAAAAGGTGGACACCAGTCAATACAGCACCTGACAACAGATTTACGAATCAAGGGAAAGATTCTAATTTGCCAGTTTAGTGTGATTGATTGTCTCCTGGTAAACGGCACCATGAGCTAATCTACCAAAGGTTATTTATCATCATAATTCCTTCCTTAAAATGACATCTTGGCCCCATTCTCACCCGTGCTCCACCTTTTACAAAGCCATAAAACATTTTTATAGACATGATCTGGCAAGACATTTTTTTAACTAGGCAAGTCAGTTAAGAACAAATTCTTATTTACAATGACTGCCTACACCAGCCAAACCTGGGCCAATTGTGCACCGCCCTATGGGTCTGTCAATCACAGCCAGTTGTTATACAGCCTGGATTTGAACCAGGGTGTCTGTAGTGACACCTCTAGCACTGAGATGCAATGTCTTAGACCAATGCGCCCCTCAGGAGCCCAATATACTGAATGCTATTTAACATGGCATACAGTATATATTGAATGTACTGTAGAATATACAGAACATTCATTTAAATTTGGACCATTATTGTTACTGGTAAATACTTCCAAACACGGAAGCTCTGGCTTTGCCTAACTGAGTTAGATCAAAAAAGCTGTGTGTAAGTGTTAGAATGTGTTTGTCTGTTTGACTGCTGCTTAGTGCCCCTTGTGGTGTCTCTGGGACTCAACCACCTGTCATGCCTCAGTGAAAAGATAATCGATCCAATGCCAAGATGCATTCATTCATATCCTTCCCTACCTCACATCTATCCAAGAGCAAGGTTATGAATATGAGAGAGGAAATGTATTGAGTTATTCATTCATCTATCATCATTGTGTTCCTTTGAGATTTAAGTTGTCATTTAAGGTGTCATTTTGTGGCTCAAAGTAAGCTACAAAGCAATGGAATTACAGAGTACCTACTTTACTAGCTGCAGGACATCCTAATGCTGCAGGACATCCTAATGCTGCAGGACGTCCTAATGCTGCAGGACGTCCTAATGCTGCAGGACATTCTAATGCTGCAGGACGTCCTAATGCTGCAGGACGTCCTAATGCTGCAGGACGTTCTAATGCTGCAGGACGTCCTAATGCTGCAGGACGTCCTAATGCTGCAGGACATCCTAATGCTGCAGGACGTCCTAATGCTGCAGGACATTCTAATGCTGCAGGACATTCTAATGCTGCAGGACGTCCTAATGCTGCAGGACATTCTAATGCTGCAGGACGTCCTAATGCTGCAGGACATCCTAATGCTGCAGGAATGCTGCATTCTAATGCTGCAGGACGTCCTAATGCTGCAGGACATTCTAATGCTGCAGGACATTCTAATGCTGCAGGACGTCCCTAATGCTGCAGGACATTCTAATGCTGCAGGACGTCCTAATGCTGCATTCTAATGCTGCAGGACATACTAATGCTGCAGGACGTCCAGCTGACGTCCTAATGCTGCAGGACGTCCTAATGCTGCAGGACATCCTAATGCTGCAGGACGTCCTAATGCTGCAGGACATTCTAATGCTGCAGGACATCCTAATGCTGCAGGACATTCTAATGCTGCAGGACATCCTAATGCTGCAGGACATCCTAATGCTGCAGGACATTCTAATGCTGCAGGACACCCTAATGCTGCAGGACATCCTAATGCTGCAGGACATTCTAATGCTGCAGGACATTCTAATGCTGCAGGACACCCTAATGCTGCAGGACATTCTAATGCTGCAGGACATCCTAATGCTGCAGGACGTCCTAATGCTGCAGGACATTATAATGCTGCAGGACGCCCTAATGCTGCAGGACAGTCTAATCCTGCAGGACGTCCTAATGTATTGGCAATTTGCAATCAATAAAAATCTAAGTGTGTGTGTGTGTGTCTTGTTTCCCCAGCCATGCCCTTCATCATCTCCATGCTGCTGGCCAGTCTGAACAGTTGCTGTAACCCGTGGATCTACATGTGCTTTGCGGGCCACCTGTTCTCAGACCTGAGGCAGAACTTTGTGTGCTGCTCGGCCCGCTACCTCAAGTCCTCCCAGTGCCACTGCGAGCGTGACAACGACTCCAGCCGCAAAAGCAACTCCTCCACCTACGTTATCAAGAGCACCAGTAGCCAGAGGAGCGTCACACAGACCTCCACCACATGAGACACCCTCACTTCCCACAATGGTACCCCCCAGTCAGAACTGTAAACCCCTCACACACACCCTCCACCACCGCCCCAAACCCACATTTCTCCTTCCCCTACTGTTGTCCCGCTCCGGGGGAGGCTCACCTAAAACTATTGCACTGATTTTTATATTTCGTCTCAGACATGGTTTGTCAAGAGTAAATTGAACAATTGATTGTTGTACAGATGGAGATTTATTTGGGGACATGATGAACGTCTCCACTTACAGGCAAATATCCTGTCGCAGTTCAAAGTGAGTCATCCATTGATTGTGTTTTCAGACTGATGGATTTACATATTTGGTCCGTGGAGGAGGACAGGAGATGGTGAATGAAAAATTAAACACTGACTGTCTGTTACTCCCAACCAAGGAGAGGAGGGAGCTGTGTTCTCCTCACCATGGACTTAAAGTCCATTAACATAGGCCTCCCATGCCACAGACTTTGTGTCAATCAGATCTATAATGGTGGTTTGGATTGTAAATACTGACCAAGACAGTGACATTTCTTATTCATTTTGTCAGCCTGAAGGTAAAGCTACTCTCCTCTTGCATTGCTTTGCACATATTGACATATAGGATGTCTCCTGTGCTATGTTGCTCATGTCTGTTGTATCACACCATCCTTTAGGTCACACACACAGTACGTTTCCATTATTACATAGTTTGTGAAATGACAACTGCCATATCTGTCATGTTGTAAATGTTTACTTACTTCATTTTACAGAAGGCAACTCAATAAACTAGCTACCATTTTCTTCTAGGATGAACATAAACATCCAAATGTATTTCTATGAAGATTGTGGTGTACTTTGGCAAAAATGTTCCTACGTAATTACTCTGTCTGTACTTTTTGAGTGGTAGGCTGACGTCTTCTTCATTGCAAAATAGGATTGAGAAAAAGGATTACACACACTCAGAACACTCAGAATTGGGAGAGCAATTCCATGAATCCTGCTTTGATCTATCTGGATTATTCAATGTATTTTAGAACCTATTGCATAAAGAGGGTGACCTGCCTTAATTATGAATCTACTTGAAACTCTGTTCCTTGTGCACATCACAAATGGCAGTATTCTTTTATTTTACTTTTTACAAAGTTGGCTTCTGCTTGAGCTGTAAACGTCTTAGTTTTCAATCCTTAAACCTACTGAACATTTAATTGAAAACATCATTCCCTTATTTGCATTTAAAGTACGTACTGTATGTATCTCTTATTTATTTGAAATAAATTGTTTGTGTTCTATCAAGTGAGTCTGAAATGATTTTTTTTGTGCATCAAATGGAGTTGAGCCTTTTGGACTCATAACTTAACTTATTTAAAAAAAAGTTATATTCTATGATAAAAAGGACATGTTTGACTTTTAGTAAAACATACTAGTCAAGCTCATGTACTTTTTTTTTGGGGGGGCATTCATTAATTGCCCCTGAACAAGGCAGTTAACCCACTGTTCCCCGGTAGGCCGTCATTGTAAGTAAGAATTTGTTCTTAAGTAAGAATTTGTTCTTAACTGACTTGCCTAGTTAAATAAAGGTTAAATACAATTTTAAAACAAACATTGTTTTACCACCAAAGAAATTATGACAATTTCTGAATGTGGTTTAATTTTACAAAGGGGCTATTTTCTTTATTGGTGAACTATAACAAACTAATACGGTTCAAAGTGATATCAGGGGCACACTGCAAATCTGAAATCAAATAATAATAAATACAATCATCATGAAAAAAACATTATTGATGATAGAGAATTTAACTAGGACTATAAAATAAACGTATTATTATTTTAATGCTTATATTTCTTGTGGAAGTTGATGAATAGAATTGTCCAACACAACAAGACAGTCGTGAAGAGGGCACGACAAAGCCTATTCCCCCTCAGGAAACTCAAAACATTTGGCATGGGTCCTGAGATCTTCAAAAGGTTCTACAGCTGCAACATCGAGAGCATGCTGACTGCTTGCATCACTGCCTGGTACGGCAATTGTTCGGCCTCTGACCGCAAGGCACTACAGAGGGTAGTGCGTACGGCCCAGTACATCCCTGGGGCTAAGCTGCCTGCCATCCAGGACCTCTACACCAGGCGGTGTCAGAGGAAGGCCCTAAAAATTGTCAAAGACCCCAGCCACCCCAGTCATAGACTGCTCTCTACTACCGCATGGCAAGCAGTACCGGAGTGCCAAGTCTAGGACAAAATGGCTTCTCAACAGTTTTTAATCCCCAAGCCATAAGAATCCTGAACAGGTAATCAAATGGCTACCCGGACTATTTGCATTGTGTGCCCCCCCAACCCCTCTTTTTACGCTGCTGCTACTCTCTGTTTATTATTTATGCATAGTCACTTTAACTATATATTCATGTACATACTACCTCAATTGGGCCGACCAACCACTGCTCCCTAACATTGACTAACTGGGCTATCTGCATTGTCCCCCCCCCCCGCCAACCCCTCTTTTACTCTACTGCTGCTCTCTGTTCATCATATATGCATAGTCACTTTAACCATATCTACATGTACATACTACCTCAATCAACCTGACTAACCGGTGTCTTTATGTAGCCTCGCTACTTTTATAGCCTCGCTACTGTATATAGCCTGTCTTTTTACTGTTGTTTTATTTCTTTACTTACCTATTGTTCACCTAGCACATTTTTTAAACTATTGGTTAGAGCCTGTAAGTAAGCATTTCACTGTAAGGTCTACACCTGTTGCATTCAGCGCACGTGACAAATAAACTTTGATTTGATTTGATAACACCCAGAGACATGTCAAAAACGCCTATATCCACTGAAAAAAAGTGTTCAAAATGCATAGAATTCCCTTTCAAGATCCATATATTTGTGTTTTTAAGGTAAAGGACACCGAGCTTCTACTTAAAGCCTTTTGGAATCCACATTTGACACTAAATAAGAAGTGATATTTCCTGGGGACAGAAAAGGCACCACATTGTAGGAATGACCCAGCTCATAAAGTATGTTGAACTTCTGTATCTTACATTTAAATGAATGTGCACATACATACATGTCATAGAAAGATAGGAAAAATATTTGGGATGGGATAATGTTACTTTTATAGGCATGGCCTTACGTGTCTGGATCTAGACCACTGGTTCTCAATAGGCTTTTCTGTCCTTACCTTCCAATGAGAATGACTGGTCTACCTGGTTACAAAAATATGTTTATAATTTCCACTTTTAAATTTCAGACTTGATTTTCCCTCACGAAAAATGTATCAACCCCTACAAAAATGTATTATAATCCACATAATAATTCAAAATTCCTGTTGCTGCAGGATTATTTTACTGCTGTAGTAAACTGGTTCAAATTAAGGCCAAGAGGATAATAATAATCTGTGATATCAATTCAAAGAAACCCAAATACTGCTCTGGAATATTCATAGCCACAGTCTTGTCCATCAAATAATTATGTGCAAATGTTGATAGAGCAAATTCTCCACAGATTAGGTTAGGCCCCACTCATCATAAATCGACAACAGATATTTGCAATAATACCAATGTCATATATCTTTAGTGAGATAATTGGCGTACACTCTAATGCCACATACTTGGCTGAATTGTAGGACCTGCAAATAGAAAATACTACTAATAAACCTGAGTCTCCTTTCTTTCTAACATTCTTACAGTTTCAACAGCCACACAGTCAATTTATTGGTAGCTTATGTGAAAGAAATGTGAAGCAAAATGTACATTTTAGAATGTGTTTAATCAAAATTATTCAGTTGAGAAAATGCATCTTATTGATTCTGTAAAAGGTGGTATAATCTTGTTGAAGCACAACAATTCTCTTTTCTATTGTACAACATCAACTAGTTTATCAGCAGGCACAAAATGCACGCATATACACACACACACACACACACACACACACACACACACACACACACACACACACACACACACACACACACACACACACACACACACACACACACATCTGACTGTTTAATATACTGTATATCAATTCAGAATTGGGCTCTCCAACCCTGTTCCTGTGAATTACCCTCCTGTAGGTTTTCGCTCCAACCCTAGTTGTAACTAACCGGATTCAGCTTATCAACCAGCTAATTATACAGAATGGGAGCTCTTCAGGAACAGGGTTGGAGAGCCCTGTGTAGGCAGTATTGTCCTATAGGCACTGCAATGTTGTTAGAGTAACTGGGGTGTTTATGTCATGTGACCGAGAAGCTACTGTCCTCAGCATCTCAAGATACATTCCATGGCTGCCAGCGCTCTATTCCCTCAATGAACAGGCAGCTCTCTGCCTTCCAACGGAGCCAGATCTGTCACCCAACCATGCTGCAGCTATCACAGAGCCTCTAATGGCGCTGGTCGCTCTGAGCATGTCAGGACTCAAAGGGCAAGATGGACTGGGCGGGGCCCAGGGCTCCGGGCGGGGTGAGGGTAACGGGGAGTGTCTTGGGAAATATGAGGACACCAGGACTGGTCATCTGTTCTGGCATATAAAAAGGGTGCAACATTTCATCCAAACACATGTAAACACTGTGGTGGGTGTGAGTCAGTGGTGGCTGGTGACACTTTAAATGGGGAGGACAGGCTTACAGTAATGGCAGGAACATAATAATGGAATGGCCTCAAACACATTACACACATGGCTTTCCATGTGTTTGATCCATTCCATTGACTCCATTCCATTCATTATTATGAGCCTTCCTCCCCTCACCAGCCACCTCTGGTGTGAGTGTCTAGACCTCTTTGCGCAGGGCCACTTTCACACTGCTGAATATTTTGCCCAGGGCTTCAAAGAAGGGGTCACAGAAGGTCTGGATGCAGAGGGAGTAGATACGACTGATGCACTGTGACTCGATCAGGCAGCTCTTTATGCAGGGCACCACGGCCCAGATATGACAGAATGAGATGCAGGCAAAGAGGAAGCCCCAGAGCAGAGCCACGGGGATGCCGAAGATGGCTGAGAGGATGCGGTAGCACCAGTACTTGGACACGGTGAAGGTGGTATAGCTGAGCTTCCACACCCCATCCAGACTGTGTGTGCCGTCAGGCTCTGCGATTACATCCTCAAACTCTACCTGCAGGGAAGGAATACCATGGACGACGTTAGTGGAACCTCACTGATGAAAGGAAGTCTAGTGTTTTCTGAGTACCTAACACCAGGGCCAGGATTTAATCAACGACGTGTTGTCAACAAACCCATTGTACTGTCGACAATATGCCTTTGGAAGGTCATTTTCTTAATATTCACGGAAAAGTAATGGTAAATGCTGTGAATGTCGGCACAAGTGTAAATTCCCTTTTAAAGTCAAGAACAATGCGCTTAGCAACAGTGCACCCTTGATTGAACCCTTGCCCAGTTTCCTCACAAATCAATGGATATGATTATGCAAAAATACATGCGTTATTATGACTTAACAACATTACTGTTATCATTAGTAGTGCCTGGGATACATAGTGGATGAAATAAACACAACTATACTGAGGACCTATACCACACTTCAATCTGTTCTGTGTACTGTACTAACAAATAGACCCCTTTCTGTGTTTGCAAACATTGCCACACTAGGGACACAGGGAGTTCTCATAGACCGCTAGCAAAAAAAGCCTCTATTTACATGTTGCTTATGAGCGCATTTCCCACTACCTTGGATTATGATTGGATTGTCAAAGCTTGCATGAATGACCTGCTTATTATAATGTGTGTGTCATCGTTGCCCATCAACTGCATTATACGTAAAAACATTTTTTTTAAAACACTTCAACTTCAACTGGTAAACATACCCTTCACTAACTTTACTACAGACTATATCAATGAGCGTTAACTACTGAATCTAAAATAGGTATTTGGCAAAGATCACAACTAAATATACTCTTAGCAACTGCTCAAGCAATAATCAAAACAACATTGTAAGCGTATGAGAACCCCAAAAACGTGTTTTGTTTAGAAGTAAAACTACAGTATGTAAATGTGGTCTATGTTGAATGGGCGCAGATGGTGATGGCTTTCATTTTCTGCCTCCAAAAGTCAGTGCGTGACGTCATTGTGTTGTGTACTGAAAAGAGTTTCTTCAAGTAAAATGCAAGTCTGTGATGGCCCAGTTTGTAATTGCTTGTTGTATTCAGTATCCAACACCTGGTCCTTACATAGACATCTGCAACTCAACCCTGAATGGTAATTAACTTGTTACACTCAACAGATGCCTAACAGATGTAAACCAATTTCTAGAATTTGAAATATTACTACTGAATCACAGTCTATTCCTTTAAATGATCACAACTTTTAAATTGGTTGTAGGCATGCTTTCCAAACTGAAAAGTGGTGCGTGCGTATGTATTCACCCACTTTGCTATGAAGCCCCTAAATAAGATCTGGTGCAACCAGTTACCTTCAAAGGTCACATAATTAGTTAAATAAAGTCCACCTGTGTGCAATCGAAGTGTCCCATGATCTGTCACATAATCTCAGTATATATACAACTGTTCTGAAAGGCTCCAGAATCTGCAACACCAGTAAGCAAGGCACACCACCAAGCAAGTGGCACCATGAGGACCAAGGAGCTCTCCAAACAGGTCAGGGACAAAGTTGTGGAGAAGTACAGATCAGGGTTGGGTTATAAAAAAATATCAGAAACTTTGAACATCCCACAGAGCACCATTAAATCCATTATAAAAACATTTGAAAGAATATGGCACCACAACAAACCTGCCAAGAGAGGGCCGCCCACCAAAACTCACGGATAAGGCAAGGAGAGAATTAATCAGAGAGGCAACAAAGAGACCAAAGTTGACCCCGAAGGAGCTGCAAAGCTCCACAGCGGAGATTGGAGTATCTGTCCACTTTAAGCCGTACACTCCACAGAGCTGGGCTTAATGGAAGAGTGGCCAGAAAAAAAGCCATTGATTATTAAAGGGGAAAAAAGCAAACACTTTGGTGTTCGCCAAAAGGCATGTGGGAGACTCCCCAAACATATGGAATAAGGTACTCTGGTCAGATGAGACTAAAATGTAGCTTTTTGGCCATCAAGGAAAAATGCTATGTCTGGTGCGAACCCAACACCTCTCATCACCCCGAGAACACCATCCCCACAGTGAAGCATGGTGGTGGCAGCATCATGCTGTGGGGATGTTTTTCATTGGCAGGGACTGGGAAACTGGTCAGAATTGAAGGAATGATGGATGGTGCTAAATACAGGGAAATTCTTGAGAGAAACCTGTTTCATTCTTCCAGATATTTGAGATTGGGACAGAGGTTCACCTTCCAGCAGGACAATGACCCTAAGCATACTGCTAAAGCAACACTCGAGCGGTTTAAGAGGAAACATTTAAATGTCTTGGAATGGCCTATTATCAATCCAATTGAGAATCTGTGGCATGACTTAAAGATTGCTTTACACCAGCGGACCCCAACCGACTTGAAGGAGCTAGAGCAGTTTTGCCTTGAAGGATGGGCAAAATTCCCAGTTGTTAGATGTGCCAAGCTTATAGAGACAAACCCCAAGAGACTTGCAGCTGTAATTGCTGCAAAAGGTGGCTCTACAAAGTATTGACTTTGGGGGAGGGTGAAGTTTTCCGTTTTTTTTGTTTTATTTCTTGTTTCACAATAAAAAAAAACATTTTGCATCTTCAAAGTGTTAGGCATGTTGTGTAAATCAAATGATACAAACCCCCCCCAAATATATTTTAATTCTAGGTTGTAAGACAACAAAATAGGTTAAATGCCAATGGGGTGAATCATTTTGCAAGCCACTGTAAGTAATGAAAATACTGAGCTATAGTATACTCTGAAAAAAAAGTTTAACAAGTCACACCTTTTTTCTCTCTAAAAATATCTAAAATATCTCAAATATTTCTCTCAAAAATATTGACACCCCGAAAGATTCTTAGAAATAAAGCAGTCAAAAGATTAGTATTTGGTCCCATATTCCTAGCATGCGGTAACTACGTCAAGCTTGTGACTCTACAAACGTTTTGGATGCATTTGAAGTTCATTTGGATTGGGTTTCAGATTATTTGTACACTATAGAAATGCAAAGTAATGTATTGTGTCCTTCTGGAGTCACTTTTATTGTAAATAATGGGTTTCTAAACACTTCCACATTAAAATATGGGTGCTACCATGACTACAGATAATCCTGAATGAATCGTGAATAACACAGAGGGTCTAAGATCACACCCCCAAGACATGATAACCATTATCAATAACAGGAAAGGTTAGCATGTCTTGGGGGCTAACCATTATCAATAACAGGAAAGGTTAGCATGTCTTGGGAGCTAACCATTATCAATAACAGGAAAGGTTAGCATGTCTTGGGAGCTAACCATTATCAATAACAGGAAAGGTTAGCATGTCTTGGAGGCTAACCATTATCAATAACAGGAAAGGTTAGCATGTCTTGGGAGCTAACCATTATCAATAACAGGAAAGGTTAGCATGTCTTGGGGGCTAACCATTATCAATAACAGGAAAGGTTAGCATGTCTTGGGAGCTAACCATTATCAATAACAGGAAAGGTTAGCATGTCTTGGGGGCTAACCATTATCAATAACAGGAAAGGTTAGCATGTCTTGGGGGTACATTACAATCTTTGACCCTCTGTAATTTTCTCACTCATCATTATTCATGATTCTTTCAGGATTATCTGTAATCGTAGTAGCATCCACATTAATGTAGAAGTGTTTAGAAATATGGTTTACTCTTATTTAGAAAAAATGTCACTCCAAAATGACTCAATACATTATTTAACATGAATTTATATTGAGCACAAAATCATCTGAAACATAGAATAAAATAATATATATAATATAATATAATGTTTTGCATACAATATAGTTCAGTATTTACATTTTTTATTTTATACAGTCATTATTGCTCATCTTCATCAATAATTTCTGACCCCACTGTACATGCTATACTTAACAGATGACTCACTCAAGCCAATAAAAGTGTTTTCATACGCCCTGTTTAGCCAGGCAGTAGACTATCTCCTTCCACGCTCTCCTGAGCTCTGGGGAAATATAAGGCATGATAGAGTTCACTGTATGTAAACATGACGACAAACACAGGAAAAGCAGCTATAAAGCTCTGAAAAGAAACAACCTCATAATATCCCTGTCTGTCACAGGGCTTTAGCCCCATTCCAGAAATAAACGCTGGGTGCCGTGCTGGGGCATAAGGAACAGGCCTGGGACTATTTTGGGACATTCATGGCAGTAACACAGCAACATACTGAAGTGTTCAGTGTTGGCTTTAAGTTTAGACTTTAGACTTCATTTTAAACTAAGGTTTAACACTTGTCTTTCCTTACTTGAGGCAAAACGAGTTCAACCTGTAGATTCAGTGTGCGTGTGAGTGGGTGGCGTCGTCATGGTTTACCTACCTTGATCACATCCTCATTGATCAATTTAGGGTCTCTGTTGATCAGGTCGATCTCCTTGGTGTGGCTGTCTTTCACAAATTTCTCCTCATTGGTGTTGTACTGGTACTGGTCAGCCATGGTGGGGCCGTGGGCCTGGGCTGGGGCAGAGGCAGGGAGAGTAGTGGGGCGTGGAGGGCTGGGGCAGAGGACAGTGAGTGTGAACCCACTGAAGCAGACTGCAGGCAGCCCCCTCAGTCACACTGATCCTCCCTGTTACCACTGTGACGACACGGCTGAAATTCCCGTGGACAGCTGCTACACACACACACACACACACACACACACACACACACACACACACACACACACACACACACACACACACACACACACACACACACACACACACACACACACACACAGCAAACGCATGTCTTAAAGGGGACCCCAGAGCCGTGTCAAATTTCACACTGGGCTGTGGGGTCAGCAGGGCAGGGCTTACATGGTAGCATGAATTTCCACTCTAGGGTGATGCAGTGACGACTCTCCTACTCCTGCTCCCACTAACACCAACAGTTCACTACAGTACCATCCGCGCTGACCAACAACTTCCAGACAGGAAGAATGTAGGACTTTGTCATAAACAGTAATCCACTGTATTATGCTTAGTTAACAAAGTATATGTGAATGCATAGAACATTTTCAAAACAAGATACTTAATTGATAAAGGGTTCAAGTAAAGAATGAGAAAGTATACATATTGGATTTACCAGATCATTCATCATTCATCCATGTTTTGTTGTTGTATGATTGGTTTTTGTTTTCATAGAGGCCAAAAGTCATTGAATGTTGTTTGACTGTGTAACAGTCCTCAGCCCTCTGGTCACTAGCACAAGGTTTATGTTGTAATCCCAGCTCGGTGTCTTTACCTCTTCCCTTCATTCATAAAAGGTGAACGTGATCCTCTCTCTGTATCCTCACCGGTCATTGAAGTAAAACCCGTCCACCTCTACTCATCAACGTATTGATGAAAGCACAAGAAAGCATACTGTAGTTCAGCAGGTGTTGATGCATACCTACATTAACAATTAGAAACATGCACTTTACATATGCATTTTTTGGAATGTAATTACTTTTAATAAGCAATGGATGATGTGCATTTCAGCTGTGAACTGACCATCATTATACAATGTCAAATGAGTTTCAGCTAGCCCTGTAGACAAATGCCCTCTTGAGGTGCTCATTTTCAGTCATCATTAAGCTGTCACCCACTGTGATAAAAAATATATTTTATTGAGAATCTTGTCTAGCTTTATATTGATAAACTACTGCTGACGTGGCAAATGTTACAGTTAATAAGCAGTCAGTGACATAATTGACAACTTCCATTATGTCTATTAACAAATTCTATGGGCTGTACAGCGAGCAAATAGAATAAAAAATAAATGACATTTTCATTTATGAGTCAAGCCTCACTGGTGGTAGAACACTGTGCAGTGTGTCACTGTCTCAATACGTCCACTATAAAGTATTTAATTTAACCTATGGCATATTGTTGGACAGCACATAGTAGTGAGTCAGTGTCAATGCAAGACTAGCTAGTTACTGTAAAAGAGAGATTTTTTTAACTAGGTAAGTCAGTTATGAACAAATTCTTATTTTCAATGACAGCCTTGGAACAGTGGGTTAACTGGCTGTTCAGGGGCAGAATTACAGAATTACAGCTCAGGGATTTGAACTTGCAACCTTGCAGTTACTAGTCCAACACTCTAACCACTAGGTTACCCTGCTACCCTCACACCCTGTCCTTGTGAGTCTCAGGGCAAGACAGAACAGAACAAGAGTGACCATGGAACATTTCTGGAAAACCAGGGAATTCATTCAATTTACCCAGAATTTTGCAACCCTAGTTAGTAGTAGCTGATTTCATTGACAAATCAAAATCAATATTAAATTAGAGTACTTTGGAGACAAGAAATGGAGTGTTTTATCCCATGGCTCCCGTCAACCCAGGCACATCCATCTTCCACCAGGGAAAGAGCATACTCAAACTCGTCATTGTACTGTAGGTGATAGACGCTAGGGATCCACCTCTTTACATTTACATTTACATTTAAGTCATTTAGCAGACGCTCTTATCCAGAGCGACTTACAATGCATTCTGTATGAAGAAAGCAAGAGCTTGTCATTGTACTGTAGGTGATAGACGCTAGGGATCCACCTCTTTGATGGTATGCATTCTGTATGAAGAAAGCAAGAGCTTGTCATTGACTTCGTATAAGCCTGTATTATTCATGAATTATCTTTATCATCCTTAAAAGCTCAACTAACTCACCAGTGCATTTTGTATCTATTTTGTATTATAAGCCTGCACAAATGATCTCTACTTCTTATGGACATGTGTTTTAGTGGTATTTTAAAGTAGGTATTATGGCCTCGAGATGGGAAAACTGGGTCCATAAACTCAACAGAACCACAGTGAATCTCAACCCTTCCTGCCTCTCTCTCTCTCTCTCTGCCACTCTCTCTCTGCCTCACTCTCTCTGCCTCTCTCTCTCTGCCTCTCTCTCTCTCTGCCTCTCTCTCTCTGCCTCTCTCTCTCTCTGCCTCTCTCTCTCTGCCTCTCTCTCTCTCTGCCTCTCTCTCTCTGCCTCTCTCTCTCTCTCTCTCTCTCTCTCTGCCTCTCTCTGCCTCTCTCTCTCTCTCTCTGCCTCTCTCTCTGCCTCTCTCTCTCTCTGCCTCTCTCTCTCTGCCTCTCTCTCTCTCTCTGCCTCTCTCTCTCTCCTCTCTCTCTCTCTCTCTCTCTCTCTCTCTCTCTCTCTCTCTCTCTCTCTCTCTCTCTGCCTCTCTCTCTCTCTCTCTCTCTGCCTCTCTCTCTCTCTCTCTCTCTCTGCCTCTGCCTCTCTCTGCTGCTCTCTCTCGCTGCCTCTCTCTCTCTCTCTACCTCTCTCTCTGCCTCTCTCTCTCTCTCTGTCTCTCTCTCTCTCTCTCTGCTTCTCTCTCTGCCTCTCTCTCTCTCTATGCCTCTCTCTCTCTCTCTCTCTCTGCATCTCTCTCTCTCTCTCTCTGCCTCTCTCGCTCTCTCTGCCTCTCTCTCTCTCTGCCTCTCTCTCTCTGCCTCTCTCTCTCTGCCTCTCTCTCTCTCTCTCTCTCTCTCTCTCTCCTCTCTCTCTCTCTCTCTCTCTCTCTCTCTCTCTCTCTCTCTCTCTCTCTCTCTCTCTCTCTCTCTGCCTCTCTCTCTGCCCCTCTCTCTCTCTCTGCCTCTCTCTCTCTCTCTGCCTCTCTCTCTCTCTGCCTCTCTCTCTCTCTCTCTCTCTCTCTGCTCTCTCTCTCTCTCTCTGCCTCTCTCTCTCTCTCTCTCTCTCTGCTCTCTCTCTCTCTCTGCTCTCTCTCTCTCTCTCTGCCTCTCTCTCTCTCTCTCTGCCTCTCCTCTCTCTCTCTCTGCCTCTCTCTCTCTCTCTCTCTCTCTCTCTCTCTGCCTCTCTCTCTCTCTGCCTCTCTCTCTGCCTCTCTCTCTCTCTGCCTCTCTCTCTCTCTGCCTCTCTCTCTCTGCCTCTCTCTCTCTCTCTCTGCCTCTCTCTCTCTCTGCCTCTCTCTGCCTCTCTCTCTCTCTGCCTCTCTCTGCTCTCTGCCTCTCTCTGCCTCTCTCTCTCTGCCTCTCTCTCTCTCTGCCTCTCTCTCTCTCTCTGCCTCTCTCTCTCTCTCTGCCTCTCTCTCTCTCTCTCTGCCTCTCTCTCTCTCTCTGCCTCTCTCTCTCTCTCTCTCTCTGCCTCTCTCTCTCTCTCTGCCTCTCTCTCTCTCTCTCTCTCTCTCTCTCTCTGTCTCTGAGGACCATGCATCAGGACTACCTGGCCTGCTGTCCCTTGTCCACCTGGTCGTGCTGCTGCTCCAGTTTCAACTGTTCTGCCTGCGGCTATGGAACCCTGACCTGTTCACTGGAAGTGCTACCTTGTCCCGGAACTACTTTTTTCGACTCTCTCTACCGCACCTGTTGTCTCTAACTCTGAATGATTGGCTATGAAAAGCCAACTGACATTTACTCCTGCACCCTCTACAACCACTGTGATTATTATTATTTTACCCTCCATTTGAACATCTTGGCCATGTTCTGTTATAATACCCCTATAAAACACAATACTCTCTCAAAATAAATGTATAATCTGATTTAGGATTCCTTGCAGTTGTCACGATCAGGGTGAGGGTAGCAGGGTAGCCTAGTGGTTAGAGCGTTGGACTAGTAACCGGAAGGTTGCAAGTTCAAATCCCCGAGCTGACAAGGTACAAATCTGTCGTTCTGCCCCTGAACAGGCAGTTAACCCAATGTTCCTAGGCCGTCATTGAAAATAAGAATTTGTTCTTAACTGACTTGCCTAGTTAAATAATGATATAAAAATTACATCCTATATTGACTTGTTGCATAAACAAGACCATAGAAACATTATGATGATATGGAAAAGAGGAAGGAGAGGAGGAAAAAGAAGTGTTAGCTAAGCAAGCAACAGTAATAGCAGTGTATCACTATTGTAAGCCTGTTGCAATTTATGTTCCCTGTACCAGTTCCCTTTGGGCAGAGAGACAGTGGGGGTGGGAGAGAGAGGAAAGGGGAGTGGTGGAATGGGATCAGAGTGTGGGCTGGGGTCTGGTGGGCTGGGGGTCGGGGCACGGAGAAGGAGGAGGGACAGAAATAGATCCCTGATTGTCACGGAGGGCATGCCTGTGTCTCCTGTGTGTGTCAATGCTGTAAACTGCAGTGGGTCCTGACCGACAGACTGAGCCAGACAGACAGACAGATGGCACCCCAGCAGATAGACCTCATGGGAGTAAAATTGATCGTCTAAGACTCCTAGATGTTTTAACATTGATGTTGACTTCTTTACTGGACAGTAGGGTCCACCAGACAACTTAAAAGGGTTTCTTACAATCCCAGAGAAATTGAAGAATGTGGTGGTATAGGCAAGGTTCACTGCAATTTCCATTGAAAATGAACTGTATCACAAAAATAGTTGCTTCATAAGTTTGTGAATGGTAGTATATGCATGCTAAGGGTCAGAAATCCCAATGATTAGTACGGTAGAGTGCATTAGCATCTCACAACAGCTGTGCAGTGCTTTTAAAGTTTACATAATTTGAATTGCTGGGCAACTATAATTGCCTAAGTCTATTTAGGCTCCAGAGACAAGTCTGTAGCTCATTATGTTTTATCTTAATTGCTAACACATTTCTTCAAGCTATGGTTTAGAGATGAAACTGACTCAATGAACCAATAATGAACCAATAATAGTTCTAAATTAGTATTTTGTACTAAAATAAGAAAAAATAAATAATATTATTTTTAGATACGGTGTAATATAATTGAACAGATTTACTAAATAAATATGACAAGTTCTACTTTTTAAAATCCATCCTTTGCAGAGTAAAGGTTGCAAAGTAATTTTTTCTTTGAGAATAAGACATGACTGCAAACAACCAGTGCCAATGTAGTGTGCTTCAGCCCAGCCCACTCCCTCCATCCTCCCTCCCTCCTTCCCTCCCTCCTTCCTCCACCCTCCCTCCACCATCCCTCCACACTCCCATAGAAGGTGGCAGAGCCCAACATCAGTCCCTGGCTAGTCGGACGTTGATGCTACCACAGCACTTTCCCATACTCTTAAAGAAGGGAGTGATGGCGATGTTGAACACACTGCTCGAAACAGTCTGAACCCAGTGCATGTTGATCAGGAAGAGCTGCATACAGGGCATGATCAGCCTGGGGACGGACAGGCAGACAGACAGACTGAGCATTAACAGGCCAGTGCAATATCTCTTAAAGCAAGTTTACACTATACACAATGCATTGAAACAACGGGCACATCATTCGACTCCATCAATCACCAACTGAAGACATTGGATGGACCACATCAGAGGAGGTCAAAGGTGAGAGGACCCACCAGATGTGTAGGCAGCTGAGGACAGCGAAGAGGATCCCTGCTACCAGAGAGACGGGCACGGCCAGGAGGATGGAGATGAGCAGGTAGCACCAGAGACGGGACACTTCAAACAGGGCGTGGCTCCACAGCCACACATTATCGAAGCTCCGCACCGAGGGGGGCTCGGCTATCACGTCCTCAAACGTCACCTCAGGAGACACAGAGGACAGTCAGGTCATGGCCTGGTGGGAGCTCTCTTTAGCATGGGACTTTAGTGAAGTTCTATGTATAGGGATGGTCAGAATAAGGTTGGGGGGGTTCTCAAATACTTTATATTTTTTATTTATTTAATGTGATGCAGAGAAGCCACAGACATGAAATGAATCACACTCACTGCAATAACCACATTACAATGGGACTGAATCATTATTTATTAGATGGTCACGGCGCGAGATGAAAAACGAGGTATAGTTCAAACTGTGTCCACATGAGGTCAGCGTCGCTCAGCACACCAGTCTTCAACATCAGATTCTACTTTGTTGGATGATCTCCCTCTCTATTGCCTTCAGATGTATGTCCAGTCTACCATTAAAGATACATGAGTGCTCATGTCAATAAAATCCTAGCCAGTTAATCCATACCACTGAACATTGTATGCATTGTATAGACATTACCTAACAAGTTTACCATTAATGGCTCATGGTGTACAGAGAACTCTATGTAGGTGACCCAAATCCTTCCTTATCTCAACCATAACATTTCCAGAGTATCTCAGAACATCAATACGTGATTATATGCATACTGTTGCTCTTATTTCATGCCTGTGTTTAAACCTCCCCTTCCCCTATCTGGAAGTCCACAGACAGGGGATGTGGGGTATGCAGAGTATTTGCAAGCACACACAGTGCTTTTATCTCCCACAGAGTGCTCTCTGTCTGTATAAACCTTCACTTTACCTCGCTGTTTACCGGGCTGTGCAGCAGTGTGTGTCAGTTACCTTTAGACACTTGTTGACTCCCCTTGGGTCCCTGTCCTTCACCAGAGGCCTGGTGTAACTGTGGATAGAGATGGAGAGTGAGACAGAGTCATCCTCTTGGGCTGGTTCCTCTGCCTCTACCTCCACTACTTTCTCCAGTAGTCCCTCTGCTGTGTGTCTGTCTGGAGGGATTCCCGGGGGTGGGACCCACAGAGGAGTCTCCTGCTCCACTATGTCCTCCAGGTCTAGCCTGGTCTTGGCTGGCGTACGCCCTGTGGCCATGGTGTGTGTGTCTCAGTGGCGTGCACCTTCACTGGGCTGGGACAGAGGATGAAGGGCGGGGGGGTCACTCTGGAGGTTGACCACCATAGACCAATCCTACTCCGCTCGCCCCAGCAGCCCAGTCGCTGACACCCCAGTGGGACATAGTGGACTGGTGACTGCATCTGTGCATACTCCCTCAATGTGGAATTCCCAAATTGGCTTTCACAGGCCTGACAAGCCAAATGAAGGAGCTAATTTTGACCTGTGTGAGAACTTTCCTAAAGGAGGAGCTGTCCTCCACATTGTAATTGACAGAGTAAAATTTGCGAATTATATACAAAAAACATCTGAGGCACACGTGTTGATTTGAGTCCATTGATAACACTGTGCTAATTATAATGATGTTGGTAATGCTGCTTCGTCCTGTAAAACATATTTTGCCGGATTTCAAGACACAAAATACATAGTGAGACAATGATATACACTATATATACACTACACTAAAATAACACATCCCAGATCTGAATGAATGAAATATTCTTATTAAATACTTTTTTCTTTACATAGTTGAATGTGCTGACAACAAAATCACACAAAAATTATCAATGGAAATCAAATGTATCAACCCATGGAGGTCTGGATTTGGAGTCACACTCAAAATTAAAGTGGATAACCACACTACAGGCTAATCCAACTTTAATTTAATGTCCTTAAAACAAGTCAAAATGAGGCTCAGTAGTGTGTGTGGCCTCCGCGTGCCTGTATGACCTCCCTACAACGCCTGGGCATGCTCCTGATGAGGTGGCGGATGGTCTCCTGAGGGATCTCCTCCCAACTAAAGCATCCGCCAACTCCTGGACAGTCTGGTGGATGGAGCGAGACATGATGTCCCAGATGTGCTCAATTGGATTCAGGTCTGGGGAACGGGCGGGCCAGTCCATAGCATCAATGCCTTCCTCTTGCAGGAACTGCTGACACACTCCAGCCACATGAGGTCTAGCATTGTCTTGCATTAGGAGGAACCCAGGGCCAACCGCACCAGCATATGGTCTCACAAGGGGTCTGAGGATCTCATCTCGGTACCTAATGGCAGTCAGGCTACCTCTGGCAAGCACATGGAGGGCTGTGCGGCCCCCCAAAGAAATGCCACCCCACACCATGAATGACCCACCGCCAAACCGGTCATGCTGGAGGATGTTGCAGGCAGCAGAACGTTCTCCACGGCGTCTCCAGACTCTGTCACGCCTGTCACAAGTGCTCAGTGTGAACCTGCTTTCATCTGTGAACAGGGAACAGGGTGCCAGTGGCGGATTTGCCAATCTTGGTGTTCTCTGGCAAATGCCAAACATCCTGCACGGTGTTGGGCTGTAAGCACAACCCCCACCTGTGGACGTCGGGCCCTCATACCACCCTCATGGAGTCTGTTTCTGACCATTTGAGCAGACAAATGCACATTTGTGGCATGCTGGAGGTCATTTTGCAGGGCTCTGGCAGTGCTCCTCCTGCTCCTTCTTGCACAATGGCGGAGGTAGCGGTCCTGCTGCTGGGTTGTTGCCCTCCTACGGCCTCCTCCACGTCTCCTGATGTACTGGCCTGTCTCCTGGTAGCGCCTCCATGCTCTGGACACTACGCTGACAGACACAGAAAACCTTCTTGCCACAGCTCGCATTGATGTTCCATCCTGGATGAGCTGCACTACCTGAGCCACTTGTGAGGGTTGTAGACTCCGTCTCATGCTACCACTAGAGTGAAAGCACCGCCAGCATTCAAAAGTGACCAAAACATCAGCCAGGAAGCATAGGAACTGAGAAGTGGTCTGTGGTCACCACCTGCAGAACCACTCCTTTATTGGGGGTGTCTTGCTAATTGCCTATAATTTCCACCTGTTGTCTATTCCATTTGCACAACAGCATGTGAAATGTATTGTCAATCAGTGTTGCTTCCTAAGTGGACAGTTTGATTTCACAGAAGTGTGATTGACTTGGAGTTACATTGTGTTGTTTAAGTGTTCCCTTTATTTTTTTGAGCAGTGTATATACAAAAGTATATACCCCTTCAAATGATTGGATTTGACTATTTCAGCCACACCCATTGCTGACAAGTATATCAAATCGAGCACACAGCCATGCAATATCCATAGACAAACATTGACAGTAGAATGGCCTTACTGAAGAGCTCAGTGACTTTCAACGTGGCACCATCATAGGATGCCAGTTTGTCAGATTTCTGCATTGCTAGAGCTGCCACGGTCAACTGTAAGTGCTGTTATTGTGAAGTGGAAACTTCTAGGAACATCAACGGCTCAGCCGCAAAGTGGTAGGCCTCACAGAACGGGGCCGCCAAGTGCTGTAGCGCGTAAAAAATAATCTGTACTCGGTGGCAACACTCACTTCTGAGTTCCATACTACCTCTAGAAGCAACGTCAACACAAAAACTGCAGAAAAACAGAAAAACTTGACCTTCATAAAATGGGTTTCCATGGCCGAGCAGCCACACACAAGCCTAAGATTACCATGCGCAATGCCAAGTGATGGCTGGAGTGGTGTAAAGCTCGCCGCCATTGGACTCTGGAGCAGTGGAAACGCATTCTCTGGAGTGATTAATTATGCTTCACCATCTGGCAGTCTGAAGGAAGAATCTGGGATTGGTGGATGCCAAGAGAACACTACCTGCCCCAATGCATAGTGCCAACTGTAAAGGTTGGTGGAGGAGAAATAATGGTCTGGGGCTGTTTTTCATGGTTCGGGCTAGGCCCCTTAGTTCCAGTGAAGAGAAATCTTAACGCTACAGCATACAATGACATTCTAGACGATTCTGTGCTTCAAACTTGGTGGCAACAGTTTGGGGAAGGCCCTTTCCTGTTTCAGCATGACAATGCCCCCGTGCACAAAGTGAGGTCCATACAAAAATGGTTTGATTGGCCTGCACAGAGCCCTGACCTCAGCCCCGTCGAACACCTTTGGGATGAATTGGAAAGTAGACTGCAAGCCAGGTCTAATCTCCCAACATCAGTGCCCGGGCTCACTAATGCTCTTGTGGCTGAATTGAAGCAAGTCCCTGCAGCAATGTTCCAACATTTAATGTAAAGCCTTCCCAAAAGAGTGGAGGCTGTTATAGCAGCAAAAGGGGGACCAACTTCATATTAACGCCTAAGATTTTGGAATGAGATGTCCATTGAGCAGGTGTCCACATACTTTTGGTAATCTAGTGTATCGCAGGGCATATACAAGTGTCAGACATTGAATTGGATCAATAGATTGAATAGATCCACATCCAGCATGATTCACATGGATCTGATGTGGTTTTATTGTCATGTTGAGGGTGTCATCCACATCGCCTGGTTGAACAGCACAGGAGACGGTGCTGACGCAGTATGCCCTTCAGTCTGCAGACATGGAGAGCCAGCAAGCAGCCTGTTCAAAGCCTTGTAATAGAGCCATTGAAAGTGAGATATAATGCATGGCTTTATAGCGCTCTCTGCTGGCCAATACTTTTTACTCTGCATTTGTCTATTTAGAAGCTTATGAAACATAATTGCCAAACATGCAAGCTGACAAGGTGAATTAGTTTCTGCACACATCTTTGTCTACCCATTGCTGCTTACTGCAGACTTGAGTCAAAGTGTAGATAAATATACAGACAACAATCATCATCAAATAAGCTTCGACTTGGTGATATAGTGTACTGAATGGAGTGTCTCCCCCAGGTATTGATGGGTGGATTGCTTTTACAGCAGCCATTCTGAAGTAGGGTATTGAGACTGGATGTGATGATTGATGTGTGGTGAAATCATGGTGATGGAATGCACCAGGCATCTTGGTGGGTGAGCCCCACAGACAGAGACAGAGATGTGCCTGCTCTTTATCACACAACAGAAATTATGTAGAAGTGACTCAAGCCACCGTGGCTTTGTTAATCTGTCATATAATATACAGAGCCTTCATAAAGTATTCATACCCCTTGACTTATTCCACATTTATTTGAGTTACAACCTGAATTCAAAATGGATTTTTTAAAAACGTCTCACTCTTCTATCTACACACAATAACACATAATGAACAAGTGAAACATGTTTTTCAAAAATGTTGCAAATGTATTGAAAATTAAATATAGAAATATCTCATTTACATAAGTATTCACACCCCCAAGTCAATACTTTGTAGAAGCTACTTTGGCAGCGATTACAGCTGTGAGTCTTTCTGGGTATGTCTCCAAGAGCTTTCCACACCTGGATTGTGCAACATTTGCCAATTATTCCTTTCAAAATTCTTCAACCTCTGTCAAATTTGTTGTTGATCATTGCAAGACAACCATTTTCAGGTCTTTTCATAGATTTTCAAGTAAATTTACGTCAAAACTGTAACTCCGGCATTCAGGAACTATCTTCTTGGTAAGCAACTCCAGTATAGATTTGGCCGATTTGTGTTTCAGATTATTGTCCTGCTGAAAGGTGAATTCATCTCCCTGTGTCTGGTGGAAAGTAGACTGAAACAGGTTTTCCTCTAGAATTTTGCCTGTGCTTAGCTCCATTCCATTCATTTTGTATTTTTAAAAACTCCCCATTCCTTAACCATCACAAGCATAACCATAACATGATGCAGCCACAACTATGATTGAAAATATGGAGAGTTGTACGCAGCAAGTGTGGTATTGTATTTGCTCCAAACAAAAATTGAATTGCTTTGCCACATTTTTTGCAGTATTACTTTAGTGCTTTGTTGCAAAGAGGATGCATGCTTTGGAATATTTTTATTCTGTACAGGCTTCCATCTTTTCATTCTGTCAATCAGGTTAGTATTGTGAAGTAACTACAATGTTGTTGATACATCCTCAGTTTTCTCCTATCACAGCCATTAAACTATAACTTTTTTCAAGTCACCATTGATCTCATGGTGAAATCCCTGAAATCCCACTCCGGTAACTGAGTTAGGAAGGACGCCTGTATATGTGGAGTGACTGGGTGTATTGATACGCCATCCAAAGTGTAATTAATAGCTTCACCATGCTCAAAAGTATATTCAATATCTGCCTCTTTTTTTACCCATCTTCTTTGCGAAACATTGGAAAACCTCCCTGCTCTTTTTGGTTGAATCTGTGTTTGAAATTCCCTCCCTATTGAGGGATCTTACAGATAACTACAGTGCCTTGCGAAAGTATTCGGCCCCCTTGAACTTTGCGACCCTTTGCCACATTTCAGGCTTCAAACATAAAGATATAAAACTGTATTTTTTTGTGAAGAATCAACAACAAGTGGGACACAATCATGAAGGGGAACGACATTTATTGGATATTTCAAACTTTTTTAACAAATCAAAAACTGAAAAATTGGGCGTTATATCTTTGTTTGAAGCCTGAAATGTGGCAAAAGGTCGCAAAGTTCAAGGGGGCCGAATACTTTCGCAAGGCACTGTATATGTGTGGGGTACAGAGATGAGGTAGTCATTCAAAAATCATGTTAAACACCATTATTGCACCATCCATGCAACTTATTATGTAACCTGTTTATTCCTGAAGTTATTTAGGCTTGCAATAACAAAGAAGTTGAATACTTAGTGACTCAAGACATTTCAGCTTTTATTTTGTATCAATTTGTAAACATAAAAAATAAATAAAAAATCCACTTTGACATTATGGGGTATTGTGTGTAAGCCAGTGACACATTGTTATTATTTTTAATCAATTTTAAGTTCAGACTAACACAACAAAATGTGGAAAAGGTCAATGGGTGTGAATACTTTCTGAAGGCACTGTAATTAAGTAATGTGCATATAGAAACATTGAATTATACAATTACTAAGCTAGCAGGCAGCCCTTTGTGGCCCTCACCTTTGCCAGACACTACTCTACATCATCTTTGTAGATCATCAGGGAGAGGGGCTTTGGGCCAGGACCTCCAGCTGACTACAGGTTCAAATAGACAACTCTGTTTGAATTTGCTCTGAGCACATTACCCCCTACCAGTTTTGGCTTTCCGGGTGATTTAAGGGGAACATCTGCTTTATCCAACCTTTAGACGCATTAGTAGATCTCCAGTGTGTATGTCTGATCCCCGGATGCATTGGACTGGCATTTTAAAAGACATTTCAATAAATAATGTACATAAAGGTAGATAGACTCAGCGAAAAGACATTGCCACAAGCAGCACCGCAGATATTGAGATGAGTGAGATGAAAGACTGCACTCACAAACCGTCATACAGAGTATCTTCGCATGTGCACGGGTTCACTTCACGTTGGTACAGTGTGGTAGCCAGGCAACCAAAACAGCGGAGAAGTTGCGCCTGTTCAACGCTCTTAGTTGTTCCGGAAATTGACCTACTATGCTGTTTACTTAATGCATCTATGTAATATCGCTGAGTCTACCTTTAAATAAATAATTTAACCATGTTTTAACAGATGAAATACACTACATGACCAAAAGTATGTGGACACCTGTTTGTCGAACATCTCATTCCAAAATTATGGGCATCAATATGGAGTTGGTCCCCCCTTTTCTGCTATAACAGCCTCCACTCTTCTGGGAAGGCTTTCCACTAGGTGTTGGAACATTTCTGCTGAGATTTGCTTCAATTCCGCCACAAGAGCATTAGTGAGGTCGGGCACTGATGTTGGGCAATTAGGCCTGGCTCGCAGTCTGCATTCCAATTCATCCCAAAGGTGTTCGACGGGGCTGAGGTCAGGGCTCTGTGCAGGCCAGTCAAGTTCTTCCACACCGATCTCGACAAACCATTTCTGTATGGACCTCACTTTGTGCACTGGGGCATTGTCATGCTGAAACAGGAAAGGGCCTTCCCCAGGCTGTTGCCACAAAGTTGGAAGCATAGAATCGTCTAGAATGTCATTGTATGCTGTAGAATTAAGGTGGCCCTAGCCCGAAACATGAAAAATAGCCCCAGACCATTATTCCTCCTCCACCAAGCTTTACAGTTGGCACTATGCATTGGGGCAGGTAGCGTTCTCATGGCATCCGCCTATCCCAGATTAGTCCGTAGGACTGCCAGATGGTGAAGCGTGATTCATCAGAGAATACATTTCCACTGCTCCAGAGTCCAATGGCGGCGAGCTTTACACCACTCCAGTCGACACTTGGCATTGCACATGATGATCTTAGGATTGTGTCGGCAGTTATTGTGCTGACGTTGCTTCCAGAGGCAGTTTGAAACTATGTAGTAAGTTTTGCAACTGAGTACAGACGATTTTTACACATTACATGCTTCAGCACTCGGCGGCCCGTTCGGTGAGCTTGTGTGGCCTACCACCCCGGCTGAGCCATTGTTGCTCCTAGATGTTTCCACTTCACAATAAGAAGCACTTACAGTTGACCTGAGCAGCTCTAGCAGGGCAGAATTTTGATGAACTGACTTGTTGGAAAGGTGGCATCCTATGACTGTTCCAAGTTGAAAGTCACTGAGCTCTTCAGTAGTGCTACTATATGTAGTCAGGTAGATTCAATCACTGAGAAGTCTCATGCTGGCCTGTCTTTTTCACTGGCTTTATTCAGATGATAATAAGCTCTGTCATTCTGTATGTCTGTAGCTATAAGCTGTGGGTAATGAGACACACAGCCTGTGTAATGTGAAGAGCAGGTTCAGGCCTCTCTCTCTTTCGCTCTCTGCTCTCCCAAACTGGATCAAAAGCCTAGCATCCAGCACTGCAGCAGAGGACCTTGTTGCTGTCTCCCTGCCTACTGCCTCACTGCATTTCCATGACGACAGGCACAGACGACATTTAAGGCATCCCTCAGCTTCATGGTGGATTGTTCCATTTTTAAATCTCCATGTTGCTGTTTTGATGTTTTATACTAGTTTTGCCTTTTATCCCTTGCATTAATATATACTTGCACATGACACACAGTTTTTCACTGTAAGATGGTTTTAATTATTGTAATTATTAGAAAAGATAAATCTATTGTTGTTACTCTTGTAATTATGCTTTATTTAAATAATGTGTTAATGAGAGAAAGTTAATTAGAAGCTTTACATTCCTGCTGTACAATTTTTAAATAGGAAAGTATTCCAATACCTTTTTTCCTGTTCATTGGAAACATGAGTAAACACGTCCATAAATGTTATTTCAGAATATAAACTGAGCAAAAAAAGATCATTCGTAAAAATTCAATTAACATCACAGATCATCATTGTAAAGGGTTTAAACACTGTTTCTCATGCTTGTTCAATGAACCAAACAATGAATGAACATGCACCTGTGGAACGGTCGTTAAGACACTAACAGCTTACAGATGGTAGGCAATTAAGGTCACAGTTATGAAAACTTAGGACACTAAAGAGGCCTTTCTACTGACTCTGAAAAACACCAAAAGAAAGATGCCCAGGGTCCCTGCTCATCTGTGTGAACGTGCCTTAGGCATGCTGGAAGGAGGCATGAGGACTGCAGATGTGGCCAGTGCAATAAATTGCAATGTCTGTACTTTGAGACGCCTAAGACAGCGCTACAGGGAGACAGGACGGCACCTGATCGTCCTCGCAGTGGCAGACCACGTGTAACAACACCTGCACAGGATCGGTACCTCCCAATATCACACCTGCGGGACAGGTACAGGATGGCAACAACAACTATCCGAGTGACGCTGTGCATCACAGGGAAGACATTCTCCTCCTCATGTTGTACCCTTCCTGCAGGCTCCTCCTGACATCCTGGCTCATCCTGACATGACAATGCCACCAGCCATACTGTTCGTCTGGGTCCTGTTGGATTGGAGGGTGAGGGCTAGGGCCATTCCCCCCAGAAATGTCCAGGAACTTGCAGGTGCCTTGGTGGAAGAGTGGGGTAACATCTCACAGCAAGAACTGGCAAATCTGGTGCAGTCCATGAGGAGGAGATGCAAGGCAGTACTTAATGCAGCTGGTGGCCACACCAGATACTGACTGTTACTTTTGATTTTGACCCCCCCTTTGTTCAGGGACTAGTCACATGTCTGTGGAACTTGTTCAGTTTATGTCTCCGTTGTTGAATCTTATGTTCATACAAATATTTACAAATGTTGAGTTTGTTGAAAATAAACGCAGGTGACAGTGAGAGGACGTTTCTTTTTTTGCTGAGTTTATAATTCATACAACATTATATGAAACAAGCATACACTTTAACCCCCTAAGGTCGATGTCCGCGCCCCTGTGTCAGTCTAATTGTAATAATAAAACAATCCCCATAAAAATCTGTAAATTTAAGCTAGGGATGTGTTTGTTTTGGGATTGGATGCCTCTCAATCCACCACATCTGCCTATATCACAATTCTGCATCTGCGGTGAAAGGTGACAAAACTAGAGCGATGTTTGTCAGACCACGAGACAATCCCGAAAATCGGTCTGCTCACAAAATCATCTGTAGCGTACCAACGGTTTGGCCTACAAACTATGGAAAGATGAGACTAACGAACATGATGTTGAGGCCACAGGCCTTACAAAACTCATCTGAAGGTCCCTTGGTACCAGCTGAAAAAAATGAATGGAAGTATATATGGAGACTGTAACAGAATGTTTCGGTTTAGGCCTGTCATGAAACAATGGTAAAGTCAATGAAATTCTGTCACAATAATGTCATATTTCACATTAAAACACTGGTGTTGTGTTGGAGACCTTACCTGAATGAATCCCATACCAATAAATAACGGACACCTACTCAGAGGCATATTATGTACAGCTTATGAGTAGGGGCTTGAGTTTTTACCAACCACATGATCTGACTTGAAAAATCTCAGGGCCCTATAGTTTTCCTGGTCAGGACACATAATCAGGAAAAACTCAGGGTGCTACGAGTACCGATGGCTGTCATATTAACAGTCCAAATTGAAGTGTGCTATCCACTGTCCTCTGTTTAGCCATGCTCCTCTGGTATCTGGCCAGGTATTCTGATCCCCTGGTCCAGAGTGTTCCTGGGGCTGGAGGTGGTGCAGCTGGAGCGCTTGTCAGCCGTGCTGCTGGTTCTCTGAATGAACTGGAGGAAGTTCTCCTGAAAGGAGCCCTCATGGCTGGAGGCCACCAGCTCCACCGGCCCGGAGGAGCAGCAGCGCCGGAACTTGACCAACTCCTCCCTGATCTGTCTGTTGAGAAGGCCATAAAAGAAAGGGTTGACAGCAAAGGAGGAGTAGGCCAGCCAGGTGACGGCCTCCTCCACGTCCCCGGGACTCTGCAGGGACGATCTGAAGGACAAGTGCAGGTGGAAGGAGAAGTAAGGCAGCCAGCAGAGCAGGAACTGGCTCACAATGACCACCAGGGTGAGGGCAGCCTTACCCCCGCTGAATGCCCTCTCAGGGGACAGTCTCTGGGGCAGGCTGCGTGTGGCGGTGATGATGGTGGTCTGGCTGTTGATGGAGTCAGAACGGTTGGCACGTTTGGCTGGGTTGGACGAGGCCCAGGTGGTTGTTGCGGGAGCGTGCTGCAGGGCAGCCGAGCGCGCCACCTTGTACACGTTACAGTAGACAGCAAAGATGACAATGGCAGGTAACAGGAAACACACCACGCTGAAGAGCACGGCGAACACCTTCCTCAACCGACTGTGGCTCCAGTGGAGGGAGCAGTGGTTGGCAGAGATGGAGCTGTGGGCCCCGTAGGCAGGCCAACCAAACAGGGTGACCAGGGCCAGAAGGATGGACTTGACCCATATGAGGAGCATTATGCCGATGGCTAGATTGATGCTCATCTTCACCTCATAGCGCATGGGATGGACGATGTAGTAGTAGCGCTCCACACTGATGGCGGTGATGGTGAGGATGGAGGCACAGATGAGGAACACGTTGAGAAAGATGTAAACCTGGCATTCCAACACGGTGAACACCACAGTGCCAAAGAAGGGTGAGTTAGAGATGATGCCCAGGGGCATGAGGAGGATGGCACACAGCAGGTCCACTGCACACAGGTGGCACACAAAGGCAAACCTCTTCAGGTGAGGGGCGCGGGCGATGGCCACCATGACTCCAGTGTTGGCCAATAGGGCGATGAGATTAAGGGTAACCATTGCAAACAGCCCAATCAGATCTTTGATCTGAGACTGGGAGCTGGTGACCACTCCCACCTCTGCGGGGACTGTGGGGTTGGGTCCCCATAGGCCAGTTGTGAGGTTGGCCCCTGTGCGATTGGGAATAGAGGCCAGCATCGGACCAGATTTCTCCATATTTCACAGAAAACTAGTCAGAGGCATCACTACAGCAGCAGGCCCCATTGCAATGTTACCTTTCTTCTCTTTTCACGTACTTGTCATCATGTTGGATATGTCCTGTTAAGGAGACAAAAACACAATTTAAACATTTACTGTATAGGAGCATGAAATGTCATGCTGATGCAGCTTAACATATGGTTTGCTCCTACGGTACATGTTGCTTTGAACATATAGTTTACTTTCACAGTACATGTTGCTTTGATGCCTAGTAATCTTTTTCTATTAAATCAGTCTTCATCCCTGTCATGTGAGGGACGACCTAATTGATTTATTCCATTTCAGACGGCCCTGGAGACCGCATTGTATTGATAAGGAATATGTTCTACATTAAATAACCCTTTAAGCCTTCTACAAGTTGAATATTCATGACGTCTTTGCTCTAGGCTGCACTGAGCATTTCTATATTTCTTTCAGGTCTTGTTCTTAACATAGGAGACTCTGCTAGCTAGCCAACAGCTAGCCAACGTCTACCGAACAGAACTTCTGCACTCAACATTCCGGTCGCATTTCGCTTCGCTCCACAGGTAGTATCACATTTTTCATTTCATTACAGTACAACGGCTTGATTTGTTTGATCGTAGCTAGCTACATAGCTAGCTACATAGCCGTCTTTGTATCAAAGATAATTGTGTAGTCTAGAGCGATTTCCTAGGTTAGCTAGCCAGCTATTGTCGTTCTTTTAACGCAACGTAACGTAATCAACACTGCTAGCTAGCCAGCTAGCCCCGAATAGCAGCACAGTAGAAACTATTACACTCAACGGAACGACTTGATTAGTGTAGTGTCAACAACGCAGCCAATGCCAGCTAGCCTACATAGTCAACAACGCAGCCTCTGCCAGCTAGCCTACTTCAGCAGTACTGTATCATTTTAATAATTTTAGTCAATAAGATTCTTGCTACGTAAGCTTAACTTTCTGAACACTCGTGACGTGTAGTCCACTTGTCATTCCAATCTCCTTTGCATTAGCGTAGCCTCTTGTGTAGCCTGTCAACTATGTGTCTGTCTATCCCTGTTCTCTCCTCTCTGCACAGACCATACAAACGCTCCACACCGCGTGGGCGCGGCCACCCTAATCTGGTGGTCCCAGCGCGCACGACCCACGTGAGTTCCAGGTCTCCGGTAGCCTCTGGAACTGCCGATCTGCGGCCAACAAGGCAGAGTTCATCTCCGCCTATGTCTCCTCCAGTCCCTCGACTTCTTGGCACTGACGGAAACATGGATCACCACAGACAACACTGCTACTTACTGCTCTCTCTTCGTCTGCCCACGTGTTCTCGCACACCCCGAGAGCTTCTGGTCAGCGGGGTGGTGGCACCGGGATCCTCATCTCTCCCAAGTGGTCATTCTCTCTTTCTCCCTTACCCATCTGTCTATCGCCTCCTTTGAATTCCATGCTGTCACAGTTACCAGCCCTTTCAAGCTTAACATCCTTATCATTTATCGCCCTCCAGGTTCCCCGGAGAGTTCATCAATGAGCTTGATGCTTGATAAGCTCCGTTCCTGAGGACGGCTCACCTCTCACAGTTCTGGGCGACTTTAACCTCCCCACGCCTACCTTGACTCATTCCTCTCTGCCTCCTTCTTTCCACTCCTCTCCTCTTTGACCTCACCCTCTCACCTTCCCCCTACTCACAAGGCAGGAAATACGCTGACCTCATCTTTACTAGATGCTGTTCTTCCACTAACCTCTTGCAACTCCTCCAAGTCTCCGACCACTACCTTGTATCCTTTTCCCTCTCGCTCTCATCCAACACTTCCCACACTGCCCCTACTCGGATGGTATCGCGCCGTCCCAACCTTCGCTCTCTCTCCCCCCCGCTACTCTCTCCTCTTCCATCCTATCATCTCTTCCTCTGCTCAAACCTTCTCCAACCTATCTCCTGATTCTGCCTCCTCAACCCTCCTCTCCTCCCTTTCTGCATCCTTTGACTCTCTATGTCCCCTATCCTCCAGGCCGGCTCGGTCCTCCCTCCCGCTCCGTGGCTCGACGACTCATTGCGAGCTCACAGAACAGGCCCGGGCAGCCGAGCGGAAATGGAGGAAAACACCTGACATCCTTTCACTCCCTCCTCTCTACATTTTCCTCTCTCTCTCTGCTGCTAAAGCCACTTTCTACCACTCTAAATTCCAAGCATCTGCCTCTAACCCTAGGGAAGCTCTTTGCAACCTTCTCCTCCCTCCTGAATCCTCCTCCCCCTCCCCCTCCTCCTCCTCTCTGCAGATGACTTCGTCAACCATTTTGAAAAGAAGGTCGACACATCCGATCCTCGTTTGCTAAGTCAAACACACCGCTGGTTCTGCTCACACTGCCCTACCCTGTGCTCTGACCTCTTTCTCCCCTCTCTCTCCAGATGAAATCTCGCGTCTTGTGACGGCCGGCCGCCCAACAACCTGCCCGCTTGACCCTATCCCCTCCTCTCTTCTCCAGACCATTTCCGGAGACCTTCTCCCTTACCTCACCTCGCTCATCAACTCATCCCTGACCGCTGGCTATCCCTTCCGTCTTCAAGAGAGCGAGAGTTGCACCCCTTCTGAAAAAACCTACACTTCCGATGTCAACAACTACAGACCAGTATCCCTTCTTTCTTTTCTCTCCAAAACTTTGAACGTGCCGTCCTTGGCCAGCTCTCCCGCTATCTCTCTCAGAATGACCTTCTTGATCCAAATCAGTCAGGTTTCAAGACTAGTCATTCAACTGAGACTGCTCTTCTCTGTATCAGGAGGCGCTCCGCACTGCTAAAGCTAACTCTCTCTCCTCTGCTCTCATCCTTCTAGACCTATCGGCTGCCTTCGATACTGTGAACCATCAGATCCTCCTCTCCACCCTCTCCGAGTTGGGCATCTCCGGCGCGGCCCACGCTGATTGTTACCTGACAGGTCGCTCCTACCAGGTGGCGTGGCGAGAATCCGTCTCCACACCACGTGTTCTCACCACTGGTGTCCCCCAGGGCTCTGTTCTAGGCCCTCTCCTATTCTCGCTACACCAAGTCACTTGGCTCTGTCATAACCTCACATGGTCTCTCCTATCATTGCTATGCAGACGACACACAATTAATCTTCTCCTTTCCCCTTCTGACCAGGTGGCGAATCGCATCTCTGCATGTTGGCAGACATATCCGTGTGGATGACGGATCACCACCTCAAGCTGAACCTCGGCAAGACGGAGCTGCTCTTCCTCCCGGGAAGGACTGCCCGTTCCATGATCTCGCCATCACGGTTGACAACTCCATTGTGTCCTCCTCCCAGAGCGCTAAGAACCTTGGCGTGATCCTGGACAACACCCTGTCGTTCTCAACTAACATCAAGGCGGTGGCCCGTTTTAGGTTCATGCTCTACTACATCCGCAGAGTACCCTGCCTCACACAGGAAGCGGGCAGGTCCTAATCCAGGCACTTGTCATCTCCCGTCTGGATTACTGCAACTCGCTGTTGGCTGGGCTCCCTGCCTGTGCCATTAAACCCCTACAACTCATCCAGAACGCCGCAGCCCGTCTGGTGTTCAACCTTCCCAAGTTCTCTCACGTCATCCGCTCCCTCCACTGGCTTCCAGTTGAAGCTCGCATCCGCTACAAGACCATGGTGCTTGCCTACGGAGCTGTGAGGGGAACGGCACCTCAGTACCTCCAGGCTCTGATCAGGCCCTACACCCAAACAAGGGCACTGCGTTCATCCACCTCTGGCCTGCTCGCCTCCCTACCACTGAAAGTACAGTTCCCGCTCAGCCCAGTCAAAACTGTTCGCTGCTCTGGCCCCCAATGGTGGAACAAACTCCTCACGACGCCAGGACAGCGGAGTCAATCACCACCTTCCGGAGACACCTGAAACCCCACCTCTTTAAGGAATACCTAGGATAGGATAAAGTAATCCCTCTCACCCCCTCCCCTGAAAAGATTTAGATGCACTACTGTTCCACTGGAGGTCATAAGGTGAATGCACCAATTTGTAAGTCGCTCTGGATAAGAGCGTCTGCTAAATGACTTAAATGTAAAAATGTAAATGTTCTAAAAAGAAAACGTATGTAGGGGTGAGTTGATAATTAGCCCAAGGTCAGAGTGGAAATATACTGTACTTTCTATCTCATGCCTTGCTCAAACAGAAGAGGATGAGAGGGTAATCAAAAAAACATTTAGGGTAAAATAGGAGTCAAAATAGCTGTGTTTGTGAGACAAGATTGTAATTGGATCGCAATTGTATATCATGAAATTAGGGGATAAAATACTAAATTAAATACTAAATTAAATCACTCAAATGAAATCCAGCCAATTTGACACAACTGTGGGAAACATTGGAGTCAACATGGGCTAGCATCCCTGTGGAATGCTTTCGAAAACCTTGTAGAGTCCATGCCTTGATGAATTAAAGCTGTACTAAGGGCAAAATATTTGTAAGATGTTCTTAATGTTATGTACACTCAGTGTATAATCTAATATAGTAATGAAGTTAGAATAAAAATAAAAACAAAGCAAATTAATTTGTAAAATGTTGGATATTATTTACATTTCTACAGCATTATAGTCACAAGAGGATGGCCTGAGCGCTCTCTATTTCACTGCCTGGACGTTATCTGAGAAGCCAAACTACCAGATCACATGGACCTAAAACCAAGACAGCTAAAGAAATGAGAATACACATGCATTTTCACTGTTTTGATAAGAAAAACAGATGCACAAGTTGATTCGGAATTAGAAAAAAACTGTTTTAGTTCAGATAAAGTACTTCCCACTGGGCAAAAACTGGTTGAATCAATGTTGTTTATATGTCATTTCAACCCCCCAAAAATGTGATAAAGATGAACCAACTTGGAAAAATTATTAGATTTCCAAACAGTTATCAACATAAGGGCATATCATATTTTATTTACCTAACTTTTAACCTAAATATAATTTCATGTCGAATTCATGTTAGTTGAATGTAAATCAAAACTAGACGAACTGCCGTCTATGCCCAGTGGGTTACTACAGTATGTCTAAAACATATAGTCCTTACTCCTTGCTACATGGTGTCAGCATTGCATGGATTTGGGGAACACGAAGTAGGTAACAGTAAAGGGCACATTAGATACGATGTGGTGCACGGGGCCAATGGATGGATTGTGGTGCTTTTCACTCACAGACGAAAGCAAAACAACTCTATCCTTGCCTTTTGACTTTGATTCATAAGCAACGTATTAGTCCCTTTAATTAATATCCTGGTCCTTTCCATCTTTAGAAAGGTGTATGTTCTACAGACAGGAGAAAAAGTACAACACTTAAAAATAATGATTTGCACTGAAAGATCAATGACTTCTGTTAAATGGCGCTATTTTCTGAGAGGTCACACGAGTCACCCGTGCTTATCCCTCCAATGTACCCCTCACTGCCCCCACCCCACTTCCTGTCCTTCTCGGAGCCCACCCCTTCCCTCTCCCCCAGCCATTTCAGCTCGAGCTGTCCCTGCACAGCTACTGTCAACTGGGTAACCCACTGAGATGAGTCAGTATAATATCTTTCAATGTTAATATATTAAAAGTATTTTCTTAAAATTTACATTTCGTATTTAGGATGTAACTAAAGATAGATTTAGAGGTAAATGTTTTGTAAGGCTGTATATTATGAATGATAATAGATGGGATATAAAAACATTTCTGTTAAATTTCCATTAATAAGGTATACTATTCTACTCAAAAGATAAGTAATTTCTTAAGAGAACATACATATAGTGGACACTGGAGATATACTGTACATTTCCTTGCATTTGAAATACATGCACCTGAACTAGAAAACCCACTCCCCAAAAAACAACTCTTTAAAATAGCTTGTTTCCTCAACTTTCAGCTCATCTATGACTGTCTGATGAAACATTCAAAGTGATTTCACTCAATGTAAAAATGCACAGTGCATCTCCAACAGAATATACACCTATTAGCTATGACCCCTGTCGAGGATACATTTTATGGATTTGTGAACCGAGTCAAAATGAGTAGAACGATAATAAGTCTTGTAACCTACCCATATGAGATTATGATATGTCCAGTCCAATTCAAAGAGACCAGGATTTTATGATTCGTCCTTTCTGGATATCCCAGGTGTTGTTTTAGTGAGGAGACATCAGTTAAGCAGATCCAGACGTGAACAGGTCCACATAGACCAGTTACAATGGGTATTTCCACTGGATGAGCAGGACAAGATACACACTGCTGAGGATAGAGTTAGCCAGTGGGTTTTCCAGAGGTTTTGAAGTCTCTGGTATAGGTGTAGAGGGAATCTCCCTGGCCCAGACCAGGCTGTGATTACAGAGGGACACTAGTGTGAGAGCAGGTGAGTAGAGGGTGATCACTTCACGTCACTCGGGATGGTGTCTAAGTCCCTGATAGATGTGAGGATGCGCTTTCCATCCCTCCTCCTCCTCTCTATCACTGTGTAAGGCAGTGACTGTCACACATTGTGCACTGTGTGATTCCCTCCCCTACCTCCCTCCCTCCCTCCCAGACAGACACACACTCCACTGTCCACTAAAGAGAGTTATTCCCTGGGTCCTAGAGCACACCAATTCAAAAGACTAACATCAGCTCTGCGTTAACATGTAAATGCCAGTTGCAGTTAACATGTTGGCTTTTTCCAACGTGTGTCTGTATTATTTCGATGCAAATACATGTTTGTTTGTTTTTACAACCAAATAGCACATTACTCAGTGAGGGTTATAAAAACATGAGGTATAATCTTGTCGTGACTCCTGAACTTTCCTATATTGGATTTAGTGATTGACCCAGCTGTGGTGATATGAGAACATTTCCACCAATCTCTGGATGACACTGTTCAAAATATAGGTTTATGGAAGAAACTAATGGTAAGCAACACTGTGTTGGTGTTGCGGTTTATCGAAATGTGTTGTCTGAAGAATGTGGTCAACACATCCAACTGTGCATCTACAGCATGTTGCAAACATGTTGGGCAACAACCACTAAATAGTGGCAACCCACAGAAGTAACATCAAAAGTGCTGAAAAAATAACTTAAGTGTGATTAGTCAAAACACTGGTGTCTGGGCTGAGTTACATAAATAGGTGAAAGCATATGCAGCCTCCTCAGAGAGAGAGGTCTGACAGCCAGCTGGAGGGTTATTTGTTTATTGAGCCTTCAAGTAAATAGATCAGGTGCAAAAAGGCTCAGAGAGGTGGTCTGACACTGAGTGTTCACTAGTGACACCTCCTGGTTACAAGGCAGAAGGACATTCTCTCAACAGGCTGCTGTGTGCAATAAACAGCCCCATAGTCTTACAGCGTCTCAGAGTTCGAGTGCTGATCCAGAATCAGATCACCCTCCAATTATTCATTACGATTTAAAAGGCAAAACTGATCATAGATCACGACTCCTACTCGAGACGCTTTGTGAATCTGGACCCAGGCCCAGGAAAATGTATAAACTGAGACAAGAGCATTGATCATCACCACAGGAACTTTCAGAGCCTTGCTAGGTAACACATGAATATTATTAACATCCACAGTGCACTGGGATTATAGATTTTCAAAGCTGCACAAATCTTCATAGACACACTACATGCAAATCAAACCTCTATAAACATACAGATCAACTCTAGTTATTCCTTCAATCATGCATTTTATTTCATGCCAATACAGCATATAGGCCTATCTAGTGTATTGAATTATGTTGCATGTACTAACATTCAAACAGTTACTGAAGAGAGATGTTTTCACAAAGTAGGTAAGTGAAAATAAAGCTTTATACAAGTATATTCAGAGTAGGAAATACTCACAGCTAAAGGAAAACATATAGTGCAGAATAAAGATACAGGTAGATATTGTATTGCATATTAGTAAAGGTACAGTATTCACACTACATCCAGTAAAGGTAAAGAGAATAGTGCTCCCATAACAGAAATGAGTGGCCAAATAGTACAATAACATTGAAAATCCACAATACTATGGTCTGCTCAAAGTAAATATTTTAGACTAATGGAATTACAATAAGGATTATAATTTTAAGTGAGAGTGCAGTATTTATACTCTGTTTAAGAGTAGAATCACCAATGACTTACAACTAAAACTGACAATGGAAGACTTCAAAGCCTGTTGTGTAAAGCATAAGGCACAGAGAAGTATATCTGATACATTATAGACAACTTTGGTTGAATATGGTACTCAGTGACAGTGAGGTCTAACAACAATCACCTTCATTTGAACAATACTCTTGATACTCTACCAATTAGACAGAGTAGGAGACATCTCTCTCCTAGAGTGCATAGGTGCCTCTCCTCTCTCCGGTTAAAACTTGAGCTCCAGCAGGTAGCGGATGCGACACTGGTTCTCCTTGTAGACCAAATACTCGCTGTTGGAAAAGTAGCTGTCCTTGTACTGGGGCTGCTTAATGGGCTTACCCTGAGGCACAGCCACCTGCTTACCATCCAGAGTCAGGAAGATGTCCTTAGAGGGGTCTGAAACAACACACAGTGTTCACTACACAACCATACAGCTGAAACACACAAGTGTTTACTATACAAACACTGTACTGATATACACAACAGAAGTGTTCACTAGACTTATGCAGTCTTCTGGATATCTGCTAATCATCTACCAGATGTTTAGACATACAGTAACCACTTCAGTAGTGTATATGGAGAAAGACACTTGCAACTACAACTTTTTCGGTTACACAGAATCTTGGTTTCCCATCCTATTCAACTACGTCCCTCCGGCTTTTTATTCACGTTACCTGATGAAAATGCTGTACAATATGTGACCCGATTCAGGAAACTAGGCATATGTCGCAAAACACGACTTCAGGAGAGACTTTAGAACGTAAAAAATACTTGATCAAAATGCGTTTTCTGGCAGAAATGTCTTCAAGAACATGAACTTTCAAGTGCCTTAATAACACACTTTTATGCCACCTGTAAACACAAATAAAGTTGTTAAATTAATAGCCTAGTTGGTTTAGCCAAAGAAAAAGCCAAGAACATTCCCGCTAACCATGACTGGCTGAGATAATGAGTGGGCCGGACATGCCGAGAGATGAGTTTCAGATTCTGTGGTGTAGCATCTTGTGTCTATAAAATGAGCTGCTCGTTATGCGTAGATAATCCTTTCTACTGCAGTTTGTTCGAAAGATATAACTTTAGCCATGGAAAATTGCAAATATGTTGCTACTGCTCTCAATAACACCGCTGCCCAGAATTTATCAGGCGCTATCGACAAAGGTCAGTGGGAAAAAGTTGTGATGGACTACTTTCTGGAGGATGACCGTGCCATGCTGACTTTCTCTAGGACTCTGTAAATGCATCAGACGATGAGGAAATCCCTGATTTCGGTAAAAACATTTAATTGAAGAAGACATTGTAGAGTCTTCTGATGACTGATGGGGAAGAAACGGCGATCAACAGTGTTGTTGTCATGGAAGACATTAACCCGAGTTTTGAAATCAGTGGATCACAACGGGCCAAACAAGCTGTGCAAACTAAATGGAAAAGACACAGGATGTCTTATTTAATGAAAGGGGTTGCAGGCTGCCGTGAAGCTTTCATCCATGTATATGGGTAAGAATCTAACTACAGTTTCAGAGAGTACACTACCGTCCAAACTTTTGGGGTCACTAAGAAATTTCCTTTATTTTTTAAAGAAAATAAAAATGTTGGTCCATTAAAATAACATCAAATTAATCAGAAATACAGTGTAGACATTGTTAATGTTTTAAATGACTATTGTAGCTGGAAATGGCAGATTTTTTACTTGGGTGTACAGAGGCCCATTATCAGCAACCATCACTCCTGTGTTCCAATGGCACGTTGTGTTAGCTAATCCAAGTTTATAATTTTAAAAGGCTAATTGATCATTAGAAAACCCTTTTGCAATTATGTTAGCACAGCTGAAAACGGTTGTGCTAATAAAAGAAGCAATACAACTGGCCTTCTTTAGACTAGTTGAGTATCTGGAGCAACAGCATTTGTGGGTTCGATTACAGGCTCAAAATGGCCAAAAACAAAGACCTTACTTCTGAAACTCGTCAGTCAATTCTTGTTCTGAGAAATGATGACTATTCCATGCGAGAAATTGCCAAGAAACTGAACATCTCGTACAACGCTGTGTACTACTCCCTTCACAGAACAGCGCAAACTGGCTCTAACCAGAATAGAAAGGGGAGTGGGAGGCCCCGGTGCACAACTGAGCAAGAGGACAAGCACATTAGAGTGTCTAGTTTGAGAAACAGACGACTCACAAGTCCTCAACTGGCAGCTTCATTAAATAGTACCTGCAAAACACCAGTCTCAACGTCAACAGTGATGCAGGCCTTCTAGGCAGAGTTGCAAAGAAAAAGTCGTATCTCAGACTGGTCAATAAAAATAAAAGATTAAGATGGACAAAAGAACACAGACACTGGACAGAGGGACTCTGCCTAGAAGGCCAGCATCCCGGAGTCACCTCTTTACTGTTGACACTGAGACTGGTGTTTTGCAGGTATTATTTAATGAAGCTTCCAGTTGGGTGTAGTCAAAGGAGAGCTCTCCAGTAGGTACCAAAACATTCCAAGGCCCTTTTCTCAAAACTAAGTTTACAAGTGTATCAACTTTCAAAGCAGAATAACTTTCCCCATTGTTTGACAAAAATGCTGTGTGATATCCCATTTTGTAGCTCAGTCTTTACTTTATCCAATGAAAAAAAAACAATAACATTTTTTGCTACATAAGACCGGATCCAGGTGGTGAGTCACATATGATCTGATGCACATTCAAAATGTCATAGAAAAATCAACCCGCAGATCTCCCCCTGTTCTTTGCCGTGCACTGATTGTATTACTGCTGATGATATCTGGAAATGTGCATGTACACACTGGTCCGTCTATGGTTAATAGCCACAATTCTGACTTGTGCTCCGAATTCTGCTTCACCGATTTCTGCTTACGTAAATGCCTGGGTTTTCTGCACATTAACACTAGAAGCTTATTACCAAAATGTATCAATTGAAAGTGTGGGTTCACAGCTCCAATCCAGATGTGTTGGTCATTACTGAGACATTGTTAAGAAAGAGTGTTCTGAACACTGATGTTAACCTTTCTGGTTATAACCTTTTTCGGCAAGACAGATCTTCCAAAGGTGGTGGAGTGGCAATCTTTACCAAGGAACACATTCAGTGATCAGTAGTCTGTTCCCAACCAACTTGATTAGCTGGTTTTAAGCTTTCAAATAGCTATTTGTTGACTGTTGCTGAGTGCTATCACCCACCATCAGCACCCGCCTGTACCCAAACTGCCCTACCTAACATGGTTTAGACCCTTTCTTCTTTAAAGTTGTGGCCCCTATCATAGTTGAGCCTCTTTAACCTTTTTAACATGTCTTTCCTCTCTGGGGAGTTTCCCAGTGCTTGGGAAATCCTAACTGTCATAGGTCAATTTCTATCTTGTTCTTTTTATCAAAAGTCAACTGACTGGCTTTCTTGGTCTATAGTATTCTCTCTGGTATGCAATCTGGTTTCTGCTTAGGTTATGGATGTGTCACTGCAACATAAAGGTCTTATATTATGTCACCATTGCTCTTGATTCTAAGCAATGTTGTGCTGCTACAGTTATTGACTTGGCCAAAGCTTTTGATACGGTAGACCATTCCATTCTTGTGGATCAGCTAAGGAATATTGGTGTCTCTGAGGAGTATTTGGCCTGGTTTGCCAACTACCTCTTCAGAGTGTGCAGTGTGTAAAGTCAGAACGTTTGCTGTCTCAGCCACTGCCTGTCAACAAGGGAGTACCCTAAGGCTCAATCCTAGGACCCACGCTCTTCTTAATGTACATTAACATAGCTCAGGCTACTGTACCTGGTTCCAACTGTCCTCTAGCCACCACGCAGTCGTAGCCGGTAGGAGCCTCCTTCAGGGAGCTGTCGTCCATAGTAATGGTGTTTTCCTTCCCCAGCGCCACCTCGTTCAGAAACATCACCCCCCTGTCTTTAGATGTACGCACTACACAGGGACAGGACACATATGTAGTAAGTAGCACGGTATTTCTTCACAAAACGAACAGTGTCGTAGTAGTGCACCTAACAGTCTTATACTCACTACATGAACATACATTTGGAAATTGACTGGATATTCCGAAGATGACGTCTAAAATAGTTCCCGGTAGTTCAGCCACATGGTAGCTATTGCCTCACCGTACGCAGCTGACTTGCTGTTCTCCGAGGCAAAGTAGATGCCCCTGCCCACACGGCCCCCTGACTGGGGCATGATCCGCAGCCCGCCCTTCAAGATGGCTGCCACCACCGCCACATTGGTACCATGCCACAGCAGACGCCGGTTCTCTAGACCGTCGTTCTCCCTGAATCTCTCCGCCTGGGGAGAACAATCCCCACAGAAAGATCAATCACCTTAAATACTAACGCCAAGTCAAACAAACCTACAGTTATAACAATATATATATATATTTTATTTATTTTGTACATGCATCAGCACAAAAATCAAGATCACAGCAAATTTGTAAAAAAAATGAATGCTGTATTACATACTACAAAAATTATGACATGAAGTTGTTGTGCCATATGTTACCCACCTCAGTCTCTCTGTCCACCTCCCAGACATCTATAATCTTTGGCTGGTTGTGGCTATATGCAGTGGCCTTCAGGTATTTCTCTATTAGCTTTAAATGAGGCAAGAATGGAAATACAATGGAAGCTTAACATTTACAATATTCTTCTCTTTTGTAGGATAAATTATGCTTTGTCACAGTAAATATTGTCACCCATTTAAATATGACCATCCGCATATCACTAAAGACTTGTCTGATTTTAAACAATACAGTGGTGTTTGTATAGAATTCAACTTCTATTAGAGACCACGGTACCTTGAATTCCTGTGTATCTCTTTGTAGTAGAGCAAGTTTGCAGCTGAGAGACAGATAGTTTTGGTCCAGTGGATGAGGTACTTTCTCCACCTCCATCTGCTCCTGGGCCTTCTCAGTCTCAGCCTTCAAGTTCTGGGCTATCTCTATATCAGCCAGCACCTGCAGGGGACAGCACAGTCAGGAATGGGATCAGGCCTGGACAAGACCACTCATCATGATTAGGGCCAGGAGTTTCACCAGACTTGATCAGGGTAAACTGGGTTCTTATTGTAGGCTATTAAAAAACTATTGGCCCTAAATAGTACCGTCATTCCATAAAGCACAATACTGTGACAGTGTCTAATCAAGTACAAGGTGATCTCACCAGAAGCATCTCCTTCTTCTTCTCCACGATCTCAGAACTGTCGATGACCGGGGGCCTGGTGCGTCCAAAGTTGTGTGGGATGGTGGTGAAGAACTTGGAGGAGAGTTCCTCCAGTTTGGGCCTGCTGGCGTTAATGGCTCCCTCAATCTCCTCCAGCACCTCAAAGCCCTTAGCAATCTGCATCTTGCTCAGCTTCCCCAGGGGCATCTTATTTATGTCTGGTGGCCCAAAGAGAGAGAGGCAATAAGGGGGATATGATTACACACATATCACTGCTCTGTCTGAGCTCATATGTTAGGCCTATATGAACTGTGCAGGTGTCTGTTGACTGCTCTCCTCTACATTAGTAAATGTGGTAGTTAGGGAACTTGCAACAGCTGAATAAACATTGTATACATTTTACAGTCTTACTTACATTATCGATCAGACAGACTAGGTTTTTATATGGATTAGACATTTAGCTCCAGATCGCCAGGCTTTACCCCCCATTTAAAATAACTAATGATTTAGGATGCTCTTCTCTGATCACATAGAGCAGATGCCTGGGCTTCCCCGACTTCAGTTTAACGTATATCAGTATATCATTGCAGAGTAAAACACAATACAACAAGCAGTCCAGTCCAACAGGTATGTTACATAACAGAACATGTGTACATAGACAGACCACACCCAGGCTTACTGTCTGAGGAACAGAAAGTTGCTTCAGTGCTGGAGGGGTACAGGTGGTATGATGACAGATTGACACCCACCCAGGTTCATGCACTCCATGGCCTCTTTGAACATGTCATTGCTGAAGATGAGCTGGATGAGCTTCTGCGTGGGGCTGTCCAGGGTGCAAGGGAGGATGTTTCTGGGGCCCTTGCCAATCTTCCCATCAACACAGTCCACCTGCAAAAGCCAGAAGAGAGCATGTTCTAGAGGGAACAAAATTGGACACAGCAAAACTATAATGAGTCAGCCTGACCATTGTATTGTAAGACATACTAATTACAGGAGCCAGGAAGGTAACATGTTGTTATTCTTTAGAGTATGGATGGGCGATGTCTGAAATGACATTTTAGCCTACCTTTTAAAAACTAATATTACAGCCATATCAAGTGCAGGCTTATTGCTATTTCATCATCTTAAGCATCTGAGTAAGGGCATTTGCGTAATTCTTTCTTCCTTTAGGCTACTTCAGACTGTAAATAATAAAAATAAAAAGGCATTTCACTTAGTAACTATAGAATAGTCTGCCTTATACTAAATCAGAAAAAAAACAATGGCTGACTTGGTGGTGTTAAGCAGTCCTTCGGTTTCAAGCAATGGATGGACAGACTACAAACCTCCAACATTTACAAGTCCATCATCCTGCAGAGTTTGCTACTCTGGGCAGAAAAGCTGAACATGCTGGTGTTTGCTGCCGAAAACCTTTAGGTAGGTCTAAGACATGGTAAAAAAAACAACTAAACCTAATGGTTCCTCATTGCACATTATTTAAATGTAGCCTATATTCAGATCCAGATGCATCTTATTCGAAAGACATAGCCTATAGAATAAACTAAAATATTCTGTCAAACCCTCAGACTTACATGCATAGCTTTTTTGGACTCATTTGTTATTTTAGTACTTATTTTGTTCAGGCTACTTTATTTATTTTGTAACTTGGCCTATACTTAGGATTTGTACAGTTCGAAATGCAAAAAAGCATATGCTAATTGGCCTATTCATTTTTTGCCAAAGCCAATGTTTATTCAAGTGTTAAAAATAATGTTATAGGCTAAATAGATTTTCAGGAGCTGACTTGTGTGTCTGTGTTATTTTGCTCATCTTAATCTTAAAAAAACAACACTTTTATTGGCCAGTTTGGGATATGGCTTTTTCTTTGCAACTCTGCCTAGAAGGCCGGCATCCCAGAGTCACCTCGACTGTTGACGTTGAGACTGGTGTTTTGCAGGTACTATTTAATGAAGCTACCAGTTGAGGACTTGTAATAATTTGCAAATAAATTCATTAAAAATCCTACTATGTGATTTTCTGGATATTTTTTCTCATTTTGTCTGTCATAGTTGATGAAAATTACAGGCCTCTCATCTTTTTAAGTGGGAGAACTTGCACAATTGGTGGCTGACTAAATAGACGGTCCTGGCGCTTGCTGGACTTTCTTGGGCGCCGAACAATTGAACCGCTCTCCTTGAAGTTCTTGATGATCCGATAAATGGTTGATTTAGGTGCAATCTTACTGGCAGCAATATCCTTGCCTGTGAAGCCCTTTTTGTGCAAAGCAATGATGACGGCATGTGTTTCCTTGCAAGTAACCGTGTTTGACAGAGGAAGAAGAATGATTCCAAGCACCACCCTCCTTTTGAAGCTTCCAGTCTTTTATTCGAACTCAATCAGCATGACAGAGTGATCTCCAGCCTTGTCCTTATCAACACTCACACCTGTGTTAACTAGAGAATCATTGGCATGATGCAGCTGGTCCTTTTGTGGCAGAGCTGAAATGCAGTAGAAATGTTTTTGGGGGATTGGTGTCATTTGCATGGCAAAGAGGGACTTTGCAATTCATCTGATCACTCTTTATAACATTCTGGAGTATATGTAAATTGCCATCATACAAACTGAGGCAGCAGACTCAAGTGTATATTTGTGTCACTCAAAACTATAGGCCACGACTGTGTGTGTGATATATGTATTTGTTATTATCCAATTACTCTACATTGTAGAATTTGTATTTATTTAACTAGGTAAGTCAGTTAAGAACAAATTCTTATTAACAATGACGGCCTACCAATGACAACCTTATGTTATTTTAAACAAGAGAGACAACACAAAACTACATAAAGAGAGGCCTAAGACAACATAGCAAGGCATAAACACATGATAACACAGCATGGGAGCAACACAACACAACAACATGGTAGCAACAGCATGGCAGCAGCACAAAACATGGTACAAACATTATTGGGCACAGACAACAGCAAAGGTCAAGAAGGTAGAGACAACAATACATCGCTCAAAGCAGCCACGACTGTCAATAAGATTGTCCATGATTGAGTCTTTGAATGAAGAGATGGAGATAAAACTGTCCAGTTTGAGTGTTTGTTGCAGCTCGTTCCAGTCGCTAGGTGCAGCGAACTGAAAAAACAAGCAACCCAGGGATGTGTGCGCTTTGGCGACCTTTAACAGAATGTGACTGGCAGAACGGGTGTTGGAGGATGAGAGCTGCAGTAGATATCTCAGATAGGGTGGAGTGAGGCCTAAGAGGGTTTTATAAACAAGCATCAACCAGTGGGTCTTGCGACGGGTATAAAGAGTAGTATAGAGTGCAGTGATGTGGCCTATAAGGAGAATTGGTGGCAAATAGGATGGCTGAATGGTAAAGAACATTTAGCCGCTCAAGAGCACCCTTACTATAAATTATGTCTCCATAATCTAGCATGGGTAGGATGGTCATCTGAATCAGGGTTAATTTGGCAGCTGGGGTGAAAGAGGAGTGATTACGATAGAGGAAACCAAGTCTAGATTTAACGTTAGCCAGCAGCTTTGATATATGCTGAGAGAAGGACAGTGTAATGTCGAGCCACACTCCCAAGTACTTGTATGAGGTGACTACCTCAAGCTCTAAGCCCTCAGAGGTAGTAATTAACACCTGTGGGGAGAGGGGCATTATTCTTACCAAACCACATGACCATTGTTTTGGAGGTGTTCAGAACAAGGTGAAGGGCAGAGAAAACTTGTTGGACACTAAGACAGCTTTGTTTTAGAGCGTTAAACACAAAATTCGGGGAGGGGACAGGTGAGTATAAGATTATCATCTGCATATAAAAATTGATGAGAGAGCTTCCTACTGCCTGAGCTATGTTGTTGATGTAAATTGAGAAGAGTGTGGGGCCTAGTATCGAGCCTTGGGGGTACTCCCTTGGTGACAGGCAGTGAAGACATCAAAACGATAAAATAAGGAGGCTCGATCCTAGGCCCCAAGCTCTTCTCAATTTATACACACATAAAAAGTTTATTTATTTTTACTATTTTCAACATTGTAGAATAGTGAAGACATCAAACTATGAAATAACACATACAGAACCATGTTACCAACAAAGTGTTAAACAATTCAAAATATATTTTATATTTGAGATTCTTCAAATAGCCACCCTTTGCCTTGATAGCTTTGCACACTCTTGGTATTCTCTCAACAAGCTTCAGGAGGAATGTTTTTCAACAGTCTTGAAGGAGTTCCCACATATGCTGAGCACATTCTGGCTGCTTTTCCTTCACTCTGTGGTCCAACTCATCCCAAACCATCTCAAATGGATTGAGGTCGGGTGATTGGGGAGGCTAGGTCATCTGATGCAACACTCATTACACTCCTTCTTGGTCAAATAGCCCCTACACAGCCTGGAGGTGTGTTAGGTCATTGTCCTGTTGAAAAACAGATTATATCCCATCTGGTTTGGGCTTAGTGGGACTGGCGTATTGCTACAGAATGCTGTGGGAGCCATGCTGGTTAAGTGTGCATTGAATTCTAAATAAATCACAGACAGTGTCACCAACAAAGCACCGACACACCATCACACCTCCTCTATCCTTCACAGTGGGAACCAAACATGCGGAGATCATCTGTTCACCTACTCTGCGTCTCACAAAGACACGGCGGTTGGAACCAAAAATCTCAAATTTGGACTCATTAGACCAAAGGAAAGATTTCCACCGATCTAATGTCCATTGCTCGTGTTTCTTGGCCCAAGCAATTCTTCGTCTTGTTGGTGTCCTTTAGTAGTGGTTTCTATGCAGCAATTTGACCATGAAGGCCTGATTCACGCAGTCTCCTCTGAACAGTTAATGTTGAGATGTCTCTGTTACTTGAACTCTTTGAAGCATTTATATGGACTGCATGCGTATGGTAAAGGTAACTCTGGGTCTTCCATTCTTGTGGCGGTCCTCATGATAGCCAGTTTCATCATAGCACTTGATGGTTTTTGCAACTGCATTTGAAGAAACTTTCATGTGTTATTTCATAGTTTTGATGTCTTCACCATTATTCTACAAAGTAAACAAAAAAAAAAGGAAAAAAAGGAAAATTAAAGAAAAACCCTGGAATGAGTAGGTATGTCCAAACTTTTGACTGGTACTGTAAGTATTCAGACCCTTTACTCAGTACTTTATTGAAGCACCTTTGGCAGCGATTACGGCATTGAGTCTTCTTGGGTATGCCACTACAAGCTTGGCACACCTGTATTTGGCGAGTTTCTCCCATTCTTCTCTGCAGATCCTCTCAAGCTCTGTCAGGTTGGATTGGGAGCGTTGCCACATAGCTATTTTCTGGTCTCTCCAGATGTTTGATCGGGTTCAAGTCCGGGCTCTTACTGGGCCACTCAAGGACATTCAGAGACTTGACCCAAAGCCACTCCTGCATTGTCTTGGCTGGGTGCTTAGGGTCATGGTCCTGTTGGAAGGTGAACCTTCTATCCAGTCTGAGGTCCTGAGCGCTCTGGAGCAGGTTTTCATCAATCTCTGTACTTTGCTCTATTCATCTTTCCCTCGATCCTGACTAGTCTCCCAGTCCCCGTCACTGAAAAACATCCCACAGCATGATGCTGCCACCACCATGCTTCACTGTAGGGATGGTGCTAGGTTTCCTTCAGACGTGACACTTGGCATTCAGGTCAAAGAGTTGGTTTCATCAGACCAGAGAATCTTTTTTTCTCATGGTCTGAGAGTCTTTAGGTGCCTTTTGGCAAACTCCAAGCAGGCTGTCTTGTGCCTTTTACTGAGGAGGCTTCTGTCTGGCCACTCTAGCAAAAAGGCCTGTTTGGTGGAGTGCATCATAGATGGTTGTCCTTCTGGAAGGTTCTCCCATCTCCACAGAGGAACTCTGGAGCTCTGTCAAGAGTGACCATAGGGTTCTTGGTCACTTGCCTGACCAAGACCCTTCTCCCCCGATTGCTCTGTTTGGCAGGGCGGCCAGCTCCAGGAAAAGTCTTGGTGGTTCCAAACTTCTTCCACTTAAGAATGATGGAGACCACTGTGTTCCTGGGGACCTTCAATGCTGCAGATATTTTTGGGTACCCTTCCCCAGATCTATGCCTCGAAGTGTGTCTCAAAGCTCTACAGACAATTCCTTTGACCTCATTACTTTTTTTCCAAATCATGTCCAATCAACTGAATTTATCACAGGTGGACTCCAATCAAGTTGTAGAAACATCTCAAGGATGATCAATGGAAAAAGGATGCACCTGTGCTCAAATTCTAATCTCATAGCAAAGCATAGTAAAGGCATTTATGTTTTTATTTTTAATAAATATGAGGTTTTTGCTTTGTCATTATGGGATATTGTGTGTAGACTGAGAATTATAATTTATTTAAAGCATTTTAGAATAAGGCTGTAACGTAACAAAATGTGGAAAAAGTCAAGGGGTCTGAATACTTTCCGAAGGCACTGTATGTAAACTAAAAAGAAAGAAAGAAAACATCCCATTTTCAGGACCCTGTCTTTCAAAGATAATTCATTAAAATCCAAATAACTTCACAGATCTTCATTGTAAAGGGTTTAAACACTCTTTCCCATGCTTGTTCAATGAACCATAAACAATTAATGACCATGCACCTGTGGAACAGTCATTAAGACACTAACATCTTACATACGGTAGGCAATTAAGGTCACAGTAATGAAAACTTAGGACACTAAAGAGGCCTTGCTACTGACTCTGAAAAACACCAAAAGAAAGATGCCCAGGGTCCCTGCTCTTCTGCGTGAACGTGCCTTAAGCATGCTGCAAGGAGGCATGAGGACTGCAGATGAGGCCAGGGCAATAAATTGCAACGTCCGTACTGTGAGACGCCTAAGACAGCGCTACAGGGAGACAGGACGGATAGCAGATTGTCCTCGCAGTGGCAGACCCCGTATAACAACACCTGCACAGGATCGGTACATCCAAACATCACACTTGTAGGACAGGTACAGGATGGCGGCAACAACAACTGCCCGAGTTACACCAGGAATGCACAATCCCTCCATCAGTGCTCAGACTGTCCACAATAGGCTGAGAGAGGCTGGACTGAGGGCTTGTAGGCCTGTTGTAAAGGCAGGTCCTCACCAGACATCAACGGCAACAACGTTGCCTATGGGCACAAACCCACCGTCACTGGACCAGACAGGACCGGCAAAAAGTGCTCTTCATTAACGAGTCCCATTGAGCACATCTGGGAACAGTTGGATCGGAGGGTGAGGGGCTAGGGCCATTCCCCTCGGAAATGTCTGGGAGCTTGCAGATGCCTTGGTGGAAGAGGGGTATTATCTCACAGCAAGAACTGGCAAATCTGGTGCCGTCCATGAGGAGATGCACTGCAGTACTTAATGCAGCTGGTGGCCACACCAGATACTGACTGTTACTTTTGATTTTGACCCCCCCCTTTGTTCAAGGACACATTATTCCAGTTCTGTTAGTGACATGTCTGTGGAACTTGTTCAGTTTATGTCTCAGTTGTTGAATCTTGTTATGTTCATACGAATATTTACACGTTAAGTTCTCAAAATAAACGCAGTTGACAGTGAGTGGAGGTTTCGTTTTTTTGCTAAGTTTACTAAAAATGTAGGCTATGGCAAATAGGGAATGTTCTGAAAGAGCTGCAAAACCTGGACCCGTATAAATCAGCTGGGCTTGACAATCTGGACCCTCTATTTCTGAAACTATCCGCCGCCATTGTTGCAACCCCTATTACCAGCCTGTTCAACCTCTCTTTCATATCGTCTGAGATCCCCAAGGATTGGAAAGCTGCCGCAGTCATCCCCCTCTTCAAAGGGGGAGACACCCTGGACCCAAACTGTTACAGACCTATATCCATTCTGCCCTGCCTATCTAAGGTCTTCGAAAGCCAAGTCAACAAACAGGTCACTGACCATCTCGAATCCCACCGTACCTTCTCCGCTATGCAATCTGGTTTCCGAGCCGGTCACGGGTGCACCTCAGCCACACTCAAGGTACTAAACGACATCATAACCGCCATCGATAAAAGACAGTACTGTGCAGCAGTCTTCATCGACCTTGCCAAGGCTTTCGACTCTGTCAATCACCATATTCTTATCGGCAGACTCAGTAGCCTCGGTTTTTCGGATGACTGCCTTGCCTGGTTCACCAATTACTTTGCAGACAGAGTTCAGTGTGTCAAATCGGAGGGCATGTTGTCCGGTCCTCTGGCAGTCTCTATGGGGGTGCCACAGGGTTCAATTCTCGGGCCGACTCTTTTCTTTGTGTATATCAATGATGTTGCTCTTGCTGCGGGCGATTCCCTGATCCACCTCTACGCAGACGACACCATTCTATACACTTTCGGCCCGTCATTGGACACTGTGCTATCTAACCTCCAATCGAGCTTCAATGCCATACAACACTCCTTCCGTGGCCTCCTCTACTGCTCCTAAACGCTAGTAAAACCAAATGCATGCTTTTCAACCGATCGCTGCCTGCACCCGCTTGCCCGACTAGCATCACCACACTGGATGGTTCCGATCTTGAATATGTGGACACCTATAAGTACCTAGGTGTCTGGCTAGACTGCAAACTCTCCTTCCAGACCCATATCAAACATCTCCAATCGAAAGTCAAATCAAGAGTCGGCTTTCTATTCCGGAACAAAGCCTCCTTCACTCACGCTGCCAAGCTTACCCTAGTAAAACTGACTATCCTACCGATCCTCGACTTCGGCGATGTCATCTACAAAATTGCTTCCAACACTCTTCTCAGCAAACTGGATGCAGTTTATCACAGTGCCATCCGTTTTGTCACTAAAGCACCTTATACTACCCACCACTGCGACTTGTATGCTCTAGTCGGCTGGCCCTCGCTACATATTCGTCGCCAGATCCACTGGCTCCAGGTCATCTACAAGGCCATGCTAGGCAAAGCTCCACCTTATCTCAGCTCACTGGTCACGATGGCAACACCCACCCGTAGCACGCGCTCCAGCAGGTGTATCTCATTGATCATCCCTAAAGCCAACACCTCATTCGGGCCGCCTTTCGTTCCAGTACTCTGCTGCCTGTGACTGGAACGAATTGCAAAAATCGCTGAAGTTGGAGACTTTTATCTCCCTCACCAACTTAAAACATCAGCTATCTGAGCAGCTAACCGATCGCTGCAGCTGTACATAATCTATTGGTAAATAGCCCACCCATCTTCACCTACCTCATCCCCACAGATTTAAATGTATTTACTTTTCTGCTCTTTTGCACACCAATATCTCTACCTGTACATGATCATCTGATCATTTATCACTCCAGTGTTAATCTGCAATATTGTAATTATTCGCCTACCTCCTCATGCCTTTTGCACACATTGTATATAGACTCCCCTTTTTTCTCTACTGTGTTATTGACTTGTTAATTGTTTACTCCATGTGTAACTCTGTGTTGTCTGTTCACACTGCTATGCTTTATCTTGGCTAGGTCGCAGTTGCAAATGAGAACCTGTTCTCAACTAGCCTACCTGGTTAAATAAAGGTTAAATAAAAAATAAAATAAAAAATAGGCCATTTGGCTTGTCGCAATGCTGTGTATTCAGCATTGCGCTGCCAGACTCCGGTGGTGAAATCAAGTTCAAATATGCTAAAACATAGTTTATGATATTAGAATGTCATTACCATCGACAATGACTGTCAAACATCATTGATACAATTGCCAAACCCTACTTTAGAATCCGTGGTCCTACTGAGACCCAGCCACCACTTTACCTTGACCTCTGCATCCTGGTCTCCATCCACCTCTATCAGGGTGTACTTCCCCGGGTGAGACACAAAGTTGTCCCGCTCCTTCCAGCTGTTCTTCGTCTTGTCTTTGAACTTCTTCTCAAAGTCTTTGATGGCTTTGTCTGGGCTGTTGGAGAGGTCTGATAGGTTTGACTGGCCCGTTTCCCCCTGTAAGGGAGAGAGGAGAAGATGATGCTTCAATTCTGCACGCTCAAGAAATTAATAGCTTAGTATTTAACATAATTAACAAAAATGTAGATTTACTACTAAAGTATACACAGGAATGTCTAGTAAACTACCATCGTGTCTGTCAAAAATTAAGCTTACCACTCTTCCCCATCTGGTCCAGCAGTAGTAAGAGTCATCTATACACAACACTTGAATGACATAAAACTTGTTGTTGTTATTTCCAATGTTGGTCTGATTTAGCATGCAATCATAATCTTCATACACCTGTGGGGGAGATTAAAGGAGGAACATGATTCAGGAAAGCAGTCAGATAAAAATGAGCACATTCATCTATTGCACTGCACAGCAGTCTGTCCTGCTGATGTGACTGCAAGGCTGATCAAACAATTCAAGTCAAATACCTGTAACTAGTGACAGTTTCTCAGATTCTGCTATATATGAATGATTAGCAAACATCGTCTTTTGAAACAGCTATAACTGAATGCAGCATATAGAGTAGATATGAGTGACCTTACACACTCATTATCTCAGGTATCTTGGGGGAGCGTACACTACAACTGAGCAGAGGTAATGTCTTGAACAAGGAAAGCAGAGAATATTCCCCTTCTGCATTAGATTAATTCAAGGGGCAAGTGTCTCACTCTCAGGGAGTTTACTTCCAACTGAAACTATTACTGTACCTACATGTCACTTCTAAGGTTTGTATATTGGAAAGTAGTCAAACCTCATTGATTCTAAATGAAGGGTGTGGCTGAAGTGAACTCACAAAGCCATTCATTGTCATAGCCTTTACAGTCAGTGTGTGACAAGTAGAGGTCGACCAATTAATCGGAATGGCCGATTAATTAGGGCCGATTTCAAGTTTTCATAACAATCGGATATTTTTGGACACCGATTTGGCCCAATTTTTTTTTACACCTTTATTTAATCTTTATTTAACTAGGCAAGTCAGTGAAGAATAAAATTCATATTTTCAATGACGGCCTAGGAACGGTGGGTTAACCCCCTCGTTCCGGGGCAGAACGACATCGACAATGACTGTCAAACATCATTGATACATAAAATTGCCAAACCCTTGTCAGCTCGGGGGATTCAATCTTGCAACCTTACAGTTAACTAGTCCAACGCTCTAACCACCTGCCTCTCATTGCACTCCACGAGGTGTGCAATGCACTCCACGTTACGCGAATGCAGTAAGCCAAGGTAAGTTGCTAGCTAGCATTAAACTTATCTTATAAAAAACAATCAATCATAATCACTACACATGGTTGATAATATTACTAGTTTATCTAGCGTGTCCTGCGTTGCATATAATCGATGCGGTGCGTATCGTTGCTCCAATGTGTACCTAACCATGAACATCAATGCCTTTCTTAAAATCAATACACAGAAGTATATATATATTTAAACCTGCATATTTTGCTAAAATAAATCCAGGTTAGCAGGCAATATTAACCAACAGTTTGGGCTGCCTAATTTGCCAGAATTTTACGTAATTATGACATAACATTTTAGGTTGTGCAATGTAACAGGAATATTTAGACTAATGGACCCCTTAGATAAAATATGGAACGATTCCGTATTTCACTGAAAGAATAAACGTCTTGTTTTCGAGATAATAGTTTCCGGATTCGACCATATTAATTTTTAATTTTTTTACCTTTAACTAGGCAAGTCAGTTAAGAACAAATTCTTATTTTCAATGACGGCCTCGGAACAGTGGGTTAACTGCCTGTTCAGGGGCAGAACGACAGATTTATAACTTGTCAGCTTGGGGATTTGAATCTCCAACCTTTCGGCTGCTAGTCCAACGCTCTAACCACTAGGCTACCCTGCCGCCCCTAATGACCTAAGGCTCGTATTTGTGTGTGTTATTATGTTATAACTAAGTCTATGATTTGATAGAGCAGTCTGACTGAGCAGTGGTAGGCAGCAGCAGGCTCGTAAGCATTCATTCAAACAGCACTTTCATGCGTTTTGCCAGCAACTCTTCGTTGTGCGTCAAGCATTGCGTTGTTTATGACTTCAAGCCTATCAACTCCCGAGATTAGGCTTGTGTAACCGATGTGAAATGGCTAGCTAGTTAGCGGGGTGCGCGCTAATAGAGTTTCAAACGTCACTCGCTCTGACACTTGGAGTGGTTGTTCCCCTTGCTCTGCATGGGTAACGCTGCTTCGAGGGTGGCTGTTGTCATTGTGTTCCTGGTTCAAGCCCAGGGAGGAGCGAGGAGAGTGACGGAAGCTATACTGTTACACTGGCAATACTAAAGTGCCTATAAGAACATCCAATAGTCAAAGGTTAATGAAATACAAATGGTATAGAGAGAAATAGTCCTATAATTCCTATAATAACTACAACCTAAAACTTCTTACCTGGGAATATTGAAGACTCATGTTAAAAGGAACCACCAGCTTTCATATGTTCTCATGTTCTGAGCAAGGAACATAAACGTTAGGTTTCTTACATGGCACATATTGCACTTTTACTTTCTTCTCCAACACTTTGTTTTTGCATTATTTAAACCAAATTGAACATGTTTCATTATTTATTTGAGGCTAAATTGATTTTATTGATGTATTATATTAAGTTAAAATAAGTGTTCATTCAGTATTGTTGTAATTGTCATTATTACAAATAAACAAGTTATTTATTTAAATCGTCCGATTAATCGGTATCGGCTTTTTTTTGGGGTCCTCCAATAATCGGTATCGGCGTTGACAAATCATAAAACGGTCTACCTCTAGTGACAAGTGCTTCAATCACAGTAACACTTTCAAAGTACCTCAATGAGTACTACTGACTGCACCGGAGGACTTTTGAGCTGAAATAGTATACAATATATATGTATCATTGGTGGCACAGGCAGCCCAATAAATAGCCTACTCCCTGCCTTGATACGGCATGATGTCCAACTCACCCTTCCTGAATGCTGTTCTGACAGCAAGCAGTGCTCATCAGCCTTCCTTTTGCCCTTCACTTCTGGCCCTGCAGCCTTCAGAGCCTCTTTGGCAGAGGTAAAGGCATCCTTTGGTGTGTCAGGCTCTTGCTTGACCTTCTTTCCACCCGCTTTATTGGCTTTGGTGGATGAGGCAGCCCTTCTCTTTGGTGCCATCCCTTATCTGTATTTCAATCACTGCAGAAAAGAGAAACATTATACATCAACAAAACACTACATTTTGAAGATAGTATTGATGCACTTGAGGCAGGTAGGTGATTTTCACATTTTCTGGCACACTGGCCAATGGCAGTGGTGTTTTGATACAGCTGAGTGAGGCGTGATGCTTCCAGTAACACAGAAGTAGCAGCAGACGCAGCAGACAAGCTTTGACGTGGCTGGTAAATTCCCTGACCTGTCTGAGGCACTGAGAAGGCTGAGCGAGTGCTAATTACCTAGCTACAGCAGCTGTCCTAGCTGTATTTCCATGTACAACCCTCAGTAATGTTTAGGTATATAGCTAGCTAGTTTAGTTAGCTGGGCGCAAAGTCCAGTAACTTCATTTTGTGGGTGTGTAGCTAGCTAGCTAACGTTAGCTTAACGCCGTTGGTTTCGAGAAGTTCACGCACTAGCGTTAGCTAGCTAACTACAAGGCTATGGATGCCGCTACAGTTGACAGGAATTGGAAGCTAGCTAAATAATTTGCGAACCTTTATCGACTTGCTACTTACCTTAGAGCAGGTATTCGGCAGCTCGAGCGGTCACTGTCAGAAAAAATATTTTGACAGGCACACTTCTCAACGACTGTCGAGGAAGTTCTACTTCCGCTTTTAGAGGGAGGGAGGGAGGGGGTAAGCGGCATTCAGAAAGTTGCAGATACAGATGTACATTATAGAGCACACAAGGTGCAGTTTTGAAATGTTATTGTTCATCCGCAGTTTTTCTCTTATTATGTTAGTCACTGACAGTCACTCAATTAGACCAAGTCAGCTAAAACATTTTAGATTGGTAAATTAGTCTAGCCATCTATCTAAAATGGTAGTAATCATGGTCGAAGTAATGTTAGTCACTCTCACTCAGATATCATATTTTTAAAAAAACTGCTAACATTTCTCTCCACCCCATGGCAGTGTGTAGACTTGCAACAAACTTGCTTTATAAGTACAAGAAAATATATATGCCCCATGGCAAAATGTGTAGAATTGCAGAAAATTAACTCTGAAACATTCTCTGTTGTCAAGAGGGGAGCCGCTAAAATGCTTTGGGGGGAAAAGGCTAGTGCTAGTGCCGGCTCTGAGTGCATGTGTGGGTATGGATGTGGGTACTGCAGACCCACGAGCCACTGTGGCTCCTCATGATGAGTTCAGATTTTTTGTGGCCAACACCCCCATCAATGTTTCCCATCAGAGAGACTGTCCTTTCAAGGTGTGGTCCGTAATTCATATTACACACTGAGACCTTCACGTGCACTTTATTTGATAGGGAAATCAATATGAATTTCTGAATTCAATGTTGTGCCAATCTGCATTGAATACAAAAGTATTATCAGGCATTGAAAACGCATTGGCAATTGGTCCTCATAAATAAGGAACTGCTAACAAACTACTAGAAGAAGAAGAACACTGCAACAGATGGCATAATTAGAGTTGTTCTGATCAGAGTTGCCTGTTCTCTGTCTGTCCTGTAACTTCAACCTGAGAGTAGTTGTGCACAAGCTGTCAAAACGTTGATTTCAACTTGTGCAATGTGTGGATTCAGGTTTCTGTTTGTTTTCCAAAATGTCTTGCATACCTGTGGAAGACAGACTCTTGAATGTGATTTACACCAGCCTACCTACAGTACCTGACCTGAGCCCTGCCTTACTGACATGACATTTGCCTCTAGGAGACTAGTGATGGGTGAGCCAGCCTCCAGATTGCACCCATTCACTGCTGCACACTGCCCTCTCTGACTCAGGTGGCAGGTGTGACTGTTTTATCAACCATGGTCTGGCCATTCATGTACAACTTAAAACACTGTTTTATTTTAAATGGTCATATCACATAGTACTGTATCATGATATAGGTTCATATTTGCTCAGATTATGGCACACTATATTGCCCAATCACTGGTGAAAGTGTAGTCGGTGTAACTTTTAAACAGAGAGCTCTCTATACCCAAAACTCTTCCATTACTCATATTAACAGACCTTATCAACTTTGCAGTGCATGATTGGAATGTCTTTTATGATTTACTCAATTGTGTTAACATGTGACTGTGAATGTCTGGGTGTCAGGAACAGTTTTTACAGCCTCTGTCTCATAGACTGGACTGTTGAAACTTTAATGGGTTACAGAGTTAATGTTTAAGTTAATTCATTAAGCTGTATCTAAAGATATTTTCTTTACAGTTATTTACATATGTAATTGTAAATGCCCTGACACCAGGTTGGTTTTTAGTGTGATTGCACTCAACAATATTGGCACATAGAATGTATTCATAGCCACTACATGGGTCCTAGACTACAGATTAACAATCTATATATTCAATATAAGGTTTAATATTGTTCCACTATTCTTTTCTAGTCTCTGTCTCTTATAAAGAAACGGTCTGAGAGATGTGTGAGTTATTGCAGTCAAAACAGGGTGTCTGTGAGAAAGCGCCTCAAGGCTAAAAGCGATTCATAGACACATAACCCTGCAGGGGAGTGAAAGAGATAAGAGACAGACATACCAATATAAATCAACTTGGGGAGTGGACAATTACTGCTGAGCTTTTAGACAACACTGGAACTATTGTTTGTATAGCTGTGTGTGCATGGGCTTGGTCTCATGAGTAGAGGGTGTTGACATGGCAGTGACATCACTAGGGGTTGACTGCAAGCACAATAAAGCAACTTGGACCCTTTCCTATTTTGCAGAACTTACTCTGAACATGCATGCTCTGTTCCCGTTGTCAACTTCTGTCTGCAATTGCATTAACATAAGTTTTTGATTGATTTACTTAAATATTTTGTCTGATTGCTGATTTCACCAATAAGCAAATGATTGACAAGGAACAAGGAACCTACCCCAACAGTACGAAGTGTAGCCGAAATGCTGAGCATTGGCACGCACTATGCTCTTAAACTCTCGATAATTGCTAGGCAGCGACAGTTATTAACCATCCTCTTGCCAGTTCTTAACTTTTAGGCATGTCACTTCACTCATCTCTTTGCATATCCCAAAAAGCATGCAGTGTTTTCTTAACCACAACTGGATGGATCCATAAATAATTACTGTGGGAATAAATATCACTAATTGATGAAAATATTGGAATAAAGTAGGCTGATGCAATTGAAGGAATGTATCAAATTGTTGTTTACTGAAACTCCCAAAGGCCAAAGTCATCCAATCATTGTAATACATTTGAAGCAATAGCCCTAAATATTGTAATGAATAATGTGGTAATGGAGCAAGTTGAGCTGTCATGGTCAAAACATTGATACAATAGAAGCTAGGATGAGGAGAAGTCTGTCCATAATAAAGTGCTGCTCTCCATTCTTAACAGCACTATCAACAAGGCAGGTCCTATAGGCCCTCGTTTTGTAGCACCTGGACTACTGTTCAGTCATGTGGTCAAGACTATATATGACATTCTTCAAATAGCCACCTTTTGCCTTGATGACAGCTTTGCACATTCTTGGCTTTCTCTCAACCAGCTTCACCTAGAATGCCTTTCCAACAGTCTTGAAGGAGTTCCCACATATGCTGAGCACTTGTTGGCTGCTTTTCCTTCACTCTGCCGTCCGGCTCATACCAAACCATCTCAATTTGGTTTAGGTCGGGGGATTGTGGAGGCCAGGTCATCTGATGCAGCACTCCATCACTCTCCTTATTGGTAAAATAGCGCTGATACAGCCTATGGGTGTGTTGGGTAATTGTCCTGTTGAAAAACAAGTGATAGTCGCACTAAGCCCAAACCACATGGGATGGCGTATCCCTGCAGAATGCTGTGGTAGCCATGCTGGTTAAGCAAAGCACCCCCAGACCATAACACCTCCTCCCCAATGCTTTACGGTGGGGAAAAACACATGCAGAGATCATTCGTTCACCCACACCGCGTCTCACAAAGACACTGTGGTTGGAACCAAGAATCTCCAATTTAGACTCCAGAACAAAGGACAAATTTACACTGGTCTAATTTCCATTGCTCGTGTTTCTTGGCCCAAGCAAGTCTTTTCCTATTGGTGTTCTTTAGTAGTGGTTTCTTTGTAGCAATTCGACCATGAAGGCCTGTTTCACACAGTCTCCTCTGAACAGTTGATGTTAAGATGTGTCTGTTACTTGAACTTTGTGAAGCATTTATTCAGGCTGCAATTTCTGAGGCTGGTAACTCTGCAGCATAGGTAACTCTGGGTCTTCCTTTTCAGTGGCGGTCCTCATGAGAGCCAGTTTCATCATATCGCTTGATGGTTTTTGTGACTGCACTTGAAGATACTTTTAAAGTTCTTGAAATTTTCTGTATTGACTGATCTTCATGTGTTTAAAGTAATGATGGACTATTGTTTCTCTTTGATTATTTGAGCTGTTCTTGCCATAATATGGACTTGGTTTTTTACCAAATAGGGCCATCTTCTGTAAACCCCCCACCGTGACACAACACAACTGATTGGCTCAAACGCATTAAGAAGGAAAGATATTCCACAAAAAAAACTTTTGAGAAGGCACACCTATTAATTGAAATGCATTACATTGTTGCAACCCCTATTACCAGTCTGTTCAACTTCTCTTTTGTATCGCATCCCTAAAGATTGGAAAGCTGCCGCAGTCACCCCCCCTCTTCAAAGGGGGTGACACTCTAGACCCAAGCTGTTACAGACCTATATCCATCCTGCCCTGCCATTCTAAAGTCTTCAAAAGCCAAGTTAATAAACAGTTTACTGACCATTTTGAATCTCACCGTACCTTCTCCGCTGTGCAATCCGGTGTCCGTGCTGGATACAGGTACACCTCAGCCAAGCTCAAAGTATTAAACGATATCATAACCGCCATCGATAAAAGACAGTACTGTGCAGCCGTCTTCATCGACCTGGCCAAGGCTTTCGAATCTGTCAATCACCGTATTCTTATTGGCAGAATCAACAGCCTTCGTTTCTCAAATGTCTGCATCGCTTGGTTCACCAACTACTTCTCAGATATAGTTCAGTGTGTCAAATCGGAGGGCCTGAATTGAACCCTGTGGTACCCCCATAGAGACTGCCAGAGGTCTGTTAAATTCTCGGGCCGACTCTTTTCTCTGTATATATCAACGATGTCGCTCTTGCTGCGGGTGATTCCCTGATCCAGCTCTACGCAGATGACACCATTTTGTATACATTTGGCCCTTCTTTGGACACTGTGTTAACAAACCTCCAAACAAGCTTCAATGGCATACAACACTCCTTCCATGGCCTCCAACTGCTCTTAAACGCTAGTAAAACTAAATGCATGCTTTTCAACCGATCGCTGCCCGCACCCGCCAGCCCGACAAGCATCACTACTCTGGATGGTTCTGACAACTACAAATACCTAGGTGTCTGGCTAGACTGTAAACTCTCCTTCCAGACTCACATTAAACATCTCCAATTCAAAATGAAATCTAGAATCGGCTTCCTATTTCACAATAAAGCCTCCTTCACTCACGCCGCCAAACATACCCTCGTAAAACTGACTATCCTACCGATCCTCGACTTCGGCAATGTAATTTACAAAATAGCCTCCAACACTTTTCTCAGCAAACTGGATGCAGTCTATCGCTGTGCCATCCGTTTTGTCACCAAAGCCCCATATACCACCCACCACTGCGACCAGTATGCTCTCGTCGGCTGGCCCTCGATACATATTAGTCTTCAGACCCACTGTCTCCTGGTCGTCTATAAGTCTTTCATAGGTAAAGCTCCGCCTTATCTCAGCTCACTGGTCACGATAACAACACCCACCCGTAGCACATGCTCTAGCAGGTACAGTGCCTTGCGAAAGTATTCGGCCCCTTGAACTTTGCGACCTTTTGCCACATTTCAGGCTTCAAACATAAAGATATAAAACTGTATTTTTTTTTGTGAAGAATCAACAAGTGGGACACAATCGTGAAGTGGAACGACATTTATTGGATATTTCAAACTTTTTTAACAAATCAAAAACTGAAAAATTGGGCGTGTACACTGTACACTGTACATGTACTTTTTTCTATTGTGTTATTGACTGTACGTTTGTTTATTCCATGTGTAAAGCTGTGTTATTGTTTGTGACTCACTGCTTTGCTTTATCTTGGCCAGGTCGCAGTTGTAAACTGGCCTACCTGGTTAAATAAAGGTGAAATCAAAATATTTAAATAAAAAAAGCTGGTTGAGAGAATGCCAAGAGTGTGCAAAGCTGTCATCAAGGCAAAGGGTCGCTATTTGAAGAATCTCAAATCTCAAATATATTTTGATTTGTTTAACACTTTTTTGGTTACTACCTGATTCCATATGTGTTATTTCATAGTTTTGATGTCTTCACTATTATTCTACAATGTAGAAAATAGTCAAAATTACGAAACCCTTGAATGTTCTAAAACTTTTGTCCGCTAGTGTATGTCCTATACACAGACGTACACATACATTTTGTGTTGTAGATATGTGGTAGTAGGGTAGGGGCCTGAGGGCACAAACTTAATCAAAATCACATTTTATTTGTCACATGCGCAGAATAGTGTACGGTCAGGTACTGGGTGTCGTGAGGGTGAAGTCAGGCACAGGAAAGCAGAGAGTTCAATATAGTGCTCATTTAATGCACACACGGTGAACCACAGCCACCCCACTTTTGGGTTCTCAAACAAAATGTCCCAGACACAGGGAATGAAAACAGTCCAGCACTAAATTACATTTACATTACATTTAAGTCATTTAGCAGACGCTCTTATCCAGAGCGACTTACAAATTGGTCTCTTAAGACATCCAGGGAACAGCCACTTACAATAGTGCAATCTAAATCTTTTAAGAGAAGGATTACTTTATCCTATCCTAGGTATTCCTGAAAGAGGTGGGGTTTCAGGTGTCTCCGGAATAAACTCCGCTGTCCTGGCAGGGAGTTTGTTCCAACATTGGGGGCCAGAATCAACACTGGGCTGCGTGGGAACTGTACTTCCTCAGTGGTAGGGAGGCGAGCAGGCCAGAGGTGGATGAACGCAAAATCCCTTGTTTGGGTGTAACCAACAAGCCTGCAGGTTTTAAGCTCCGTAAAGCACCATGGTCTTGTTTTCAAAGAAATACATGAATAAAAAACACCAGACGGGCTATATGGATGAGTTGTATTTAATGGCACAGGCAGGGAGCCCAGCCAAAATAACAGATGACAGGCCTGGATTAGGACCTGCGCTGCTTCCTGTGGGCAGGGTACTGGTTGTACATCAAGAACGGGCCACCGCCTTGATGTTAGTTGAGAACGACAGGGTGTTGTCCAGGATCACGCCAAGGTTCTTAGCGCTCTGGGAGGAGGACACAATGGAGTTGTCAACCGTGATGGCGAGATCATGGAACGGGCAGTCCTTCCCCGGGAGGAAGAGCAGCTCCGTCTTGCCGAGGTTCAGCTTGAGGTGGTGATCCGTCATCCACACTGATATGTCTGCCAGACATGCAGAGATGCGATTCGCCACCTGGTCATCAGAAGGGGGTGTCAGAAGATTAATTGTGTGGGTCTGCATAGCAAATAGGAGAGACCATGTGAGGTTATGACAGAGCCATTTGATTTGCTGTTAGGAGAGAAAATACACGAACACGCGTTGCTGTAGCAAACACCAGGGTTAGAAGATCAATCCCGCATAAAGAAAGTTAATAAAGTCTTTGTAACTCAAAACAGGTGTAATCAATAAACACATAAGGAACTTTGGTTGGAGTCGTGAAAGAAATGCTTACTTAAAATCCGTTAATTAACCAACAATGCAGTTTTAAGAAAAATAAGTGTTTTAAAGAAATACATAAGTAAAAAAATATATATATTTAAAGAGCAGCAGTAAAATAACAGTAGATAGGCTATATACAGGGGGTACTGGTACATCATCAATATGTGGGGGCACAGATTAGTCGTTTAGGGCCGTCTCATGTGGGGGAATAGGCTTTGTCGTGCCCTCTTCACAACTGTCTTGGTATGTTTGGACCATGATAGTTTGTTGGTGATGTGGACACCAAGGGACTTGAAGCTCTCAACATGCTCCACTACAGCCACATCGATAATATGTTGTGAAATCTGTTGTGAATGTATTGTCATGTCTTAAAAAATCTATAACTGCCTTAAGGCAGTTATAGATAAGGGGATCCATAATAAATACAAACTAGATGATAATTTCAGTCAGCGATGTTTTTATTGCTGCTTTGAGACAACCGTGAATCATCTTTCCAGCGTGCCTGAGGGTCTCCCATGGCGATCGTTCCTACATTTTTTAAACACCAGCCCAGGCAGAGCAGTTTCTTGAGAAACTAGGCAGAAGTGTGGAAGCGGTGCAACGCTGAAGATTTTTTTTTTCTTTTAATTTTACCTTTATTTTACTAGGCAAGTCAGTTAATATTTAAGAACAAATTCTTATTTTCAATGACAGCCTAGGAACAGTGGGTTAACTGCCTGTTCAGGGGCAGAACGACAGATTTGTACCTTGTCAGCTCGGGGATTCGATTTTGCAACCTCTCAGTTACTAGTCCAATGCTCTAACCACTAGGCTACCTGCCACCCCAGGTAGGGTTAATCACACATTCGTGGTTGATTGTTAGGCATGTGTTTTTGTACAATGACGTGCTTTAAAGCGTCCTTTGTGTTTTTGTTTATGGTGGTAACAGAGGTCTATTGGTATGTTAGGCTGATCCAATGTGCTCTTATGGTGCAATGTTTTAGCTCCCTGGTAAATTTGATGACTCATAGTGTTAAGGTTAAATTTACATCCTGGAACTGTAGGGGATTAAATAAAATCACCAAAATAAAACAGGTAATAAGTAGATTAAAGCAACATCAGGCGAAGATCATATTTTTGCAAGAATCACATCTATTATCTGCCAACATTCCTAAGATATGCAAGAGGTGGCCTGGGCAGGTCATTGCAGCCTCATTTATTTCCCATGCAAGAGGAGTTATTATTCTTATCCATAAGTCCATTCCATATCAGATATGGCAAACAATTTGTGATCCTACCGGCAGATATATCATTATACGGGGTACCTTTCTGACCGAGCAGTTGAATTTAATTAATGTGTATGGTCCCAACGAAGATGACTCTAAATTCTTTAACAATTTGTATTTAAACCTTTCCACACTTCCAGGTAATTATATTGTTGCAGGAGACTAATTGCACTTTAGATCCTGTTAAAGATCGCACCTTGGGTTCAAACTACTTCTACACCATATCTAGGAAAACCATAGAGCATTTTATGAAGGATTTGAACTTAATAGAGATTTGGAGAGAAATTAAGCCAGATGATGTGGAATACTCCTGTTACTCTAGCACTCACCAGACCTATTCCCGAATAGACTATTTTTATTTTATCTCAGCAGCATTATGCTCTAAAATAAGAAGATTGCCTTTATGACAGTATTGTCATCTCTGACCATGCTCCAGCATCTCTTATACATTCCTATTCTAATTTAGCAGGTGACCACCTAAATGGTGCTTCCAACCTAAATGACTGCAAGATACAAGTTTTACAGAATACATTGGACAGCAAATTGACCTATACTTTCAATGAATAATACACAGACTTCAGCTTGTACTAGATGGGAAGCTTGTAAAGCTTTCATAGGGGATCAAATTATACATTTCACTAGTTCAAAGTCAAGAGATACTCGTCAAAAAATGAAATTACTGAAAACTATGATGAGAGACATTTTCCTCACTAATTCCACAGATGCACACTGGGAGTTGCTCTTGCTCAGGGCTCAATATAACATACTTTCTATGAGTAGAGCTGCAGCAAGCTTATTGAGACTAAACCAATCAAACAGCAGCAAGCAGAGACAGCAATCAATTCAGATGCAGGGGAAGCTGTGACGGTAGACCCTCGGGTGATAAGCAATACCTTTAAATCCTTATATGAAAAATTATCTGCATCAGAGTATCCTCCTGAAACTGATACTCAGGCTAGCTTTTTAGATAGATTCATCTGAAATATTGGGAAACTCCAATCTAAGGATATTCTTAATGCTGATCTGACTGTGTAGGAAATTTCCAATGCAATTGATAGTATGAGGGCGGGGAGGGCATCTGGTCCAGAAGGGCTGTCCATTGACATCTACAAGAGATTTAATAACAAACTGTGCACTCCCCTCCTGGAGACGTTTTTGGAATCTTACGAAAATGGTCTCCTGCCCCCTTCTTTGAGAGGAGCTCTGATCACTGCTCCTGAAACCTGGAAAGCTGCATACCAAATGTGATTCCTATTGTGCTATTTCACTTTTGAATTCTGACACGAAGTTTCTTGTAAAGCACTTGCGAGGAGGTTGGAGGGTTTTCTCCCGGATGTGCTGGGTAGAGACCAAAAAGGCGAGAGCTTTTGTAAATGGATGAATATACTACATACAAATCCCACTGCAGAGATCCTTACTACTGTAAAGGGGTGCGTAACTGGTGGCAGGGAAGTCAGACGCAAGATAAAGTGCTAGGTAGTAGCCGGAGCAGTTTAATCCAAAAACCAACATAAAAATACAACAGAATATGGGTACAAAACCGGACGCGCACCAGTAACATGTGTACAAGCACTTACAACAAACAATTCCACACAAAGACATGGGGGGAACAAAGGGTTAAATACACAACAAATAATGAGGGAAATGGAAACCAGTTGTGTAGGAAAACAAGACCAGACAAATGGAAAATGAAAAGTGGATCGACTATGGCTAGAAGACCGGTGATGCCGACCACTGCCCGAACAAGGAGAGGAAATTACTTTGGTGGAAGTCGTGACAACTACTAATACGGTATCTAAACCTATTGACATCTGCAGGGGTTCTAGGCAGTACTACCCTCTTTCTCCTCTCCTATTTATAATAGCCATTGAGCCTCTATGTAACGTTCGTCTGTGGGAGAAAGAGAGGAGGACCAAGGTGTAGCGTGGTAAGTATTCATTATGCCTTTTAATGAAAACGAATACTCGAACAGAACAACAAAACGATAAACGAGAATGACACGAAACGAACAGTCCTGTCTGGTAACATACACAAAGACAGAAAATAATCAACCACGAAACACAATAGAAAACAGGCTACCTAAATATGGTTCTCAATCAGGGACAACGATTGACAGCTGCCTCTGATTGAGAACCATACCAGGCCAAACACAGAAATAGCAAATCATAGAAAAACTAACATAGACAACCCACCCAACTCACGCACTGACCATACTAAAACAAAGACACAACAAAAGAACTAAGGTCAGAACGTGACACTCTAGCCATAGCTGTTAGGTCCCACCCCAATATTTCAGGTATCAGAATAGATCAGATGGAACATCGATTTGCCCTTCATGCAGACAATGTAATTTTGTTTCTTACAGACTTGTGCAATTCCATACCCGTACTTCTGGACCTAATCAAAGAGTTTGGGATGTTCTCGGGATACAAAATAATTAATGCAAAATCCTCAATTGTGATGCTTAAGGAGGAGGAAAGACGTAGACCCACACCTCTGACTTTTTTTTAATGCAACGGAATGCTTTACATATCTCGGCGTTCGTATTGTGCCAGAGATTGACCACATAGTCTCAACTATGACCCTATCGTAGATTTAATAACTCAATCGATAGATAGATAGATGGTCATCTTTACCTATATCTTTAATTGGCCGGATTAACATTCTGAAAATGAATGTCCTCCCAAAATTGTTGTATCTATTTCAGAACATTCCCTTGCTGCCACCACTATCCCTCTTTACAAGGCTTAAAAAGATGTCACTATATTTATCTGTAATAACAGACGGTCCCAGAGTTCACTTGTCTTTATCGTACCTACCGTATGACAGAGGGGGGCTCCATTTGCCTAATATCCAGTGGTACTACTGGGCAGCTCAGCTTCGCACTGCTATGTACTATTTTACCTCTGAGTCTCTCCCTTTGTGGATGGAAATTGAAATGTCTTCAGTTGTACCCAAATGACCCCTTAACCTCTACATGTACTCAGCTGATATCAAGACACATAAAAATAATCCCTTGGTTTTTAATACGATCAACGTTTGGTATGAGGTGCGGAAGTTCCTTGGTGAAATGTATTCTTTGTCATGTTTTAGTTATATCTGGGGAAACCACAGCTTCACTCATGGGAGAGCTGATATGAGTTTCCATCTATGGGCCAGCAAGGATTTAAGAAAAGTTTGAGACCTGTATAAAGAAGGTATTTTTATGTAATTTGAAGAACTCATAGCAAAATATGACATTCCTAGAAATCATTTTTATTTTATTTTTAGATTTACAGTTAAGGAGCTTCCTCACAGCTGCCCAGAACCAAAACCTAACAGAACCCCTTCTGTCTACTTTCGAAAATACAATCTCAACCCATTGTCATGGTAAGGGTAGAATTTCAGCTCTATACAATATGCTAGAGCCTGGCTCAACCAAATCCTCTGCGCACAAACTCAAAATCAAATCAAATGTATTTATATAGCCCTTCGTACATCAGCTGATATCTCAAAGTGCTGTACAGAAACCCAGCCTAAAACCCCAAACAGCAAGCAATGCAGGTGTAGAAGCACAAACTGAACTTTTGGAAGGAAGATATTCGGTAGGACATAGTCTTGGACGAATGGAGAAGTATATGTACTAAGGCTCAGACACAGACTGTGAATACTTGGCTAAAACTACTGCAATACAATTGGTTGATGTGAACATATGTAACCCCTGCTAAATTAAATAAGTTTAATAATATAATTCCAGATACGTGTATATGCTACAAGTGCAATCACTCTAAAGGGACTTTGTTTCATTGTCTGTGGGACTGTGAGAAATGCAATATATTTGGAAGGAGGTATCACATATGATATCCCAAATAGTATCAGTAAAATTTCCTCTCCATTCCAAAGTGTTTATCCTGGTGTTGTACCCAATCAATCCTCATGTAAAGAACCAAGTACAAACACTTTTAGATATGTGCTTGTTGCACATATCTAAAAGATCCAAGATGGCGTAGCAGTAAGTCGTCCCGTCGTGTCGTCTCTCTGTAAATATCGTCTCTTTTTCGTTTTAGATATTTTTTCTTCGCATATCTTTAAAAACATTTTGCTAAACCTAAGCTTCCAAATACTCTTCTGCAACCCGCCAATGTAGCTACTTTTCCTAAAGTATTTATATTTACTTCGGAACCGGACCCCCTCAACTGAAGCTAGCCAGCTAACTACCAGCTATGCTAGCGGTCTTCAGCTAACCGGTCATCAACTAACCTTTAGCTCGGAAAGCTCTCGCCAGTTCGAACAACGCGACGCTAACCAGAGCATAACGGACCTATTTAATTTTTTACCCCCGGATTCCCACCACAAACGGAACATTCTTCAGCTGGGATCTTCACAACTAGCTATCGAGCTAAACAGCAACCCTGGTTGATTACTCCTGGCTAGCGTTTCCACCCACGTAGCTTGAAGCTAGCCCGGCCAGAGCTCCTAGCATACTCCTGGGCTACAATACCTTGACCTACGACCGGTCTATCGATATCAATGCATGAAGAGGAATAAACAGACTCACCCCATCGCGACGTCCTCCAAAGGCTAACTCTCTAGCCCTCGCTATCTCCTTGCTTGCTAATTCGGCATGCTAACTGCTAGCTTGTTTAGCCCAGGTCCGCTAACTACTACCTTGTTTACCCCGGCCTGCTAATCTGTTAGCTTGTTAGCACAGGCCTGCTAACCGGCTGCATCGCCGCGTCCCAAAAACGCAGTGGTCCATATGTACTTTATCTCTTCCCGATTTAAAAAAATATATGTTTATACCTTCCGGAAACCTGCCTCACCCAATGTGATACGGAATCGCTATTATCTTAATTTTTAGAACACACTCAAGAACCTCCAGAAGCTAACCAGCTAGCCAGCTACAAGCTATTTAGTCATTGTTAGTTTTTTTTAACCTGGATAACACTCGCCAGCCCAGCCCCCTGCCCCATCCACCGCTGCCCCTGGACTCTGATCACTTGGCTACATAGCTGATGCACGCTGGACTGTCCATTAATCACGGTACTCCATTCTGCTTGTTTGTTTTATCTGTCGGCCCCGTTGCCTAGTCAATGCCATTTTACCTGCTGTTGTTATGCTAGCTGATTAGCTGTTGTCTCACCCACTGTTTTAGCTAGCTTTCTGAATTTAACACCTGTGCCCCTGGACTCTGATCACTTGGCTACATAGCTGATGCACGCTGGACTGTCCATTAATCACGGTACTCCATTCTGCTTGTTTGTTTTATCTGTCGGCCCCGTTGCCTAGTCAATGCCATTTTACCTGCTGTTGTTATGCTAGCTGATTAGCTGTTGTCTCACCCACTGTTTTATCTAGCTTTCCCAATTCAACACCTGTGATTACTGTATGCCTCGCTGTATGTCTCTCTCAAATGTCAATATGCCTTGTATACTGTTGCTCAGGTTAGTTATCATTGTTTTAGTTCACAATGGAGCCCCTAGTCCCACTCCTCATACCCCTGATACCTCCTTTGTCCCACCTCCCACATATGCGGTGACCTCACCCATTACAACCAGCATGTCCAGAGATAAAACCTCTCTCATCATCACCCAGTGCCTGGGCTTACCTCCGCCGTACCCGCACCCCACCATACCCCTGTCTGTGCATTATGCCCTGAATATATTCTACCATGCCCAGAAACCTGCTCCTCTTATTCTCTGTCCCCAACACTATAGGCGACCCCAGGCACCCTCATTTGTTGACTTCTGTGATCGAAAAAGCCTTGGTTTCATGCATGTCAACATCAGAAGCCTCCTCCCTAAGTTTGTTTTACTCACTGCTTTAGCACACTCTGCTAACCCTGATGTCCTTGCCGTGTCTGAATCCTGGCTCAGGAAGGCCACCAAAAATTCAGAGATGTCCATACCCAACTATAACATCTTCCGTCAAGATAGAACTGCCAAAGGGGGAGGAGTCGCAGTCTACTGCAGAGATAGCCTGCAAAGTAATGTCATACTTTCCAGGTCCATACCCAAACAGTTCGAACTACTAATTCTGAAAATCACTCTCTCCAGAAATAAGTCTCTCACTGTTGCCGCCTGCTACCGACCCCCCTCAGCTCCCAGCTGTGCCCTGGACACCATTTGTGAATTGATTGCCCCCCATCTAGCTTCAGAGTTTGTTCTGTTAGGTGACCTAAACTGGGATATGCTTAACACCCCGGCAGTCCTACAATCTAAGCTAGATGCCCTCAATCTCACACAAATCATCAAGGAACCCACCAGGTACAACCCTAACTCTGTAAGCAAGGGCACCCTCATAGACGTCATCCTGACCAACTGGCCCTTCAAATACACCTCTGCTGTCTTTAACCAGGATCTCAGCGACCACTGCCTCATTGCCTGTATCCGCTACGGTGCCGCAGTCAAACGACCACCCCTCATCACTGTCAAACGCTCCCTAAAACACTTCTGTGAGCAGGCCTTTCTAATCGACCTGGCCCGGGTATCCTGGAAGGACATTGACCTCATCCCGTCATTTGAGGATGCCTGGTCATTCTTTAAAAGTAACTTCCTCACCATTTTAGATAAGCATGCTCCGTTCAAAAAATGCAGAACTAAGAACAGATACAGCCCTTGGTTCACTCCAGACCTGACTGCCCTTGACCAGCACAAAAACATCCTGTGGCGGACTGCAATAGCATCGAACAGTCCCCGCGATATGCAACTGTTAAGGGAAGTCAGGAACCAATACACGCAGTCAGTCAGGAAAGCTAAGGCCAGCTTCTTCAGGCAGAAGTTTGCATCCTGTAGCTCCAACTCCAAAAAGTTCTGGGACACTGTGAAGTCCATGGAGAACAAGAGCACCTCCTCCCAGCTGCCCACTGCATTGAGGCTAGGGAACACGGTCACCACCGACAAATCCATGATTATCGAAAACTTCAACAAGCATTTCTCAACGGCTGGCCATGCCTTCCGCCTGGCTACTCCTACCTCGGCCAACAGCTCCGGCCCCCCCCGCAGCTCCTCGCCCAAGCCTCTCCAGGTTCTCCTTTACCCAAATCCAGATAGCAGATGTTCTGAAAGAGCTGCAAAACCTGGACCCGTATAAATCAGCTGGGCTTGACAATCTGGACCCTCTATTTCTGAAACTATCCGCCGCCATTGTCGCAACCCCTATTACCAGCCTGTTCAACCTCTCTTTCATATCGTCTGAGATCCCCAAGGATTGAAAGCTGCCGCAGTCATCCCCCTCTTCAAAGGGGAGACACCCTGGACCCAAAATGTTACAGACCTATATCCATTCTGCCCTGCCTATCTAAGGTCTTCGAAAGCCAAGTCAACAAACAGGTCACTGACCATCTCGAATCCCACCGTACCTTCTCCGCTATGCAATCTGGTTTCCGAGCCGGTCACGGGTGCACCTCAGCCACACTCAAGGTACTAAACGACATCATAACCGCCATCGATAAAAGACAGTACTGTGCAGCCGTCTTCATCGACCTTGCCAAGGCTTTCGACTCTGTCAATCACCATATTCTTATCGGCAGACTCAGTAGCCTCGGTTTTTCGGATGACTGCCTTGCCTGGTTCACCAATTACTTTGCAGACAGAGTTCAGTGTGTCAAATCGGAGGGCATGTTGTCCGGTCCTCTGGCAGTCTCTATGGGGGTGCCACAGGGTTAAATTCTCGGGCCGACTCTTTTCTCTGTATATATCAATGATGTTGCTCTTGCTGCGGGCGATTCCCTGATCCACCTCTACGCAGACGACACCATTCTATACACTTTCGGCCCGTCATTGGACACTGTGCTATCTAACCTCCAATCGAGCTTCAATGCCATACAACACTCCTTCCGTGGCCTCCAACTGCTCTTAAACGCTAGTAAAACCAAATGCATGCTTTTCAACCGATCGCTGCCTGCACCCGCATGCCCGACTAGCATCACCACACTGGATGGTTCCGATCTTGAATATGTGGACACCTATAAGTACCTAGGTGTCTGGCTAGACTGCAAACTCTCCTTCCAGACCCATATCAAACATCTCCAATCGAAAATCAAATCAAGAGTCGGCTTTCTATTCCGCAACAAAGCCTCCTTCACTCACGCTGCCAAGCTTACCCTAGTAAAACTGACTATCCTACCGATCCTCGACTTCGGCGATGTCATCTACAAAATTGCTTCCAACACTCTTCTCAGCAAACTGGATGCAGTTTATCACAGTGCCATCCGTTTTGTCACTAAAGCACCTTATACTACCCACCACTGCGACTTGTATGCTCTAGTCGGCTGGCCCTCGCTACATATTCGTCGCCAGACCCACTGGCTCCAGGTCATCTACAAGGCCATGCTAGGCAAAGCTCCGCCTTATCTCAGCTCACTGGTCACGATGGCAACACCCATCCGTAGCACGTGCTCCAGCAGGTGTATCTCATTGATCATCCCTAAAGCCAACACCTCATTCTGCCGCCTTTCGTTCCAGTACTCTGCTGCCTGTGACTGGAAAGAATTGCAAAAATCGCTTGGAGAATTTTATCTCCCTCACCAACTTTAAACATCAGCTATCTGAGCAGCTAACCGATCGCTGCAGCTGTACATAATCTATTGGTAAATAGCCCACCCATTTTCACCTACCTCATCCCCACAGTTTTTATTTATTTACTTTTCTGCTCTTTTGCACACCAATATCTCTACCTGTACATGATCACCTGATCACTTATCACTCCAGTGTTAATCTGCAATATTGTAATTATTCGCCTACCTCCTCATGCCTTTTGCACACATTGTATATAGACTCCCCCTTTTTTTCTCTACTGTGTTATTGACTTGTTAATTGTTTACTCCATGTGTAACTCTGTGTTGTCTGTTCACACTGCTATGCTTTATCTTGGCCAGGTCGCAGTTGCAAATGAGAACCTGTTCTCAACTAGCCTACCTGGTTAAATAAAGGTGAAATAAATTTTAAAAAATAAAAAGCGAAACGTTTGATAGCTCTTGCCTGGAAAAGTCTGAACAGGTCTAGTATTGGCCAATGGCTTAGGGAAATGTTGTCTTGCCTAACAATGGAAAAGATAACATACACGGTAAAGGGTAAACAAGACACTTTTGAAAAGGTTTAGAGACCATTTTGGGATTTTGTTGAGCAGAGTGATGTGGGTGAAATATTGGCTAATGAAGCGAACTCTGGGCAATGTACTATGCATTGTGTGCATGTGGGGTGGTGGTGAAAGATATCCGATTGGCTTGTGGCTCTGTCTTTCATCTGAAATTTGTCCCAAATATGTTATATCTTATTGGATCAGACCACTGTAAAATGTAATTTTGGTGGTTTTATGCTTTTGTGTCACGTTCTGACGTTAGTTCCTTTGTTTTGTCTGTTTGTTTTTCTATATTGGTTTTTGAGTTTGGCCTGGTATGGTTCTCAATCAGAGGCAGGTGTCGTTAGTTGTCTCTGATTGAGAATCATACTTAGGTAGCCTTTTTCCACCTGTGTTTTGTGGGTGTTTATTTTCTGTTTTGTGTGTCATCACTAGACAGGACTGTTTCGTTTGTTCGTTCTTCCTAGTTGTTATTTTGTTTAGTGTTCAGTTTTGATTATATTAAAAATCATAAACACTTACCACTCTGCACCTTGGTCCTCACCCTCTTCCACCGACGACGGATTACATTTTGTAACACTTTTGTTTTGTCTTAGATCTCTCCATCGCTTAGTAGCCTCTGCCTACTCTCGACCAAAAGCCGGTGACTTCACTGACTTGTCTCAATTAATGTGATTTTGTTTCACTGAATCTCCGTCTTGTCACGGCTCCTCCTTTGCATTGCAGGGGCGGTTCGTCCTGCAGGCAGAGGAGGGTCGTTAGTGATTGGAGTCACCTGGGATCAGAGTATTTAAACTGTCACTAATCCTCTCTCTCTCTCTCTCGGTCTCGCTCTGCTCCTCCAGGTATGAACCTGTTTTGTTTGTTCTTTTGTAGTTTTGCATAGTTTTCACTCAGTCATTCACACACACAGATTCACGCATCCATGCACTTTACATACACCTTACATTATGATACTTCCACACCTCATTCCTTTTTCTTAGTTTAAAGTTAATAGTTTTGTTTACAATAAAGAAATTTTTTTAATTGGCCTATACCTGTTGTTCGCATCCCCTAATTTTTGCCACAGGCTATGAGCCGGCCTGTGACAAGTGGGGGCTCATCTGTAGTAAGGTGTGGGCAGATGGCAAACTAAACATCTGTAAGAAGCAACCTTCAGTGTCACCTGCAAGGGAATCGCCGGATCAAAACTGTATGTCTCCTGAGGTATTTCCAGTTTGTGCGGTTACCCGCGCGGCCTCTCGTAAGGAGATTGAGAGTAAGCCAGAAAGTCTTGAGTTGCCAGTCAAACTCCAGACAGAACAGTTGACTAGTTCTAGAGATTCATTGATGGCTGAGCAAAAGGCCGATACTAACTTGGCTGATCTGTTTGATAAAGTTGTTCCTGATTCAGTAGTGAGGAATAGTGCTCAGTGTTATTTTCTTCTTGATGGGCTGTTGGTCAGGAAATGGGTTTCACACTATGATCAGGGTCTATGAGAACCAGTCTTTCAAATAATTGTACCTACTACTTTGCGAAATAAAGTGTTGCAAACTTCACATGATGATGTGGCAGGTCATATGGGTGTTCGTAAAACTTATGATCGCATACTTCGTTATTTTTTCTGGCCACGTTTAAAGCGGGATGTATCTCAGTTTATTAAAACTTGTGATACGTGTCAGCGCACAAGCAAGCCAAACCAGGTTGTAAAGCCAGCACCTTTGTATCCAATACCGGCCATAGGGCAACCTTTTGAGCATATTATTATTGATTGTGTTGGGCCTTTACCAAGGTCCAAGTCAGGTCATAGCTAATTATTAACTGTTATGTGTCAATCAACCAGATATCCGGCAGCTTTTTCCTTGCGTACCATAACTCAATTTATTTCAACATTTGGGATTCCAAAAATCATCCAGTCAGATCTGGGGTCTAACTTTACCTCCCATTTATTTGCTCAGGTTCTCAAACAGCTTAAAGTTAAACACAACAAGTCTGCTGCGTTCCATGCCCAGAGCCAGGGAGCTTTGGAACGTTTTCATCAAACTTTAAAATCCTTGCTTCGTGCATACTGTACAGAACTGTCTGCAGATTGGGAGGAGGGGTTACCTTGGCTGTTACTAGCTGCTCGTGAAGTAGTGCAGGAAAGCACAGGGTTTAGCCCAAATGACTTACTGTTTGGTCATAAGGTGCGTGGGCCTTTAGCAGTGTTGCAGGATGGTTGTTTGCGTGAGGAACCACCTCAGAACCTTATTGACTATGTAAATGGTTTTAGGTTGAAGTTGTATAGGGCTGGTGAACTGGCGAAAGAAAAACTCAAATCTTCTCAACTGAAAATGAAACTGAAATATGACGGACAGGCTGAGCTGCGTGAGTTTAGTCCCGGTGATCGTGTAATTGCTCTTCTGCCTCTTGGAAGTTCACATTTTCAGGCAAAATATTGTGGTCCTTTCACTGTGTTGCGTAAAGTGTCAGATTTGAACTATTTTATTGAAACCCCTAGTTATAGGAAGTCCTCTAAATTATGCCATGTGAACCTGTTAAAATGTTATCACTCCCGTGATCTAAGCAAAGTTGAAGGCACTCCAGCGGTGAGGTCAGTGTTGACTGCTGCTCCAGTCACTGTATCTTGTGGCTTTAATTTGGTGGAGGGGGGAGAAGAGGAGGACGTTAGGGTTTCGGATGAGGTCTTACAAGGTCGGTTGAAAAACTCCCAGACTTTGCAAAACCTTGGGGTTTTGGTAGATCATTTAGACTCTGAGAAACGTGATGAATTGGTAGCTCTTATTAGAAACTACCCTGTTTTGTTTTCTGACACTCCATCGCAAACCCACTTAATTGAGCATGATATAGACATCGGAGATGATAAGCCTATCAAACAGAGATTTTATCGTGTATCTGAGGAGAAGAGATTGAAACTGGAAACAGAGGTGTAGTATATGTTGGACAATGTTATTGTTGTTCAAATTGGGCTGTCTTTTGGTCAAAAAGTCTGATTCCACTTTCAGACCTTGCACTGATTATAGAAAAGTTAACAATGTTACTAAAGCAGACCTTTACCCTCTTCCTAGGATGGAGTACTGTATTGATCAAGTTGGGTCAGCAAAGTATGTTAGCAAATTTGATATTTTAAAAGGGATATTGGCAAGTACCCCTTACCAAAAGAGCTTGTGAGATTGCTGCCTTTATAACTCCATCTGGTTTGTTCTCTTATACAGTGATGCCTTTCGGCTTGCGGAATGCTCCAGCCACCTTCCAGAGGCTAATGAATCCGGTGGTCTCAGGTCTGGAAGGGTGTGCCGTGTATTTGGACGACGTGGTCATCTATTCAGACTCCTGGGAGGAGCATGTTTGGAGAGTGCAAACCCCGTTCGAAAGACTGGTGTGAGTTTGTGAGTTTGCCAAAACTACAGTCACATACCTAGGCATGGTTGTTGGTCAGGGTTTTGTCTGTCCCGTGGAAGCCAAGGTCCAGGCTGTGAAGCAGTTCCCACAGCCGTCCACAAAGAAAGAACTGATGCGCTTCCTGGGAATAGCGGGGTACTACCGTGCTTTCTGTAAACTTTTCGGTAGTAGTGTCCCCCCTGACCAATCTGTTGAAGGCCAAGGCTGAATTTATCTGGTCCACCCAGTATCAAGAGGCATTTGATGCAGTTAAGGCTCTTTTATGTTTGGCACCTGTATTGGCAGCACCAAATTTTGGGAAACCTTTCAAATTGCAGGAAGACACCAGTCAAATCGGCGCTGGGGCTGTGCTTCTCCAGGAGAATGATAACAATGTTGAGTGTCCAGTTAGTTTCTTTTCCCGGAAATGTAATAAGTATCAGAAAAACTATTCTGTAATTGAAAAGGAGGCTTTAGGTCTCATTTGGGCTTTACAGCACTTTGAGGTCTATGTTGGTTCTGGTTTGACCCCTTTAGCTGTGTTCACTGACCACAACCCACTTATTTTTCTGAGGTCCCTGCAAAATCCCAACCAGCGCCTGATGCGTTGGGCTTTGTTCTTGCAACCATTCAACCTTGATATTAGAAACATTAGTGGTAAGGATAATATCATTGCTGATGCTCTGTCCCGTGCTCCTTTAACCTAGTTTGTATCTTCTCTCTGCTGACCCCTACGGGCTGTCTGTGCCTCTTTCCTCTTAAATTGCTCCCCAGGTACCAGGGCTGCCGAGTTTGAGGGGTGGACAGTCAGTTGGGGGACACGGGGCTAAAAGGACAGGTATCCTTTTTTTAGTTTTTGGGGAAATTTGAATTGTTTTGAATAGGTTGGAGGAAGTTGGGTTGAGGGTGGGACCCTCATTTTAAGGAGGGGGGTGTCACGGTTCCTCCTGCAGGCAGAGGAGGGTCGTTAGTGATTGGAGTCACCTGGGATCGGAGTATTTAAACTGTCACTAATCACCTCTCTCTCGCTCTCTCTCTCTGGTCAGTCTATGTCATGGAAAGAGAAGGTGTTCTTAATGTTTTGTATACTCAGTGTACATTTTATCTTGTCTTGGAAGTCCTCAACATTTCAAGAAATTTTTTAAAATGTTTACCTAATATTACCACAACATTCTCAGCAAGCAAATTAAATCAAAGGAAAGCAGATTGGAATACATCCCCGTTATGTTTACCTCCCGATTTACTTGCAATCCACGTTTGAGGACGGCATTGTAGGTGATATAGAAACACATGGTATTGAATTTAATTAATAGGACATTTGAACAGCATTAAATCATACAAACACAACCATATTTTTTTTACACATCATATCTGCACATGTTGGGTTTGAACCTGCAATGTTTGGTTCCCAAATTAGATTTCAGACATAAAGTTTGTATGTGAAAACTATTTCTAAGATACATATCTTAAGTTTTTACAAACTCACTTCACTTGCGCATAAGAGGAAGGCTTGCGCTACCGGTGCTCAGACATGTGCAGATCAAATACACAGCTGGAAAGGTTCTAAGCTGACAAATGGAATTGTTTTAAGGTCATACCATGGATCATTTAGCTATTTCATAAAACAATTTAGGAACCCTTTAGGGACAAATACATACATACATACATACATACATACATACATACATACATACATGCATACATGCATACATACATGCATACATACATACAGTACCAGTCAAAAGTTTGGACACACCTACTAATTCAATATTATATATTTTTTTACTGCTTTCTACATTTGTAAAATAATAGTGAAGACATCAAAACTATGAAATAACATATGTGGAATCATGTAGTAACCAAAAAAGAAAGTGTTAAACAAATCAAAATATATTTTATATTTGAGATTCTTCAAATAGCCACCCTTTGCCTTGATGACAGCTTTCACACTCTTGGCGTTCTCTCAACCAGCTTCATGAGGTAGTCACCTGGAATGCATTTCAATTAACATGTGTGCCTTCTTAAAAGTTAATTTGTGGAATTTCTTTCCTTCTTAATGTGTTTGAGCCAATCTATTGTGTTGTGATAAGGTAAAGGGGTATACAGAAGATAGCCCTATTTGGTAAAATACCAAGTCCATCATTATGGCATGAACAGTCAATACGGAACATTTCAAGAACTTTTAATGTTTCTTCAAGTGCAGTCGCAAAACCATCAAGCGCTATGTTGAAACTGGCTCTCATGAGGACTGCCACAGGAATGGAAGACCTAGAGTTACCTCTGCTGCAAAGGGTAAGATCATTAGAGTTACCAGCCTCAGAAATTGCTGCCCAAATAAATGCTTCACAGAGTTCAGGTAACAGACACATCTCAACTGTTCAGAGGAGACTGTGTGAATCAGGCCTTCATGGTAGAATTGCTGCAAAGAAACCACTACTAAAGGACCAACAAAAAGAAGAGACTTGCTTGGGCCAAGAAACACGAGCAATGGACATTAGACCAGTGGAAATTTGTCCTTTGGTATGGAGTCTAAATTGGCAATTTTTGGTTCCAACCGCCGTGTCTTTGTGACTGAACGGATTATTTCCGCATGTGCATTTCCCACCATAAAGCATGGATGAGGAGATGTGATGGTGTGGGTGTGCATTGCTGGTGACACTGTCTGTGATTTATTTAGATTTCAAAGCACACTTAACCAGCATGGCTACCACAGCATTCTGCAGCGATACGCCATCCCATCTGGTTTGAGCTTAGTGCGACTATCATTTGTTTTTCAACAGGAAAATGACCCAACACACCCACAGGTGGTGTAAGGGCTATTTTACCAAGAAGGAGAGGGCTGGAGTGCTGCATCAGATGACCTGGCCTCCACAATCCCCCGACCTCATCCAAATTGAGATGGTTTGGGATGAGTCGGACCGCAGAGCGAAGGAAAAGCAGCCAAGAAGTGCTCAGGACATGTGGGAACGCTTTCAGGACTGTTGGAAAACCATTCCAGGACAGTTTTATCTCCATCTCTTCATTCAAAGACTTAGTCATGGACACGCTTACTGACAGTTGTGGTTGCTTTGCGTGATGTATTGTTGTCTCTACCTTCTTGCCCTTTGTGCTGTTGTCTATGCCCAATCATGGTTGAACCATGTTTTGTGCTGCTACCATGTTGTGCTGCTGCCATGTTGTGTTGCTACCATGTTGTTGTCATCTTGTGTTGCTGCCATGCTGTGTTGTCATGTGTTGCTGCCATGGTATTTTGTTGTCTTAGGTCTTTCTTTATGTAGTGTTGTGTTGCCTCTCTTGTTGTGATGTGTGTTTTGTCCTTTTTTTCACAGCCCCCATCCCCGCAGGAGGCCTTTTGCCTTTTGGTAGTCCGTCATTGTAAATAAGAATTTGTTCTTAACTGACTTGCCTAGTTAAATAATGGTTAAATGAAATACAAAAAAATGTGTTATTTCATAGTTTTGATGTCTTCACTACTAATCTACAATGTAGATAATAGTAAAATAAAGAAAAACCCTTGAGTGAGTAGATGTTCTTAAACTTTTGAACGGTAGTGTATGTCTTATATTTTATAATATATGTTACCTTATGCTCATATACTGTATGTGTGACTCATAGTATTCAAATGTTTATTGCATTTACACTACATGGCCAAAAGTATGTGGACATCACTTCAAATGGGTGGATTTGGCTATTTCAGCCACATCCGTTGCTGACAAGTATATAAAATCGAGTACACGGCCTTGCGATCTCCATAGGAAAACATTTGCAATAGAATGGCCCATACTGAAGAGCTCAGTGACTTTCAACATGGCACCGTTGTAGGATTCCAAGAAGTCATTTCGTCAAGTTTTTGTGTGGTAGGCCACATAAGCTCACAGAATGGGACAGACGAGTGCTGAAGCTTGTATCACATAAAAATTGTCTGTCCTCAGTTGCAACACTCAGTACCGAGTTCCAAACTGGCTCTGGAAGCAACGTCAGCACAAGAACTGTTCGTAGGAAGTTTCATGAAATGGGTTTCCATGGCCGAGCAGCCACACACAAGCCTAAGATCACCATGAACAATGCCAAGCGTCGTCTGGAGTGGTGTTAAGCTCACAGCCATTGGACTCTGGAGCAGTGAAAAAGTGTTCTCTGGAATGATGAATTATGCTTCACCATCTGGCAGTTGCGAGACAGACAAATCTGGGTTTGGTGGCTGCTAGGAGAACGCTACCTGCCCCAATGCATAGTGCCAACTGTAAAGTTCTGTGGAGGAGACCTAATGGTCTGGAGCTGTTTTTCATAGTTTGGGCTAGGCCCCTTAGTTCCAGTGAAGGGAAATCTTAATGCTACAACATACAATGACATTCTAGACGATTCTGTGCTTCAAACTTGGTGGCAACAGTTTGGAGAAGGCCCTTTCCTGTTTCAGCATGACAATGCCCCCATACACAAAGCAAGGTCCAAACAGAAAATGTTTGTCGAGATTGGTGTGGAAGAACATGACTGGCCTGCACAGTGCCCTGACCTCAACCCCATCAAACATCTTTGGGAGGAATTGAAACACCGACTGCGAGCCAGGCCTAATTGCCCAACATCAGTGCCCAACCTCACTAATGCTCTTGTGGCTGAATGGAAGCAAGTCCCACAGCAATGTTCTTACATCTAGTGGAAAGCCTTCCCCGAAGAGTGGAGGCTATTATAGCAGCAATGGGGGGGACCAACTACATGTTAATGCCCATGATTTTGGAATGAGATGTTCGAAGAGCAGGTGTCCCTTATGTCATAATACGTGTTTATAATATGTGTTAACATATATGTTATCGGAGCATTATTTCAGTTGTACTTGTAGTCATGGTAATAAAACAGAACAAACGACACAAAACAAACAATTTAATTTAATCCTATTCATTAGATTTTTTTCTCTCATCGCTTGTCAATTCAGCCATTTTACTGATGTAAGCTGTTCTCACATGTCCCTTTGTTGCACTCTGGCAGCGCTTAGTGACAGCATCTGAGGGGGATAAGTAACAAATATAAGATAAAGAGCACAAAGAACAGTTAGGGGTTGGGTTTGGGGATGTAAATTACTTTGTGAAAAGCTTATGAGATTCAGTTTACTAAGAAATCCTTGACCATTAGTGCCCTATTTGCAATGATTGATTTGTAAATTCAATTACTTTTTTGACATCTTATAGTCAGTTGGTTCCTAACCCTGAAAGTAACCCATGTTCTGGGAAAAACTGTAATCCATGGTTCAGAGTTGTTTAAATAACCACTATTAACTTGAGGGGATTTGTCCACAAACATTAAACTTTGTCTAATTGCCACCATAAACCATATAGCAAGCTTCCGGGAACATACACAAATAATAAACATGTAGCCTACCCATGAACTATTTACATACTTTCTTGACTGTCACATTAGGTGGCTGGGAGAGCAAGGCTCTGCTCTGTGTTCTACGCCAACAGAGGGCCTGTGCTACTTCTCCCCCTGACATTGCAGTCATCCACCTTGGTGGAATGGACTTGGGATACACCAAGGGGATGTCACAGGTGCTGCAGATGCATGGATTTAGGGGTGGTCATCCAAATGTTTCCGGGACAACCGTGGTCTTCTCTGATATCGCTCAGTGGAGGAACTAGATGTTCCAGTGGGATCAGAAGATAAACAAGTGCATAGAGAGGGCCCCACCATCAGCTGGTGTACGCATTTCAGGGAACACAATCCACCACCCTGCCAGCGTGTCCTTACTAATCGGTGTCCTTTGCAAGGCAATGGAAAACCTCCCTGGTCTTTGTGCTCGAATCTGTGCTTGAAATGCATTACTCGATTGAGGAACCTTACAGATAATTGTATGTGTGAGGTACAGAGATGGGGTAGGCATTAAAAAATCATGTTTAACACTAATATTGAACACAAAATTAGTCCATGCAACTTATTATGTGACTTGTTAAGCACAGTGTTACTCCTGAACGTATTTAGGCTTACCATAACAAAGGGGTTGAATACTAAATTCCACTGGGGTATTGTGTGTAGATCAGTGACACAAAATCTAAAATGACCCATTTTAAATTCAGGTTGTAACACAACAAAAGGGGTGTGAATCATTTCTGAAGGCTCTGTAGGTCGGTGCAATAAATAGTATTTTTTTCATAATGCTAACTACCCTGTTAAAAATCTGCTATGTGGTTCTCGGTAATGGTTGGACGGCTCATGACGAGAGGCGGGGAGTGTGTTGTGTACCTCCAATCAAGTTGATTTGCTAATTGACATTGGTGTCATATTGGCTTAGATATGATGCTAGGGAGATATGATTTGAACATTGCACTTCAACCAATGCCATACTATTGCCCCCACATTACTACTACAATACATTTGCACTGATATTATACTTTTTTTGCTATCACCCTACACAACCTGGCACACAACATCACAGGCTGGGAGCAGCACAGGGGCTTTGGCAAGTGCCTTGCACAACGGCGGTAAGTAGTATACAGGGATATTGAACCTGGATCAGATTCCCCCACAGGCAGTTCAGGGGTTCGAACTGACAACAAACGCTACATTGGTGCTTAGAAAAACCTGTTTCATGTTGTGAATGTTTGAGGGAAACTGGCATGGTAGTAGAGGGATAGAGGTATGGGCCTCAGTCCCATCCATATGTCTCAGTGGAAGGCCTGGCTACACTCTATTACTCCAACAATGAATGACTTGAGTGTGTCAAATAAAAAATTGCCACTGGTGTCAGGAATGGATTAGTCTCGTGAGGCGCCAATTTGCACTACTCATCATTTTTATTAGGTTAATGAAAAATGATGATGTCATCAAGGAGGGACAAGATTTATAACTTTTATGAATAATAACATAGGCTGTCATATTAGGCCACAATGGAGTGCTCATGGTCTGTGTTGAACATATATAGTGCCATGTCCCTGGCCATTACAACACGTGGCCTCATCTGGGGCACATTAGATTGTGTTAATCATCTGTTATTTATGTGGGAAGGGTATACTGTAGGTATGAGTGAGCATTGATACTTCTATTAAGGAATGTACATTATGTGGGCCTACTGTCTGGGAGTGTACAAGTTAAAGGTATATATTGCTCAAATTAAAATTGTATTTAGTGATGACAATCATGTAGATATAGTAGATCTTACTGTACTATACTGTCTTTAGATGGTGAAAAAGGTGTATCACCAAATGATCCAGTGTACCAGCTGGATTTTGCAATCATGGAGAAAGTTCACCTCATGCACTTAAGATGGCAGTATTGAATCAGGGATTTGGTCCATCTTTCTGAGAAGAATCTGTCTCATGGGGAAAATCTCAATTGCATACTTATCGAGTCAACTCTCCTCATCTCCTTCTCAAAACTCATTGGAGGAGAAGTCCAGAGAGGCGGGACCTCTGGCTTTCTCATCCAATGGGTTTTGAGAAGGAGACGAGGAGAGAGGACGCGAGGAGAATGTATTTGAGATCTTCCCAGTGCCTCTTTAGACTCTTCCTCTGTACAACATACGTTTAGTGTATTCCAAAGGCACCCGAAGAGGATTTTCTCTCATATTAACTCATGTAGATGCTTGGGCTAATTTTCACTGAGTCTGTTTGGTCTGCAGACATGGCAGATGGTGAATTAAATAGACAAATATTTGTAATCTTTCTGATTTCACTCACCAACATAACTGAAGTGAGGAATTGCACAAGGAATTGCACAAGCTAATAAAATAGTATTTTGGAGAGGGATTGTATGATACATTTTTTAGTCACAGTAATATTTGCTTATGCTTCTCGTACTGTCTCAAAATGATTAGCATTATTCCTCCGGATGTTAGAGTTTCGAGTTAGAATGTTAGAGCATTCAAGAGTTGAAGCGTCTCATTCGGTGGCAGTTTGCAGTGGGTCAAGGTACGCCACTGTGATTCTTCAATAAATTCATTAAAGCAAGCTTTGTCTGGTTGAAAATTGCATTTTTTTAAGCTGCTGGCATATTCTTATCAGTAATAAGTTCCTGAGATGTGGCCATGGTAGTCACATCAGGCCTCGTGAAAATGCCACCCTGTTAAATAACTGAAAATTACAACTGTTGATGTAGTTTGTTGAGTCTGAAGTTCTTGTAGGTGTATCTGAGGGTTACTCATGGTGAGGCTCCATGGGGATGGAATTCTGTAATTAAATATAATGAAGTTAACCCATTACAGCAGTCTAAGCCAGGGTGGTGAGGTTCTACTAAGATATATGGAATTGTTTTCAGAAGGTTATACCAAGGATCATTTTGCTATTTGATTTAAGACCCCCAGAAGTATAAAAATATATATATTAAAACATTATTTTATGAAAATAAAAATGTGGGCCTTACTGCTATTAGGATAAACAAATGCATTGAACAACAGATTCACTACATGGAACAACCGATAGTCCCCCCCAAAAAATCTAAAGGAAGTTTGTTCTGAAGTGTCTATCCTTTATCTGAGAGATATAATAAAGATAAACATGTTTTTTTTTGTGTGTGTTTTTTTAAAGATGTATTTAACACGTTATTTGGGCACTAAACAGTCTCCATATATACTTCCATTCATTTTTTCAACTGGTACCGGGGGACATTCAGATGAGTCTTGTGAAGCCTGTGGCAGTCCTAGAGCAAAACAGGCCTGTCGGTATTCTATAGTTTGTCAGAGTCACACCTTTCCATGTAGAGGTCAGCATATTTGTTGGCCAAATCGTTCGGAAGCTACAGATGATTTTGTGAGAAGACCATTTTTCAGGATGTCTCATGGTCTGACAAACACCGCTCTAGCTCTGTCACCTTTCACTGCAGATGTGGAAGTGCGACATCCGCGGATGCGGAGGATTGAGAAGATCTAATGAAAATAAAATTAAATGTTATTAGTCACATGCGCCAAGTATAACAGGTGTAGAACACAAACAGATATCTCTAGCTTAACCTGACAGATTTTTATGGGGATTCTTTTATTAATTTGATTACCACGGGAGCGTGGACATAGACTAGGGTTTAATTCCCCTTTCCCCAAATGCTCTGTGGGATTGAAGAGAAGTGGTAGCACAAGTATGGGAACAGGTTTACATCCAACATTATATATTTCTGCCTCTACAGACTAGAGTTCGATGTCCTCCTTGTTGTCTCTGTGTTACGTAATGTGTCTTTTGATTGAGTGACAGTTTAACTTTACAACCCATTTCGTTTCAGTCAGACAGCCTGTGTATGAGAGTTATAGAATAGTCAACCCATATGTAGTTTTCATATGAGTAAAAAACACCTTTTATTTACATAAATTACAAGAAAGCACAAACCGGTTCACCAAAATCTACATTAAAAACATCTTGTATATATTACATTTAACAAATTTACCATAATTTACTCCATGTCTCCAGTAAAATCTTCAATAAAAAGAAGGGCTATGATACGGAATCTTTATTGGCATCTCTTTTTAAAATCGCTACTAGTCATAGAATGGAAACAGAATCGGGACATTGTACTCACAGCACTTAGAGGACAACAAAATCAGGACAATCTTCTGTGTGACCTCTTTAATATCTGAAACAGCTGATTCTGGACTAGTGGTTATAGAACTCTGTATACAATGTTTGTCAGCAGAGGAACATGAGGCTCAGTCAGTCAGTCTTCACAAGGAGGAAGTCGTGGAGTCCACCACTTCTCGCCCGTTACACACCGTTGGCACAATATTGGAGGCTGAAGCTTTAGAAAGAGAACAGTCCATTTTCAACAACAACATCATCAGATTACAATTCACTGAGTCAGATTAGAGGTTAGAGAAGAAGTTGAGAGCAGTGGAGGGGAAAACAGCACCTCATTCTAATGTTTGGTCTGTCAACACAACACAGGGGTGTAGTGAAGTGATGCGCCTTCAGAAAGTATTCATACCCCTTGACTTGTGTTACAGCCTGAATTCAAAATGGATTAAATCTAGTTTTCTTCTCACCTATCTACAGATAGTACCCCATAATGACAAAGTGAAAATACTTTTTTATTTTTTTTATTTTGGCAAATGTATTGAAAATGAAATACAGAAATATCTCATTAACGTAAGTATTCACCTTTGGCAGCGATTACAGCAGTGAGTCTTTCTGGGTAAATCTCTAAGAGCTTTGCCACTCAGGAACATTCAATGACGTCTTGGTAAGCAACTCCAATGTATATTTGGCCTTCTGCTTTAGATTATTGTCCTGCTGAAACCTGGATTTGTCTCCCAGTGTTGAACAGCAGACTGAACCAGGTTTTCCTCTAGGATTTTGCCTGTGCTTAGCTCTTTTCCGTTTTTTTATCCTATAAAACTCCCTATTCCTTGCTGATGACAAGCATAGCCATAACATGATGCAGCCATCACCATGCTTGAAAATATGAAGAGTGGTACTCAGTGATGTGATTTGTTGGATTTGCCTGAAAGACAATGCTTTGTATTCAGGACATAAAGTTAATTTCTTTGCCACATATTTTGCCGTTTTACTTTAGTGCCTTATTGCAAACAGCATGTTTTGGAATATTTTAATTCTGTACAAGCTTACTTCTTTTCACTCTGTCATTTAGGTTTGTATTGTGGATCAACTACAATGTTGTTGATCCATCCTCAGTTTTGTCCTATCACAGCTAACTCAGTAACTGTTTTAAAGTCACCATTGGCCTCATGGTGAAGTCCCTGAGCGGTTTCCTCCCTCTCTGGCAACTGAGTTAAGAAGGATGCCTGTATCTTTGTGGTGACTGGGTATATTGATACACCATCCAAAGTGTAATTAGTAACTTCACCATGCTCAAAGGGATATTCAATGTTAGCTCTTTTTATTAGGTGCCCTTGGTCTTTGTGGTTGAATCTGTGTTTGAAATTCACCATTCGACTGAGGCACCTTACAGATAATTATATGTGTGGTGTACGGAGATGAGGTAGTCATAAAAAAAATTATGTTAAACACTTATTGCAAACAGAGTGAGTCCATGCAACTTATTATGTGACCTGTTAAGAAATGTTTTATTCCTGAACTTATTTAGGCCATAACAAAGGGGTTGAATACTTATTGACTGAAGACATTTTAGCTTTTCATTTTAATTAATTTGTAAACATTTCTAAAAACATAACTCTACTTTGACATTATGGGGTATTGTGTGTAGGCCAGTGATCCACATTTTCAATTTAATACATTTTAAATGCAGGCTGTAAATCAACAAAATGTGGAAAAAGTCAAGGGGTGGTGATTTGTGAATACTTTCTGAAGGCACTTTATAATGTAATATGTTGAAATATCTCAATGATGAACAATGGTACTGTAAAATTACTTTTTAACGACCATGATGGTAATAATAAGGATGATGATGATGATAATAATGATAGATGATGAAGGTTATGTTTGCCTGCCGGCTTGTACCTTGAGAGAAGCTGGATCCGGGGCCGGTGGTGACGCTGAAGCGGGTAGTGGCCACCCTGAGAGAGGTGACATTCTTCTGGGGCTGGAACAGGATGACGTGGGTCTTAGGGGCAAAGAGGCAGCCCAGCACCACCGAGCCACTCAGACTGACAGAGATACACATGGTGGTGGTCTGCACCTGAAGGGGGAGAGGGAGAGAGGGAGAGGACGGGACCAGAGACAGGGATTACTCATCTGATAAAGCCATATTATGGAACACAATACAGCATAGAGACTGAGAAATGTCAAAAAGCTAACAGTAGCCGGACAACCTCAGGAAATAGAAGGTTCCCTGTCTGATTGTGTAGTGCTGCCAGCACCATCTGAGAGGAGAGTGGTGTGAGTGAGCTGTTTGTTTGCCTGTCAGTCCCTCACTTAAGCCCCCCTCCACCTCCCCTCCTCCCTTCCGTCCGCCCACATGCAGTTGTGTGTCATCAGATAGTCCTTTTATATCCAGCCCAGATTTGTCTTTGTCTCTTCCGAGATGCCAGTTTAGTTATTGTGCAGCCTATAGGTAGTGGTGCATGGTGAGTGGGTGTTGGGTACATCTTGCCAGCCTGCCATCTCACACACTTCCCAGGCTCAGCAGGTGTATGTCCATGTCTCCCTGAATACTAATATCAGCATTAGAATGAGTTGGGCTGGCAGGCAGAGAGCACTTAGCAGTGGACACGACGTTCAAGCTGTGCTGTGGTCCTTCACTCACTGCTGACACTGACAGTAGGCTACAGAGAATGCAAATTCACCATAACATGACACAAGTGAATCTTTGAGTTGTGTAGCGAGTCCAATGTGAAATGCACTAGAAATAAATATTGAATTGTCGACAGCCTCTACTTCTGGCAGTCCCTTTGTTGAGCTGAATACTGTCTGTCACATGTAGGCTGCTGTACATTATGTTAAATCATTTCTCCATCTTTTTTAATCTGGTTCATAAAATAACTAAAAGCTGGGATAAAAAACTGATGTCAACCTCATGTAGTATCATCAGAGTGCACAGGTGCTATGTTCTACATTTTGTATTCAGGAATAGTCTTAATAACACTGCAATGTGGGCAGCGTAGCCTTCTGCATAATCATAAGCTTCTAATTGATTTTAATAATGGAAAGATGTGTGTTAGGAACAACAGAGAGCTGGGAATCTGCCTTCTCAGTAAGACAAACTGTTTTCCAAGAGGGATGAATTTAGGATGCAGAGCATGGCAACTCTGGATCTTCCTAGCCTCCTCTCACGGTTTGTGTGTGATTCAGTTGTTCATTATGAAAACTGACAAAGATTTTTGTAAGTACTCTCGATAAAACTGTTTTAAAAATGCTGTGTAGCCTGTGGAAGCCCTACTCTACGTATATTCAGGTGTGTTATTCCACAAAGGAGAGTGAGATCATTCTACATTTTCAGCCTGAATATATATTTTCAGAAGGGGAAAGTACAACATGATTTTTTTAGGGCTTCTTTTGGCTTGTAGGAGAGAATGTGCAGAGGCATCATGCCCATAGGGGGCACAAGGGAACGTGCCCCTTCAGATTTGTTTACAATTATTTATATAAAGGTCTGTCAGGGGTAATTTGCGAAGGGGGCACACTGACTGGACCAGGCAAAGAGTAAACTTCCTATTCTTCTGTAACGGTCGTCGTATGAAGGAAGAGAGGAGGACCAATGCGCAGCGTGGTAAGTGTCCCTATTTAATAGAACAAACTGAACACGACTAAATACAAAAATAACAAAGTGAAATAATAAACCGAAAACAGTTCTGTGTGGAACACACAGACACAGGAAACAACCACCCACAACTCAAATTGAAACCAGGCTACCTAAGTATGGTTCTCAATCAGGGACAATGATTGACATCTGCCTCTGATTGAGAACCATACCAGGCCAAACACAGAATCCCAAATTATAGAAAAAAGGAACATAGACTGCCCACCCCAACTCACGCCCTGACCATACTAAAACAAAAACAAAACAAAGGAACTAAGGTCAGAACGTGACAGTACCCCCCCCCCCCAAAGGTGTGGACTCCGGCCGCAAAACCTGAACCTATAGGGGAGGGTCTGGGTGGGCGTATGTCCGTGGCGGCGGCTCTGGTGCGGGACGTGGACACCACTCCACCATAGTTTTTGTCCGCCTCTTCACCTGCCTCCGTGGCCTCTTTAGAGCGGCGACCCTCGCCGCCGACCTCGGACTGGGGACCCTAGCCCCGGGTCCCGAATGGACGGGAGATTCCGGCAGCACCGGACAGACGAGAGATTCCGGCAGCTCCGGAGTGAAGGGCGACTCCGGCAGCACCGGAGTGGCGGGAGACTCTGGCAGCTCCAGCGTGAAGGGTGACTCCGACAGAGCTGGAGTGACGGATGATTCCGGCAGCTCCTGGCTGACGGACGGCTCTGGCAGCTCCTGACTGACGGGCGACTCTGGAAGCTCAGGACAGACGGGCGACTCTGGAAGCTCAGGACAGACGGGAGACTCTGGCAGCTCAGGACAGACGGGAGACTCTGGCAGCTCAAGACAGACGGGAGACTCTGGCAGCTCAAGACAGACGGGAGACTCTGGCAGCTCAGGACAGACGGGAGACTCTGGCAGCTCTGGGCAGGAGGAAGACTCTGGCAGCGCTGGGCAGGAGGAAGACTCTGGCAGCACTGGACAGGCGGGAACACCTGTAGGGAGGAGATGGAGAGACAGCCTGGTGCGGGGGGCTGCCACCGGAGGGCTGGTGCGTGGAGGCGGTACCGGATAGACCAAAAAACAGCATTGAGGACTACTCATTCTTCATTTATTCTTTCAGTTCATTTTCTTCACTGCATCTTCTTTTGCACTGATGTCGCTACATCCCATATCAGTGTTTCACAATCCTGGACCTTGCGTATCCCCAACAGTACACATTTTTGTTGTAGCCCTGGACAAACACACCTCATTCAATTCATTGAGGGCTTAATGATTAGTTGAATCAGGATTGTGACTGGGTATATTGATACACCATCCAAAGTGTAATTAATAACTTCATCATGCTCAAAGGGAATATTAAATGTTTATTTTAATTGTATTGTTTTATCTACCAATAGTGCCCCTCTTTGCAAGGCATTGGAAAACCTCCCTGGTTTTGGTGGTTGACTGAGGGACCTTCCAGATAATTGTATGTGTGGGGCACAGAGATGAGGTAGTAATTCAAAAATCATTGTAAACAATATTACTGCACACAGAGTGAGTCCATGCAAATTATTATGTGACTTCTTAAGCACATTTTTATCCCTGAACTTATTTAGGCTTGCCATAGCAAAGGTGTTGAATACTTATTGACTCAAAATTACTTTTTTATTTTTTATTAATACAAATACTCTCTTTCCACATTTAATTTAATCAATGTTCAACTCAGGCTGTAAATCAACAAAATGTGGAAAAAGAAATCAGGTGGGAATACTTTCTAAAGGAAAGGAAACCATGTGCACAAAATGAATCACGTGACCAAATATTTAGGAAGATGTCATCGTCTCATGGAATCTGTGAAGGAATAAATCACATGGAAAAAGTTAGTTAGGTCCAAAAAACGGATTTTCACAAAGCCAAATTAATGTATTGTGTTATAGGTTTCATGATGCTTGTATCTAAATGAAAGTAGAACATTTTAAGATTGTTTTATACATCAGTTGGGGTCTCTATAAGCTACAATATGAGGTCCTAAACCTAGCATGATGAAGCTGCATCCTTGTAGCTGTGTCGGCTTTGGGCTAATATAGTGTACATTTTGGCCTTGGGGTAAGTTGAGCCAATGGCCATGGGATAAGTTGAGCCAATGGCCACCATACCCCTTGTACATTCTGATTCAATTCTGTCAGTTTTATTTATATTATGGTATTTTTGCAATATGTCATGCATATGAAGTCAAGATTGTGCTTTTTTTTACATTACAGAGCAGACACAATCATGCCTAATGTATAAAAAAGTAGAACAAGCAAGGGTCTAGCCCCTCTTGAGGTCCTTGAGAGAGCAGCTAAGGAAGTGAGAGAAGGGATGTCCATTCGAGCAACAGCAAGGGAGAAAAAAAATGACTGAATGACACTGAAGAGGTACATTGACAAAAAACAAAACAAACACGTACCTGTGTGAAAGAGAGGCTATAATAGAGTAGCAGAGGCACACAAGGTCTTATCTGATGTCATGGAGTCTGAGCTTGCTAAACATATCAAAACATTTCACGGACCAGTTTTATGGGCTTAGTAGCCTTAAATGCAGAGAACTTGCCCACGAATCAGCACATTGATACAACATCCCGGTCCCAGCGATCTGGTCAAGAAAAGGAAGGGTGAGGGATATTGAACAGAAAGATCGAGATCTGAAAGTACACACTTAGGAAAAAAGGTGCTAAGTAGAACCGTATAGGGTTCTTTGGTTTGTCCCCATAGGGGAACCCTTTTTGGTGCTGGGTAGAACCCTTTGCAGAGGTTCTTCAAAGAACCCCTAAGAACCCTCTATGAAGGGTTCTACCAAGAACCATTTTATCAATCTGAATGTACTTTCTAGAACCGTCTGAAGGGTATCTAACGAGAACCATTTTATTTTTGGTGGGTTCTTCCTAGAATCTTCTATGAACGGGTAGAACACACCAGCCTTATTAGCCTTTAACATTTAAATATTTATGACAATACATTACATAAATCATAAGGCCTTTCTTTGAGGGCCTAGTTATACCCTAACACAGTGCAGTGGAGGCTGCTGAGGGGAGGAAGGCTCGTAATAATCCCCAATTAACTTGCCACAAACCTCCTGTGACACAGTGGTATTAGGAATCTCCTGGATTACAGGCCACATCAGGCCGGCAAGTCACATTATGCTGGCTTTCAAAGTGACTGTAATTCTGATTGGAATCCAGCCAGAGTTAGGATATCCAACAAGTAGAATTGTTAATCACCCACAACCTGCATTCAAAATGATTGCCAAGGTAGAGCAGATTGAATACTGAGACTACCTCAATCATCTAAACTGGAACAAACATCTCAGTAACGGGTGCAATAAATCCTATTACTAATAGACTGGATTAGTTTAGAAAACGGTATATTATTTACTGTATCTTTGTGTGGCATCAATATACTATACATGCAAAAACACAGATATTACAGTAAAACAAACAACTCTGAAAGTCTCCCTCCAATAGAGCATGCTGGACAATATGATATATTGTTCTATGTAGACCCCTTCTTGCATTCCAAAGACTCATCAAATAACCCTTTCTGCCAAAAACAGTTCTTGGGGTGTTAAAGGTTCTAGGAAGAGCCCTTTGACTTACAAAAAACCCTTGATCAAAACGGTTCTTGGTAGAACCCTATCCCTCTGCAAATAACCCTTTTAGAGCCTTTTTTCAAAGAGTGTAGGCATACATTTAAGATGTACAATATACCACACCACCATTCCATGAATTAAACTTTGACCTACCAGCACCATCCCCCACTGTCACAGAACACCGTCACGCACTTACGCAAAGGCGGCTCAATTTGCCTTGTCCTGCTGCTCAACTTACCCCATACCAGGGTAAGTTGTGGAAATAACCACTTTTTTATGGACAAGCTATGTTTTCAAAACTGTTAAGTTTACATTAATTCTGTTTAAAAAAATCCAGGGATACACAACATCCTGAAATACTGTATATGTAGATCTCTTTGTTAGAAAGAATACTATATTTCCTTGACGTAGTGATGCTGAATGTAAAAAAAGAGACGTCTCAACTTAACCCATTCTCCCCTAGAGTATATGAGTATGTATGAGTATATGAAATATATGAAATAAATGTCACCAATAAAACCTAAAGATACCGTATACCTGATATTTATAAAGGACAATTTTTTACTTTTTTTTACCCAACTTAACCTAAATCCAATGACATGGTGAAATGTTTTGTTGATTTCACGTTGAATTCACGTTAGTTGACAACAACCAAATGTAAATCAAAACTAGACATTGAACTGATGTCTATGCCCAGTTTGAAGGGCACTCTTTGCCTTTGGATATCAATTATGTTTAATCACCTTGTTAATTTGCTTTTCCCCTTCAGGGAGGACATCTTTAATATTTAATGTGGTAATCATGTTTGTAATTCATGCCTCAGTAGACCAAAATTTGTTTCCTTAAACATTTAATGGATAACGTGCAAATTCTTGTTTGATTATTCAACCAGACTTTTCTGAAATCAAAGGGTAGGAGGACAGCCATCTCTGAGTAAGATTGTAGCAGATGGAACACAGTCCAGTTATATTTGCCTCATTGAAGACAATACACAAATCACATGAGTCTTTGTTCCAGTTCAGAGATAATCAGAGCGGTCAGATTAGAGCTGTGTTGATCTGTTCTGTCCGTGCCCCCTTCTCTCCCCTCCTGCCTAGGGGCCATGAGGGAGGGTCCCTTTGAAGCCCTTGGAGACACACAGTAATCCCAGCGCACGGGACACAGCTGGGACTCAACGTCCAGATCTTTCACACTCTACTCCGCACGGGGACACACAGCTACGTTCTGTCCCCCATCCAGACCTCATACTCTCCAGCCTGTCCATCTGTGTCTGCAGAGGTAGGTGCACCAGGGGACCTCCCTCTCTCTCTCTCTCTTTCTCTCTCTCTCTCTCCCCCAGTCCACACTGGTATCCCAGAGGGGGAAAAATACCACAGAGTTCAGTAGCTCTCTGAAACTCTATGTCATCAGATCTCTAAGTTCAGGACTAAACAGTCACTTGGTCACTAAGATTTTTCAATCTGGGTCGTTCCAGGAGTTAAAAGCCTGTGCCCTTTAATATGAACCACACAATTTTCACCATCATTGTAAAGTCTTAGTTATTTGGTTGCTTTGAGAAAGTAATTTCTTAAAATTCAAATAAAATTGTATTTGTCACATGCTTCGTGAACATCAGGTGTAGGCTAACAGTGAAATCATTACTTACGGGGCCTTCCCAACAATGCAGATTCTTATTTATTATGCAGATTCTTATTTATTTCATGCGATTAGTGAATAATTGACGTCTGTCCCTCATTTTAAGGTCAACCTTGTTATGTGAACTGAACACTCATTTTAATATGGTCATACTATTCCTTTTTAATTTATTTTTTCAATAGAAACATTGAACATCTAATAGTCAAATCATAGTGTAAAAGCAGGTGAGCTGCTTCTACTCTTTTTGCCATTTTCTAGTGTTTAACAATAAAAAATGTGAAGCTTGCATTCACTTGCCCCTCCCTCTTGCACACAACAAACTTCCATATAGTGGTGAGGAGGAGCTCTGCAGACCCTTCGTGTCCAGAAGTCATTTAGCCATTCATTGAAGTAATTGGCCCTCTGTAGAGTTGCTATTTTCTCAAGTTTTCTCATGTCAATTAACTTGTGACATTCTTGGATTACTCATTATACTAATAAAGTCAGATTGAATCAACAAATACGATAGTCAGTTTAAAACAGTTGAAGGGTACAAGACTGTGTACATAGCTGGCTGTGTTGGCAAAATTTCTACCTATCCCATCGAGTCAAGTGGGGAGAGGCTGCCCGTTGTCACAGTTCCAAGACCAGTCAGAAACATCCAGCTAACCCTACGCCAATGACGACAGTGGATGTTTAAACACAGTGGATGTAAAAACTGAACTTGGATCTTCGTTAAGTAGCAATGATATCCTTCGCCACCATTGTCTTACGACACAACACATACTGTACTGTAGCTCGAACCAGTCATGACTATTAAAAAAAAAAGTTTATTTCCAGAGAAATTCTTAGTTATATGATTATATAACTAACTAGCAAAGAGGTTTTGAAGTAGAGGGTGCAGTAACCATGAAGTTTGGCAATGTGGACAAAACTAGCATAGTTCAGCTAGCCAGTTCGTTTAGCCAGGACAAACAAGTTTGGGACAGGATATAGCTGGGCGCACATGCGCACTAGGCTAATTCAGGACAGAAATATGAATTTTTATACCCAAAAATCAGGATCTGGCGGCAAACATTTTGATTAAACAATTCAGAGACTGAAACTAATACATCAGATGACAAATAATTAAGTAAAACAAAGCTTAAAATGATGTTTGAGTGAACCTGAATCCAGAAAATGAATGACTCTTCCTGCTCCTCACCACTCTATTCCCACTGTCGCAAAGGGATTTAAGGTGAAATTGTCACACCTGTTACCGTCAACCCTTCTACTTTAATGTGCACTTCATTGACATTTACTATATATGTATTTGTTTTACTCTTGGAATGGGAAAACATGTTTTTTCTTTACATGTGCAATTTATGACCGAATGTAAAAAAGGAAAAAAAACATTTTTAAAAAGCAAAACAAATTATATACCCTAAAGGCCCTCTATTGATGGAATGACCCAGCTGCTATGCTTTTTGGTAGGCTCTGCTGTACACACTCCACACACAAGCTTGTGTACAGTATACACATAAAGTATGCACATAATGTTGGAGAGCATTACTTTAGTAATGCATTAGGGGGCCCTCGGAGTGTGGTGTCAGGAAAATAACCTCACACTCAACGTCAACAAAACTAAGGAGATGATTGTGGACTTCAGGAAACAGCAGAGGGAACACCCCCCTATCCACATCGATGGATCAGTAGTGGAGAGGGTAGCAAGTTTTAAGTTCCTCGGCATACACATCACAGACAAACTGAATTGGTCCACTCACACTGACAGCGTCGTGAAGAAGGCGCAGCAGCGCCTCTTCAACCTCAGGAGGCTGAAGAAATTCGGCTTGTCACCAAAAGCACTCACAAACTTCTACAGATGCACAATCGAGAGCATCCTGGCGGGCTGTATCACCGCCTGGTACGGCAACTGCTCCGCCCTCAACCGTAAGGCTCTCCAGAGGGTAGTGAGGTCTGCACAACGCATCACCGGGGGCAAACTACCTGCCCTCCAGGACACCTACACCACCCGATGTTACAGGAAGGCCATAAAGATCATCAAGGACATCAACCACCCGAACCACTGCCTGTTCACCCCGCTATCATCCAGAAGGCGAGGTCAGTACAGGTGCATCAAAGCTGGGACCGAGAGACTGAAAAACAGCTTCTATCTCAAGGCCATCAGACTGTTAAACAGCAATCACTAACATTGAGTGGCTGCTGCCAACACACTGTCATTGACACTGACCCAACTCCAGCCACTTTAATAATGGGAATTGATGGGAAATGATGTAAATATATCACTAGCCACTTCAAACAATGCTACCTTATATAATGTTACTTACCCTACACTATTCATCTCATATGCATATGTATATACTGTACTCTAGATCATCGACTGCATTCTTATGTCACTAGCCACTTTAACTATGCCACTTTGTTTACTTTGTCTACATACTCATCTCATATGTATATACTGTACTCGATACCATCTACTGTATGCTGCTCTGTACCATCACTCATTCATATATCCTTATGTACATATTCCTTATCCCCTTACACTGTGTATAAGACAGTAGTTTTGGAATTGTTAGTTAGATTACTTGTTGGTTATCACTGCATTGTCGGAACTAGAAGCACAAGCATTTCGCTACACTCGCATTAACATCTGCTAACCATGTGTATGTGACAAATAAAATTTGATTTGATTTTGATTTGATTTGATTTGATTTACTAAATCCATTGACCAATCTTCAATAAATACCGTAAAACGTATATTTATAGCATTTATCTGCTCAAATCATTGAACACAACCAGCGCTTATTGGAGACAGGCTTATCCTTGAGTTAGGTGTGTATTTCCTTAAAATGATACATCAGGATTTTGGCAATGAGGATATTATTTTTATGTCTCTGCATCTAGTATGAAGGACGAGGTAGTTTCGCACGCTAATGCTAACTAGCGCAGAGACATAAACTTCATTGCCAAAATCCGGAAGTATCCCTTTAATGTACACAGCATTTTTCTCTATAAAATGTTGAAAAGACTACCACACTGTTGTGACCGGTATGACCAGTATAAACATAATATTAACAAATCCATCAGACTTACAAAGACTAGGCTGCCTGTCATACACCCCCCAATTTCACTCTTCACCACCATGGAGAGCATTATTTGATGTTGTGTTGTCTTTTTGTTGGTGCCATTGCTAGGAAAAAAAATTTATGCACATGACCGTGGGAATATCAGAGTGGTGTCCATGGTAACCTCGTGAACAATTAATTTAGACCCCGTGACTATTTGAAACAGGCGTTTACTTGCTGAAATGTAATAAAAGGGAAAGGTGGCTATTTGAGACTGCGTTTAATTGAGGTTTTATGGTAGGTATGGTAATGTGGAAATGAAATGATCATAACACAATGAGGTTTGCTCTATGCTAATTGTCATGTTAAGTAGCCAATGTCAAGTGTTTTTTCAGTATGAATCCATCCCACCTATTTAAACCCGTGATTTCGCCGGGATATGATCACCTCTGAGCCTTTGTTCTACTCTGGAACAGATTTATCAGTCACATGAAAAGAGATCTGCTTCTTTTATCAGAGTTAAAGACAAGCAATCTAAGGGATTTGTTATCTGTTTAGAAAAGATTCAATGAGCCAAACTCCCCTGACTTACGACTTTAAGGACACAGGAAATACACAAGTAGAAATAACAACCAAATGATCAGTTTCATGTGTCTTCAACCTCAGTTTGTAAAGTACTGTATATATACACTGTATGTTAGGCAGTGTGTTGAGGTTGTGTTGTTAATTTCTGGAAAAGTAGTGATGTACTGTGAAACTCAAAAACAGCAAAAACATGTGACTTTGTTTACAAAATCAAAGGCATAGGATGTCTGCCTATTATTTACACCAGAATATCAAAGTCTATGTGATTTGATAACTCACCCTGTAGTCGCTGGCCGTGACATAGAAGATGGGCTGGAAGGCCAGCCAGATGATACAGGTGGTGTACATGGTGAACCCAATGAACTTGGCCTCGTTGAAGTTCTCGGGGCACTTCCTGGTCTTAAAGGCGTAGACAGTGCAGAGGATGATGAGGATGCAGTTGTAGCTGAGGGACATGAGCATACTGGAGTCCTTGCTGTTGCACTTGAGGGTAACTATGTCCCTCCTCTCAGGGTTCACTTCCTTCCTGACCCCCGGGGCCTCCACCAGGAGCCAGACCACCACCACCACCAGCTGGCAGGAGATCAGACCCCCGCAAATGGCCACCTGCGAGGCAGGACTGATGAACCTCGGCCGCTGGGCTCCGTCCTTCACCCCGCTGAAGATGCGTGCGATGCGGTTGGTCTTGGTGAGAAGCGCAGAGTAGCACACAGCGAAGGAGGTGCCCAGGCCTAGTCGACGTAGGGTACACACAGCCATGGAGGGCTTGGAGATATAGATGAAGGTCATGCTGTAGCACATCAGAACACCCAGCAGGAGGATGTAGGATAGCTCCCGCCCGCTGGCCTTCACCACAGGGGTGTCGTTGTGCTTGAGGAAGAGGCCAATGATGAAGAGTGTACACATCATGCCCAGGCAGGAAATGGTAACAGGGCCTATAGCCCAGGCGTCCTCCCAGCGGATGTACTCCTCTGGTAGGTTGTAGCAGCCTGTCAGGTTGGACAGGGGCCATTCGCTAAACTTGCAGTCGGCGCAGGTGAACTCGTTCTTCAAGTACTGGTAAGGCTGGCAGGGGATGCAGATCCAGCAGCACACATCTCCAGGCTGCATGCTCTTCACCTCGTTCTTCCTGCAGGGGTCGCTGCATTGGGAGGTGGGTGCGGCATGACCTTCCCAGGGGATCTGGCTGGTGTTAAGGGTCAGATTCTGGGCCCAGTAGCCCACCTTACGGTAGACGTAGCGTCCGTCCTCTTTGTGGTAGTGAAAGATGTTGTAGCGGCCTAAGCTGTCTCCAAAGATATCGAACCTCACCATGTTCTCTGTGTCTGCTGGACGGAATGGAGCTGCAGAGTGATAAAGAGAAGACCATGGTCATGTTATGATGGTTGAAAGTGAAATAAACAAATTAATGTCTATCCTTGACAATACAATATATCATTAACCCTCTGAACTCTGACTCACTCAGATTCGTATTTTGAATTGTGTACAATGTGTACAATGAATCCAGGGTCTTGGAGTCAACATGTTTTTATTGAATGAGCTTGTATCTGCTTCATCACTTCACCTCTCTGCATTCCCCTCTGACATTCCATTCCTTTCACATGGGATTAAACAGTAGCTGATGCATCGGGGACACAGGTGCAAACCCAGCATTTACATAATTGAAGCCAGACGGTTGAGTCTGTTTTCTTTGACATAGGCTTATTGCACTCGAATGAGAACCTCAGAGAGAGGTTTAAAAGTTGTTTTTTTTACTATTCAGGTGCCAACAACTATGGGTTTAGAGCAGATTCATTCAACACCATGGAATAGACAGTTACTATACAATCACTTGGTAGCATGTCAAAAAGATTGAACATTTATCTTAACATCAATCCATTCATAATGTCTAACTATGGAATAATACATTCTTAATGTTTAACTATGGTATAACAATTTGCAAGACATGGATAGAAATACCAATGCATTCATAGCTAGAAAGTAAACAGAGCAAAATGACAGAATTGCACCTGGACCGTTGAGATGTTTAGAGATTTTTAGAACCATTCTCAGCTGAATAGCCCCATTATTCTCCATAGAGAATCATCTAGTCTCTTTTGAACTAGAGGAAATGGGGCTTTGTAATGGATGAAGGATAATTTGTGACCCTGCTGTACTGCCATTTCCCCAAAGATGTCCATACACTTCAGGCGATTCTAGTCTTGTAATACAATCTGATGTCTTCTGACAGCAAGCTCCCCTGGGGATCCATCTACAATCCATGGACGGCTGAGATGGTTAGCTTGGCTAAAGCAACCCTCATGGACTTTGAACCCCCGCCCACCCCCACCATCACTCATACATGGAAATATTCCCACCTTTTACTGCATCCCTACCTTAAGACTTGGAGACACAGCTACTCAGTCAACGGTTTAGTAGTTAGAGCATTCGGCTTGGTGGGGTTGTTGTTATCTGTGTTGTACAGATGTGTTGCTGCTATAGAGGTTTACAGAAATGATCTGTTACTCTGAATATCTCTGGTCACCACCTGACTGAAAGTGTTGTTCCCTGATGAGGGTGTTTATGTGATTCCTATATGTAATATTCAGGCTGTAGGCCAAGTCACTCTCCACACACTCCAGGCAGATGAGATGCATGACAATATGAGCCTCAGCGTGTGAGGCTGGAAATGGTTTCCTCTTTGCAAATTGAATCATTACAAGCTCTTATCTTCAGCAGCAATATAAAAACAACTAGAATTAGTCCTGGACTGTTCCCACTTACTGTAGGATGGTAGGAATTCATACAATGGATCTAAATTTATGTAATCAAATTTGTCAGCAAGTAGGGCACTCATGGGTAGATTATGATTGCAGTATATCATGCAGTGTAGTTCATTTTCAACATTATGTGTCGAGAGACTAATAAGAGACTAAATTATATAGATGAAAGAGACTTTAGTCATCAACCAAAAATCAAATACAAAGAAATACAGTTGAATATGGTCTATTTGTTCTCTGGCAATAATCTCATGGAAAATCACTTCTTAGGAGATAGAAAATCAAATTTCTCTGTATACATCTAACAGGGTTTCTGCCAATGCAGAAATATGTATTCAATGTTTATGTATTCCTACTGGTTGGTTGAATTTACATATCAACAAGGTGTTATGCCACTGGTCATGCTTGCAGATAGGGGGAAATTGTGGACATCAATTCTTCCCAGTCCAATAATTCTATCCAAGTGGTAGGTCACGTTCTGAAATAGTGCATTATATTTACAATGTGTCAGAGGTCACTTTGTACATTTCCTATAGAGTACCGATCAAAAGTTTGGACATACCTACTTATTCAAGGGTTTTTCTTTATTTTTTACTATTTTCTACATTATAGAATAATAGTGAAGACATCACAACTATGAAATAACACATATGGAATCATTTAGTTACCAAAAAAGGTGTTAAACAAATCAAAATCTTCAAAGTAGCCACCCTTTGCCTTGATAACAGCTTTGCACACTCTTGGCATTCTCTCAATCAGCTTTATGAGGTAGTCGACTGGAATGAATTTCAATTAACAGGTGTGCCTTGTTCAAAGCTCATTTGTGGAATTTCATTCCTTCCTAATGCGTTTGAGCCAATCAGTTGTGTTGTAACAAGGTAGCGATGGTACGCAGAAGATATTTGGTAAAAGACCAAGTGTAACGAACCTCTTCTTCGTGTGATGAGGAGTAGGAAAGACCGGACCAAAACGTAGCTTGGTAAGTGTCTATGATTATTTATTAACCCAGAACACGAAAATACTTAATACCAAGTGAATTGAAATAAATAAAAATCAAAACAGTTCTGTATGGTGAAAACACAGACACAGAAAACAACTACCCACAAACACCAGGTGGGAACAGGCTACCTAAGTATGGTTCTCAATCAGAGACAACGATTGACAGCTGCCTCTGATTGGGAACCATACCAGGCCAAACACATAGAACTATAACACACAGAACAAACATAGAATGCCCACCCCAACTCACGCCCTGACCAAACTAAAAAGGAGACATAAAAAGGGAACTAAGGTCAGGACGTGACACCAAGTCCATATTATGGCAAGAATAGCTCAAATAAGAAAAGAGAAACAACAGTCCATCATTGCTTTAAGACATGAAGGTCACTCAATCTGGAAAATGTCAACAACTTTGAAAGTTTCTTCAAGTGCAGTCGCAAGAACCATCAAGCACTATGATGAAAACTTCTCTCATGAGTGTTAAACAAATGAAAATACCTTTTGCCTTGACGACAGATTTCCACACTCTTGACATTCTCTCAACCAGCTTCACCTGGAATGCAAAGGGTGGCTACTTTGAAGAATCTCAAATATAAATATATTTGTTTAACACTTTCTTGGTTACTACATGATTACATGTGTAATATCACAGTTTTGATGTCTTCACTATTATTCTACAATGTAGAAAATAGTAAAAAAAATAAAGAAAAACCCTTGAAAGTTTCCAACTTTTGACTGGTACTGTATATGTATATATGTGTACGGTACCTGTTAGATATTGGGGGCTTCCTGTGATGTGCTTTTGTATGTATGATTGCTGTACAAGTGAGATAGTTAGCATGCTCGAAATATAATGGTCACATTAGCCCCTGCTAATACACAGTTGTTTCCATGTTGTAGACAAATCTACAACCTTCAACAGACTTCTGTCCTGCACATCTAATGTGTTTTCTTTGTGTCTATTGTCAGAGAGTAAACCACAGATCAACTGGGACCATTGGCTGGCATTCCTTTCATTAAAAACACAACGCAAGAGAGTTACATGCTGACCACACCGTTCGCGTCGTGTGCGAGCTTCTGCGTGGCCAGGCGCTAAAATAGGTTCTATTTGTGATGCTCAACGAGCTGCAAGTCCGGCCTCTCCCATCTCCTCATTGGTTTTTAGGAGCATATACCCATGTGGGTGATTGAAAGATGAACTGATGTCCACACTCCAGTCGGTTGTAGTAATGCACCGTAAAGTTGGTTGCCAACCGCCCTATAAAGTCCAAAGAAGTAAAAAAGAAGCCTGAGGAAGGAGGAGAGATGACGAAAGGAATTCAGTTTACCATTTATTCTGTGGATTAATTGTCGGAGTAGAGGACCTTGTGCAATTCAGATAAAAATAACAACCCAATGTTTATATCCCAGGACAAATTAGCTAGCAACACCAAGCTAAATTGCCATAAATGTTTAATGTTTTTTGACCTGTCTCCAAATTAATATAATTTGTTCAGAGTTTGTTTTGATATTTCAACCTGCGTGTCCTGATCATGTCTGGTGTGGGGGTATAAAATCAACATGCGCGCGATGGCGCATGCAGGCGCATGTTAACGATCACATCTGTTACATAATGTATAGTCATGTAGATACTCATCAATCGTCAAACTCACCGTCAAACTTGGTCTTCAGGATATACTCCCTGTAGAACCTCTTGCCGTTGCCTGGCTTCAGAGCGTCACAGATCTTGGTGGTGGAGTTGGGGCACAGCGACTGCCTCATGTTGTGCAGGGCATGGGCCATGGCATAGACAGCGTTCACCACAAACATGATCTTGGACTCCTGCTCAAACAGGCCGTCCCGCAGAGAGTGCTTCCCACAGCCCAGGTCATGGAGGCTACATTGGAATCTATTCTCCCAGAACTCCCTGAACCAGGGGTTACGTGTGTTGTTGTAGGGATTCAGGCCCGTGAAGTACTCAGCAAACTGGGGGATGGGGTAGGAGGCCAGCTCGATGGTAAAGGCCCCGTCCGCCACAGCCTCGCTGCCCCTCACCACGATCTCCTGCGCCCCCCAGCCATCGCTGGCCACCCAGGTGAAGGACGCGTTCAATCGGTTGGCAGCCACCAGCAGCTCCCGGGCGTCCTCGCTGCGTGTGAAGAGAATGACCACCTTGGCATTGGACTTCTGCCGCAGCGAATGGATCACCTGGTCATAGCTATAGCGGTTCATCGACCGGCTGACCTTGGCTGAGGTGGCGATACAGATCTGGCGGGCGCGGGCCTCCTGCTGGAAGGCGTCGATGCCCGTCTCGCCGTAGTCGCCCTCCGATGCCACAGTTGACACATAGGTCCAGTTGAAGAAGCGCAGGATCTCTGCCATGGCCTTGGCCTGATAGAAGTCAGGGGGCACCGTGCGGGCAAAGTAGTCATAGCGGCTCTTGTCGCTGAGCTTGGCGCTGGTGGAGGCGTAGCTGATCTGAGGGATCTGGAAGAGACGAAGGAGGTTGGCCACCTGGAGAGAAAGAGAGAGAGGTACAATGAGAGCATGATCAAGATTTAAACAATACTGTAGGGGCTTTATTTGATCTGTATTGTGGAAGTTCAGCGTTACTGCTTGATTTAAATTTAAAAGCAATGATCCCGTGTAAGCGAAGACTGCGTTCAAGATGACCTCTACATAATTTGTCTAAATCGGAAATGACCTTTACATTTCATGCAATCTGTAATGCTTCAGAGATCCAGATGGAATAGTGCCAAGTCTTTACAGTACCTAGACATTATACCCTAGTAATAGTACTGGTAAAGTATAGTACTTATAACTGTTATACATGTATAACAATTCACTGAAAGAATTATTGGGAGTTCTGATATATTATTAAATCAAAACAGATTTTGCTTGTGGGTCATTTCTTTATAACTCAAGTGGTGAAAGGAGCCACATCAGATACAGAATACAGTAATCTCACTAACAGTTTGGCCTAAAGGGACAATCAGTCTCACTCCAATCTGCAGCCTCTCATCGCCCTCTGAGGTCCTAGCAGTGTGTTTCACAACTCTCCTTTCTGCTGATTGTCTGACAACATCCTTGGCTTGCCACGGGCTCCAAGGATGCCCACATAGACTACAACCCAGATCTGTCATATCTCATCTACCACACTGTCGACAACATCCACCAATAAAACCATGCAATATCTGATGATTCATTGGCTTGCGAGAAAAACATTTTAAGGCTAATTTCCCCCAAATTCTACATATTTTGCAATGGGGCGTAGAGAAAATGTTGCAGTTTCAAAGTAAGTTTGCTGCAATTCTACACAATTTGCCACAGGGGTGGAGAATATATTTTAAAAACTAAAAACTAATTTCATACAATCCTACACATGTTTGCAGGTTTTAAAATGATGTGTGAGCAAGAGTGACTAACAGAATGAATATGGACATCCGAGTCGGTAATTCGACCATGACTACTACAAGTTTAGATAGCTGGCTAGACTAATTTACCCATCTAAAATGTTTTTGCTGACATGGGCTACTTGAGTTTCTAACCAGGTTTCTATGAAACAACATTTTTGCGTAAAGTACGTTGGATAAAACATTTCACAAAAGGCCTGATGGAAACAGCAAAATATTTGCACATAAAACCGTTTCCACTGCCATTTCTCGTAGAATTAGTTTTGCCGACACAAAAAGATCCCACCATGTGGAACGAATAAATTGTCTGTCGGCTTTTATAAATTTGCACTGAAACTTCCTGTTTCCATCACAGCTGTCATAATGTTTGTTGATATGGTATGACTTCTCACGTAAAAACGTTGAATGGAAATGTGGTTAGTGACTGACATAACAAGAGAAAAACTGCTTATACACAACAACATTTAGAAATTGCACATTGTGTATTCTGTTATTCTAACTCTCAACAGTAAGTTCAGACCCCGACTGAGTTCCGACTGCGATCCGTAGGCTTGAAAAATGGCCGCCATTTGCCCATCCCTGATTTAAATTATTTATAGATTCCATTTTGCTATCAAGAAATACACATAGAAAGACAGACAGAGGGGGGTTATACATCATAGAATCAAAAAAGCCTTATATTTTGTATTTTTCTCTGGCTGTAATAGGTTTTGTCAGTGACCAGTGATGTGGTGCAGTAGAAGATGCTCACTGACTTTAGCTGGAGCCAGAGAGGTTTTGAACTCTCCTTCTTATTAATCTAGTAACTAATTGACCGTCTGGTGATGTCACCAGGCAGAACAAAACTCCATCCCACCAAAACAGGCTGAAATTTCAGGCGGTCTTTTCAAACAGCTCTTACACTAAAAAGGCATTATCATTATTTTCACAATTTGACAGTATTATTACAACCTCCTAGTGTGGAAATATATATAAAACAAGAAAATCTTCTTTTTTTTTTTTACCACACTGGGCCATAAAAAAAATCATATATGCATGGTCATGTATAGAACTGTCAAGAGTGTTGTGAACAGGCTCACACTTTATTCAGGCTGGAGTGAACAAACAGGCGGACGCAAACTGCGTCAAAACCTCCAGAAAAAAGGCAAAAGCGCAAAGCGCAAAAAAACACTCACCAAAGCTAATGTACCAAAATACATACCATGTGCACACACACGGAACATGGAAACATAGCCTGGAGCGTCACAATAACCACATAACAATAAACAATTTCACACAAAGACATGGAGGGGAACAGAGGAATAAATACATGCAGTGTGATTAGGGAATGAAAACCAGGTGTGCAGAGAACAAGAAAAGGAATTGGAACAATGAAAAATGGAGCGGCGGTGGCTAGAAAGCCGGTGACGTCGAACGCTGAACGCCGCCCGAACAAGGATAGGAGCTGACTTCGGAGGAAGTTATGACAGTACCTCCCGTACCTCAGATTCCTGGAGCGGACAAACCTCTACCGGCCTGAGGAGAGACACATGGAACGAGGGGTTAACCTGTTTTCGCTAGGGGGCAGCATTTTCACTTTTGGATGAAAAGGGTGCCCAGAGTAAACTGCCTCCTACTTAGTCCCAGATGCTAATATATGCATATTATTATTAGTATTGGATAGAAAACACTCTGAAGTTTCTAAAACTGTTTGAATGATGTCTGAGTATAACAGAACTCATATGGCAGGCAAAAACCTGAGATAAAAATCCAACCAAGAAGTGGGAAATCTGAGGTTTGTAGTTTTTCAACTCAGGCCCTATTGAAGATACAGTGGGATATTGGTAATCTTGCACTTCCTAAGGCTTCCACTAGATGTCAACAGTCTTTAGAAAGTTGTTTCAGGCTTGAAAACAATTGATTGAGCCAGGTGTCTGGCAGAGAGCCACTGGCTCGTGACGAGAAGTCATGAGAAAGTTACCTCTCGTTCCATTGCTTTTCTACAGACAAAGGAATTCTCCGGTTGGGACATTATTGAACATTTATGATAAAAACATCCTAAAGATTGATTCTATACATCGTTTGATATGTTTCTACGACCAGTAATATAACTTTTGGAATTTTCGTCCGACATTTCCGCTGGACTTGCCTCATGAGTTTCGATTTGATTAATAAACGCCCTAACAAAAGGAGGTGTTTGGACATAAATTATGAACTTTATCGAACAAATAAAACATTTATGGTGGAACTGGGATTCCTGGGAGTGAATTCTGATGAAGATCATCAAAGGTAAGTGAATATTTATAATGCTATTTCTGACTAATGTTGACTGCACAATATGGCGGATATTTCTTTGGCTGTTTTGGGCTCCGAGGTCGTACTCAGATTATGCTTTTTCCATAAAGTTTTTTTGAAATCTGACACAGCGGTTGCATTAAGGAGAAGTTTATCTAAAGTTCCATGTATAATAGTTGTATCTATTATCAATGTTTATTATGAGTATTTCTGTGAATTGATGTGGCTCTCTGCAAAATCACCGCATGTTTTGGAACTACTGAACATAACACGCCAATGTAAAATTAGATTTTTGGATATAAATATTCACTTTATCGAACAAAACATACATGTAACATGAAGTCCTATGAGTGTCATCTGATGAAGAGAATCAAAGGTTAGTGATTCATTTTATCTATATTTCTGCTTTTTGTGACAACTCTCTTTGGCTGGAAAAATTGCTGCGTTTTTCTGTGACTTGGTGGTGACCTAACATAATCATTTGTGGAGCTTTCGCTGTAAAGCCTTTTTGAAATCATACACTGTGGCTGGATTAACGATAATTGTATCTTTAAAATGATGCCTAATACTTGTATGTTTGAGAAATTTGATTTATGAGATTTCTGTTGATTGAATTTGGTGCCCTGCAATTTCATTGGCTGTTGGCGAGGGGTTCCCAGAGAGGTTAATACGGTAATCGGGGGGAAGCTGTAACCTGTAACACACCTCGTTCACCCTCCTCAGGACTTTGAATGGCCCCACACACCGCGGACTCAGCTTCCGGCAGGGCAGGCGGAGGGGCAGGTTTCGGGTCGAGAACCAGACCCGGTCACCCGGTGCGAACACTGGGCCCTCACTGCGATGACGGTCCGCGCTGGTCTTTTGGCGCAGCATGGCTCGCTGGAGGTGAACATGGGGATCCTCCCATGTCTCCTCCGCACGACTGAATCAGTCGTCCACCGCAGGAGCCTCGGTCTGACCCTGATGCCACGGCGCCAGAACCGGCTGGTACCCCAATACGCACTGAAAGGGGGAGAGGTTAGTGGAGGCCCACTCCCCCGGCCGGTCCTGGCAATAGGAGCGCAGAAACCTGCCCACATCCTGGTTCACTCTCTCTACCTGGCCGTTACTCTGGGGTTGAAAACCCGAGGTGAGGCTGATCGAGACCCCCAGACGTTCCATGAATGCATTCCAGACTCTCGACGGGAATTGGGGCCCCGATCATCAGGCACCCCGTAGTGCCGGAAGACGTGTGTAAACAGGGCCTCCGCAGTCTGTAGAGCCACAGGGAGACTGGGCAGAGGGAGGAGACAACAGGACTTAAAGAAACGATTCACAACGACCAGGATTGTGGTGTTTCCCTGCGAGGGAGGAAAATCGGTTAGAAAATCCACCTACAGGTGTAACCAAGGTCATTTTGACACAGTAAGGGATATATTTTTTTTAACCTTTATTTAACTAGGCAAGTCAGTTAAGAACAAATTCTTATTTTCAATGACAGCCTAGGAACAGTGGGTTAACTGCCTGTTCAGGGGCAGAACGACAGATTTTCACCTTGACAGCTTGGGGCTTACCTCTGGGCAGGTGTCTAGGAGCCTTACACTGGGCACACACCGAGCAGGAGGAAACATAAACCCTCACATACCTTGTCAAGGTGGGCCACCAGTACTTCCCAGTCAGACAGCGCACTGTCCGACCGATCCCCGGATGACCAGAGGAGGGTGACGTGTGAGCCCAATTGATCAACTGGTCACGGACAGCAGACAGAACGTACAGACGCCCTATGGGACACTGGAGGGGAGCAGGCTCTGTACGCAAAGCCTGCTCAATGTCCGTGTCCAGCTCCCACATAACCGGCGCTACCAGGCAGGAGGCCGGGAGTATAGGAGTCTGATCCATGGGCCGCTCCTCTGTGTCATACAGCCGGGACAGTGCGTCTGCCTTCATATTATGGGAACCTGGTCTGTAGGACAGGGTAAACACAAAACGAGTAAAGAACATGGCCCACCTTGCCTGACGAGGATTCTCCTCACTGCCCAGATGTACTCCAGGTTGTGGTGGTCAGTCCAGATAAGGAAAAGGTGTTTAGCCCCCTCAAGCCAATGTCTCCACGCCTTCAAAGCTTTAACCACAGCCAACAGCTCCCGGTCCCCCACATCATAGTGTCGCTCCGCCGGGCTGATCTTCTTCGAGAAGAAAGCACAGGTGCGGCGCTTCGGTAGTGTGCCCGAGAACTGTTATAGCACGGCTCCTATCCCAGCCTCGGACGCGTCCACCTCCACTATGAACGCCAAAGAGGGATCCGGATGGGCTAGCACGGGAGCCGAGGTAAACGGGTGCCCAAAAGCCCTGTCCGTCTCAGCCGACCACTGCAACCGTACAGAAACCCCCTTCAGCAGTGAGGTAAAGGGAGCAGCCACCTGGCCAAAACCCCGGATAAATCTCCGGTAGTAATTGGCAAACCCTAAAAACCGCTGCAACTCCTTTACCGTGGTGGGAGTCGGCCAATTACCTTGACGTACAGGTCATTCTCCAACAGTTGTCCAAGTACCCTGCGCACCAAGGACACATGCTCGGTGCGTGTAGCGGAGTATATCATAATGTCATCGTTATACACCCCTACACCCTGCCCATGCAGGTCCCTGAAAATCTCTTCCACAAAGGATTGGAAGACTGATGGAGCATTCATCAACCCGTACGGCATGACGAGGTACTCATAATGGCCTGTCGTCTTCCACTCGTCTCCCTCCCGGATACGCACCAGGTTGTACACGCTCCTGAGATCCAGTTTAGTGAAGAAGCCCGCCCCGTGCATCGACTCAATCGCCGTGGCGATGAGAGGTAGCGGGTAATTGTACCTCACCGTGATTTGATTGAGACCTCGACAGTCAATGCATGGGCATAGACCTCCCTCCTTCTTCTTCACAAAAAATCTACTTGTGGAGGCGGGTGAAGTGGAGGACCGAATGTACCCCTGATGCAGGGATTCAGAGACATATGTCTCCATAGCCACCATCTACGTTTGCGACAGGGGATACACGTGACTCCTGGGAGGTGCAGCGTCTACCAGAAGATTTATTGCACAATCCCCACATCGATGAGGTGGTAATTGAGTTGCCTTCTTTTTACAGAAGGCGAGAGCCAAATCGGCATATTCTGGGGGGATGCGCACGGTGGAGGCCTGGTCTGGACTTTCCACCGTGGTAGCACCAATGGAAACCCCTATATACCTCCCCGAGCACTCTTGCGACCACCTCGTGAGAGCCCTCTGTTACCAGGAAATGGTGGGATTATAACGAGCCAACCAGGGAAGGCCTAGTACCACGGGAAACGCAGGAGAGTCAATGAGGAAGAGACTGATTCTCTCCTCGTGACCCCCCTGCATATCTCCATGGCCAGGGAGATGGTGGCTTCCCTGATTATCCCGGACCTTAATGGTCGACTATCCAGAGCGTGTACCGGGAAAGGTCTAACCACAGGAATAATGGGGATCCCTAAACTAAGGGCGAATGCTCTATCGATAAAATTCCCATCTGCGCCTGAATCGACGAGCATCTTATGCTGGGAATGCGGGAAAAACTCACGAAAACAAACAGGTACATACAGGTGGACAACAGAGGACTCTGGATGAAAATGGTGCAGACTCACCTGGGGTGACGCCAGAGTGCCTTGCCTGCTGCCTCGACTCCCAGAGGGATCGACCAGGCACCGATCGACAGTGTGCCCTCTGCGGCCACAGATGGTGCACGTGATGGCCCCTCCTCTAGCCTTCCTATGCGCAGCTCCTCCCAGCTCCATGGGCACCGAAGCGGGAGTGCTGGAACATGGAACCGACAGAGCCCCCTCTGGACGTCCGCGGGTGACCAGCAGGTTTTCCAACTGGATGGACAGATCCACCAGTTGGTCAAAAGTGATGGTGGCATCTCTGCAGGCCAACTCCCGTCGGACTTCCTTGCGCAGGCTGCATCGGTAGTGGTCGATGAGGGCCCTGTCGTTCCATCCTGCTCCGGCGGCCAAGGTCCGGAATTCAAGGGCGAACTCCTGGGCGCTCCTCGTCCCCTGCCTCAAATGGAAGAAGCGGCGGGTGAACTCCTCAAAGTGGTCCAACACCGCGTCTCCTTCCCCCCACACGGCGTTTTCCCACTCCAGAGCTCTCCCCGAGAGGCATGAGACGAGGGTGGACACTCTCTCCCTCCCCGAGGGAGCTGGGTGAACAGTGGCCAGGTATAGGTCCAGTTGTAGGAGGAACCCATGACACTGTGCTGCCTTCCCATGATACTCCCTGGGAAGTGAGAGACGCATCCCACAGGAACTGGATCTGGACGGGACGGGACGGGTAGAGGTAAGCCCGGTTGCGCTGGTGAAGGCGCTGAAGAGACTTCCTGCCTCTCCCAGCGGTCCATAGTCTGGACAATGCGATCCATCCTTGCACCGAGATGATTCAGTATGGCCGAGTGTTCCTGGACGCGCTCCTCGACTCCTCTGCCCGGGGTACCTGCTTCTGCTGACCTCATGGGGGTGTGAAATTCTGTCAAGGTTGTGTGTACTGGTGGCGAAATCAAGTGCAGGAGAGCAGAGTGTTGTGAACAGGCGCACACTTTATTCAGGCTGGAGTGAACAAACAGACGGATGCAAACTGCGTTACAACCTCCAGAAAAAAGGCAAAAAACACTCACCAAAGCTAAAGTACCAAAATACATACAAATGCACAAACACGGAACATGGAAACATGGCCTGGCGTGTCACAATAACCACATAGCAATAAACAATTTCACACAAAGACATGGATGGGACCAGAAGGAATAAATACATGCAGTGTGATTAGGGAATGAAAACCAGGTGTGCAGGGAACAAGACAAAACAAATGGAACAATGAAAAATGGAGCGGCGATGGCTAGAAAAGGAGAGGAGCCGACTTCGGAAGTCGTTACAAGAACATAATTTGACCAATACCTCTATGAGATATCTAATTCATTATGTCCATCATATTAATAAAATATCAAATGATTTTGCTTGTAAAAAAAATTATGTGACTGAAAATTAAGCCAAACATTGGGATACGTCAGGAAAAATCTGATGTGATGTGCCTGGATGGCTGTTAATCACAGGAATCATTGTTATTCTCCTAGATCAGAGGGTTGAATAACAGATTAGTCAAAGGCAGTGATTGCCTCACTGAGATATTTATTAGAACTAATGAGATAATATTATACATTACATTATCACCCCCCCCCAGGTTTTCTGATACATTTTTTATACAAAATTATGACATAAGACTGTAAAAACACCAGTAAATCAGCTCCAAGTGACTTTAAATTGTCAAATCTGTTCCGAAGCATTCCCACAAATAATAGAGACAATACAGTGCATTCGGAAAGTATTCAGACCCCTTGACTTCTTCCACATTTTGTTACGTTACAGGCCTATTCTAAAATGGATAAAATAGTTTTTTTGTCCTCATCAATCTACACACAATACCCCATAATGACATATCAAAAACAGGTTGTCAGAAATGTTGTTAAAAATACACTGGAAATAACACATTTACATAAGTATTCAGACCCTTTACTTAGTACTTTCTTGAAGCACCTTTGGCAGCGATTACAGCCTCGAGTCTTCTTGGGTATTATGCTACAAAATGTGGAAAAAGTCAAGGGGTCTGAATACTATCTGAAGGGACTGTATGTGATTGTATACAAATGTACCATTTTAGAAAAATTGTATATCTGTTTGGGCTTCTTGTGGTCAATTTGCAGTCTAATGATGTATTATTATGTCCAAGCCCCCTGAACATCCACTCAAGAGAAAAATGCCTAGACTCTAGACTCTAAACCTCAGAATATCATGTATTATATTGTCATAGTATGTCACGGGACATATTGCAACACTTTTACAGTAATATGTAACTAAAATCACCTGTTCTTTGTACAAGAGGTGGCAGTCAAACCATATTCAAAATAGTTATGCTTTATGCATGTTGCCATAGAAATTGTTAAAAGACACAGATGAGGAGTCCTCTGTCTGTGTGCTGAATGGTTAATATTGGAAAAGTATGCTACCCTTGAGGCTTCCTGCCTGGCTCACTAGAGATTCCCTGACTAGGAACTCTAGTTACTATTGCCATGAAACATTCTCCAAAAACCTCTTCTTCCCTAACCCACCTCGACAGGCTTTAAAAACACATGTACAGACAGCTGGCAGCAGCCTGTTCTCTCTCTCCTATGAGAATGGGAGGACACACTTAAGTGGTAACTAAAAGTACAACTTCTAACTTTCATTTAAAAAAATAACTTCCTGGATTAGCACTACCAACAACCTTAAGTTTGCTCAATTTTCGTACAACACTGATTTTAAATAGGATTTATGCAGCCCTACATCATTGACAAGGCATATAAATGCAGTCCAGGAATTGCAATAAACAATGCCTTAGCACTTCGACTCACTTGACAGATTTCACTTTTTCAAAAACACTACAATCTGTGTTAAGATGAGTGAGATGTGAGATCTGAGAAATAAAATAATATTGGGGCAGAATATCCAGAGCCGCGGCTCATGGTGTATGCATAGGACATGCGTAGCAGACCCATTAAAGTGTCACCTAGCTAAGTCCACACATGGACACACTACTGAGCTTACTGTGACTTGCAATTGAAAAACTTAAGATCGGCATCAAAAGAAAATGGTGTACATTTCTACAAGTCTACTCTGCAACTAAATATGCATTTGTCAAAATTATTAGATCATTTCCAATCAAGTCTTCGTTATTCTTTCATCAAGCTGTTTTTATAAAATCCATACACAGTCCCAGAGGAGGAGATAAAGTGTAACCCAAAGGCCATATCAAGGATTCAGTGGTGTTGTGGGCATTAATTAAAACCATTTATCTGACATTATCAGACTTCCTCACCACTCATATATGTGAATGCTGTCAGGCCCATTTGAGTGATACATATAACAGATTGTGGCCAGTGCTTTGGGGAATGACATGATTCACATCTCCAGCATTTTGATTAATCTGCTCAGAGGCAACTCAAAACTTTTGGGCAAATGACTGATCTGTCAGTCTGGTAGACATAGAAATCAATTACACTTCAAGCAGAATACTCCTATGTATTGTGCAAGAAATATCTTTCACACGGTTTACATGCCTTGAATCACCTCTGTATAATACACATAGGCATTATTGATTATCTTCTAATCCAGTTCCATATTCACTTTGTACTGCAGCCTAGCAGACTTAAACATGTTAGACATGCAGCTCATACTATTCCCGACACGCTGAGTCTCCTCCTCAGTGAGAGAGCTCTGTATTTAATTACGAAAATTAGGAAGCAGGCAGGGAGAGGATTTGCATTGAAAGAATCTACTATAGAGAGGAGTACTTGGAAAGGGGTTCACTCCAGAGCAATGGTAATACACAGCCTGAGTGTGGAAAGAGGGATAGATAGCAGGCTTTTCAGCTCTCATTCATTCTTAACACAGAAAGAAACCCAGCACAGTGGAAGAACAGAGTGCCTAAAGGTAAGAAGACAAAAACACAGCCGAGTATCAACGTGAGTAAAAGTACAGGAGCAGAGAGTGTTGCAGAACTCTTTATTACATTAATATTAGACATCTCTGGAGTGGTCATTTACACTTGGTGCGTTTGGGAAATTTCCCCAGTGCAATATTAAAGGGAAGAGTACATTTAAAAAAATGCACATTTATTTATTTTTTAATTTAAAAAAACTGAAATACCTTATTTGCGTAAGTATTCAGACTCTTTGCTATGAGAGTCGAAATTGAGCTCAGGTGCATCCTGTTTCCATTGATCATCATTGAGATGTTTCTACAACTTGATTCCACCTGTGGTAACTTCAATTGATTGGACATGATTTGGAAAGGCACACACCTGTCTATATAAGGTCCCACAGTTCACAGTGCATTTCAGAGCAAAAACTAAGCCATGAGGTCGAAGGAATTGTCCGTAGAGCTCCGAGACAGGATTGTGTCGAAGCACAGATCTGGAGAATGGTACCACAACGTTTCTGCAGCTTTGAAAGTCTCAAAGAACACAGTGGCCACCAGCATTCTTAAATGGAAGAAGTTTGGAACCAACAAACTCTTCCTAGAGTTGGCTGCCCGGCCAAACTGAGCAATCAGGGGAGAAGGGCCTTGGTCAGGGAGGTGATCAAGAACCAAATGGTCACTCTGATAGAGCTCCAGAGTTCCTCTGTGCAGATGGGATAACCTTCCAGAAGAAACCAAGATTGAACTCTGGCTTGAATGCCAAGCATCACATCTGGAGGAAACATGGCACCATCGCAACAGTGAAGCATGGTGGTGGCAGCATCATGCTGTGGGGATGTTTTTCAGCGTCAGGGGCTGGGAGACTAGTCTTAATCGAAGCAAAGAGGAACGGAGCAAAGTACAGAGAGATCCTTGAACCTGCTCTAGAGTGCTAAGGACCTCAGACTGGGGCAAAGGTTCACCTTCCAACAGGGCAACGACTGTAAGCACTCAGCCAAGACAATGCAGGAGTGGCTTCGGGACAAGTCTCTGAATGTCCTTGAGTGGCCCAGCCAGAGCCTGGACTTGAACCCGATCGAACATCTCTAGAGAGACCTGAAAATAGCTGTGCAGCAACGCTCCCCATCCAAACTGACAGAGCTTGAGAGGATCTGCAGAGAAGAATGTGATAAACTCCCCAAATACACATACCCACGAAGGCTTGAGGTTGTAATCGCTGCCAAAGGTGATTCAACGAAGTACTGAGTAAAGCGTCTGAATACTTAAATTAGCACAAACCAACAAAAAAAAATGTGCTTTGTCATTATGGGGTACTGTGTGTAGGAAAAAAACTATTTAATACATTTTAGAATAAGGCTGTAACTTAACAATATGTAGAAAAAGTCAAGGGGTCTGAATACTTTCCGAAGGCACTGTATTTGATGACACAGTGTGAAGTATCTTATCTATTCCTTTTGATCAATTCCATTGATTAATGCTGCATGAAAATCATTTTCAAACTGCATTTGTACAAGATGAGCAAAAATGATCAACAGCAGCAGCCAGTGTTTTTACAGGCTCATAAATATTCCTGTAGGAAGCAGCAGCCTTCACCTCGCCACTGTGTTGACGGTGTTACTATCACCAGACAATCTCCCCCGTGTGATTCATGGCCTATGTGCACCTCATTGGTCTGGATATTTGCTAGACATGTGCTGGTTCTGTTAAAGAATAAAGGACATCCAGCGGCTGGGTGAACAGAGAGAGGGAAGAGATAAGGGAGATTGTGGCAAGAGAGAGGGAGGGAGGGAGGGAGAGGATGGGAAAGAGAGGCCAGAGAGAGAAGAGGAGGGAGAGAGAGACTGTCCTAGCTCACACTGGCACAACCTCATGGAGATGTCATGATGTTTTCAACATGAAAAGCCAACCTACTCTTCCCAGAAGGCTGTCTCAGTGTGCCTCTACAGCAATAACACAATATCCCCACTTCAGCTGTCCTGGGCCATGCTCACTATCACATATGCACAGCAGCATACTCACACACTCTCAAACAAACATTTGCAAACACACACGTGCACTCAGTGGCGTACCAGAGTTTCCCAACCAAATCATGGCCCGTCTGGACGCACCAAATCCGAACCAAACATAGACGTCTATGATTGGTTGAGATTTGGTCTGGACCAGACCAAAAACCAATGTCCGTCGATATCAAGGCCAGTTCGGACTGCACCAAAAGGAAACGTCCAAAAGGCTTCAGTCTGTGCTAACTGAGGTGCCTACAGTGAATGCCCATCTATGTGGTAAACCTCATGTTTGTAAAATACACAGTTTGTAAAACACAGAAAATTATTATAAAAAAAGACATCTAAAAGACATTGTCTCACATGGTGGCATCAGCACTCACCTAAAAAGCCCATATGCCACTGGTTGAGAGAAATTGTCATTATTTTGGGGGAAATTATGTGAGGTTTAATGTGTTGTTGGAGGTGCATCTTGGTCAGCTTAGCTCAGAAAATGAAACCCTCGTCAATCTGACACCATAGGCAGCCGCCTAATGCTGCCTAATGAGATAACAAGGTTGACGAAATCAGGGCAAAGGTTACTTTCTAGAGAGACATCAGGGATTGTAACATACTCTGTTTCACGGAAACATGGCTCTCTTGGGATAATGCTGTCGGAGTTGGTACAGCCACCTGCATTCTTTGTGAGTCGCGCCGACAAGAATAAACATCTCCCCGGGAATAAGAAGGGCGGGGGTGTGTGTTTCATGATTAACTCATGGTGTAATTGTAACAGCATACAGGAACTCCATGTCCATTTGTTCACCTGACCTAGAATTCCTCACAATCAAATTCCGACCGTATTATCTCCCAAGAGAATTCTCTTTGGTTATTGTCACAGCCGTGTATATCCCACCTCAAGCAGATACCACAACAGCCCTCAAGGAACTTCACTGGACTTTATGCAAACTGGAAACCCTATATCCTGAGGTTGCATTTATTATAGCTGGGGATTTTAACAAAGCAAATATGACAACAAGGCTACCTAAATTCTCTCAGCATTTTGACTGTAGCACTCGCAATGGAAAAACACTGGATTACTGCTACTCTAACTTCTGCGATGCATACAAGGCCCTCCCCTGCCCTCCTTTCGGCAAATCTGACCAAGACTCCATTTTGCTCCTCCCTTCCAATAGGCAGAAACTCAAACAGGAAGTACCCGTGCTAAGGACTATTCAATGCTGGTCTGACCAATCGGAATCCACGCTTCAAGATTGTTTTGATCACGCGGACTGGGATATGTTCCGGGTAGCCTCAGAGAATAATATCGACGTATATGCTGATTCGGTGAGGGAGTTTATAAAGAAATGTATAGGAGATGTTGTACCCACTGTGACTATTAAAACCTACCCTAACTACAAACTGTGGATAGTTGGCGGCATTCGCACAAAACTGAATAAAAACAGTGTAGTTATTCCCTCTGCAAGGCAATCAAACAAGCAAAATGTTAGTATAGAGACTAAGTGGAGTCGCAATTAAACAGCTCAGACACGAGACATATGTGGCAGGGTCTACAGACAATCACTGATTAAAAAAGGAAAACAAGCCACGTCACGGATACTGACGTCTTGCTTCCAGACAAACTAAACACCTTCTTTGCCCACTTTGAGGATTATACAGTGCCACCAACGCAGCCCACGACCAAGGACTGTGGGCTCTCCTTCTCCGGGCCTGAAGTGAGTAAGACATTTAAAAGTGTTAACCATCGCAAGACTGCCGGCCCAGGCGACATCCCCAGCCACGCCCTCAGGGCATGCACAGACCAGCTGGCTGGTGTGTTGACGGACATATTCAATCTCTCCCTATCCCAGTCTGCTGTCCCCACATGCTTCAAGATGGCCACCATTGTTCCTGTACCCAAGAAAGTAAAGGTAACTGAACTAAATGACTATCCCCATAGCACTCACTTCTGTCATCATGAAGTGCTTTGAGAGACTTGTCAAGGATCATATCACCTCCACCTTACCTCACCCTGGACTCACTTCAATTTGCTTTCCACCCCAATAGGTCTACAAACGATGCAATTGCCATCACACCGCACATTGCCCTATCCCATCTGGACAAGAGGAATACCTATGTAAGAATGCTGTTCATTGACAAAAGCTCAGCATTCAACACCATAGTACCCTCGAAGCTCCTCATAAATCTTGAGGCCCTGGGTCTCAAACCCGCCCTGTGTATTTGGGTCCTGGACTTCCTGACGGGCCAGCCCTAGGTAGTGAGGGATGTCCACTGTGCTGATTGTCAACACTGGGGCCCCACAAGGGTGTGTGCTCAGCCCACTCCTGTACTCCCTGTTCACCCATGACTGCGTGGCCATGCACATCTCCAACTCAATCATCAAGTTTGCAGACGACACAACAGTAGTAGGCTTGATGTCCAACGATGATGAGACAGCCTACAGGGAAGGAGGTGAGAGCACTCCGAGTGTGGTGTCAGGAAAACAACCTCTCACTCAACATCAACAAAACAAAGGAGATGATTTTGGACTTCAGGAAACAGCAGAGGGAGCACCCCCCTGTCCACATCGACGGGACAGCAGCGGAGAAGGTAGAGAGTTTTAAGTTCCTCGGTGTACACATCACGGACAAACTGAAATGGTCCACCCACACAGACAGTGTAGTGAAGAAGGCGCATCAGCGCCTCTTCAACCTCAGGAGGCTGAAGAAATGTGGCTTGTCACCTAAAACACTACCAAACACAATTAAGAGCATCCTGTTGGCTTTACCATCGCCTGATACGGCAACTGCACCGCCCACAACTGCATGGCGGTCTGCACAACGCATCACCGGGGGAAAACTACCTGCCCTCCAGGACACCTACAGCACCTGATGTCACAGGAAGGCCAAAAAGATCATCAAAGACAACAACCACCCGAGCAACTGCCTGTTCACCCCGCTTCCATCCAGAAGGTGAGGTCAGTACAGGTGCATCAAAGCTAGAATCTGTTTTTCAGTCTCTCAGTTCCATCTCAAGGCCATCAGTCTGTTAAACAGCCATCACTAACACAGAGAGGCTGATGCCCACATACAGACTTGAAATCATTGGACACTTTAATAAATGTATCACTAGTCACTTTAATAATGCCACTTGAGTAATGCAAGATATGTTTTCCTCATTTTTATTGTATATATTTTGTTTATATTGTAATCTCACTTTCCATAAACGGACTGAATATACTTTCCTGCAACCCGCCTCACACGATGTGGTACGGATCTGCTATTTTTATAGTTTAGAACCGGAACCCCCATCAGAAGTTAGCCAGCTAAATAGCTACTAACTACTAGTCAGTCAGCCACTGCTAGCGGTCTTCACCATTCCCTCGGACAGCAGCCAGCTTCAGCTCGGTCAATACCTGCCAGTCTGCCCAGCGCAATATCAACAATCAGCATATCGGACTGCTTTTTCTCTACCACATCACCGGATTCCTACCGCAAGCTCTGGACCATTACACCGCATCATCGCGGCTAGCGAGCTGCAACATGAGTGGCTACTGCTGGCTAATGCCTCTGTCCCGAAGCAAGCACCAGTTAGCCTTGAGCTAGCCTCGAGCTAGGCCCATCTCCCGGCTAGCCGAAGAGGTCTTCCCAGATAATTCTTGGGCTACAATACCTCTTTTGCCAACTGGCCTGGACCCTTTATTGCCAACACGGAGCCCCACCGATCCATCATGACTGGTCTGCCGACGTAATCGTCAGAGGAGGTTTCAACAGGCTTTTCCATTGCGACGTTGTCGAAGAGCAATCTGCTAGGCCCGGCCTGCTAGCTTTCTGAATCGCCGTGTCTCCAGCTCACCTAGCGTAGTAGCAACTACCGAACGGCTCCCTGACTCACCTATTGCTGCTCATTGGACCCTATGATCACTCAGCTACACATGCCTCTCCCTATCGTCAATATGCATTGTCTACTGCTGTTTAGGTTAGTTATTATTGTTTTATTTCACTGTAGAGCCCCCAGCCACTCCCAACATGCTTTAGACAGCTCTTTTGTCTCACCTCCCACACATGCGAAGACCTCATCTTGCTTAACTGGTGCCTCCAGAGACACAACCACTCTCATTGTCACATAATGCCTAGGTTTACCTCCACTGTACTCACATCCTACCATACCCTTGTCTGTACATTATGCCCTGAAACTATTCTACCACGCCCATAAATCTGCTCCTTTTATTCTCTGTTCCCAATGCACTAGACGACCAGTTCTTATATCCTTCAGCCGTACCCTTATCCTACTCCTCCTCTGTTCCTCTGGTGATGTAGAGGTTGACCCAGGCCCTGTAGCCTCCAGCACCACAACCTATTCCCAAGACACTCTCATTTGATGACTTCTGTAACCATAAAAGCCTTGGTTTCATGCATGTTAACATCAGAAGCCTCCTCCCTAAGTTTGTTTTATTCACTGCTTTAGCACACTCCGCCAACCTTAATGTCCTAGCCGTGTCTGAATCCTGGCTTAGGAAGGCCACCAAAAATTCTTACATTTCCATCCCCAACTACAACATTTTCCGACAAGATAGAACTGCCAAAGGGGGCAGAGTTGCAATCTACTGCAGAGATACCCTGAAGAGTTCTGTCATACTATCCAGGTTCGTGCACAAAAAATTCAAGCTTCTACTTTTAAAAATCCACCTTTCCAGAAATAAGTCTCTCACCGTTGCTGCTTGTTATAGACCCCCCTCAGCCCCCAGCTGTGCCCTGGACACCATATGTGAATTAATTGCCCTCATCTATCTTCAGAGTTCGTACTGTTAGGTGACTTAAACTGGGATATGCTGAACACCCCGGCTGTCCTACAATCTAAGCTAGATGCCCTCAATCTCACACAAATTTTCAATGAACCTACAAGGTACAACCCTAAATTCGTAACAATGGACACCCTCATAGATATCATCCTGACCAAATTGCCCTGTAAATACACCTCTGCTGTCTTCAACCAGGATCTCAGCGATCACTGCCTGATTGCCTGCGTCCGTAATGGGTCCGCGGTCAAACGACTGCCCCTCATCACTGTTAAACGCTCCCTAAAACACTTCAGCAAGCAGGCCTTTCTAATCGACCTGGCCCGGGTATCCTGGAAGGATATTTGACCTCATCACGTCAGTAGAGGATGCCTGGTTGCTATTTAAAAGTGCTTTCCTCACCATTTTAAATAAGCATTCCCCATTCAAATAATGTAGAACTAAGAACAGATATAGCCCTTGGTTCACCCTAGACTTGACTGCCCTTGATCAGCACAAAAACATCATGTGGCGTACTACATTAGCATTGAATAGCCCCCGCGATATGCAACTTTTCAGGAAAGTCAGGAACCAATATACACAGTCAGTTAGGAAAGCTAGGCTAGCTTTTTCAAACAGAAATTTGCATCCTGTAGCACTAATTCCAAAACGTTTTGGGACACTGTAAAATCCACTGCACTGAGGCTAGGAAACACTGTCACCATCGATAAATCTAAGATAATAGAGAATTTCAATAAGCATTTTTCTACGGCTGGCCATGCATTCCACCTGGGTACCCCTACTCCTGCCAACAGCTCTACACCCCCCACAGAAACTTGCCCAAACAGATCACCGACCATTTTGAATCCCACCGTACCTTCTCGACTATGCAATCTGGTTTCCAAGCTGGTCATGGGTGCACCTCAGCCATGCTCAAGGTCCTAAACGATATCATAACCGCAATCGACAAAAGACAGTACTGTGCAGCTGTCTTCATGGACCTGGCCAAGGCCTTCGACTCTGTTAATCACTGCATTCTTATCGGCAGACTCAATAGCTTTGGTTACTCAAATGACTGCCTCGCCTGGTTCACCAACTACTTCTCAGATAGAGTTCAGTATGTCAAATCGGAGGGCCTGTTGTCTGGACCTCTGGCAGTCTCTATGGGGGTGCCACAGGGTTCAATTCCCGGGACGACTGTTTTCTCTGTATATATCAATGATGTTGCTCTTGCTGCTGGTGACTCTCTGATCCACCTCTATGCAGACGACACCATTCTGGATACATATCTGGCCCTTCTTTGGACACTGTGTTAACAAAACTCCAAACGAGCTTCAATGCCATACAACACTCCTTCAGATGCTTCCAACTGCTTTTAAATGCTAGTAAAACTAAATGCATGCTATTCAACCGATTGCTGCCCGCACCCACCTGCCCGACAAGCATCACTACTCTGGACGGTTCTGACTTAGAATATGTGGACAACTACAAATACTTAGGTGTCTGGTTAGACTGTAAACTCTCGTTCCAGACTCACATTAAGCATCTCCAATCCAAAATAAATTTCGCAACAAAGCCTCTATGCCCGCAAGATTTGAGCAAGGCCCCTCCCAAACCCCCCAAAAACAGGAAAACATTTTTTTTATAGGAAAACAGCTAATTTCCTGCAGTTCTACAAATCTGGCCCCCAAAAAAAGCTGCGAGGGTGTGTGGTACACCAGTGCATGCACTGCTTCATGAAGGCGCGCAAACACACACACACACACACACACACTCAATACTAAGGAAGTGGAGGTTCAAAGACAATGTCATATGTGTGTTGAAGTATCTCCTTCCCAGGGTATGGCTAACAGACTATAGCAGGAGATTCCATACTTAGAATCAACACCAGTTCACTTCTCAGGAGTTCAGTTGCTTGGCAACCGCCCTTAAAATGTTCCACCAGGTGGAAATGTGACCCGGTTGGACACTAGAGGAGAGGATCTCTCTCATCAGAGCTGCCCTCTCCTTGCCGAGTGATACGGGGCTCCCATACTGTAATCGGTCACTTAAATATGCTCTGCCAGGGACCCCACAGTCACTACAGCAGACCACACACACTGCTGCTAAAGCTGTCATTCGGGAAAAGGAAGGAAGGAATTAATGTATAGGCATGCATGTGTCACAGGCTTTGGTTTTTCCATTTATTTTCAAGGATGGACGTTAGCAGGTTAGAACGTGGGGCGCACCGACTCGTTAGTCACTATGTGTTACACCTGTGCTGGCTTGTCCATCTCATTAGTCGAAAGATGTTTCACCTGTGCTGGCCCAGATTATATTTAAGAATGGATGGTTCAGTGCTCCAGTTGTTTTGAAAGATGTGGAGGGTTAACAACTTTAGTTGGCTCTCGCTATTTGATTTCTAGAAAAACAATCCTTTATCTGATCTTCCCTGTTTTTGTTTTGCTTCCTGTCTTTAAGTTTGATGTGAGTTTATCTTTTGTTTGCTTCCTGTTGGGCAAATTTTATGGGAGCTCATGGTGGGTGTCTTTTCGGTCCCAGTTGTTGTTGCTAGTCAACTTTCAGTGGACACCACAATGAGTGTCCTTCAGAACCCCTCTTAAAACTCCAACCTGTTTTGTTTTGGTTGTTGTCTGTGACTCTTTCTTAGTTCCCCCTTCTGTTTGAGTGACAATGTTTGGTTTTCTTGCTGGGGAACGTAACACATGCATATCTTAAAAATTGGGTTGGCACTTCATCTTGACAGGTTTGTCTTCTGAAGCCCTTGCAACTCTATCACTATCTCACTCAGGTCTCATCCATCTTCATCAACCCATTCCCATCCGTTCTGTCTCAGATTGAGCATTGTACAAAATGGTAATGACATTGCGTGTCTCCGATCCAAGTGTTCAGGAGATCCTTCCAACTGGGATCGACTTCCCTTATTCCTTACCCCCATTTTCTCACGCCGTAAGATTGTCTAGCTAAGCAAACTGGGAGCAGGCTAAAATGTTGCCACACAGGATATAAAGGCATTCATTCACATGTAAGATGGACAGTGCACACACTCATTCAGTGGTGCAGAGGAAATTATGTGGATTGTGAGACTGTATGAATAGAGTTCTGCTGAGCCACTGAATAATCCAATCACATGTCATTTATTTATGATTTGGGGGAGCATGTTCTTTACATTTCCTCATGATGCATTTCCACTGCATGGCTTTACTGATACATTTCATAATTATTGTCATTTCTGGCATGAATTCGATCATGTGTGCACAGCCATGTAATATCCACTGGGTGAGTCGCGTGTTCCCAGAAATTTGCACTGTCTAGAACCAGATGAAAACCGCTGAGGACTAAAAATAGCTATTGTTTTTCCTCTTTAAGATAAGAATGAGATGTTTGAGCTCTCTGCTAGCACAGCCCAGAACCTCATTATCATAGTATAAATTAGGATGATTTTTCTGGTGTAGTAAATGTCAACCAATGTTTTCGTAAGAATGTGTATGAGTGTGTGTGTGCATTTGTGTGTGCGTGCATTTGTGCGTGTGCGTGTTTGCCTGCATGTGTGTAATTATGTGCGTCTTCTCCTATCAGATGTTGCCATCTCGTTCACCTCTAAATGGCACCCTGTCTCATTAATTAGAGAGTCTCAGGCTGCGACTGGGGAATGTGCTAAAACATTCCTCTTTAAATAAAAGGAGGATTCTGGGATACGCAGCAGGAACTCAAAAGCTCTTTCTCACTCTCAAAGAGCACAGAAGGAAGAGCCTTTGTTTTTACACACACACCCCCATCTTTCATCTCTGTTAAGAATAATCAATACTTAAGTAAATAAGGTATTTCTGTTTTTTATTTTTAATACATTTGAAAAAAACTCTAACAACCCGTTTTGCTTTGCCATTAGGGGGTATTGTATGTAGATTGATGAGTGATTAAAAAAAAATCAATTTTAGAATAGGCTCTAACGTAGCAAAATTTTGAAAAAGTGAAAGGGCTGAATACTTACCAAATGCACTGCAGTTTGAGGGTGTTGTTTTAACAACCTTGTGCCTTGCCTTTCGAATGAATTGTAGAGTTACTGCCCGTGACAGAAACATGGTTGTTGAAATTATATATTTTCAGTCCTGTGGCCTTAACCAAGGGATTTTGTAAGCAAATATGATTTCATTAAAATTAAAATACTTAAGACAATACATCACAAGGCCTTACTTGGAGGGCCTAGTTTTACCCTTATACAGTGACCTAAAATTACTGGTTTTACAGGCCACAGCTGGCAATAAGTCAACTAACAGATTGGATTACCTTAGAAAAATTTAAATTATTTATCTTTGTGTAGCATAAGATTAATTAATCAATCAATGTACATACAAAAACATAGATATTGAAACAAACATAAAAAAATAAAAAAATCTACCTGCAATAGAGCATGCTGGGAAATATGATAATGATGGGCACGGTTTTTAGTGTTTCACTCTACACAGAGTAAGGATGACACAATCACGCTCAAATCAGGTTATTAACACCAACACTAACAGATATAATTTAACTCCTGAATCAACACTAAAGATGTTTTAAAAAATCTTCAACACTAGGTAACACTGACCTATTTTCTTTGTAGCAGTGTCAGTGAGTCATGTTTAACAGGACTGTTGTCGAGGGTAACGCTGCTGGAGCCTCTGCAATACTTTAATTACAGCCTAGCCCCAAGGCTAAATGTTCCTCGCTGTAATTGTAGAATATACTGCATCACTAATTAACACACGCATGGCTGTTGATGAAAACAGCGCTAAAGCTCTCTCAATACTCATTGATACCCACTGAAATGTCGGTATCTGTGGAAACAGCACAGCAGAATACCACCCTGCATCCCACTGCTGGCTTGCATAGGAAGCTAAGCAGGGTTGGTCCTAGATGGGAGACCAGATGCTGCTGGAAGTGGTGTTGGAGGGCACCTGCTGGCCAGGCCCCAGGATAGATCCACCCACAGATCACATCTGACTCTGGGACACAACAACAACCCCACCGGCAGGCTGCAGCAGCACCAACCTGCTCACTGTGACCAGTCCAGACTCGGCGGCGGCCATGTTCTGCTGCATCTTCAAGGCGATGGGGACGTTTACCAGGGGATTGTGAGGTGTTCTGTGGCCTGACTGGCTGACTAGCCCATCTCCCTGTAGGTTCCCCATACATCAGATATGATCACCTGGGGTTCACCCAGATGGCCCAGACAAGGCCCCTAGTCTGGTATTATACAGGGAGAGGAGGGGGCTGATGAGCCATAGCTTTCAGAGCTGTAGAACCTGCAGCTAGTGTAAAAGATGCCCACACACACTCATTACTCACTCCGCCTGCATATCTCTGAATAACATAATCTCTGGCTCACTCTGACTACCTGTTAGGAGCACAGGAAATCCTTGTTTATGGGGCCATCAATCAGTCTCTATGAATCATAGTCCGCACAATGTGAGCCACAATCGTGATGACGGTACAGTGTGTTTGCGAAGCCAAAGTGCTTAAGACATGAATGATAAAGGAAGTGCAATACAAGAGAAGATTAGTCTTAATAATTGAGGGCTAGTTTGCTCAGCACACAAAGGGAAGGCTGAACAAAACGCCCTATAAAGCACAGACAGTGGTGTCGCGATGAAGGTGATGAAAGATTTACACTCCCTGGAACCCTGTGGAGCGGTCTGGGCCAAGTTCAATCAACCTTACTAGACTCGGTCTAGTTCATCAGACAGACACCTACTGGCCCACCAGCTCACCACTACAACATAGAGAGCAGTGGAGGCTCCTGAGAGGAGGAAGGGGAGGACCATCCCCTACAGTGAATAAAAATGGGAAAAAGAATAATAATTATAATACTATAAATAGTCACCAAATAATTGATTAAAACACACTATTTTGCAAAGAAGGTCTCCAGTAGCCTCCACAGCACCATGGTGTAACCGGAGGACAGCTAGTTTCTGTTCTCCTCTGGGTACATTGACTTCAGAATAAAGGTCAAATAAAATAAAAACTTCAATACAAAACCTAGGAGGCTCATTGTTCTCAACCTGTTCCATAGACTTACACAGTAAATATGACAACTTCCGGAGGACGTCCTCCAACCTATCAGAGCTCTTGCAGCATGAACTGACATGCCCACCAAAACAAAGAATCAGAGAATGAATCTAGTATTGAATGCATAAGCTACAGCTAGCTAGTACTACAGTGGATAACATGTGGTGAGTAGTTGACTCAAATAGAGAGAAAGACAGTAGTTGAACCATATTCATTTCTTTCATGATGAAAGAGAAGTGAGAAATAGAGATGTCATTTTTTTCCACTTACAGCTGAAGTCGGAAGTTCACATACACCTTAGCCAAATACATTTATACACCGTTTTTCCACAATTCCTGACATTTAATCCTAGTAAAAATTCCCTGTCTTAGGTCAGTTAGGATCACCACTTTATTTTAATAATGTGAAATTCCAGAATAATAGTAGAGAATTTTATTTCAGCTTTTTTTCTTTCATCACATTCCCAGTGGGTCAGAAGTTTACATACACTCAATTAGTATTTGGTAGCATTGCCTTTAAATTGTTTAACTTGGGTCAAATGTTTCACTTAGCCTTCCACAAGCTTCCCACAATAAGTTAGGTGAATTTTGGCCCATTCCACCTGACAGAGCTGGTGTAACTGAGTCAGGTTTGAAGGCCTCCTTGCTCGCACACACTTTTTCAGTTTTGCCCACACATTTTCGATAGGATTGAGGTCAGGGCTTTGTGATGGCCACTCCAATACCTTGACTTCGCTGTCCTTAAGCCATTTTGCCACAACTTTGGAAGTATGCTTGGGGTCATTGTCCATTTGGAAGACTCATTTGCGACCAAGCTTAAACTTCCTGACTGATGTTTTCAATATATCCACATAATTTTCCATCCTCATGATGCAATCTATTTTGTGAAGTGCACCAGTCCCTCCTGCAGCAAAGCACCCCCACAACATGATGCTGCCACCCCCGTGCTTCACGGTTGGGATGGTGTTCTTCGGCTTGCAAGCATCCCCCTTTCAGCCCCCTTTCAGCCTTTCAGGTTATGTCGATATAGGACTCGTTTTACTGTGGATATAGATACTTTTGTACCTGTTTCCTCCAGCATCTTCACAAGGTCCTTTGCTGTTGTTCTGGGATTGATTTGCACTTTTCGCACCAAAGTACGTTCATCTCTAGGAGACAGAACGCGTCTCCTTCCTGGGCGGTATGACGGCTGCGTGGTCCCATGGTGTTTATACTTGCGTACTATTGTTTGTAAAGATGAACGTGGTACCTTCAGGCGTTTGGAAATTGCTCCCAAGGATGAACCAGACTTGTGGAGGTCTACAATTGTTTTTCTGAGGTCTTCGCTGATTTCTTTTGATTTTCCCATGATGTCAAGCAAAGAGGCACTGAGTTTGAAGGTAGGCCTTGCAGTAAATCCACAGGTACACCTCCAATTGACTCAAATGATATCAATAAGCCTATCAGAAGCGTCTAAAACCATGACATAATTTTCTGGAATTTTCCAAGCTGTTTAAAGGCACAGTCAACTTAGTGTATGTAAACCTCTAACTCACTGGAATTGTTATACAGTGAATTATAAGTGAAATTATCTGTCTGTAAACAATTTTTGGAAAAATTACTTGTGTCATGCACAAAGTAGATGTCCTAACCGACTTGCCAAAACTAAAGTTTGTTAACAATAAATTTGTGGAGTGGTTGAAATACGAGTTTTAAAGACTATAACCTAAGTGTAAACTTCCGACTTCAACTGTACTTAGCTAGCAAATGCAGCTATCTAGTTTAGCCTACTGAAACACCCTGCTCAAACAGAGGTATGCTATGTTAGCTAACTGGCTATGACTTTCCAACACAACACTGGAACTCCTCCAAGGTAAGCTTTTTGTTTTACTAATTTATTGTCACCGGGGCCTGCCGGTGTAACTGCTTACTGACTGTACACTGTAACGTTACTGCATGATTGTAGCGAGTTTACAAACATGTTAGTTCTATTAGCTATGCTAAATATGACCCTACTGTAGCTAATATGGTGACAACGATGTAGTCTGTGTGTAGTGGTTTGGCTTGGGAAGGTTTTATCGTCTGGTCACATACAGCTGATGTGTTGTGCATTGAGGTTCACAAGCGAAGGGAAGAGGTGAGCGGAGGAGAGTGCATAGATGGGAGAAGGAATACAATGTGGCTGTAATGCTACACCCGCAATAACATCTGCTAAACATGTGTATGTAACAAATCAAATGTGATTATATTTGATGAAAGTCAACTGTGTTAACACGTGATCAGGGGTATATTCATTCCGCTCATTCTGTTGAAAAACGGTTCTTAAACGGAAGCAAACGGACCAAAACAGGGATAAACATACCTGAATTTGACAAATAGAAACTCTCGTTTGCAACTGTTGGACTAATGATTACACCCTATATCAGCTAGATGCAGGCAAGAGTATGCAAGGTGGTATTGAATGTCACTGTCTGTCCAAGTGTCACTATCTGTCATTTTAAATTTGTCTCTCGACCTGTGTGCACCTACGTTGTAAACTGTCATTCATAGGCTAAGTTTTAGCAACCTCATGATGGGTATAGGGAAAATTTGAGTATCAATTAGCCTAAACCTATTGCTGTTACATTGAGCTGGGTGAATGGAATATGAATGACAGTCATTCAAAATGCTGTCATAGAAATAAGACCATGCTTATTAAAAAAACAATACGTCCTCCCTCATCTTAAACTGCACTGACCACCACTGATAGAGAGTGAGAGGGAACTCCTTCGTCAGCACAAATAGCAGCACAAACAGATCAGGTACCAGGCTATCCCCTTCATCCTCTGAGACTGTGTGTAGTCTAAGTACAGGGCAGAGGGCATGTGGTTAAAAAGAGGGTTATCCAAAGGCTGGGGGCATCGTCAGGCAGGCAAGTGGGTCTATTCAACCCGCTGAAAAAGACAGTGGAGCAACTGCGTGTATAGCTGGGGAAGAACTGAAAACAGAGGCTGATAATAGCAGCTCCATAAATTAACACAGGACAAGGGCATGCTCCCTGAGAGGAGACAGTAGCCCCAGATATAGTCCTTCACCAAAGTTACACTTCGTTTGTCAAGCCTGTGTTTGCATGCCCTCCATCCCCTCTCTCTATCATTTGAATCTCTCTATTCCCTACCTCCTCACAGGAGCTTTCTCTCTATGTTAGGTATTTATGTTTGTTTTGAAGGAATACCCTGTACATTAGATTAGAATTAGTAATAGCACATTGCTGTATTCAGTCTGATATTTTCTACTTAAAATGTAGCTTGTTGTAGTGGAGTCTCATCATTATCTAGCATTTAGATGATGGCTAGATCAGTGCATGTGTTGCACTGTCTCTGGATCCCCCTCTCAGCCTGTTGACAGGAGAGGGAAATTAATGATTAACAAATAGTTCAAATAATTCTCAAATTACCCCTTAAACTATAGGGATAACACACGATGTCATCAGTATCTAAAATGAAGCACTGTGTAGCATTCACCAAAGCACCCCAGAGAGGAAGCCATCCCAAGCTTTTAACATACCTTTATTACATACTTTTATTCTGTCATATGGGCATATCTCATGCAGAGAGCAGTCCCTCCCCCACTGGCTAGAATGGTCCACTCTATTATTCATCCAACCCTTCCTGCCTCCCAAGCAGCCTAGGCATTCTGCCTATGAAGCAGAGCACAGTAAGGGGAAGAAAGGGCTGCAAAGATTCCATCTGGAGGTTTAATAATGGCTTGGACCCTAATTGAAATCTATTGGTGGTCTGTGGCTGTATGGGGAGGTATCATTTTAGGCTAGAGAAGCTCCTATGATAGAGCTGGAACGGAGTTGTGAATGTGTGTATGTAAATGCAGGTGATCGTGTTTAGAGTGTGTAAGAGAATGTCCACAATTCTCTCGCTCTCACCGTTCAAATTGATCAGAAATACAGTGTAGACATTGTTAATGTTGTAAATGACTATTGTAGCTGGAAATGGCAGATTTGTATGGAAAATCTACATAGGCGTACAGAGACACATTATCAGCAACCATAATTCCTGTGACGTTATGTTAGCTAATCAAAGTTTAGCATTTTAAAAAGGCTAATTGATCATTAGAAAACCCTTTTGCAATTATGTTAGCACAGCTGAAAACTATTGTGCTGATTAAAGAAGCAATACAACTGGCCTTCTTTAGACCAGATGAGTATCTGGAGCATCAGCATTTGGGGGTTCGATTACAGGCTAAAAATGGACAGAAGCAAAGCACTTTCTTCTGAAACTCGTCAGTCTTTTCTTGTTCTGAGAAATGAAGGCTATTCCATGCGAGAAATTATCAGGAAACTGAAGATCTCGTACAATGCTGTGTAATACTCCCTTCACAGAACAGCACAACTGAGCAAGAGGACAAGTACATTCCTCAACTGTTAGCTCCATTAAATAGTACCCACAAAACACCAGTCTCAACATCAACAGTGAAGAGGCAACTCCGGGATGCTGACTTTCTAGGCAGAGTTGCAGAGAAAAAGCCATATCTCAGACTGGCCAATAAAAAGAAAAGATTAAGATGGGCAAAACAACAGACACTGGACGATAGGAAAAAAGTGTTATGGACAGACAAATCTAAGTTTGAGGTGTTCGGATAACAAAGAAGAGACGTTGAAAAAATGAAAATATGCTGGAGGAGTGCTTGACGCCATCTGTCAAGCATGGTGTAGGCAATGTGATGGTCTGGGTGTGCTTTGGTGGTGGTAAAGTGGGAGATTTGTACAGGGTAAAAGGGATCTTGAAGAAGGATGGCTTTCACTCCATTTTGCAACGCCATGCCATACTCTCCCGTCAGCGTTTAATTGGAGTCAATTTCATCCTACAACAGGACAATGACCCAAAGCACAGCTCCAAACTATACAATAACTATTTAGAGAATAAACAGTCAGCTGGTATTCTGTCTATAATGGAGTGGCCAGCACAGTCACCGGATCTCAACCCTATTGAGCCATTGTGGGAGCAGCTTGACCGTATGGTACGTAAGAAGTCCCCATCAAACCAATCCAACCTGTGGGAGGTGTTTCAGGAAACATGGGGTGAAATCTCTTCAGATTACCTAAACAAATTGACAACTAGAACGCCAAAGTTCTGCAAGGCTGTAATTACTACAAATGGAGGATTCTTTGACGAAAGCAAAGTTTGAAGGACACAATTATTATTTCAATTAAAAATCATTATTTATAACCTTGTCGACGTCTTGACTATATTTCCTATTTTTTTGCAACTAATTTCATTTACGTTTTCATGGAAAACAAGGACATTTCTAAGTGACCCCAAACTTTTGAACAGTAGTGCATTTATATACGGGTGTGTAATATACATACTACTGTTCAAAATTATGGGGTCACTTAGAAATGTCCTGGGTTTTTGAAAGAAAACCACGTTTTTTTGTCCATTAAAATAACATCAAATTGATCAAAAATACAGTGTAGATGGCTATTGTAGCTGGAAACGGCTGATTTTTAGGCGCGCAGTGTAACGGTTCTCATGTGGTGAAGGAGAGTCGGACCAAAATGCAGCGTGTAGATTGCGATCCATGTTTAATGAACAAACGTAACACGAATCTAAATACAAAACTACAAAACAATAAACGTAACGAAAACCGAAACAGCCTATACTTGTGTAAACTAACACAGAGACAGGAACCAGGACACTAAGGACAATCACCCACGAAACACTCAAAGAATATGGCTGCCTAAATATGGTTCCCAATCAGAGACAACGATAAACACCTGCCTCTGATTGAGAACCACTTCAGACAGCCATAGACCTAACTAGAACACCCCACTAAGCTACAATCCCAATACATACACACCACATACAAAAACCCATGCCACACCCTGGCCTGACCAAATAAATGAAGATAAACACAAAATACTTCGACCAGGGCGTGACATGCAGAGGCCCATTATCAGCAACCAATGGCACGTTGTGTTAGCTAATCCAATATTGTCATTTTAAAGGGCTAATTGATCATTAGAAAACCCTTTTGCAATTATATTAGCACAGCTGAAAACTGTTGTGCTGATTAAAGAAGCAATACAACTGGCCTTCTTTAGACTAGATGAGTATCTGGAGCATCAGCATTTGTGGGTTCGATGACATTATCAAAATGGCCAGAACTTTCTTCTGAAACTCGTCAGTCTCGTCTTGTTTCAGAAATGAAGGCTATTCCATGCGAGAAATTGCCTGAATTGTACTGAAGGTTTCTTACATCGCTGTGTACTACTCCCTTTACAGAACAACGCAAACTGACTCTAACCAGAATAGGAAGAGGAGTGGGAGGCCCCGGTGCACAACTGAGCAAGAGGGACAAGTACATTAGAGTGTCTAGTTTGAGAAACAGACACATCACAAGTCCTCAATTGGCAGCTATGTCTAAACTCTATTTCTGATTAATTTCATGTTATTTTAATGGACAAAAATGTGCTTTTCTTTAAGAAACAAGGACATTTCTAAGTGACACCAAGCTTTTGAACAGTAGTGTATATAGAGTGCATTCGGAAAGAATTCAGACCCCTTGGCTTTTTCCACCTTTTGTTACGTTACAGCCTTAATTCTAAAATGTATTAAATATTTGTTTCCCTCATCAAGCTACACACAATACCTCATAATGACAAACCGAAAAAAGAAATACCATATTTACATAAGTATTCAGACCCTTTGCTATGAGACTCAAAATTGAGCTCATGTGCATTCTGTTTTCATTGATCATCCTTGAGATTTTTTCAACTTGATTGGAGTCACCTGTGGTAAATTCAATTGATTGGACATGATTTGGAAAGGGTGTCAAAACATTTCTGCAGCATTGAAGGTCCCCAAGAACACACTGGCCTTAAGCGGAAGAAGTTTGAAACCACCAACTCTTCCTAGCGCTGGCCGCCCGGCTAAACTGAGCAATCAGGGGAGAAGGGCCTTGGTCAGGCAGGTGACCAAGAACCCAATGGTCACTCTGATAGAGCTCCAGAGTTCTTCTGTGGAGATGGGAGAACCTTCCAGAAGGACAACCTTCCCGGCAGCACTGCACCAATCAGGCTTTTATGGTAGAGTGGCCAGATGGAAGCCACTCTTCATTAAAAGGCAGATGACAGCCCACTTGGAGTTTGCCAAAAGGCACCTCAAGGACTCTCAGACCATGAGAAACAAGATTCTCTGGTCTGATGAAACCAAGATTGAACTATTTGGCCTGAATCCCAAGCTGGTCTGGAGGAAACTTGCCACCATTCCTACGGTGAAGCATGGTGGTGGCAACATAAGTTTTACAAGGACAGGGACTGGGAGACTATGCAGGATCGAGGGAAAGATGAACGAAGCAAAGTACAGAGAGTTTCTTGATGAAAACCTGCTCCAGAACACTCATGTCCTCATGGAAGGTTCACCTTCCAACAGTACAACGACTCTGAGCACACAGCCAAGACAACGCAGGAGTGGCTTCAGGACAAGTCTCTGAATGTCATTAAGTGGCCCAGCCAGTGCCCGGACTTGAACCCGATCAAACATCTCTGGAGAGATCTGAAAATAGCTATGTAGCGACGCTCCCCATCCAAACTGACAGAGCTTGAGAGGATCTGCAGAGAAGAATGGGAGAAACTCCCCCAAAAAACAGGTGTGCCAATCAATGCCAAGCTTGTAGCGTCAAAGCCAAGAAGACTCAAGGCTGTAATAGCTGCCAAAGGTGCTTCAACAAAGTAATGAGTAAAGGGTCTGAATACTTGTGTAAATGTGATATTTCAGTTTTATTTTTTATACACAGAAACATTTTTGCTGTGTCATTATGGGGAATTGTGCGCAGATTGATGAGGGATTTCAAAAATATATATACATTTTACAATAAATTGTAGAAGAAGTCAAGGGGTCTGAATAGGGCCCCCAATTAGTAGGCTTTTCATCACATGCTTTTGAGGCGCTTTCCTTGCTTAGCCTCACCAGTCAGTCGCTACTGCTGCTACTGTTACTGCTGCTGAGAGTAATCATGCTGTCACTAGTCATACCATCAGCCCATCCTCCTCAACCCAACATCTGCTGCGTGTCTTCATCTGACAGGCCCACTGCTGGAGTGTGAATTACCAGGGAAGAGAAGAGCTCCTCTAAATCCTCTAAATGAAATCAGCCAACCATATGGGCAAACAGGTAAACAGATCTGCCATACAGAACCCATTTTCATTAAAGCTCCTGTGTTAACATTTCACTAAACATGAAGCACCGTAATTGCTTGCCGGTACTTTAGTTTAAGTAGAGACAGTTTATATGATCATCAATCATTGTGTCCCTGCTCTATTCTATGGAACGAAACCATGGCTATCTGGACAGTGACATAGATTTGCAGAACAGTTGCTGCATCAGTATTTATCTTGCATGGGTTGGGATTGTTCAAAACCCCAAGAGTTGGAGATACATTTAGAAACTAGGAGCAATTCAGTGTTTGGTTAGAAGAAGAAAAAACATCTCCTTATATCAGAAAGTATATTTAGCAAGAATCTAAGACAACTCTCTGTACTTATAACCAGCAACCATACACCGAGTATACCGAACATTAGGAACACCTTCCTAATATTGATTTGCACCCCCCTCCCCCCCATATTGTCAGGGCAGGGATGCAGGACCATGTTGACTCCAATGCTAACCACAGTTGTGTCAATTTGGCTGGATGTCCTTTGGGTGGTGGACCGTTCTTGATACACACGGGAAACTGTTGAGTGTGAAAAACCCAACACCGTTGCAGTTCTTGACACAAACTGGTGCGCCTGGTACCTACTACCAGACCTCGTTCAAAGACACTTAAATCTTTTGTATTGCCCATTCACCCTCTGAATGACACACATAAACAATCCATGTCTCAATTGTCTCAAGGCTTGAGAATTATTCTTTAACCTGTCTTCTCCCCTTCATCTACACTCATTAAAGTGGATTTAACAAATAACATTAATAAGGGATCATAGCTTTCACCTGGATTCACCTGGTCAGTCTGTCATGGAAAGAGCAGGTTTTTTTCAGTGTTTTGTATACTCATTGTAGGTAAGATCCAAGTATGAGTTGATAGATTAGAGCAGCATAAACAAAGCTCATTAGCGTGTATTTAGGGTGGGCCCAGCCCCGAAAGTGACTATTTACACTCTATGCGAAAGGTTTCATTCTCTTCTCAGGAATTCAGCCTTCTCTGTGTTGCTCTCCAACCCATTCTGTTGTGATAACATCCTGTAGCTCTTTCACTTTGTTCCTGACCTGCACTGGTGAGATACACTGTCTCTTTTTCTCTCACCACCCCAGGGACTCTTGAGGCATGGCCTTTCAGGCTATGACTTCTCTTTCTATCTCCCTCTCTGATCATGCCTATAATAATGTATTGTCATGCTAGTATTGTAACTTAAGCTTAATGCATTGTATAATGTTATCATTCATTTTAGAACAGAAAATTCTCAGACCTTTCTTGACCTTACTATTATTTTAACTCAACTATAGTCTCTTGCATACTACTAAATTATCTTTATGGAGTCAGATATTCAGTTAAATAGACTTCATCATATTAATTGCATAGTCTTATTATGGGTTGCATGTGAGGTACTGTATATAATAATACATATATGATAAATATTACCCCACTTTAGTACATGGTGACCCCAACGTGATATATTATACAGATCATTTGGGCTGAATTGGTATTTATTCCATTAGATTTGCGTGATGCGTGATGCGTGATGCGTGATGGGGAATATGCAAGCAACGGATCTGTTTGAGAAATGGCAATCAACTCGTATTAGTGATTTGATTAAAAAAGGCAAGAAAAGTCTCACATTTGATTCGAATAGGGATTACATTTTTCAGTACTGGCAATATATTGGCATGTAAAAGAAAACATCTAAGAGGATCTTAATTCTAGACCTTGCTGTATCTTTACTTGGCAAAAACGAATTGCGACACAGCAAACTAGGGGTGAGCATGCTTGATACCACTGTGATACCACTATGGGGCGGCAAGTAGTTTAGCGATTATAGTGTTAACCTCACTAGGGTAGGGGGCACTATTTTCACCTCCGGATGAAAAGCGTGCCCAAAGTAAACTGCCTGTTACTCAGGCCCAGAAGCTAGGATATGCATATAATTGCTAGATTTGGATAGAAAATACTCTAAAATAATGTCTGTGAGTATAACAGAACTGATATGGCAGGCAAAAACCTGTGAAAAATCCATCCAGGAAGTGGGATTTTTTTATGTTTTTAAGTTTTCCATTGACTGCCTATACAGTATCCAATGATTTAGGACTCAGATTGCACTTCCTATGGGTTCCACTAGATGTCAAGTCTTTATAAATTGTTTCAGGCTTGTATTCTGAAAAATGAGAGAGTTAGACTACCATCTTTTATATTGACAAAGCTGTTGTCTGGTTGAAATATTATTGATCATTATGACTAAAAACAACCTGAGGATTGATTATAAACATCGTTTGACATGTTTCTACGAACTTTACTGATACTTTTGGGATTTTTCGTCTGCCTGCTGTGACCGCCTTGGAGCGGGGTCTCAGATTCATTGGGGTCTCAGATTCATTGTCTCTTTGTTCCTGACCTGTGCTGGAGAGATACACCCTTTTTCTCTTTTAGGTTATGACTTCTATCTCTCTCCCTCTCGGATCATGCCTAGAATACTAATGCTAGTATTGTCTTGAGCTTTATGTCATGAATAATGTTATCATTCATTTTAGAATATTAAATATCTGCCTTTGATATAGACCATTCTCAGACCTTTCTTGACCTTACTATTACTTTAACTCAACTATACTCTCTTGCATATTGCTAAATTATCTTTATGGAGTCAGATATTCATTTTAATAGACTTTGTCATATTAATTGCATTGTATTATTACAGGTCGCATGTGAGGTATATATATACAATACATATATTATCCATTTTACCCCACTACATGCTGAGTCAGTGCTGTACCTGTATGGAGACGTCGCTGTAGGAGCCTCCTATCACCCCAGAGATGGCCAGAGGGACGTCGTCATGGATGGCGTAGGAGCCATCAGGGCAGGTGTACTCACTGTCGTCCACCTTGGTGAGGGAGGCACGGACAAACTCCAGGCTCTGTTCCAGGGCGTAAGTGTCCTTAGAGCAGGTGTCCAGGATGTGGGCTCCCAGCCGTATCCCCGGCAGCAGGTGCTCGTCCTTGTTAATCTCGTCCAGGGCTAACAACATGGCCTCCAGTCTCTGAATACCTCTCTGAGCGTTGATCTTCCCACAGTCCTCAGGCCCCTCGCCCTTCTGGTGCACAGGGAACAGACCCCCTATGATCAGGTCTCCATCCACTGTGATCTCTCTCTTGGTGTCTGTGTTGAAACCTGACATGGAGAGACCCAGTGGGGCCTGGGCCAGGAGGTACACACACACACACAGTAGGCAGAGGGGGGAGAGGTGGAGCGGTTGGGGCAGGGGGCGCAGCCCCAACCAAGGGGACCTCCCCGATGACATGTCCCTGGGCCCTGTGTGAGTCAGATCACTGCTGTCTGGTGCTTCTCTTCTTCTGATTTCCTCTGTCTCTGGAATTGGGGAGGGTACAGTACGCTAGCAAGGCACAGAGAAGCGGGGCACGAGATCTCAAAGAGCTAGCTTTTTTTTGTCCTGTCTGAGGCCATCTACTACATCAATGGCATTGTCTTCAAAGTTCTGGAGATTATAGCCTGTGGATCAAAAAGAGGAGGAGTCAGTCAATGCTTCAACACAATGAGACCTTTGTCTTACACACACTTTCTCATTTCCAACAAATATCATCTTTACGAGACAGTAATATTTGTGTTGTATTATTCCATTGAAATTTGTGTTCATAATAACTGATGTGGAAACAGGGATATTCATTGGATAATGACACATTGAAATAAAAGTGATGAGAGCATTTCTAATAGTTACACATACTGTGTACAGTACAGCACTACATAGACTAGTGAAGGTCTATGGAGAAGGTCTGGTCACACAAATGTCCTAAGTGGCAAAGATCCAGATGGATATTGTCTTTTATCGCCTTAGTAATAAACTTGTACCTCGAAACGCATGTAACCCCGAACTGTTCACGCCGTCTTGTTGGGGGAAAGAACATTTAGCAGTTTTAAAACCAAATTCTTGCAATTCTACACATTTTGTCATGGGGCGAGAGAAAATGTTGCAGTTTTAGAGCCAATTTCCTGCAATTCTACACATTTTGTCATGGGGCGAGAGAAAATGTTGCAGTTTTAGAGCCAATTTCCTGCAATTCTACAAATGTTGCCGTCTTATGTATGTTTACATAATAGCTGAGTGACAAAATCAATGCCTCCTTGGAGTTGAAGCCCCTGGGCACATAATCTGGCCAATGATAACTACAAGATTTAAGATAGCTGGTTAGCCTAACTTACCTGACTAACATGGGCTAGTTGACCAACTGGACATTTCTGACAGGTTATACCATTTTTTTTTAAATTACTTTGGTCACATTTTCACAAGTGTGTGGTCAAATTTCACAACTTTCATTACAAAAGCACATTTAAGCACATTTTCAACACAAAAATCACACAGTAACTTTTGCACAAAAGCTAATCAGTGTTTCATCTAGAAATACCTTAAAGTAAAGTAATTGCCTTTCACAATGCAATATGCTCACAATAATTTTCATATGATTCTCTTCTCATTTGTTTAAATATATTTGACCATCACTTAATGGCTAATCACTTAACCGCTTGGTACACCTATAGATTTTAAACTGGTTTGTCTACTATATATGGATTTTGAGAACTACAGAAATAAAATGTGTGTTTGTAAAGTATAAACATTGAATGTATGATACATGATAACCATACATGACTGTAGTAACCACAATTGGTCACCATATAAAAGGGGGTGTGTGAACACTTGCAATTTCTTTCAACATGGAGCAGAATAGACAGCAAGGGAGAAGAAGAAATCAAAGAGCTCGTGGACAAGGGACCCATCAGAGAGGTGGGCATGAGCCCCATCAAAGAGGTCAAAGAAGTGGGCATGGGCCCCGTCAAAGAGGTCAAAGAAGTGGGCATGAGCCCCATCAAAGAGGTTAAAGAAGTGGGCATGAGCCCCATCAAAGAGGTCAAAGAAGTGGGCATGGGCCCCGTCAAAGAGGTCAAAGAAGTGGGCATGAGCCCCATCAAAGAGGTCAAAGAAGTGGGCATGAGCCCCATCAAAGAGGTCAAAGAAGTGGGCATGAGCCCCATCAAAGAGGTCAAAGAAGTGGGCATGAGCCCCATCAAAGAGGTCAGAGAGGTGGGCATGAGCCCCATCAAAGAGGTCAAAGAAGTGGGCATGAGCCCCATCAAAGAGGTCAAAGAAGTGGGCATGGGCCCCGTCAAAGAGGTGGACATCAAAGAGAGGGAGGCAGACGGCAGGGAACGGTTGTGTCTAATGAAGTCCGTGCCATCGTTGTTGACCATGTGGTAAACAGAGGCCTTACCATGGCAGAGGTTGACAGATTAGTTCACCCCAATCTGAGAAGATCAACTGTCAATTCGATCATGAGAACATTTGGCAGGATATGCACTATGCTTTATCATTACATTTACAATAAATGACATTGTAATGCATGTAAATTCAATTCACAAAACCTGCTACAGTAGTCTTACAGTATGATCTAGTGACCGTATACTCTGTTCTACCCTCAGAATTGACAGAAGGAGAGGGCAGTGGTGGAAATGGTAAGGGCCAGGAATGACGGCTGTCCGAAATGAAGCAGGACATTGAGAACGATGACACCTTTGTTAGTAGGCTGATGGATGCCACATTGGCAATCTCTCACCTTTTGAAGATGCACCAGATATGAAAAACATTTACATGGTGCCTTTTGAGAGAGACGACCCGGTGAAACAACTGCGGGCCTAGTATGTTCAGGTACAGCATTATATACTGTATTACTGTTACTATTTGATTCACAATATCATATTGGAACTATACTGTAAAAATACAATTAAAATAAAAAATTTAGACTTTTAATGGTGCTTGATGCTGTGAACCATCACAAGTATATCTTTGTTGATGAAGTGGGCTTCAACCTGGCCAAAACTCGGTGCCATGAGCGAAACCTCTTCGGGAGACAATCCAAGTGCCTGGATAACGTGGAGGGAACATCTCCATGTGTGCAGCTCTCTCTGAAGATGGTGTGGCAGGACGTAGGCCATTACTTGGATCCAACAATGCTGCACACCCCAATGTGTCTCAATTAAATTTAGTAGGCCTGTCAAGGTGAAGGTGTCACCTATGTTGTTATGTGGGTCAATCTCAGGTTCCACCACGCAGAGGTGGTTCAGGCATGGTTTCGGGCCCATCTCCGATTTGTGACCATATACCTGCCCCCATACTCTCATTTCCTCAATCCTATTGTGGATTTTTCTTCAGCATGGAGGTGGAAGGTGTACGATCACCATCCCCATGAGCAAGCCACCCTCTTTCTGGCCACGGATGAGGCATCTGACGAAATCAATGCAGACCAATGTCAAGCTTGGATTCGCCATGCCAAAAGGTTTTTCTTAAGGTGCATGATCAATGAGGACATTCACTGATGTGGATGAGAATTTATGGCCAAATTCTCAAGACTAAGCGGAGCGACACAGATGAATCCAAGAGCAGACTCAGATGAGGAAACAGGGATGAGTGAACCAAAATATTTATTGTTACACAGGGAGATATGCAGTGCAGATCCGGGGAAGCTCGGATGAGTTGCAGAAAAAAATGATTTGGAGACTAAGGTTGGACTAAGGTTGGAGTTAGCTGAGTAGAACAGGGTAAGTGGTGGTAGTGGTGGTGAGTGAAATCCAGAGCACGGTAGTTGGGTGGTGAGATGTGGAACAGGAGCCAGAGACAGAGCGGTAACTGCAATGAGAGGATAAATGGTGTCAGTCAGGGAAACAGGCACAGCAGAGTAACAGGATCTTGAATAATCATAAATAGCTAGAATCATGAACTGACTGAGCAGAGATTACGATCTGGCAGAGTGGAAGTGGCAGGACTGAGTATTTGTAGAGGTCTTGATTATGGAACAAGTTGCAGCTGGTAGGGATCTGCTCTGACTCCAACACACCTGTCTCCAACCACATAATCACACAGAAAGGGAGAGCGAGAGAGTGTACAGGGGTAGCAACTGCAGGTCAGGAAGTGACCGGATGAACACCAGAGGACGTAACAGGAGCAGATGTGACACAAGACAGGCTTGATGCAAGTGAATGTGTGCTAAACGTTATGTTTCATTGTCATTTATTCAATTGTATTCCATTTCTTACATTTGATTACAGACAGTACACCCACAGTATGTTGCAATTATATCCAATTTTCTTTTTGCATGAATAATTGTAGAGGATGTCTTCATTGATCACACCTTTGATTACAAATGGATAGATATTATGAAAATTATAGATTCTGTCAGGTAATGTAAGTGTATTGCCCAATGTGTGTTATTTACAGTACTGTAGCATATTACTTTCAACAATTCTAAGGGTGATTTGAAACAGGTATCTTGCATTGTTTGCTATTAGATTGACTGGTAGTGAAAACAACTAAATTGAAGAGATATCATTATTTTGTGTTTGGTGATTAAACCCATGTTGTGATCTCATTTCACAATAAATAAGACTGGCTGCGTTACAAGTGTTACCAGTTTGGAGTGTTGTACTAAGACTTGTGAAAACATACCACTTACTTGTGACAATAGTAACAAGGCGATTTAAAACTGCAAATAGCTCTGTAAAGTCTGTCTGTGAACAACATGAGGAAAACTGCCCATGCACTACCAAATTTCAAAATGACATCTTGTGCCTTATACTAGAACTCAACAGAAATAAGTTAAAAGCCTGATTCATTTCTTTAAAAAAAAAAAAAAAGTATTTATTTAAGTCGGGACCCACTGTCCATATTGACCCCGTTCTGGATCCGGACTGCGGTCCACCTGTTGAGTATGGCTGGGCTAGTGTATAGATTCACTATTTATATTCTCTTGTGTCATGTTACAATATTCATAAGGCCCTTTTCCCATTCCGCATATGTAGTACTCAATAACATATTCCAAAAAGTTACTAGGGGTCTGTCAAGTCATATTTCAGTATAGTGTAACATAATCATATGTTACATAGCCAGGGTGTGATTAGACTTTTACTGTAGCTGTCTGGCTGAACAAAATAGGAAACACCACCAAACATACTGCTGTAGGATGTCACAGAAATGGTTGGTTTTATATATATAGTACTGTATATGGAGCGAGATGTTGATCTTGTTTCTTTGCACAGGTGTAGAACACAGATATAGGGTGTGTGATGTGAGAGAGAACATTGTGTGCTGAGGGTGCTGGCTGGATCCTCCAGAGTGCTTTCTCATGTCTGAGTTCCTAAGCAGCTCCCTAGTGACCTACCAAATCACTCCCCCATGGTGAATTGCTTCCTTTGGAATAGTGTGTGTTTGTCTTCCTCAATGCCTAAGGGGCCATGTGACTGTTCTGGTGTGAAACTCTCGGTCTCTCCCTTTCTACTCTTCCTCTCTCTCTTTTCCCTCTCTCCATCTAGTTTCATGTCTAGCCCATGTCTCTCATTGCAGGGGGATAAGTCTACATGCACGCATGCACATGCACACACAAACACAACCTGTATAAAAAGGTCTCCATTGGAGAACACTGTAAAAAACGATTTAGCAAAAACAAACAAATACAGTGCCATACACACACTCACAAAGAGCTGTTGAAATCTCCCTGTAGCAGTAGCTACAGACTTATTCTCCCCTGATGGATTGAATCTAAACACTGTTTCATTCTACTCCATAAGCTTATTCATATTTTCTGTAGACAATTTTGCATAAATATCATGATCTACATTGACATTGGGAAACTACTGTAGTGGTGGATTTACAACACCACAATGACATTGTGTTTATTTATTCACAGCTTTATTTCCGTTTATTACATTTTTGTCCAACTGAAATCAATGAAAACCAGGACTGCATACAAAAAACTTAACCAAGCATTGCACACATTCACAGCATAAACCAGTGAAGCCCTCATGTAAACTGGAACGGAATATAATTTGTCATATCAATATACAGTATATCACTACTAAATTATTATTAACACGTTTCCCCAATTCCACTCAAAGGTGAACTGATTTATCATGTTGAACCATATCCTAATATCCACTGACCCTCCCTTCTGGTCAGTAAGGAACCAGAGACAGATTGCATCCCAAATGGCATAGGATCCCTATGGACCCTGGTCAAAAGTAGTCCACTAGGTAATAGGGTAGCATTTGGGAGGTAACCCCTGTAGAGCATCAGGGTCCTGGGTGTGGAGCAGAGTGAGGACCAGGACCCAGAGTGGATCCAGTAGAGATGGATGGACAGGTTCAGTACACATCATTGCTTTCTGTATCAGACAGTAGACATGCCCTCTTTGAAGTCTCGTAGAATGATGCATTGCACTATTTTTGTTCATAAAGCCCTCTTGCATAAACTTCTGCCATGCCTTACTTCAATGTTAACCTATGAGCTACCAGACCCGGGTCTAAGGGATGGCTAACTCTGGAAATCCCTTTGATCTCCGCTGAGTTAAGTAAATCTGCTTTTAGTTTTTTTTAACCTTACTTGTGGAATAATCTCCAAAGCTCTCTAAAATGGGAAGAGTTGGTGCCTCTAAGGCAATTCAGACCTTTTATTTGATTGTGTTTTGCATTTCATGTATTGATGTGAATATTGATGTATAGTGTATATTGATGTGTACACAGGGCTCATCTGTAAAATAGACCTCGGTCTCAGCATGACTCCCTGTCAAAATAAACGTTCAATGAGAAATGGAGGAGGTGCAGCAGCAGCAGGTCTGTGGTTCCTAGTATCATCTTCTCCTCTGTCCTCTCCAGGGCTTAATTAGCCACACTACAGAGGAAGGGGAGGGAGGGAGCAGTTTATCGGAGCAGGATATTATGCCAGTATCATCTGCCAGTCAAACCAGCTCACTGAGAGAGCTCCAGCCTTAATTAATCGTATCGACAAGAGGTTATGAAAATTTGTCATAAAAAAGTCAGTTAGGCTTTGTCATGATTTGTTGTGTATTTCTCCATTTTCTCTTGAAGAGTATGTGGAATCTTCAACAAACAACTGCTTCCCGTTCTTTGTTTTGAGGGTCTGGGAGATAGATATTGGATTGAAGCACTCTTTCATGTTATCCCTCACTATGGTCATCGGCCATCTCATGATGTATACGGCTCTGTAAGGCACAGGATATTTACTACCCAAATGAAGTACCATTCTCTGAAATGAAAAAGTCTAAAAGTGCAGTGTTTCAATCATTGCTGTAGATCTTCCCTGCTCACCTGTGTGTGTGTGTGTGTGTGTGTGTGTGTGTGTGTGTGTGTGTGTGTGTGTGTGTGTGTGTGTGTGTGTGTGTGTGTATCTGTGAATGCATGCATTTGTGTGTGTGTGTGTGTGTACTTCTGCACTACAAAAATGTCCATTAATTATAATCCACATAATAATTCAGATTTCCTGTTTTTGCAGGATTATTTTCGTCGTCTAACAAACTGTATCAAATTAAGATCCTACATCTGTATGGCTCTATTTCACAAGGTATTGCCATTTGCCAGGTATTCTACTCTATATATAATTCACAGATAAATCACCATCATATATTCAATTCACAAAAACACCCTAACCCTCAACGTTCTTTCTGTACTGCAGATAGTTTAGAGGCAAATGCCTGTGTGTTTTTGTGGATGTATGAAGCTAGAAGGGAAACATTGCATTGAATATTACTGCACCCCTCTGCTGCAGTGTTTTGTGGGCTGACAGGTCTTTTTTCTCCAACGCCAAATGAGAGTGGGGATGTCACGCCTTTGCCTTAGCCCCGGAGAGTCAGCTAAAGAAAAATGTACCGTACCTCTCTGCACAACCACTGCCTGACCGAATATACAGTAACAACAGGAGACAATTCCCCAAACATAATCAGGCTGTTAAGTACAGTGAGACAGAGAATGGAGAATTACCCTAAATGAAAAGATGAACATGAAAAATATGTCGAAACGAGTGTACACAAATTATCATAAAAAAATGTCAACTTCTGGTGTGAGATATGGGAATAACACTTAGCCAGCATGTTAAAACCCTAAAGTACACACCCGTAAGAGAGGAGGGGGACAAAGGTGTTCCTAAACTGTCTCTCTTCTCATCCAATTAAACTCCCAGGAGAGGCCACTATCTCCCAAGCAGGACACAGTGGAACACATTCACACTCTCTCTCCCGAGTGTCGCAGCGGTCTAAGGCACTGCATCTCAGTGCTGGAGGCATCGCTACAGACCTTGGTTTGATTCCAGGCTGTATCACAACCGGCCATGATTGGGAGTCCCATAGGGCGGCGCACTAGGGTTTGGCCGGGGTATGCCGTCATTGTAAAAGACCATTTGAAGGAGGCTTTGTTGCGAAATAGGAAGCCGATTCTAGATTTTATTTTAGATTGGAGATGCTTAATGTCTGGAAGGAGAGACCATGGTGCTTGCCTACGGAGCTGTGAGGGGAACGGCACCTCAGTACCTCCAGGCTCTGATCAGGCCCTACACCCAAACAAGGGCACTGCGTTCATCCACCTCTGGCCTGCTCGCCTCCCTACCACTGAGGAAGTACAGTTCCCGCGCAGCCCAGTCAAAACTGTTCGCTGCTCTGGCCCCCCAATGGTGGAACAAACTCCCTCACGACGCCAGGACAGCGGAGTCAATCACCACCTTCCGGAGACACCTGAAACCCCACCTCTTTCAGGAATACCTAGGATAGGATAAAGTAATCCTTCTCACCCCCCCCCCCCCTTAAAAGATTTAGATGCACTATTGTAAAGTGGCTGTTCCACTGGATGTCTTAAGGTGAACGCACCAATTTGTAAGTCGCTCTGGATAAGAGCGTCTGCTAAATGACTTAAATGTAAATGTAAATGAGAGTTTACAGTCTAACCAGACACCTAGGTATTTGTAGTTGTCCACATATTCTAAGTCAGAGCTGTCCAGAGTAGTGATCCTTGCATGAATTTAGTTTTACTAGCATTTAAGAACAGTTGGAGGCCACGGAAGGAGTGTTGTATGACATTGAAGCTCGTCTGGAGGTTTGTTAACACAGTGTCCAAAGACTGGCCAGAAGTATACAGAATGGTGTCGTTTGCGTAGAGGTGGATCAGAGAAGCACCAGCAGCAAGAGCGACATCATTGATATATACAGAGAAAAGAGTTGGTCCGAGAATTGATCCCTGTGGCACCCCCATAGAAACTACCAGAGGTCCGGACAACAGGCCCTAAGATTTGACACACTGAACTCTATCTGAGAAGTAGTTGGTGAACCAACTGATTTGTAGGGGTCCAGATTTTGAAGCTCTTTCAGGGCATCAGCTATCTGGTTTTGGGTGAAGGAGAAGCGGGGGGGGGGGGGGGGGGGCTTGAGCAAGTTGCTGTGTGGGGTTCAGAGCTGCTGGCCGAGGTAGGGGTAGCCAAGTGGAAAGCATGGCCAGCCGTAGAAAAATGTTTATTGAAATTCTCGATTGTCGTGGATTTATTGGTGGTGACAGTGTTTCCTAGCCTCAGTACAGTGGGCAGCTGTTGTCGGCTATTATTGTTTTTTACAAGGTGGAGGTATGTAAGTGGCCTCAAGACAACTACCTAATGTGCAGACGTGCATTTTAACAGCCAAACTAGCCAGAACAAGAACAACAAACTCACTTTACATAATGTGGTCTAATGTACAGCACTTAGAGGAGCCACAACAAGCCATGAATACAATACCCTGTAGCACATAGTAAACAGGCTTACAATGATTTCCTCAGCAGGTAGCCTAGTTGTTAGAGCATTGGACTTGTAACCGAAAGGTTGCAAGATCTTAATCCCTGAAGTGACAAGGTAAAAATCTGTCGTTCTGCCCCTGAACAAGGCAGTTAACCCACTGTTCTTAGACCGTCATTGAAAATAAGAATTTGTTCTTAACTGACTTGCCTAGTTAAATAAAGGTAAAATAAATAAAAAATTAAAAGTGTTTTAATTGGGTTAACTGTTAACTTCAAAGAGCACCCAGCCTCATTTCATCCTCTAATCTACCATGCCGAAATCTCCACTCTCTTCCATATCTCTTCTGCTTTCCGCTTCACCAGATGGCCCTTTTAATTCAAGTGTGTGGAGCCAGCCTTTACACTTTTCAAACCAGGAGGGGTAAAGGAATAGAACGTTTGGGGGACTGAGGATGGAAGAGGTGGGGAACAGGAGGAGGAGGAGGAGGAGGAGGAGGAGGAGGAAGGAAGGAAGGAAGGAAGGAAGGAAGGAGGGCATAGAAGTGGAAATGAGACGGCGAGCCTCACAAGGTGGAGGGTAGGAAGGCAGATAGGCTGGGGAGTTGAGTCACAACCTGCAATCAGAGCACAACTTGTGGCAAACCCCTTTATGACAAAATGCCATCAGCATCTGTGAGGGTTAATTTTTTCGCAAAAGATTTTTAAAAAGCTGAGCAATATTATTTTCCCATTCTCAAACATAACTCGATTTGACTGATGGATTTAACCTAGATGTAGAAAAATATCCCCCAGTTATAAATGAAGAAACATGCTTTATGTCTCTAAATTCTCATTACACACGCTCACAAGACACTAGCAGGTCCACTCCACACTGTTCCAAATGTGCGCCATGCTGTGCCAAGCCTAGTCTGGTAGTAATTAATCTGAGTACAATGAGTGGAGAAATCACAACTTCCATCCCCCTAATCTGGCCATGGTAGTGCAGGGACAGCAGTGGCAGCCTGACAAATATCTCTCTCAGTTGAAGCCCAAACAAATCCCTACTATCTCTCTCTCTCTTTCCTCTGTTAGTAACAATCTAAAGGAGATAGATCTCACCTATTCAGAACTCACTACAGGTTTTATATCTGTTTTAGATTGAAGGCCACTTCCTCTCTCTTTGGCAGACTGTGGACTTGATGTTCAACTTGTCCTGAAAAGGTCAGTGCTGAAAAGTTGTATAACAAACAAATGTTTCTCAGGAGAGTTATTCGTTTATTTTTGTCATTAAGTAACACTTCACTTCAACTAGTTCCATGAATCCAGGCCTGGGAGATTGACCGTATCAATGATAACCGCTGAGATCACTGAGGCAAAAAGACAAACCCATGTCGGAAAATGAAGAGCGCTGACCTTTCCAAAATGGTCACTGATACCAAACCGATTAGGGGAAAGACGTTAATTGAAGTTTAAACGATAGCAACCCAGGCAAACTGAGGCTGGCGCTGAATGGCAACTAGTTGGGACATACAGCAATTAGGGAGATGTCAATCAAATCCTCACTCACTCTCTCACCACCACAGTTAATTTCCTCATCATTGATCTGAAAGTAGGCTGAGAAGTCCAGTCAGTTCATCTATTTAACAGACAATGGGTTTGGATTTGGTCAGGTGTGTCTCCGCTCAGCTCGCCCCTTACAGTAACTCCGTCCCTGACACGCTCTCTGCACCTGTGTGAGGGAGGGAATCCCCTAGGACAGTTCCATAGCTCCACCCCTTCCCATGGGCCTGATTCCACCTCACTGTGTACTTCCTAATTTAAGATTCCTTGACTGTCTATGTTCTTTGTGTGTTTGTGAGCTCATTATAGGCAGAGCTGTGATTGTCCCAGGCAGGGTGATGGATGCATGGTGTTTGTGTTTCAGGGGCTGCATGAGGTTTTCTTTGGGTCTTTCCATTATTCATCACACACACCATTAGTGACAAGAGAGAAACAAGAGTGTCGGCTTCCCTGATCCTGAACTGAGACGTGCTTTCATTCTGTCTCAACATATAACACTCTCAAACACACATCTCTCACATGTGCACAAATACACACACACCTGTAAAAACACAGACACACACATCCCCAACACAAATTATGTCTGCGCAGCAGAGAACATTAACATGTTCTCACAATATAAACCAATATTACTTTCAGTGAGACAGATGTATGGCTGAACAGACAAACACACATTGTCCCTGGTCCTCTTGACTGTCCCCCGGGCCTCTCTATTAATCTTGTCCAGGGACACACACACCATCTGCTGTATGCTACCCTAGCCACATTATTATGGAAGAGCAAATGTGCCTGGAAGCATAACTCACACTGGAAACCATGTCGCAGGAGATGTTCAGGCACTTATTTAATCAGCAAGTGATTTTTTATCAACTAAAGATTTAGTTTAGTAGGAGTTCAGAGAATTCAAAACTAATTTGTCAAACAATATGAAAGCTCATACATCAAACATGGATTCAAGTATAGATTGTGTGTGTGCACGTGTGTGTGTGTGTGTGTGCATATGTGTGTGAATTAAAAAGAGATCAGAAAGAGGCCATAAGGAGGTGTACGTAATTAAGCTGTCCTGTTTGATAGGACTGCAACCATTCATCATCCTGCAGCTTAATCACAGACGACAGCCAACTAATAAAACTGATAAGAGATCTGGGTGGCACCGAGATACCTTATCAGACATTTGGGTTTAATTAGTTACTTTGGTTTCCCTCTCTATAGCAGCTCATGGGATGAAACAGGGCAGATCTACCTGCAAAGGAACCCTTGTGCATTCATAATGAAGTTGATTGGATTCCATAAATTATTTTCCATATAGTACAGCCATACATTAGACCAGGCCTGGGCAAAGGTCCGTGGCCCGCGACCTGATTCAATACGGCCCAAAGAATCATGCTCAGATCACATAAATAATTTGCGATAGTAAAGTTTTTTTAAATGTATTTGTTATTCAAATTAAAAGCCCAATGAATTCTGGCCTTTGTGTAATGATTGTGGGACATTTATTTTGAAGGCACGTAATAAATAACAACTGCACGAGGACAGACAGTGACTGACAAGCTGACACACACTTCACAGTTACAAATAGTAGCTAGCTAAAATTGCGCAACAATTAGTTTTTCGAAGATTTCAAAGAAATGGAAAGTAGACAATGAATGTAGGGTGTTCCAGCAAGAGCGGACATCGAAATATTTCTTTATTGAGGTATCAGGGAAAGCTGTGTGCTTTGTCTGCAAAGAGAGCATTGCTGTCAGGGACTAGACAATCATGGACTATAAAAGGAAAACCAGCCACGTCGCCAAGACCGACGTCTTGCGTCCGGACAGGCTAAACACATTCTTCGCACGCTTTGAGGATAACACAGTGCCACTGACGCGGCCCGCTACCAAGAACTCTTACTCTCCTTCTTTGTGGCTGACGTGAGTAAAACATTTAAATGTGTTAACCCTCGCAAGGCTGCCGGCCCAGACGGCATCCCAAGCCGCATCCTCAGAGCATGCTCAGACCAGCTGGCTGGTGTGTTGACGGGCATATTCAATCTCTCCCTATCCCAGTCTGCTGTCCCCACATGCTTCAAGATGGCCACCATTGTTCCTGTACCCAAGAAGGCAAAGATAACTGAACTTAATGACTATTGCACCGTAGCACTCACTCTGTCATCATGAAGTGCTTTGAGAGACTAGTCAAGGATCATACCCTTACCTGCCACCCTAGACCCACTTCAATTTGCTTACCGCCCCCAATAGATCCACAGACGATGCAATTGCCATCACTCTGCACACTGCCCTATCCCATCTGGACAAGAAGAATACCCATGTAAGAATGCTGTTTATTGACTAACACCATAGTACCCTCCAAGCTCATCATTAAGCTCGAGGCTCTGGGTCTGAACCCCGCCCTGTGCAACTGGGTAATGGACTTCCTGACGGGCCGCCCCCAGGTGAAGGTAGGAAATATCACCTCCACTTAGCTGATCCTCAACACTGGGGCCCCACAAGGGTGTGTGCTCAGCCCCCTCCTGTATTCCCTGTTCACCCATGACTGAGTGGCCAAACACGCCTCCAACTCAATCATCAAGTTTGCAGATGACACAACAGTAGTAGGCTTGATTACCAACGATGACGAGACAGCCTACAGGGAGGAGGTGAGGGCTCTGGGAATGTGGTGCCTGGAAAACAACTCACTCAACATCAACAAAACAAAGAAGATGATCGTGGACTTTAGGAAACACCAGAGGGAGCACCCCCCTATCCACTTCAACGGGACCGCAGTGGAGAAGGTGGAAAGCTTCAAGTTCTTTGGCGTACACATCACTGACAAACTGAAATGGTCCACCCACACAGACAGTGTGGTGAAGGCGCAACAGTGCCTCTTCAACCTCAGGAGGCTGAAGAAATTTGGCTTGGCCCTTAAAAGTGTTAAGGGCATGTACAGTTGAAGTCGTAAGTTTACATACACCTTAGCCAAATACATTTAAACTCATTTTTCCCCTGACATTTAATCCTAGTAGAAATGACCTGTTATGTCAGGTAAAATCACCACTTTATTTTAAGAATGTGAAATGTCAGAATAAAAGTAGAGAGAATGATTTATTTCAGCTTTTGTTTCTTTCATCACATTCCCAGTGGATCAGAAGTTTACATACACTCAATTAGGCCCCAAAACAGCACTGCTCTAGAGGAGATCTGCATGGAGGAATGGGCCAAAATACCAGCAACAGTGTGTGAAAACCTTGTGAAGACTTACAGAAAACGTTTGACCTCTGTCATTGCCAACAAAGGGTATATAACAAAGTATTAAGATACATTTTTGTTATTGACCAAATACTTATTTTCCACCATAATTTGCAAATAAATTCATTAAAAATTCTAAAATGTGATTTTCTGGATTTTTTTTTCTCATTTTGTCTGTCATAGTTGAAGTGCACCTATGATGAAAATTACAGGCCTCTCTCATCTTTTTAAGTGGGAGAACTTGCACAATTGGTGGCTGACTAAATACTTTTTTGCCCCACTGTATGTATATAGTCTTTATTCCTACTTAGATTTGTGTGTATTGGGTATATGTTGAGTAATTTGTTAGATATATTACTGCACTTTCGGAGCAAGCATTTCGCTACACCCGCAATAACATCTGCTAATCACGTGTATGTGACCAATAAAATTTGATATGTACTGTCTAACAAAATTGCTAAACATAGCAAGCCATTCACTGAGGGCGAATTCATTAAAGAATGTTTATTTGACTCTGCAGCAATACTTTGCCTAGACAAGAAAGAGCTGTTTGAAAATGTTTCCCTGTCAAGACGAACAGTGGCACGGCGTGTTGAGGACATCACAGAGAACATGGAACAACAGTTGAAAGACAAGGTAAAGGATTTCACCTATTTCTCCTTGGTCCTGGATGAGAGCAGTGATGCACGTGACACAGAGCAGTTGTTGATATTCTTACAAGGCATAACCCCAGACTTTGAAATGACAGAGGAGCTTGCTTCAGTGCAGTCAATGAAGAGCACAACCACAATATTTATTGGAGGAGGTTAATAAGTGTGTGGCAAAGCTGGGACTGAGTTTTGAAAAGTTATCCAGTGTGACCACAGATGGGTCCCCAAACTTGACAGGAAAAAACATTGGCCTTTTGAAAAGGATACAAGATCAAGTAGCTGAGCTGAACCCAAATCAGAAAATGATTTTCCTGAATTGCATTATTCATCAGGAAGTGCTCTGTCAATGTGTTCTGAAAATGAGCCATGTTGTAGATATAGTCAATAAAGTGGTAAAATTCATAAGTGCAAAATCTTTAAACCACAGGCAGTTTGTCTCACTGTTGCAAGAGACAGAGTCGGGTCATGCAGATCTCTCCTACCACACAGACAGTTTGTCTCACTGTTGGAAGAGACAGAGTCGGGTCATGCAGATCTCTCCTACCACACAAACGTGAGATGGCCGAGTTTGGGGAGGGTGCTTCAAAGGGTGTGGGACCTGAAGTCAGAGAATGCTGAGTTATTGCAAATGAAAGGAAAAGATGTGGATTTCTTGGACATCATGGCCCTCATGAATTAACTGAATTCCAAACTACAAAAGAAGGGCCAGATGAAGGCTTTGACAATATTTTACAAGGGAAAATTACTCCACCTGACCTGACCAAGTAAAAACCAACACTCACCCACCTTCCGACACTTCTACTGTATTCCCTATCAGATGACCAGTGGGAGAAGTATACATCACTGCTGCGTGCTTTGAACAGTGAGTTCTCGTTGTTTTGAGGATTTCAAAGGGTTGGAAAATGACATGCTGTTGGTTTCCTCTCCTTTCACCTTCAATGTGGATAATGCTTTCACTGAACCTCAACTTGAGCGTATCGATCTTCGGTCTGATGCAGTGATTGGAGAACTATTCAAAACAATGTCACTGACAAGGTTCTATGCATATCTCGATGAACAAAACTTTCCAAAGATTAGGAGTCATGCTCAGAAGATGATTGCACTGTTTAGGTCAACCTACGTATGTGAACAAACATTTTTAGTGATGAAATATAACAAGTCAAGGCACAGATCATCTCTTACTGACTCCCACCTCTCAGCAATCCTGACCATAGCGACGTCAGAAACTATACCTGACTTCACTGCTCTAGTCAATACCCATCAGAGACTTCACTCCTCACACTGATTGAGTAGTTTAAATGTAATGTTGAGCTCTCCCTCTTTCTTTTATTTTTGTGCATACCCTTTAACAAGAGTTCTGTCCGTGGTGCTGAATGCACAGTGTACTTTTCCCTCCGTGTAGTTCATTGCATATTTAATAATGAAAATACCTACCAAAAGGAGAACATGGGTGTGGTTTGTTTCTGTGCATGTTAAAAAAGAAAGATAAGTAGCATATCTGGACGTGATTTACAGTATATATATCTGCCAACACAACCATACACATGATGTATCATCCTATAATATGACTCTGGTCCGCAATGGCAAAATTATATTCTAATGTGGCCCTCCATGGAAAATAATTGCCCAGGCCTGCATTAGACTATTGTCAATGCATCTGTTGAATGGTGGTGACATACTGTAGGCCTACTTCAAGGTGCTGTGGCTACAGAAAAAGTGTCCTTATCATTATAATATGTCATTTGTGAGAGAAATACTTACAGTATTTCAATACAGTCAATGACATCTGACCTGCGGTCTATGGGGCTTTAGTCTAAAATCATCTTGGAAAACGATAGGCAAATCTTATGGACATTCTCCAGAAAGCACATATATTTTATACATTCTTAAAAAATAAAATCTGTCAGGGCTTTGTGAGTATGTGTTGAGGTGGAGGAGTCAGAGGAGAACAGGCTTGTTTGGGCACCTGGGAGCCAGTGGTCCATGGACCTGCAGGTTAATCCTGGTCTACAGGTGAGCTCCTTCTCCACACACTAATGAGTAGCAATCTAGGTGCCTCCATGGCCTGGTGGCCCAGTGGTGGGGACGCTTGTGTTCTTGGCAGATAACAAGGATTTTAACACGCTTGGTGCTCAGCAATAACACTGCTCCTCCACGCTTTGAGACACTCTGATACGCAGTGCTACATCAACTCCCAGCTTCCGACACACCCAGGGGGATTGGCAGGGTTTCATCCCCATGACGTCGTGCAACGCTGTGAAGCGCTCCCCAGGGGTCACTACCCACTCTGCACCGCGCTGATACAGGTGAGGTGGATTCCATTAAGACTAAAGAGATAGGTGCACCGAGTGTCTTGCCTCATTCTCCTCCTCCACCTCGTTCCTGATTGTGCACAGAGTTCCAGATGCAAAGAGAAGAGCCTGTTCATCTTAAGCCTCTCTGCTGGCTGGGTCTGAGAACACAAGCGTCCCCACCACTGCCATGGGCACACCATTCATTGCTTTACAAGACAATTTGCTCCAAGAAAAACACCAACATGCAATGCCACTGTGAGAAGGCTTCTCCCCCTTTTACTTGTTCCCACAGCCCTGAAAAATCAGTACATGACCTGGGAATCTATGATGTGGTGTGTATAGGTTCACTTGTGAGCCAAGGGTTTGTCCACCTCTTGGACATATTATGTTATGCACTAAATCCCTGTTCATACCTGGTGCTAACACGCATCCTGTGTCCGGATTGGGTCCACATTCTGATAGTGCCAACATTTTCAGACAGCTGCACACCACATTTACCACACGATTAACCACATGTTAATGCAAGGTGTAACCTGGACTCTCTGAACATGCACAACTCACCGCTGGAGTCAGAATCTACGTAGATGTGCAAACTAAAGGAAGGTGTGTGGATGTTGTAGGCGACTCAATAATGGAAACATAATTTGACCAACTCTATGATCTATTGAAAACTGCAACTTGATTTTGAAAGTCTCAATATGACAATAACATACAGGTTGAATAATGGAAAATACAGTAAAACATATGATGATGAGGAGACCCTTCTGAAAAACTCTTATTGATTTGTGTCTACTAAATTTGCTGGAAGATATACAAATGTAAAGATGATTAGAATGGTGGCATGATCTAATTGGTTTACTATGGCAAGCAAGTAACCCTATTCTATAGTCATCGCATTCACACACATTTTTTCCCCCCACCTGTCAATCAAATTCTGTAACAACAATTTGACAAATTATGAGAGATGTGTCAAAAGAAAGTAGGAATAGAATGGGAGTCTCTCTTTAATATCTATAACAAAGCTTTGTTCCATTGCTATAGACTTACAAAGAAAGCATGGTCGTAATCGTGCATACAACGTGCATGCTGCTGTTGCTGGGACCAAATGTAGGCTACACAAAAACCAAAAGCTCTTACCTGTCCAATGAATCTCTCTTCTGAACGAATCCAAATCCGACAGGTTACGCAGATTAGGTCAGGCACTTCATATCCTTGGTGATACTTTCAATAAATATCGTGTTATTGTGCCGAATAAACAATTCCTGGATACTGATGGTGGAGGAAGGAAAGACAAGGGATGAGAGTGAATGAAGTTTTCGCGCCTCGCAGCTGCGGCGCGCATGAGTAACTGTCCTCGGTGCTGAAAAACACTCGGAGGAGCGCGCGGATTCCTTGAGATTCTATCCCCTGGTTAAAAAGTCTACCCACCTTTTTACACACCTCTGGTACTAATTTAACATTATACTCACTTGAGTCCCTTCAGATTACTAACTGCGCGTCCACACCTCATAACTCAGCTGTGCAACAAATCTTATTTGATAACAAATGAGTCAAGTGTTATCAATGAGCCTGGTAGAAAGGATGAGTCGAGGAATGAAACATATCTGATCCCGGGTGCATGATATTTTAAGGAGCCAACTCATTATTTCTTCACCATGCATAGTTTTACATTTTTAAAACGGTCACACGAGTCCATAGGCTATCATGTGAACTGAACTGTCATATTGACAGCCACAACAGAATTCAACAGACCCGAACGCCTGTGGATAATAGCGATTTCTGAATAGGTGTGTCTGTGGGCTATCAAGCCTGCACGTCGTGAACGACCACCCTGACAATCAATACAGATGCTATTGATTAATTTAAATCCGCGCAATAAGAAACGGGTCGTAGTCTTTCTCAAAAGTTTAGATTAGGTCTAACTGTTATCATGTATAGCCTAATAATAGCATATTACAAATTCATTGTGATATTAGGCTAGAATTAATACAATAAGATGAATTAGAATACAGATTATGTTATCCTAGTAGCTTGTTGCATTCTGTTTTCGAGAGCTGTTGATTAGAATGCGCTGAGCATGTAAATGTGGAGAAGCTCAGGGAATCGTCTTGATTTTGTTTAACCGAACAAGCACAACTCATAACAGCAGCTGTTCGGAGACCGCTTAGCTGCATCGATAGATTTCTATTTACAGTCCACGCACAAGTTCTGACATGGGAGTGGAGACGAGGGAGAGCGCGAGGTGGCTCCCAGGTGGTAACCCTGCGCGCACGGGATATGGCTCTCGAGATCACCAAATGGTGTGTTGTGACCTCTAACCCTCTTCTGCCAAAAACACATTCACACAGTCAGGGAGGGGCTATCGACTGGTTTTGTATGCGACTTCACCCATCTTCATACATCCACTGGAATAATATGAATTATAATTGACATCATAGGGAAGGCCATATCTCCATGACCTCAAAGCTCTCATATGTAGGCTAACCCATGTGGGTTTCACAATTAATTAAATCAGTTGTCAATGCAGTGTAGGCCTTATGCAGCTACTCTTCTAATTTGACTGTGGATAACTGGTGGAGTGCCAGATTAAACAATTATATATAGCAGACATTCTGTATATCTGTCAGCCATGACAGTGTCGATCAATTACTCTTCGAATTGAAAATACAGATCTGTATGTGGTATAGGCTACATTTGAATTCGATTCATCAGACAGATAATGACTAAGACGAAAGGGTCAATCTGTGATACAAACATAAAAAAGCGGTCACCGCCACTGCTTGGTAAACAACATCACACATATCTCTGTAGACCACAAAGTGGATCGCCCAGAGACCAGAGACTACCTACTTGAGTTTAACATGTAAATATCCCACACTCCAACATCACACATATCTCTATAGACCACAAAGTGGATGCCCAGAGACCAGAGACTACCTACTTGAGTTTAACATGTAAATATCCCACACTCCAACATCACACATATCTCTATAGACCACAAAGTGGATGCCCATGAGTTTAACATGTAAATATCCCACACTCCAACATCACACATATCTCTATAGACCACAAAGTGGATGCCCAGAGACCAGAGACTACCTACTTGAGTTTAAAATGTAAATATCCCACACTCCAACATCACGAAAATGACATAATAGTAAACCCTCAGTCGGGGCTTTTAGCCTGCCTATCTGGCATATTTAACCTCTGAAATTGAATGAAATATTATAAATGAGTCTCAGATGTTTGGTGATTACATGCATGCTTAAAGCGCCAATCCATGTAGAAGCAAATCCACATTGATGCACCAAGTGATTGGAGCGGGACTGGACTCTGGATGGTTCTAAATGTGGCCCATAAAGGATGGAAAGCGAAGTGATTGAAACAAAGCCCAGTAATATAAAAGCGACGAGTGTGATAGAGAATTCACGGCACGGTTTCTTAATGATTACATTCTCTTGGGATGGAATTCAATTATTGATTTCAGAATTGCACACCGCACTTTAAGAAATGCTGTGCATGTCCTGGATGAAGGGATTTGACAGTGTGGAGCCCTCCCCGGCAGACCACCAGCCATACACACACCCCATCCCCACACATACAACATTGACAGTACAGAACAGCGTCTCTCAACCATTTCTGTAACAGTTACTGGCGAGACATTGTCCTCATTTTTAATAACCAGCTCATGTTTAAAACATATAGAATATGTAAAAACACCACTGGAGATACATCTCACCACTATAACTGTGGCTTTGCTCTAGCCATTTAGTTTGACTCCCGGTTGTGCCTGCCTGCCTGCCCGCCCGCCTGCCTGTCCGCCCGCCCCTGGTGTCAATGGTGCCACTAACCTTTACAGTTGGTGGGACCAGCCCATGACTTGGTCGGACCAAAATCATCATAAAGTCATTCATAGTGCTTTATTATGAATTATAATAAATAGACTACTCAGCTATTCAAGAAATAAGTTGTTTCATCTAACACGTCCAAGCAAGAATGCATGATAAAATACATTTTAATGTGCAGTCAGCAACATTGATTATGAATTTTGTTTGACAATAAGACTAGACTCCAGAATTTCCAGATTTGATTTTTTGTTCAATAGAGATACATGTCATATCTTTATGTGCACTAATTAATATATCAGGCACATTCATTTGGGGTTCAACACCTGAGGAAGTGGAAACTCAAAACACATTAACTAGATTGCTAACTCTAAATATAATTCCCAATGCTAGTAGCCATGTATTCATCCAACAGTAAATGTATTGTCCTAAAAAACTTAGCAGTTGTAGGCTAGTTGTCACGCCCTGATCTGTTTCACCTGTCTTTGTGATTGTCTCCACCCCCTCCAGGTGTCACTTATTTTCCCCAGTGTATTTATCCCTGTGTCTCCTGTCTCTCTGTGCCAATTCGTCTTGTATGTTTCCAAGTAAACCAGCGGTTTTCCCGTTCGCCTGCTTTTTGCATGATCCTTTTTCTAGTCCTCCCAGTTTTGACCCTTGCCTGTTCCTGGACTTTGTACCCGCCTGCCTGACCATTCTGCCTGCCTTGACCACGAGCCTGTCTGCCACTCTGTACCTCCTGGACTCTGATCTGGTTTTGACCTTTGACCTGTCCACGACCATTCTCTTGCCCACCCCTTTGGATTAATAAACATTGTAAGACTCCCATCTGCCTCCTGTGTCTGCATTTGGGTCTCGCCTTATGCCTTGATACTACTACTACCACCCATGAGACCCATGTCCTTGCAATGGCCGGTGCACTGCTCCATATTTCAAAGCCATCAAGCCATCCAATATCTTTGTAAAATAGTTGCTATTGAGATCAATAATGAGAGTTGAGAAATACAAATTATACCTACAGAGAGCTGAGACCCTCCTCTGTTCCACGGGGACAAGGGGATGAAGTTTCCAAAGCTGTGTCTTTCCCGCAATTTCATATGGACATGTATGTTCAGAACACATTTTTCTGTTGAGCGCATGGGGGAAGAGTGGCTCGCTCATCACAGCAGCAGGCACAGGGCATACACTTTCATGCAGGAATCCTGAAGAGATTGCACTTTACTGTTTGACCAAATCATGGTTTTAGCCTCCTAAAAGAAGTTGAGGGAACAATGTTTATAGGCACCCTTTCTGTTTTTTGCTGATGCAGCTTTTGACTGTGAATGTGTGATCTCAGCAGAACTGGTCCGTCTTGGTAGGGGGGCTGGCAGTAATTGCCCCAAAATATTTACAAAAATATCTTAACAGGACCATGGGCTGCCGGCCATGTAACCTTGGAATTTTTTTGGTATAAAAAAAATGGTCTAGCCCATCTGGCATTCGCTCGTGATGGATACACTGTTGGGACACACCCTGATTGAATGCATAGGTTAGCCTAATGATACAATAGTAGTTGAATGTGCAACAAGCTCTCACGCAGAATTAGAAGTTCATCCACATTCTCCAAACGTCAAATATCGAAGTTGCGCAAAAAGTCGAATTTTGAAGTGTTTTTGTTGCTGCTCTGTATCTTTCAATTTTTCAAAAAAAGCCATAGAAATGAAAGGTTAAGTATAGGCACTCATTCTGAATGGTTAAGGTAATGTCGAAGTGAGGAGACCAATGCGCTGCGTGATGTGAATACATTATACTTTTAATAAAGACGGACACTAAACAAACTATACAAAATAACAAAACGAACGTGAAGCTATCATACAAAAGTGCAGACACAGGCAACTAGACAGACAATAACCCACAAAATACCCAAAGAAGATGGCTGCCTAAATATGGTTCCCAATCAGAGACAACGATAAACAGCTGCCTCTAATTGAGAACCAATCTAGGCAACCATAGACATACATAAACACCTAGATGGTAAACAACCCCATAAACCTACAAAACCCCTAGACAGGACAAAAAACATACATCACCCATGTCACACCCTGACCTAACCAAAATATATAAAGAAAACAAAGTATACTCAGGTCAGGGCGTGACAGGTAAGGGATAAGGTTTGGGTGTCCAGTGTCCACAACTGGGATCAAACACACAACCTTCTCTAGAGTCAAGGGTTAAGGTTTGGGATAGGTTTAACCCCCCCCCCCCAAAAAAAGTGTCCACAACTGAGATTGAACACAAACTTCTGATCCAGAGTCATGGGATTACTAAAGCCTACTTGATGGTCATGCTCACTGTTAGACCTAGTGGCTGGTTTTGAAGACATTTCCCGATGTTCTCAGGACATGGATAGACATCCAATTTCTACTTCAATCTTGAACACTTGGCTGGAATGTGACAACTGATTCTCTGTTAATGAGACAATCAATAGTGGTGATTGGCCAAGAATGTCTGCATCAGATGAAGTGTTTTAAAGAAATTAACAACAGTATTTATTTATGGATGTGTAAAAGCTATATTAAATGCTCTGAGAAAGTTAGTCAGGCTTTCCACACAAAGCCGATATAAATAGCAGTAAACATCCATGACATTAGTCCCTCACCACAGACTTAGAGGGTCCTATAGATTAGTTAAAGTGAATGTTCCAATTTCATATAATCATTAGAGTGGAAAGGGGTTTTAAGTTTAGCCTTAACAGCTAATTAACTTCAGCAATTTAAGTGTTAAGTTGAAATCCCACTCAAAACAGAAGGCTTACTCTACATATCATAAAAGGCTAAAGGGCCAAGAATTTCCCCATAGTCACCTTAGGTCTGGCCAATTCCTGATGTGCTGACGTGTAGCACTTTGCTGCCTCTTTCCTCAGACAGAGAATGACCTGAGAAGCACTGACCACGTGGAGCTGTGAATTTAGGAAAATAACCTCACACTCAACGTCAACAAAACTAAGGAGATGATTGTGGACTTCAGGAAACAGCAGAGGGAACACCCCCCTATCCACATCGATGGAACAGTAGTGGAGAGGGTAGTACGTTTTAAGTTCCTCGGCATACACATCACAGACAAACTGAATTGGTCCACTCACACAGACAGCATCGTGAAGAAGGCGCAGCAGCGCCTCTTCAACCTCAGGAGGCTGAAGAAATTCGGCTTGTCACCAAAAGCACTCACAAACTTCTACAGATGCACAATCGAGAGCATCCTGGCGGGCTGTATCACCGCCTGGTACGGCAACTGCTCCGCCCACAACCGTAAGGCTCTCCAGAGGGTAGTGAGGTCTGCATAACGCATCACCGGGGGCAAACTACCTGCCCTCCAGGACACCTACACCACCCGATGTTACAGGAAGGCCATAAAGACCATCAAGGACAACAACCACCCGAGCCACTGCCTGTTCACCCCACTATCATCCAGAAGGCGGGGTCAGTACAGGTGCATCAAAGCTGGGACCGAGAGACTGAAAAACAGCTTCTATCTCAAGGCCATCAGACTGTTAAACAGCCACCACTAACATTGAGTGGCTGCTAACAACACACTGACTCAACTCCAGCCACTTTAATAATGGGAATTGATGGGAAATGATGTAAAATATATCACTAGCCACTTTAAACAATGCTACCTAATATAATGTTACATACCCTACATTATTCATCTCATATGCATACGTATATACTGTACTCTATATCATCTACTGCATCCTTATGTAATACATGTATGACAAGCCACTTTAACTATGCCACTTTGTTTACATACTCATCTCATATGTATATACTGTACTCGATACCATCTACTGTATCTTGCCTATGCTGCTCTGTACCATCACTCATTCATATATCTTTATGTACATATTCTTTATCCCCTTACACTGTGTATAAGACAGTAGTTTTGGAATTGTTAGTTAGATTACTTGTTGGTTATTACTGCATTGTCGGAAATAGAAGCACAAGCATTTCACTACACTCGCATTAACATCTGCTAACCATGTGTATGTGACAAATAAAATTTGATTTGATTTGGAGACTTCCAAATATGGCTATGAACAGAGGCACTGGGATAATAGCTAAAACAATGAACACCTTCAGACCATGTTTTTACGTACAGTGGGGCAAAAAAGTATTTAGTCAGCCACCAATTGTGCAAGTTCTCCCACTTAAAAATATGAAAGAGGCCTGTCATTTTCATCATAGGTACACTTCAACTATGACAGAGAAAATGAGAAAAAAATCCAGAAAAATCACATTGTAGGATTTTTAATGAATTTATTTGCAAATGATGGTGGAAAATAAGTATTTGGTCAATAACAAAAGTTTCTCAATACTTTGTTATATACCCTTTGTTGGCAATGACAGAGGTAAAACATTTTCTGTAAGTCTTCACAGGTTTTCACACACTGTTGCTGGTATTTTGGCCCATTCCTCCATGCAGATCTCCTCTAGAGCAGTGATGTTTTGGGGCTGTTGCTGGGCAACACGGACTTTCAACTCTCTCCAAAGATTTTCTATGGGGTTGAGATCTGGAGACTGGCTAGGCCACTCCAGGACCTTGAAATGCTACTTACGAAGCCACTCCTTCGTTGCCCGGGCGGTGTGTTTGGGATCATTGTCATGTTGAAAGACCCAGCCACGTTTCATCTTCAATGCCCTTGCTGATGGAAGGAGGTTTTCACTCAAAATCTCACGATACATGGCCCCATTCATTCTTTCCTTTACACGGATCAGTCGTCCTGGTCCCTTTGCAGAAAAACAGCCCCAAAGCATGATGTTTCCACCCCCATGCTTCACAGTAGGTATGGTGTTCTTTGGGTGCAACTCAGCATTCTTTGTCCTCCAAACACGACGAGTTGAGTTTTTACCAAAAAGTTATATTTTGGTTTCATCTGACCATATGACATTCTCCCAATCTTCTTCTGGATCATCCAAATGCTCTCTAGCAAACTTCAGACAGGCCTGGACATGTACTGGCTTAAGCAGGGGGACATGTCTGGCACTGCAGGATTTGAGTCCCTGGCGGCGTAGTGTGTTACTGATGGTAGGCTTTGTTACTTTGGTCCCAGCTCTCTGCAGGTCATTCACTAGGTCCCCCCGTGTGATTCTGGGATTTTTGCTCACCGTTCTTGTGATCATTTTGACCCCACGGGGTGAGATCTTGCGTGGAGCCCCAGATCGAGGGAGATTATCAGTGGTCTTGTATGTCTTCCATTTCCTAATAATTGCTCCCACAATTGATTTCTTCAAACCAAGCTGCTTACCTATTGCAGATTCAGTCTTCCCAGCCTGGTGCAGGTCTACAATTTTGTTTCTGGTGTCCTTTGTCAGCTCTTTGGTCTTGGCCATAGTGGAGTTTGGAGTGTGACTGTTTGAGGTTGTGGACAGGTGTCTTTTATACTGATAACAAGTTCAAACAGGTGCAATTAATACAGGTAATGAGTGGAGGACAGAGGAGCCTCTTAAAGAAGAAGTTACAGGTCTGTGAGAACCAGAAATCTTGCTTGTTTGTTATTGACCAAATACTTATTTTCCACCATAATTGGTGGCTGACTAAATACTTTTTTGCCCCACTGTATATTTGAGTACTGCTCTTCACACACAGATTGTGTATATGGATTTCCTCCTCTGTCTTAAACATCTATTCCTTCAAGAGATTGCTATGACAAATTTCTCCTTCACAAAGAGGTTGCATGGCGGTGCAAGTTATATTGCAGATATATTATACCATTAGAGATGCCATTTATTCACACTCCCTCTTTTATTCAGTCTTTTGAAATCTATTCACCAAGCCTGTCTGAGCCTCCTTTAAAAAAAGAGGAAATGGTAGTCAATACAGGCCTCCAAGAAATTACAGAAAAGTGTGAATGGTCATGAAAGCTGGCTGTATAAAAGAAAGTGTTAAGTTAATAGGTGCTTTGGGTCCATCTGTAATTTCCTCATATAATACCCCTCCCTACTTACGTGAGGCAAGGTCTTCTTCAGAAAAGAGACAATGACAGAGATTTTCATCAATGAAAAAGCCACAAAGTCTGACATGGTGAGGTTGGACCCAGGTGCAGATAAGAGACCAGACAAGGAATCAGTGGTTAAGGATAAACATAATACTTTACTAAGAAACGGTAGGCGCAGGATCACAGTACACTTGAAAAAACAACAACCACTAAGTGTCAAACTCACTCAGGAAACTAACACACAAGGTAAACAATTCAAGCTTCTGCAAAGAGAAATAGAAAAAACACCTCTTTTAAAGTGAAAATCATAATGAGTAATGGAAAACACCTGAGTGTCATAATTGTCTCTAGGGTGGTCTCTCTGCAGCCCTCTGGTGACAGGTGGAACCATGACACAGAGGATGAGTTTTCAGCGCTGTGGCGTGAACAATAGGGATAGAAGAATATAATTTCAATGTCTGAATACTACAGGAGTTTACCACATAACATGCATACAGTATTGCTTGTCTGTATAGATACAGAAAAAAGAAAATTGCATATGATCTTTTATTGCAGACAGAAAAACACCCATGGCATTGTACATTATCTCCATCACTCAAAGCCCAAGACGAGAGACCAAACAGAATAACATGTGACAATAGCAAATGGAGTGAGCCCAATGTCTAGATCATAGGATTATCATGCTATAAAGGAAGTTGTTATACCTAAAATAAGGGAAGAACTCAGTATATCCCTGATTCAAGTCAAAAAGTAAAGATTATGTTGGTACACATGACAGACCAGAGTAGTTGAACAAGTTTCTACACCGGAAACACCTAGGCCAAAGTAATAGAACAGATCTGATCATGATTATAATATGTAGGTAGATAAAATTACAAATCCTTCACAGCTAAATGCATACAATTCCTTCATATAATGGTTGTTCATCTTAATCCAGTGGTCACCAATCTTTTCTGAGTCAAGATCACTTTCGCAGTCAAAAGTTTCTTTTTAAACATGACTTAAAAAATGTAACGTTAACCTAATAAAAACAAATATGTAGGAATGAGGTTTGTGCAGTAGGCCTAATACAGTGAACTGCCAATATTGTTCTTCTCAGACCATACAGTGGCTTGTGAAAGTATTCACCCCCTTGGCATTTTTCCTATTTTGTTGCCTTACAACCTGGAATTAAAATAGATTTTTGGGGGGTTTGTATCATTTGATTTACACAACATGCCTACCACTTTGAAGATGCAAAATATTTTTTATTGTGAAACAAACAAGAAATAAGATAAGAAACCAGAAAACATGAGCGTGCATAACTATCCCCCCCCCAGCTGCAAGTCTCACATCTAGCCACTTGGAATTTTGCCCATCCTTCAAGGCAAAACTGCTCCAGCTCCTTCAAGTTGGATGGGTTCTGCTGGTGTACAGCAATCTTTAAGTCATACCACAGATTCTCAATTGGATTGAGGTTTGGGCTTTGACTAGGTCATTCCAAGACATTTAAATGTTTCTCCTTAAACCATTCGAGTGTTGCTTTAGCAGTAGGCCTAGGGTCATTGTCCTGCTGGAAGGTGAACCTCCATCCCAGTCTCAAATCTCTGGAAGAGTGAAACAGTTTTCCCTCAAGAATTTCCCTGTATTTAACGCCATCCATCATTCCTTCAATTCTGACCAGTTTCCCAGTCCCTGCCGATTAAAAACATCCCCACAGCATGATGCTGCCACCACCATGCTTCACTTTGGGGATGGTGTTCTCAGGGTGATGAGAGGTGTTGGGTTTGCGCCAGACATATTGTTTTTCTTGATGGCCAAAAAGCTACATTTTAGTCTCATCTGACCAGAGTACCTTCTTCTATATGTTTGGGGAGTCTCCCTCACGCCTTTTGACGAACACCAAATTGTTTGCTTTTTTTCTTTAAGCAATCGCTTTTTTTCTGGCCACTCTTCCATTAAGCCCGGCTCTGTGGAGTGCACGGCTTAAAGTGGACAGATACTCCCATCTCCGCTGTGGAGCTTTGCAGCTCCTTCAGGGTTATCTCTGGTTTCTTTGTTGACTCCCTCATTAATGCCATTCCTTGCCTGGTCCGTGAGTTTTGGTGGGCGGCCCTCTCTTGGCAGGTTTGTTGTGGTGCCATATTCTTTCCATTTTTGAATCATGGATTTAATGGTGCTCTGTGGGATGTTCAAAGTTTCTGATATTTTTTTATAACCCAACCCTGATCTGTACTTCTCCACAACTTGTCCCTGACCTGTTTGGAGAGCTCCTTGGTCCTCATGGTGCCACTTGCTTGGTGGTGTGCCTTGCTTAGTGGTGTTGCAGATTCTGGAGCCTTTCAGAACAGTTGTATATATACTGAGATTATGTGACAGATTATGTGACACTTAAATAAAGTCCACCTGTGTGCAATCTAACTAATTATGTGACTTCTAAAGGTAATTGGTTGCACCAGATGTTATTTAGGGGCTTCATAGCAAAGGGGGTGAATACGTATACACGCTCCACTTTTCAGTTTTTTTATTTTTTGAAACAAGTAATTTTTTTCATTTAATTTCACAAATGTTGAATATTTTGTATATGTCCATTACATGAAATCGGGAAACGGGAAAACAGTCAGGTTTCAAGACTAGTCATTCAACTGAGACTGCTCTTCTCTGTATCACGGAGGCGCTCCGCACTGCTAAAGCTAACTCTCTCTCCTCTGCTCTCATCCTTCTAGACCTATGGCTGCCTTCGATACTGTGAACCATCAGATCCTCCTCTCCACCCTCTCCGAGTTGGGCATCTCCGGCGCGGCCCACGCTTGGATTGCGTCCTACCTGACAGGTCGCTCCTACCAGGTGGCGTGGCGAGAATCTGTCTCCTCACCACGCGCTCTCACCACTGGCGTCCCCCAGGGCTCTGTTCTAGGCCCTCTCCTATTCTCGCTATACACCAAGTCACTTGGCTCTGTCATAACCTCACATGGTCTCTCCTATCATTGCTATGCAGACGACACACAATTAATCTTCTCCTTTCCCCCTTCTGATGACCAGGTGGCGAATCGCATCTCTGCATGTCTGGCAGACATATCAGTGTGGATGACGGATCACCACCTCAAGCTGAACCTCGGCAAGACGGAGCTGCTCTTCCTCCCGGGGAAGGACTGCCCGTTCCATGATCTCGCCATCACGGTTGACAACTCCATTGTGTCCTCCTCCCAGAGCGCTAAGAACCTTGGCGTGATCCTGGACAACACTCTGTCGTTCTCAACTAACATCAAGGCGGTGGCCCGTTCCTGTAGGTTCATGCTCTACAACATCCGCAGAGTACGACCCTGCCTCACACAGGAAGCGGTGCAGGTCCTAATCCAGGCACTTGTCATCTCCCGTCTGGATTACTGCAACTCGCTGTTGGCTGGGCTCCCTGCCTGTGCCATTAAACCCCTACAACTCATCCAGAACGCCGCAGCCCGTCTGGTGTTCAACCTTCCCAAGTTCTCTCACGTCACCCCGCTCCTCCGCTCCCTCCACTGGCTTCCAGTTGAAGCTCGCATCCGCTACAAGACCATGGTGCTTGCCTACGGAGCTGTGAGGGGAACGGCACCTCAGTACCTCCAGGCTCTGATCAGGCCCTACACCCAAACAAGGGCACTGCGTTCATCCACCTCTGGCCTGCTCGCCTCCCTACCACTGAGGAAGTACAGTTCCCGCTCAGCCCAGTCAAAACTGTTCGCTGCTCTGGCCCCCCAATGGTGGAACAAACTCCCTCACGACGCCAGGACAGCGGAGTCAATCACCACCTTCCGGAGACACCTGAAACCCCACCTCTTTAAGGAATACCTAGGATAGGATAAAGTAATCCTTCTCACCCCCCTTAAAATATTTAGATGCACTATTGTAAAGTGGCTGTTCCACTGGATGTCATAAGGTGAACGCACCAATTTGTAAGTCGCTCTGGATAAGAGCGTCTGCTAAATGACTTAAATGTAATGTAAATGTAAAAGTCGAGTCACACTGCATCTGCCTCATGCACAAACTCATGTTGTTCCTATGACCAGAGAAAGTGAAATATTCCTTCATATTAAAATAGACATGATGAGATGCAAATAATAATAAAAACACAGGGCTGTCGATACACTTGGCTGCTCATTCATTGCAGCTGCATTGAGAATGGAAGCAGGGAGAAGCGTGTTTTATGTTTTGTAATAGCGTTGAATAAAAACAGTGTTGACAGTGCGGAATACAAACTTGGACATGACCTCACACATAAAAACATCAGCTATTTGCTGTATTATTTGACAGTCTCTCTATGGTCATTGTTTTAAATTATATGAAATCTCATGTAGGCTAGTATAAAACTACTGTGGCCGGGGTCCTGGAAGCTGTAGGTACATGATTTGAGCTATCCGATTGGTCAGTCAGTAGGCACACTTGATTTAGCCACAGATCTCACGGTCTACAGGGTAGGCGGAGTTAGTCTTTTCAGACAAATTAAATGGTTAAAAATGGGAACACGTCTCCTCCCCCGGCGCACAGGGCTTCTGAATCAAGTGGACCTACTGTACCACCAACAGCACAACACACACACAAAAAAGGAGTGGCAGCCTTTGTCATAGCCTTTATCGTTGGCTTTTCAGTTAGGTGATCAACTAGGAATGCATCGATCGACCGATTGGTGACCACTGTCTAAAACTATACTGTATTCGATTAAATACAGTATATTCAATTATTTCTATTTATATATAAACAAATGATCGTACATAAAATGTGTGCCTACTATGATGCGAGATGATTAAACATATTGGACACAATGTTACTAACATTTAAATACTTCAATCAAAAGAAATATTGACTTTCATCAGTCCCACAAGTATATTGTAACAATATTGTTGTCCCCTCAAAGAGTGTATCACTTTCTACTGGTGAACGTATCATCTCGTACAACAGTTCTGTTTAATGTTGATCAACCCATCTTTGTTTTGTCATTATCACTCAGACATTACAGTTTAACATACAGGAAAGTTCAAAAGGTCCAGAAATAGATGTCATGTCTCTCATGATAAATATTATGGCTACAGATCCACCAACAAGTTGACATAAAAGACAAGATTAGCTGAAGAAATCTCACTCCCACCTTAAAAGGATCAAACCCGAGGAGTTTGCTCCATCCATCCTCTTCTACTCCTCTCCATCCCCTACGGGCTCCCTCTCCTCAGCTACAGCCTCTACTGGGGCTTCCCTGGCTTCTTCCTTCACTGTGGGGCCTTCCTCCTCCCTCCCCAACTCTCTCTCCAGCTCCTCCACCATCTCTTCCACCAAGTCCAGTTCCTCAAAGGAAGAGCCGCTGCCCACTGACTCGCTGGAGCCCCTGTCCCCATGCCCCTTTTCACTTGGCTCCCTGTGCTCTCCACCCTGCCCCTGTTCGACCCCGTCCCCCTGGTCCCTGTGGGGCAGAGAGGAGGTGGAGGACGGGGCCAGAGACGTCTCTGTGCTCTTTGACTGCGCCTGGCTGCTCAGCTTGCTGCTGACATCACTGTGGGACTCTGCACCTGCAACCACAGGAAGAGAGGTGTCAGGTGAAACAGCGAATAGATGTCAGTTCAAAACTAACCATTACTGAGCCAGAACTTACAAGAATTGTAATTGTGGAGACGTCATGAACAAAGCTGTATTCAATCTGTATGGCTGAAGCATTACAGATTGTGTGAAAGAAATGTAAAGGTCATTTCCAATTAACCCATACAGTGAACACAGTCTCCGCTAAACTTCTGTGATACGGATTGAATAGAGCCCTAAGTTCACACTCATTAACTGTTGTGTTTTGTGTCTTCCTACTTATTGTAATTGAAGACAAGTACGAGAGAGAGAGAGAGAAGAAGAGAGAGAGAGAGGAAGAGATAGAGAGAGAGAGAGAGAGAGAGAGAGAGAGAGAGAGAAGAGAGAGAGAGAGAGAGAAAGAGAGAGAGAGAGAGAAAAAGAGAAAGAGAAAGAGAGAGAGAGAAAGAGAAAGAGAAAGAGAAAGAGAGAGAGAGACATAGAATTGGCATCCTGACAAGGTACTCTCCTTAATCTATCTGGTTGGGATCTTTCCAGCTTCAAACTCGTGAATTACTTCAACAACTTTACAAAATTGAGACAAGCTGACTACATATATCACTCAACAGCTTATATAGGAGTTGACTAGCTCCATTACACACAGAGACTTCATTGGTGTCAATGCCAGATCTGCCATTGTTGTCATTTTTAAGAGAGGCTGAGAAAATTGAGCCAGTTTGAACGTGGGCAGCAACAAGCGACAATAACATTGTTCTCACTCACATCCTTCCAGTTGAATAGTTTTTTAAACGAATGAGTGTATGCAAGACCGCATTACAGATCCTAAGAAGACTAGAGGATCTTAGTGGGTGGTGGAATATTTGATATGCTGCCGTGCTTCTGTACTCTACCCCTGTTCTGTACATGGATACTGTGTGTGTGTGTGTGTGTGTGTGTGTGTGTGTGTGTGTGTGTGTGTGTGTGTGTGTGTGTGTGAATACGTGTGTGTGTGCGCGCGCGCATGTGTGTTGGATCAGTATGGGTCATTACAGAAAATTCAACTCCTCTCCCGAATCCTATTAAGCAATGATGAGACTGATATTATTGGTCATAAAGATAAAGGCACATTCCTACACAGCAATATAAGTCAGTCACATGATATATAACGATAGTATCCTGCTTGGTTGCTCATTTAGTATTTCTCCTCCTTTACCAGAGGGGAAATGGTTGTGGTTTCTGCTGTCTGGTCCAGGAAATAAACAATATGTGCACTCATCACCAGGATGGACTATTAGCGTAATGCTTCAGAGATTTCCTCCATATAACATGATGAACTGGCCCATGATGCTTTCAGAGTAATTAAGATGTGCCAAACGCTGAGCCTGATTAGCCTATGATTGCTAGTCCTTTCTGATGGAGGAATATCCACCAGTGTCTTATCATAATATCCTCCTCAGTTTGTCATGATCCAAGACATATTGGATTGGAGTGGTTTGTGTGCATTTGCATGTGTGTGTAGTTATAACAGCCCTGGAATGAAGATGAATTAATAATCTTAATCTCTTTCATGGAGAGAAGCTAGCATGACCTCTGCCATCTCCCTGTCTGTATCGTTTTGGGGCCGGAGAAATTAATTCCTGCCTATTGTGACTGCAATTAGCACTGTCATCTCAATTAGGCCCCAGCTCTGTGGTCATTGTGCAGAAATGGACAGGCTGAAAATAGGCACACAAATGAGACCTTTTCAGCATTGATTAATGTAAGAAAGAGACAAAGAAAGCATTCTACAGGACACCAGTCAGTCACCTCTATCATGTGATCTCATTATGTAAATCCATGAATCCAAAGCATGTGCATCGTCCTATTGTGACAGGTGTGTGATGTAGGAGATCACCCCAGGTTATGTAAAGGCTATTGCTTTCACATTGGATTTACATATTTAGCCTGTAAAAAAGTGGGCAATGTTTATATGATCCTCTTACAACAGGCCCATTTTTACCACATTCTTGCCAGCATACACCTTTATACCTCCTGTTTGCATGCCGGAGACGAGTGGTAGTAGTGGTGTGCAGATGTGGGTGGGCTCTATTTTAATAAATCCATTGAGAATATATACCATCAAAACGAAATCCATTACTTATTTGTTTATGCAGATCCTAAGAAACACAATAATAAATTGTATTTTCAAAAGAATAGCATATATTTTTGTTTAATTAGGTCTATGTTATGGGTCTGTGCTGCCATGGAGTTTAGAGTATAGTGTGTGCCAATGCCGCCTCAGCATTATGGCTGCTTTTCATACTAAGCCATAGGCAGAACCTTACCTAAATGATTACTAGGTCATTAGGCGGACATAAAAATGTCAGCTTTGATATCGGCGATACCTTTCAGATATAAGGAAAAGGCGGGAAAAAGTTAGCGGTATGGTAAAGTTGGCAGAAAAACGTCTTGGTAGAGTCACCTACATTGACGAACCAGCAAAAGGTTCTCTCTTTGTATGGAATCATCTTCCAACAGCCTTGGAGAGGTTAATTCATTAAGGAACAATGGAGGATTAATCTCCTGTCAGTGTCCCTGGAGGGTAACAGGACACCCTGGTCCAGCCTCTCCTCTCCCCTGCTGGGTTCACACCCCAAACAAATGCCATCTACACATCACACTGAGTTATGGACCATCTTATCACAGGGGACCACAGTGCAATAAACACACATGGTCTCTGAGCCCCTCACACAAGTCCCAAATCCTTCAGATCTGTCCATCTCTCACCAAGCTCATTATCAGGTCCAGTGTATCTGAGCCTGTCTGTAATTTGCAGAGAGAGCATGTCTATATGAGAGGTGTTCTGACTCTGGGGTTATTTACGGCATATTAATAAGCTGACAAACATCCCATTTACCAGCCAGCAAGTCCATACACAGCAAACCCATCATTTCTAAAAAGGGCATATTGGGCAGTGATATTCATTATGCCTGAGTTTTTCTATGAAAGGGGTAAACCTAAGCCTTCTCAATGAGAGGGAGAAGATGATTATCAGTGGGTCCATGAAGGTATTATATATGTGTTGTATTTGACCATTCTCAGGCTGTAGTACTGGCGAATGGCAGGTAGAGTGGTTATGTTCTACCAGTTACTGAACTAAGAAATAATTGGTCTATTTAGTATACCCCCCAGGAAGACCCTTCCAACAAAACTTGACTTCTTTCACCCACAAACACCTGGAAATAAGTCATGACAAAGCTCTCAAATTGAAGCAGATCATGCTTTGGAAAGTGTTTTAGATAACATTTGCCTATATTAGTTGCTAAATTGGGCCAACTGTGATTATTAGATATGGAATCAAGGTCTTGTTCTTAAAATGGTTTCAGATCGAAGAGAGGAAAAGAGAGGAAAAGAGAGGAGAAGAGAGGAAACAAGAGGAGGGTTTAAAGAGTAACTTTCATGATTCTGGTCGCCATTTTGACAGTTTTCTAGCTCTTTTTGCCCCTAGCGGTTCAACTCTACCATTGAAATCGTGCCTCTATGTCCTCTCAAGGGAGGGGTTCGGCATGAAATTACACTCCCTTCTAGATGTGCTGGTTAGTACCACCTCCAAGCTTACTATAAAAGCAGGTGACAGCATGCCTTTTTTGGCAATGGTCTTGGTAAGTGGAGTTTGTCAATATGTGACCAACCAGCTCAAATTGGTCTGATGTAGCAAAATGGGAAAGTAATTATGTTTTGAAAGTTGATAAACTTGTAAACTCACCTTTGAGAAAATGGCCTTTGAATGTTTTGATACCTAGTGAAGAGTTCTTCTTTGCCTACACCCATTCAGCATTGTTCACATTCTCCACCCATCTCGTTTCGCTCTTGGAGCTTTCAGAGCGCACACTTGACGCTCTGGCCGATGATTTGTGAACCTCTGGATAACATGAAAACAGCCTAACCAGCCCTGCTGGCAACAATTTCATTACGCTATTTTGCCAACATTTACTGACACCAGCCAAATTCAATGAGTGTTGTGTGTTTGTAAATTCATCAGTTATTCTTCACTCTGGCATACTCAGACTGAATTTACGAACGCACCCAAAATGGTTACTTGCATAGTGGAGTCTTTTGTTAAGACATGTATCTTGCTAGCTAGGTAAAAAAATGAACCTATCTAGGTAAACAATGTGTAAGATCACACACGTCAGGTAATGTTAGGTAGCGAGCCAGCCAGCTAATGTTAGCTAGTTAAACAACAATGAACATAGTGCCAAATCATGTCGTTACTAACCTGCATGAATCTGCTGGGAGCTAACCAACCAGGTCTAATGTTAGCTAGCTAACATTAGGCTCTAACTAGCCAAGCAAACGGCTCTGGGATACGAATAATAACATCATACATGTAACGTTAGCTAGGGAGCCAGCCAGTTAAAGTTAGCTAGCTAACAGTACACTTTAGCTTAAGACATGTAGCTAGCTAGCTAGGTAAACAATGAACCTAGCTCGGTAAACAATGTGTAAGATCATACAAGTAACGTTACGTTAACTAGTTAAACAACAATGAACATTGTGCCAACTCAAGATGTTACTACGCCTCGCATGAATCTGCTGGTAGTGGTAGCTAACCAACCAGGTCTAATGTTAGCTAGCTAACATTAGGCTCTAACTAGTCAAGCAAATGGCTCAGAGATACGAATAATAACATCATACACGTAACAATAGATAGCGAGCCAGTCAGCTAACGTCAGCTAGCTAGCTAACAGTACGCTTTAGCTTGAAATTAAACCACTTTGTCAAAATTAGAAATATGTCATATCTGAAAACGTAGCTAGCTAGACTATCTTACATCATCATGCACGATGGACATGTCTCCCTGTCACGGATGCCATGCCATGGTTGCCCTTAGTTTGAAGATGTAATCCGTAGACAGGTGTTTTCGCCATCACTTTAGCAATCATACTATAATTCCACTGATTTCAAAACTTGATCCTCCAGAAAGTGGAGATCAACATGTATGCAACTTCACTACACGATACATGTTTTTTTTAAAGTCACGTTCGACAGATTTACCAACACAGACTTACCAGCTCAAATAGACAGAAGCCCTTTATATGGAAGACCAATCTGAACTCCTCTCTCGGCATGTCCAGCCCACTCATTGTCTCAGCCAATCATGGCTAGTGGGAAAGTTGCTGACCAACTAGGCTCGTAATTTAACAATTGTATTCTTATTTACAGATGTCATACAAGTTTGTTATTAAGGCAAATGAAAGTTTGCATGTTCCAGAAGGAATTTCTGTCAAAAAATACTTTGTGATAAAAAAAAAAGAGTTTACATTCAAATGGCTCTCCTGTGAAGTAGTGATCCACGACAAATGCCTAGTTTCTTGAAACGAGTCACATATATTTTGCATGATGCTTCCTTGACTTGACTACTGACATTACACAAAATTCTAAAGGCAATAAGGCACATTAACACATATGACCAAATTCAACGTTTTTGCTTACCGTTTCATACACATCTATGTGCTTTTACAAAGAAAACAAAACATGTAGGCTATGAGGATCATACTTTTAGATTCATAGCTACCTCTATCATAACAAGAAATAGATGATAATGGTAGTCATGTCAATTCATTGTATTTTTCCCCAACCACTATGCCTGATTGGTGGCGCAGTCTGCTAAGACAGTTCAACGGTTGAGAATTCTAACACCACATGGGGTAGATATATTTATTTTTCAAATCCTTTATTTACAATATTCATCCCATGCCCACACACTTCTAATTCTGAAAAGTGATAGCATAAGTGTGAGTGGGGTTGCCCTGGTAGTAGTTGTAGGTTTCATATCGTACCCAAGACCAATCTGTGAGTTCATTTTAACCATTAGAAAAAGAGCTACTGCATAAATTCTGCAATGCGGATTCCCAACACAATACCGCAATAAATGTGAATTCACATTTCAAAGATTTTTCTTGTGCCGCATAGGGGATTCAAATTTACAGCACAAGTGGCAATAGACGTCAGAGTCTTATTTACTCCTGATGCACGTAGTTGTATTATCAGAGCATGCCAGTGGACGTCTGGTAACTATACTTTAGTGAGAAAGTGTTGGGATCAGGAACAACTACATTTATCCACCCCACAACTTCAACATTTGAAGGGGTTGGACAAAGGCTAAATAAAAGGTTGAGAGTTACACTATAAAGAAGGAGAGCAGGAGATAATTAGAGAGACAAGACTGAGGCAAGCTGGGAGTTTGGAGAGGAGGGGTTATAACAACACAATCATATGTAGGCCTAATTGTATAACAATCACATAGAAAATGTAGGAATTGTTGTGTAATTACACAGCAATTATAAATAAATTACATTCAGTAGGACTAAATTATACTGAAGCCATTTATGTAATAGTTCTGGAGGGTAATGATGATGTCATATAGACCCAGACCCCAGTTCAGCACAACAAGCTCTATGAGAACAGACTATTGTTCATCAAGGACAGATGAAGCTTATTTGGTGCTCTTCACTGCATGATCCCATAGTTTCGAAGTTGGAGCTAGGAATAGGAGGAAAACGTAATGTTCCATAACTACCCTCGACATGGTGAATATTATCTCCTGAGTTTGTGCTCCAAAATGAAACACCCAGTCGGGCTAGCAATTTCTCACAATCCAGCATCTGTGAATAAGCATGCACAGTCTGCAATGTTCACGGTGTTAAAATAAATGCCTTACTGGCGCAATGAAACGAATGGAGGACATGCAAAAGCACATCCTCCTCACACGGGCACACTTGGTGAAACAGGTCCCCTGAGGTACAGTAGTAAGAATTGCAGAGAATACTAATCATCTCATTGGGGTGGCAGGTAGCCTAGTGGTTAGAGCGTTGGGCCAGTAACAAAAAGGTGGCTAGATCGAATCCCAGAGCTGACAAGGTAAATATCTGTCGTTCTGCCCCTGAACAAGGCAATTAACCCACTGTTCCTAGGCTGTTATTGTAAATAATAATTTGTTATTAATTGACTTGCCTCGTTAAATAAAAAAATAACAATTGACAGAGATAAAACTTTTTTTTTTAAAACACCTATTGTTTCTACTTGTATCCTTATTTATGTCCCTTGGGATTTATGAAATAAGCAGTTATTTACATAGCAGTGATCGTCAGATCTTCATCATATGTAAAGAGCACATGATTTGTATTGTCATTTCTCTAGAGGGACGTTGAGCACACAGTACTGCAGTGATGTGTGTACAGTACAGTACAAGTACAGCCACCCCTCAAGCCCACCCATGCAAGGCAGTGTGTTTGAGTCATAGGCTGGCTGGCCACACACAGGGAGGTCTGTGTGGAGTTTGATTTCCAGGGCTGGTCTATAGGACACAGGAAGGTCTGTTTGGAGTTTGATTTCCAGGGCTGGTCTGTCAGACAAGGTCAGGAAGTTTGATTTCAGGGCTGGTCTGTGGGAAGTTTGATTTCAGGGCTGGTCTGTCAGACACAGGAAGGTCTGTGTGGAGTTTGATTTCAGGGCTGGTCTGTCAGACACAGGAAGGTCTGTGTGGAGTTTGATTTCTCTGTCAGACACAGGAAGGTCTGTGTGGAGTTTGATTTCCAGGGCTGGTCTGTCAGACACAGGAAGGTCTGTGTGGAGTTTGATTTCCAGGGCTGGTCTGTCAGACACAGGAAGGTCTGTGTGGAGTTTGATTTCCAGGGCTGGTCTGTCAGACACAGGAAGGTCTGTGTGGAGTTTGATTTCCAGGGCTGGTCTGTCAGACACAGGAAGGTCTGTGTGGAGTTTGATTTCCAGGGCTGGTCTGTCAGACACAGGAAGGTCTGTCAGACACAGGAAGGTCTGTGTGGAGTTTGATTTCCAGGGCTGGTCTGTCAGACACAGGAAGGTCTGTGTGGAGTTTGATTTCCAGGGCTGGTCTGTCAGACACAGGAAGGTCTGTTTGGAGTTTGATTTCCAGGGCTGGTCTGTCAGACACAGGAAGGTCTGTGTGGAGTTTGATTTCCAGGGCTGGTCTGTCAGACACAGGAAGGTCTGTTTGGAGTTTGATTTCCAGGGCTGGTCTGTCAGACACAGACACAGGAAGGTCTGTGTGGAGTTTGATTTCCAGAGACACAGGAAGGTCTTCAGCAGGGCTGGTCTGTCAGACACAGGAAGGTCTGTGTGGAGTTTGATTTCCAGGGCTGGTCTGTCAGACACAGGAAGGTCTGTGTGGAGTTTGATTTCCAGGGCTGGTCTATCAGACACAGGAAGGTCTGTGTGGAGTTTGATTTCCAGGGCTGGTCTGTCAGACACAGGAAGGTCTGTGTGGAGTTTGATTTCCAGGGCTGGTCTGTCAGACACAGGAAGGTCTGTGTGGAGTTTGATTTCCAGGGCTGGTCTATCAGACACAGCTCAGCACCACTGATTGAGCAGTCTCTCATTATGAGAACAAACAACAAGCCAGTCTGGATCTCTATCTAAAGAGGAGGATGAATTTCTGCTTTACTGGTGAATCCAGAGTGATTATTATCCCAAATATAGGATCATAATGTGCAGCATCTGTAAACCACCCCCCAAAACACACACACACACACACACACACACACACACACACACACACACACACACACACACACACACACACACACACACACACCTTCTGTATTACAGAACTGTGCTGACCCACTGTGTAAAATAATTGATATAGAAAGTGCATGCTTCAACAAGATCTGCTGGGGGACTGACAGATTGATTATTGAAGTAACTTAGATTTAGCGTTTAAGTGAAAAATCCTCATGTCATGTCGTCACAACACAGTACACCAGACAAACTCCCACACCACCAGAAGTCCACACTATTTGACTGGGCCAAGCAAAGAGAAAGAAAAAGAGAGAAAGCGCGAGAGCGAGGTGAAGAGAGATGAGGGGGCAGGGAGAGAGAGAGGTAAAGGAGGAAAGAGAGGGAGAGTAAACTCAGAGAAAACTATCAGTGAACTGAAGGAAACATACAGGAACTCAAATCCTTCTGTTCACCTGATTTAGAATTCCTCACAATCAAATGTAGACCGCATTATCTTCCAAGAGAATTCTCCTCGATTATAATCACAGCCGTATATATCCCCCCCCCCAAGCAGACACATCGATGGCTCTGAACGAACTTTATTTAACTCTTTGCAAACTGGAAACCATTTATCCGGAGGCTGCATTCATTGTAGCTGGGGATTTTAACAAAGCTAATCTGAAAACAAGACTCCCTAAATTTTACCAGCATATCGATTGCGCAACCAGGGGTGGTAAAACCTTGGATCATTGTTACTCTAACTTCCGCGACGCATATAAGGCCCTGCCCCGCCCCCCTTTCGGAAAAGCTGACCACGACTCCATTTTGCTGATCCCTGCCTACAGGCAGAAACTAAAACAAGAGGCTCCCACGCTGAGGTCTGTCCAACGCTGGTCAGACCAAGCTGACTCCACACTCCAAGACTCCTTCCATCACGTGGACTGGGACATGTTTCGTATTGCGTCAGATGGAAATATTGACGAATACGCTGATTCGGTGTGCGAGTTCATTAGAACGTGCGTCGAAGATGTCGTTCCCATAGCAACGATAAAAACATTCCCTAACCAGAAACCGTGGATTGATGGCAGCATTCGCGTGAAACTGAAAGCGCGAACCACTGCTTTTAATCAGGGCAAGGTGTCTGGTAATATGTCCGAATATAAACAATGCAGCTATTCCCTCCGCAAGGCTATTAAACAAGCTAAGCGTCAGTACAAATCAAATCAAATCAAATTTTATTTGTCACATACACATGGTTAGCAGATGTTAATGCGAGTGTAGCGAAATGCTTGTGCTTCTAGTTCCGACAATGCAGTGATAACCAACAAGTAATCTAACTAACAATTCTAAAACTACTGTCTTATACACAGTGTAAGGGGATAAAGAATATGTACATAAGGATATATGAGTGAGTGATGGTACAGAGCAGCATACAGTAGATGGTATCGAGTACAGTATATACATATGAGATGAGTATGTAGACAAAGTAAACAAAGTGGCATAGTTAAAGTGGCTAGTGATACATGTATTACATAAGGATGCAGTCGATGATGTAGAGTACAGTATATACGTATGCATATGAGATGAATAATGTAGGGTAAGTAACATTATATAAGGTAGCATTGTTTAAAGTGGCTAGTGATATATTTACATCATTTCCCATCAATTCCCATTATTAAAGTGGCTGGAGTTGGGTCAGTGTCAATGACAGTGTGTTGGCAGCAGCCACTCAATGGTGGCTGTTTAACAGTCTGATAGCCTTGAGATAGAAGCTGTTTTTCAGTCTCTCAGTCCCAGCTTTGATGCACCGAGACAAAGTGGAATCTCAATTCAATGGCTCAGACACAAGAGGCATGTGGCAGGGTCTACAGTCAATCACGGACTACAAGAAGAAACCCAGCCCAGTCACGGACCAGGATGTCTTGCTCCCAGGCAGACTAAATAACTTTTTTGCCCGCTTTGAGGACAATACAGTGCCACTGACACGGCCTGCAACGAAAACATGCGGTCTCTCCTTCACTGCAGCCGAGGTGAGTAAGACATTTAAACGTGTTAACCCTCGCAAGGCTGCAGGCCCAGACGGCATCCCCAGCCGCGCCCTCAGAGCATGCGCAGACCAGCTGGCCGGTGTGTTTACGGACATATTCAATCAATCCCTATACCAGTCTGCTGTTCCCACATGCTTCAAGAGGGCCACCATTGTTCCTGTTCCCAAGAAAGCTAAGGTAACTGAGCTAAACGACTACCGCCCGTAGCACTCACTTCCGTCATCATGAAGTGCTTTGAGAGACTAGTCAAGGACCATATCACCTCCACCCTACCTGACACCTAGATCCACTCCAATTTGCTTACCGCCCAAATAGGTCCACAGACGATGCAATCTCAACCACACTGCACACTGCCCTAACCCACCTGGACAAGAGGAATACCTATGTGAGAATGCTGTTCATCGACTACAGCTCGGCATTCAACACCATAGTACCCTCCAAGCTCGTCATCAAGCTCGAGACCCTGGGTCTCGACCCCGCCCTGTGCAACTGGGTACTGGACTTCCTGACGGGCCGCCCCCAGGTGGTGAGGGTAGGCAACAACATCTCCTCCCCGCTGATCCTCAACTCGGGGGCCCCACAAGGGTGCGTTCTGAGCCCTCTCCTGTACTCCCTGTTCACCCACGACTGCGTGGCCATGCACGCCTCCAACTCAATCATCAAGTTTGCGGACGACACAACAGTGGTAGGCTTGATTACCAACAACGACGAGACGGCCTACAGGGAGGAGGTGAGGGCCCTCGGAGTGTGGTGTCAGGAAAATAACCTCACACTCAACGTCAACAAAACTAAGGAGATGATTGTGGACTTCAGGAAACAGCAGAGGAACACCCCCTATCCACATCGATGGATCAGTAGTGGAGAGGGTAGCAAGTTTTAAGTTCCTCGGCATACACATCACAGACAAACTGAATTGGTCCACTCACACAGACAGCATCGTGAAGAAGGCGCAGCAGCGCCTCTTCAACCTCAGGAGGCTGAAGAAATTCGGCTTGTCACCAAAAGCACTCACAAACTTCTACAGATGCACAATCGAGAGCATCCTGGCGGGCTGTATCACCGCCTGGTACGGCAACTGCTCCGCCCTCAACCGTAAGGCTCTCCAGAGGGTAGTGAGGTCTGCACAACGCATCACCGGGGGCAAACTACCTGCCCTCCAGGACACCTACACCACCCGATGTTACAGGAAGGCCATAAAGATCATCAAGGACATCAACCACCCGAGCCACTGCCTGTTCACCCCGCTATCATCCAGAAGGCGAGGTCAGTACAGGTGCATCAAAGCTGGGACCGAGAGACTGAAAAACAGCTTCTATCTCAAGGCCATCAGACTGTTAAACAGCCACCACTAACATTGAGTGGCTGCTGCCAACACACTGTCATTGACACTGACCCAACTCCAGCCACTTTAATAATGGGAATTGATGGGAAATGATGTAAATATATCACTAGCCACTTTAAACAATGCTACCTTATATAATGTTACTTACCCTACATTATTCATCTCATATGCATATGTATATACTGTACTCTAGATCATCGACTGCATTCTTATGTCACTAGCCACTTTAACTATGCCACTTTGTTTACTTTGTCTACATACTCATCTCATATGTATATACTGTACTCGATACCATCTACTGTATGCTGCTCTGTACCATCACTCATTCATATATCCTTATGTACATATTCCTTATCCCCTTACACTGTGTATAAGACAGTAGTTTTGGAATTGTTAGTTAGATTACTTGTTGGTTATCACTGCATTGTCGGAACTAGAAGCACAAGCATTTCGCTACACTCGCATTAACATCTGCTAACCATGTGTATGTGACAAAAATAAAATTTGATTTGATTTGATTTGATTAGGGTTTTCTGAAGTCTTGATTGAACAAATCCAAAATATTTAGTCATCCACATATTCAATTCTACAATTGAACAAACACCATTTCGTCTCAATTCTAGGGGGGGGGGTACTGTCTATGTCATCATCAACAGACTGGCACTGCACTCCTCAGTGACCGATGGCAGAGACTAAACATGGTAATCAGTTCTGAACACACCCAGACATCATTACATGAATGGACAGAACAAAGGAAAGACAATAACCCCCATAATACAGGGCATCTGATAAACGAAAGGGGTGTACTTTATGAAGAAGAGCGGTTAGAGACACAGCCTCTGTGAGCCCTTGTTTCCTCATACCCTCTGTGTCTCCTCCTCTCAGACCAGCCATCTCAGTCTATACCTACACCTCCAGCCCACACAGCCTTATCCACACACACACACACACACACCCCACTGCCCCAGTATTTGTGCAAAGACAAAGTCAATATCACCGCTGTGCTAACCTAAAGGCCCTGTCAAGTTTAAGAGAGCAATGGCGGGTCTAAAAAAACACCTCACTTGAAGAAACATACTCACAGTGACAGAACAATTCCAGGGGCTGTTGGGTGGGATCAACACGGTGGGGCACAAAATACCTGCAGGCTCATCTTGGCTGTCTGTTGGTTCTTTATATCTCACACACAGCCACACCTTTGGATAGACTAGAGCAGTGGAGCTAAATCTCTACAAACTCCATCTAGCTGAAGTAATTCAAACAAACCTCTTAGTGGAACAAGCTGTTCAATGCTTTTTTTTCTCTCTTTCCATTACTGGCCATCCACTCTTATTTTCTTGCTATGAATGAAACTAGCTAAAACGCATCTGTGGTTGGGTAGGTTGAATGAGAACTTAAAAGATATTTGGTGTTAGTTAAACTTGCCCATTACATCCCAAACGGGGCAGAACACACCTGGTTGGTCAATGTCAGTGGTTGTATGGAAGGAAGAGGGGCTTAGAGTACCTGAAATATCCGTCCCTCTGTCCTGGTCCAAGGACTCCTCTGTCACCGGTGTCTTGGCCGCTGTCTGTGTGACGAGCTCGGGCACAACGAAGCCAGTGTGGTGGAAGCCGCTCTGGGAGGACAGCGGAGCAATGTAGTGCGTTAGGTCCCCTGTATTGATCTCAATGAATGGCCAGGCATGGAGTTGCCTCTCCTGTGGGTGAGAGAGAGCGAGACAGAGAAAGAGAGTTCAAACTGCATGTTTGATTCCCATTGGCAAGAGGCAGTCTATTTTGTCAGATCTGCCCTCCAATCCTGAGCTTTTCTAAGGCTCAGCCGTTCTGTATCCAAAAAGCACTTATCTCAACAATGTAGGGTGAGTTATTCTAAAGAAAGACTACGTCCTTCTCTAAAGACAGCTGCTGTTGACCAGAAAGACTTGTCAGCTTGACCATGTACCACATCACTAAGCCCTGCACTTCTCCCATAACAATAAACAGAGCTGTGAACCATTAAACTGATTTTAAGCTAATTTCTCTCCTCTCCCACTCTAGAGTGCAACACAAAACAGTCCTTAAAGAGACTCTTTCCAGAGGTATAAGATTGCCCCCTGCTTTAAACCTTTACTTCACTGTCTGCTCATTAATGTTTAAAGCTAGGCAGTTTGCTTATCCAGCACACCCTGATTGGAACAAGGCTGTGTGAGAGATGAGCGCACATGCACGCACACACACAAACACTACATTTAATGAGCCAATCTCTTTTGTCTGGAACAAAGACATCAGCCATTCTTTTTTTAAATTAAAGGACTAATAAAACAAAAAAACAAGTTTCACAGCATCAATATGCTGTATAACCTCATTCACTGTGGTGAGGTAGTCAACATGAGGATTGATATATACCGATATTTCACAAGCACTATGATCCATACTGTATAGCAGCACATATTGACCTTTGATGGAGGATAAGTCTCAGCAAATGGAATCATCCTTAGAGCAGGGGCAAATTGCTGCCTTAGAGGGACAACCTCTAGACACATGTAGAAGAACTTTACCCTTCCAAAGAAAGCAGCACATTAGGTTTCTCAAGCCAACCTGTTTTGTTGTCTTTGAATTCCAAAAACCCAATGATCACCATGTTTCTGCAGGTTTAAAATGAGAGCCGCTTCTCACATTCCCACTACTTCTACATCGGGGCTCAACTATACTGTTATGTGAAAGAGTCCATTCCAATGAGAAGCTATGCGTGTTATGCAGATGGCCAGAAGGCATCAGACAAGAAGAGAAGATCAGAGAGGAGCGACATGATGAAACCCTCCCAGTGTGCTGACATAACACTAATATACTGTATACAGTATGTATGGTGCGTGAATAGGAATTCATGGCATGTGCGATATGTTCCTCCACATGCGAGGCATTAACATTCCATTTATATAGAGCCATATGTCTACATAGTCACTTTCCTGGGGTGGAGGGAGGCAGATGTGTGATGAAAGAGGGGAGTTTATACATTTAATTCCAAAACGCTATATATCAATTTTCATACGTATTAATACATTCGCTTTTTTTGTTTAAAGAACTTTAAAACAGATTGGTGTGTTTTTTAAGTATGTAATTATGGCATGGGGTTGTTTATCGACAGACATGTATTTGTTTGAAACCTACCACTAGATGGTTTCATTTCAGAGATAAACAATCACATTTCAATTTATATCCACCTCACTCCTTTTGTGACTACGGGGCAGTATTTTCATTTTTGGAAAAAAAACGTTCCCGTAGTAAATGGGATATTTTGTCAGGACAAGATGCTAGAATATGCATATAATTGACAGCTTAGGACAGAAAACACTCTAAAGTTTCCAAAACTGTAAAAATATTGTCTGTGAGTATAACAGAATTGATGTTGCAGGCGAAAGCCTGAGAAAAATCCAATCCGGAAGTGACTCATCTTTTGAAAGCGCTGTGTTCCAATGGGTCCATATTGAGCAGTGAATGGGCTATCAACCAGATTACTCTTTCTCCGTATTCCCGAAGGTGTCTACATCATTGTGACGTAGTTTTACGCATTTATGTTGAAGAATAACCGTAGGTGGCTACATTGCGCAAGTGGTCACCTGATGCTCCCAGAGAGATTCTCGCGTAAAATACAGAGGTAGCCATTACTCCAATCGGTCCTACTGAAAAACTAATTGTCCCAATGGATATATTATCGAATAGATATTAAGGATTGATTATAAACAACGTTTGCCATGATTCTGTCGATATTATGGAGCTAATTTGGAATATTTTTCGCCGTTTTCGTGACTGCAATTTCTGGGCGATTTCTCAGCCAAACGTGAAGAACAAACGGAGCTAGTGCGCCTACAAAAATAATATTTTTGGAAAAAATAAAGATTTGCTATCTAACTGGGAGTCTCGTGAGTGAAAACATCCGAAGCTCAAAGGTAAACAATTTAATTTGATTGCTTTTCTGATTTCCGTGACCAAGTTACCTGCAGCTAGCTGGACAAAATGCTATGCTAGGCTATCGATAAACTTACACAAATGCTTCTCTAGCTTTGGCTGTAAAGCATATTTTGAAAATCTGAGATGACAAGGCTAAGCTGTGTCTCAATATATTTCACTTGTGATTTTCATGAATAGGAATATTTTCTAGGAATACTAGAGGTTAAAGAAAAAAGTAGCACTGCAAGGTTTTACACAGTCAAATGTGACAAATAATACAATTTGTAATAAGGAACTGTACAAATGATACATTTATTTTTTATAACAATATTTTAACAAATATATATTCAAGAGATGTAGGCAGTGGGTTGTGGAGGTGTGCTGTCCCTTCACTTTAGGAGACAAGAGGGAGAGAGAGGGGTGAAGGAGAGGGCTGGTGATACATTTTTGTTATTGGGCGAGAGTGGCAGTGTGAACGAGAGGATTGATTGGTTTAAATTAGGGATGCATGATATTTCGGTGAACATATTGGAATCGGCCGATATTAGCTAAAAATGGCAACATCGGTATCGACCGATGTCTATTTTAACGCCGATGTGCAAAACTGATGTCAAAGCTGACGTGCATACCTATATAACGTAGGTATATGGCGTAATGACGCCACGTAAAATGTTGCCTTACACGTGCAACACAGCATTCATAACCTAGCCCACAATGTCTGCTGTGTGGATCGAGCAGTCAACAAATCGAATTTCATTTGAAAGAACATTTCAGCGAGACAACTCCAAGACGAAATCCGTTAAAGCCAAGATAATGGAATTCATTGCCCTTGACAATCAACTGTTCTCTGTCGTGGGTGATGTTGGCTTTCGCCGACTGGTTAAGCACCGGTAGACACTAGCAAGTGCGCTATTTTTCAGATGTTGACCTACCAGAGTTACACAGTAGTAGCATCACTGCTATTAGCTTCAAGATATACATACTATGGAATGCCGTTTGGGCCTTTGCGTGTCAAAAAAGATACAGTAGCACTGTCAAAGATGTACAAAAAAGTCTGCAAACAAGCAAACACCGGCCACGAACGATGTGTTTACAATACCGCGTTGGTAATAAAGCCTCATTTGTTCAACCACAACTTCTGGGGTAGCTAGCTTTAGCTTGGTACCTAGCTAGCACCAATACAACCAGCCTGAAAACAATGACCAGTAGAAACTGCAGTCATTTTCATTATTCCTAGCAATAATTTAGGAATCCTTGCGAGTAAGTATATTATCTAGGTTGCCACTTGTTGTTCGCCTATTGAAATTGAACTTCAGTTCCAGAAAATAACTAGCTAGCCAGCTACTTAACTCTGTTGCCCAAAGATAACATTATAACCAGCCAGCTAGCTTAATCTGGCTAGTAAGGCTCGACTGGCATACTTTTATTAAAGTCCACTATTGTGGCTAATCCTTATTGTGGCTAGCTTCACCACCATTAATCAAATAAAAACTGTCTTATAAATTAGGGTAATTTTAGATGATGACACCTAGCTATATAGTTAGCTAGCTAGCTACTGAAACAGATGTCCTTTTGCTATGTTTTTGGGGAAGAACATTGTTTGCATCCATGAGCTAACAAGCTTTAAAAAAAAATGTCCAGCACTGTGGGTGCGCAAGACAACTTTACCAGCATCAATGAATCATTGTAACATAAAATACAAGTGAGTGTAATTCATGTGTAATAACTACATAAAAAATGAATGAATGCGTTAAATTATTATGTGACGTGCAGTCATATTCAGGTCCTGATTGGTCAACAAGCTTATTTGACACAAATAGGGTTATCTACTGGTCATTGTTTTCTTTTTTGACAAGCAAAGACCCAAACAGCGCTCCATAGAAATCCTGGTTGAGAATTAAACGACTGAACAAATGAACAACGAAACAGCACAGTAATAAGTGAGTGAAAGAAATAGGTTTTGATTATGTTTTACTGGTAATGGGGACATACGTAAATTCCACCAAAATAACTCTTTGGTCATTGTGGTGTGTGTGTAACCTTTATTTAACTAGGCAAGTCAGTTAATAACAAATTATTATTTACAATGACGGCCTACCCCAGACGACGCTGGGCCAATTGTGCGCCGCCCTATGGGACTCCCAAACACAGCGGGATGTGATACAGCCTGGATTCGAATCAGGGACTGTAGTGACGCCTCTTGCACGGAGATGCCGTGCCTTAGACAGCTGCGTCCGTGTGTGTGTTAACTGTTTAACTGTACTAGAATGATTAAAAGGCCGCAAAATGTTTTAATATCGGTTATCGGTATATATTTTTTTGTTGGCAAGGAAAATATCGGATATCAGTATCGGCCAAGAATGTCATATCGGTGCATCACTAGTTTTAATCTTATCCTGGGTAAAGTACGTATGTAGCTAGCTAGTTCTGCTCCTCCGTGGTATGAATCACCTGCTACACATAAACCCCCCCAGCCCCCAGGGCTACTGCCATATGCAAACTTTTATTGCGTGGGTCGGGTGAGGACATAAGGAGAAATGAGGGGCATTTCTCTTCAAACTTCAGCAACACTCCTGTAGTATATGATAGATACTGTGGCATCACTGTGACAGGCAGAGGGAAGTGTTTACTAAGATTGATTTGACAGATAAAATAACATACTAGATAATACATATTAGCTGCATTAGTGGTCTCTGATATCTCTAATAGCATTGCTCTGATAGAACAATCAAGAAGATTTCTTTCCCCAGGATGACATTAGAACATTTTGCAGCCTTTTAATCATTCTAGTACAGTTAAACAGTTAACACACACACGGACGCAGCTGTACAGCTCAACAGCTCATTGAAACCCAAACAAAGCCAGTCACTGAAACACACACCGGAGAAGCCAGTCACTGAAACACAGCAGAGAAGCCAGTCACTGAAACACACACCGGAGAAGCCAGTCACTGAAACACAGCAGAGAAGCCAGTCACTGTAAAATACTTGGGGATACAGTGAATTATGTTGATTACAATCTGATGGCATAATAATTTTTGACTCAATAAGTGATTATTTCCTGTGAATATAACCGGTAGAGAAGAATTTGCCACTATTGCAGGAGGTAATGGTTTGCTGAGACTCTGTTACAAATCGCACTGCCGCTAGCATTATCCCAAGCCCGGTTATTGTCAAGCGGCTATTTAAAGCCTGATATGAATTACAGTCCATCTCACAAAAGTAGAAGTCATTCAAAAATCAAGGTGAATACAAATAAGGATGAATTACATTGGTTTACCAATGGCAGGGACCAACACAGAGCAGAGGTGATTTGTAAAGGCATTTCGCAAATGTCACTACAAATCCTCTCTAAAGACACCAATAGTGTTCAAATTATAGGGCATATTTTCTGGACATATCAGGACTTGCTGTAGTGTCTGTGTGCCGGTGTTGTTGTGACTGATAAAGATGACATGAAAGCTGAGAGACATCTTCTATTGAGAAAGTAATTAACCTCCTAGACCTCCACAGCTTCAGGACACAACAGACGATCACACTACCACACACACGCCTTAATGGATGAACAGCTCCAATGGAATGCATCCATTAGAGAGAGAGACTGTGGATGGAAATGTGGTTTATGCTAGTAAAGTCATACCGTATATAGTTTCTTTATCATGATAGCTGTGATGGAAACAGGAAGTTTCGGTACAATTTTATAAACGGTGACAGATAATATGTTCGTTCGACATAGTGGGATCTGTCGTTCCGCCCTTGAATAAGGCAGTTAACCCACTATTACCCGGTAGGCTGTCATTGTAAATAAGAATTTGTTCTTAACTGACTTGGCTAGTTAAATAAAGGTTAAATAAATAGTGGAGGGTCACATAACTTGTTATTGATGACATTTCTATATTTCTCAGTGTTTTATAATGAGTTGCTTCTTAGTCTATGTACTGAGTATACAAAACAATGACCTTTGTTTCTGCTGCTCCATTCTATAGACTCAAATCTGCTCTTTCCATGACAGGCTGACTAGGTGCATCCAGGTGAAAGCTATGATCCCTTATTGATGTCACCTGTTAAATCCACTTCAAATCAGTGTAGATGAAGGGGAGGAGACAGGTTAATATTAGGAAGGTGTTCCTAATGTTTGGTATACTCAGTGTATATCCATGTGTGCCCTATGCTGCCCCCCATCTCTGATTCTCTGCTGGGCGTACAACATCAAGTGTGCCTAAAAGGCCACATTATGGTTATGAATGTGTTTCTTCCTGTCATTTAGACAATGACTAGCCCAGTTAGCTCTAGTGTATGCTAACTTGCTACCTAGAAACTTCACTAACAGTAAATGCTACTTTATAGCCTTTTAGCAATTCTACATTTTTAAGAGAGAGCTTTTCAATTGGCATTTCCCCCCCTGTTTTCAGTCACAGCTGGGGACGGGATTAGGTGCGAGCAGTGGAGGTGGTGGGCTCATTTTACTGGGGATAACTTTATGTGACCTACAGGGACAAATTAGAATTGTGCAATAGCAGAGCATAAGAGAGTTGCCACATCAATGTTACACTGAGTTGACATGTTCTCAGCTATCCACTTTGTTTGAATGATTATTAAGGGTATAGGGGAGGGTCACAGCTATCCACTTTGTTTGAATGATTATTAAGGGTATAGGGGAGGGTCACAGCTATCCACTTTGTTTGAATGATTATTAAGGGTATAGGGGAGGGTCACAGCTATCCACTTTGTTTGAATGATTATTAAGGGTATAGGGGAGGGTCACAGCTATCCACTTTGTTTGAATGATTATTAAGGGTATAGGGAGGGTCACAGCTATCCACTTTGTTTGAATGATTATTAAGGGTATAGGGGTGGGTCACAGCTATCCACTTTGTTTGAATGATTATTAAGGGTATAGGGGAGGGTCACAGCTATCCACTTTGTTTGAATGATTATTAAGGGTATAGGGAGGGTCACAGCTATCCACTTTGTTTGAATGATTATTAAGGGTATAGGGGAGGGTCACAGCTATCCACTTTGTTTTAATGATTATTAAGGGTATAGGGGAGGGTCACAGCTATCCACTTTGTTTGAATGATTATTAAGGGTATAGGGGAGGGTCACAGCTATCCACTTTGTTTGAATGATTATTAAGGGTATAGGGGAGGGTCACAGCTATCCACTTTGTTTGAATGATTATTAAGGGTATAGGGGAGGGTCACAGCTATCCACTTTGTTTGAATGATTATTAAGGGTATAGGGAGGGTCACAGCTATCCACTTTGTTTGAATGATTATTAAGGGTATAGCGGAGGGTCACAGCTATCCACTTTGTTTGAATGATTATTAAGGGTATAGGGGTGGGTCACAGCTATCCACTTTGTTTTAATGATTATTAAGGGTATAGGGGAGGGTCACTTGTTTTTTTTCTTCTTCAAGAGTTCAGGGAGGGTTTAGGTAAAAATAGATTTTGCTGAAGTAAGGGCCATCCATTTTCATTTCAGAGAGTTCAGATTTTCTCCATGTAACCGTTATTATAAATAACGTTCACCCCCTAACCACTTAATCATTAAGAAAGAGCTTGTGAATAATGGATGGCCAACAGTGGCCATTAGATTTACGGCCCATCGGCGCCCCGCCTGTTCCATTTGTCACCCACACTGATCCTGCCCTCTGCCACACCATAATTACTCCCTGATTTGACAGCCAAACATAAATAAAGTTACCACCCACATGCATTATTAATTAATGATAAATAGATTAGTACATTCTTTGTCTCCTGGTAGCTCATTTTCTCTTCGGACGCAATCAGATATCTCCCTCCCACCGCAGAGGAAATAAAAAAAGAGATAGATTAACTGGCCTGTCATAATCAAAATGGCGCTCCTGGCGTGAACGTTTTTAATTACAATGGGAGGATGTGGGATTTCCTTCCTCCTCCCCCTGCCCTTTTCCCTGCATCGCAATCCTGCATCGCTGTGTTCCTGGTTGGAGGAGATCCATTTCCATGGTCGGCGGCACAGGAGTAAACATGCTTCCAGTTAACCTGCTCAGTCAGGGGCTTCGGGGACAGAGATGGGCTCTGCTCTCATATGGAGAACAGAGTGGACCTATTTGAATCTATACAGCACAGTATAGCTTAGCATAGAACAGCAAAGCACAGGAGAGCTTAGCATAGAACAGCACAGCACAGGACAGCTTAGCATAGAACAGCACAGCACAGGAGAGCTTAGCATAGAACAGCACAGCACAGGAGAGCTTAGCATAGAACAGCACAGCACAGGAGAGCTTAGCATAGAACAGCACAGCACAGGAGAGCTTAGCATAGAACAGCACAGCACGTCTGCCTAACTGTTAACTCCTCTGTGGAGCATTGGCTAAGAATAGCCCTAACCACATGCAAAGAAGAGACTCAAAACCATTAGACAAGGATACATGTTGGTTATCACAATTATACAATACATGTTTATTGGGTTGCTATGTATATTTCTCTGTAAATAGGCAGCCAGTGAACAGCATATTATGATGAGCAGTATGCTAATGTTGGTTACCCTATTTGGCAGTAGTAACAAAGCCTTTATAATTCTTCCAAAATAGTAGACGTGGTTGTGTTACTTTTCTCCCCGTTACATGACCAGCTCCTCAATAATTCAGGAGCTTTATAGGGCATTGATGACAATGTAATGTTTTTCTGGGTTAAAGAGGCATTTAAGCGGCTCCTGTGCTGCACAATAATTGGTCTTATTACTTCAAATTATTTAATCTTGTTTCCTCATGTAAAAAGCATATGGGTCTGGGGTTAGTCTAAAGTGTGGCTTTTTGCAGAGCTAATCTCAGGCTATAGAGCTAAAGACACAGAGCTGATCTCAGGCTATAGAGCTAAAGACACAGAGCTGATCTCAGGCTATAGAGCTAAAGACACAGAGCTGATCTCAGGCTATAGAGCTAAAGACACAGAGCTGATCTCAGGCTATAGAGCTAAAGACACAGAGCTGATCTCAGGCTATAGAGCTAAATACAAAGAGCTGATCTCAGGCTATAGAGCTAAAGACACAGAGCTGATCTCAGGCTATAGAGCTAAAGACACAGAGCTGATCTCAGGCTATAGAGCTAAAGACAGAGCTGATCTCAGGCTATAGCGCTAAAGACACAGAGTTGTGTATAGGAACACAGGCTATTTGAAGATCAAACTAGGCTTTAGCTTCTAGATAGACAAATCTTAACAGGAGGAAAGCTCTCTTCATATCGAGCTGTGAAGTCTGATAAGAAAATATCTACTCTTCCCACACTGTGCTTATCTACCCAGCCATTCCCACTACAATTCACCCATGCGCCTTTCCATTCTTATCTCATCCTATGTATTATAATGAAGGAATGCTTTATAGATTATTTAACCAACATGCTATCGTTGATATACTGTATGTCTCTCTCAAATGTCAATATGCCTTGTATACTGTTGTTCAGGTTAGTTATCATTGTTTTAGTTTACAATGGAGCCCCTAGTTCCACTCTTCATACCCCTGATACCTCCTTTGTCCCACCTCCCACACATGCGGTGACCTCACCCATTACAACCAGCATGTCCAGAGATACAACCTCTCTCATCATCACCCAGTGCCTGGGCTTACCTCCGCTGTACCCGCACCCCACCATACCCCTGTCTGCGCATTATGCCCTGAATATATTCTACCATGCCCAGAAATCTGCTCCTTTCATTCTCTGTCTCCAACGCTCTAGGCGACCAGTTTTGATAGCCTTTAGCCGCACCCTCATACTACTCCTCCTCTGTTCCGCGGGTGATGTGGAGGTAAACCCAGGCCCTGCATGTCCCCAGGCACCCTCATTTGTTGACTTCTGTGATCAAAAAAGCCTTGGTTTCATGCATGTCAACATCAGAAGCCTCCTCCCTAAGTTTGTTTTACTCACTGCTTTAGCACACTCTGCTAACCCTGATGTCCTTGCCGTGTCTGAATCCTGGCTCAGGAAGGCCACCAAAAATTCTGAGATTTCCATACCCAACTATAACATCTTCCGTCAAGATAGAACTGCCAAAGGGGGAGGAGTTGCAGTCTACTGCAGAGATCGCCTGCAAAGTAATGTCATACTTTCCAGGTCCATACCCAAACAGTTCGAACTACTAATCTTGAAAATGACTCTCTCCAGAAATAAGTCTCTCACTGTTGCCGCCTGCTACCGACACCCTCAGCACCCAGCTGTGCCCTGGACACCATTTGTGAATTGATTGCCCCCCATCTAGTTTCAGAGTTTGTTCTGTTAGGTGACCTAAACTGGGATATGCTTAACACCCCGGCAGTCCTACAATCTCACACAAATCATCAAGGAACCCACCAGGTACAACCCTAAATCTGTAAACAAGGGCACCCTCATAGACGTCATCCTGACCAACTGGCCCTCCAAATACACCTCTGCTGTCTTCAACCAGGATCTCAGCGATCACTGCCTCATTGCCTGTATCCGCTACGGAGCCGCAGTCAAACGACCACCCCTCATCACTGTCAAACGCTCCCTAAAACACTTCTGTGAGCAGGCCTTTCTAATCGACCTGGCCCGGGTATCCTGGAAGGACATTGACCTCATCCCGTCATTTGAGGATGCCTGGTCATTCTTTAAAAGTAACTTCCTCACTATTTTAGATAAGCATGCTCCGTTCAAAAAATGCAGAACTAAGAACAGATATAGCCCTTGGTTCACTCCAGACCTGACTGCCCTCGACCAGCACAAAAACATCCTGTGGCAGACTGCAATAGCATCGAATAGTCCCCGCGATATGCAACTGTTCAGGGAAGTCAGGAACCAATACACGCAGTCAGTCAGGAAAGCTAAGGCCAGCTTCTTCAGGCAGAAGTTTGCATCCTGTAGCTCCAACTCCAAAAAGTTCTGGGACACTGACGTCCATGGAGAACAAGAGCACCTCCTCCCAGCTGCCCACTGCACTGAGGCTAGGTAACACGGTCACCACCGATAAATCCATGATTATCGAAAACTTCAACAAGCATTTCTCAACGGCTGGCCATGCCTTCCGCCTGGCTACACCAACCTCGGCCAACAGCTCCGCCCCCCCCGCAGCTACTTGCCCAAGCCTCTCCAGGTTCTCCTTTACCCAAATCCAGATAGCAGATGTTCTGAAAGAGCTGCAAAACCTGGACCCGTACAAATCAGCTGGGCTTGACAATCTGGACCCTCTATTTCTGAAACTATCCGACGCCATTGTCGCAACCCCTATTACCAGCCTGTTCAACCTCTCTTTCATATCGTCTGAGATCCCCAAGGATTGGAAAGCTGCATGCAGTCATCCCCCTCTTCAAAGGGGAGACACCCTGGACCCAAACTGTTACAGACCTATATCCATCCTGCCCTGCCTATCTAAGGTCTTCGAAAGCCAAGTCAACAAACAGGTCACTGACCATCTCGAATCCCACCGTACCTTCTCCGCTGTGCAATCTGGTTTCTGAGCCGGTCACGGGTGCACCTCAGCCACGCTCAAGGTACTAAACGATATCATAACCGCCATCGATAAAAGACAGTACTGTGCAGCCGTCTTCATCGACCTTGCCAAGGCTTTCGACTCGGTCAATCACCATATTCTTATCGGCAGACTCAGTAGCCTCGGTTTTTCGGATGACTGCCTTGCCTGGTTCACCAATTACTTTGCAGACAGAGTTCAGTGTGTCAAATCGGAGGGCATGCTGTCCGGTCCTCTGGAAGTCTCTATGGGGGTGCCACAGGGTTCAATCCTCGGGCCGACTCTTTTTTCTGTATATATCAATGATGTTGCTCTTGCTGCGGGCGATTCCCTGATCCACCTCTACGCAGACGACACCATTCTATATACTTCCGGCCCGTCCTTGGACACTGTGCTATCTAACCTCCAAACGAGCTTCAATGCCATACAACACTCCTTCCGTGGCTTCCCAACTGCTCTTAAACGCTAGTAAAACCAAATGCATGCTTTTCAACCGTTCGCTGCCTGCACCCGCACGCCTGACCAGCATCACCACCCTGGATGGTTCCAACCTTGAATATGTGGACATCTATAAGTACCTAGGTGTCTGGCTAGACTGTAAACTCTCCTTCCAGACCCATATCAAACATCTCCAATCGAAAATCAAATCAAGAGTCGGCTTTCTATTCCGCAACAAAGCCTCCTTCACTCACGCCGCCAAACTTACCCTAGTAAAACTGACTATCCTACCGATCCTCGACTTCGGCGATGTCATCTACAAAATTGCTTCCAACACTCTACTCAGCAAACTGGATGCAGTTTATCACAGTGCCATCCGTTTTGTTACTAAAGCACCTTATACCACCCACCACTGCGACTTGTACGCTCTAGTCGGCTGGCCCTCGCTACATATTCGTCGCCAGACCCACTGGCTCCAGGTCATCTACAAGTCCATGCTAGGTAAAGCTCCGCCTTATCTCAGTTCACTGGTCACGATGGCAACACCCATCCGTAGCACGCGCTCCAGCAGGTGTATCTCACTGATCATCCTTAAAGCCAACACCTCATTTGGCCGCCTTTCGTTCCAGTTCTCTGCTGCCTGTGACTGGAACGAACTGCAAAAATCGCTGAAGTTGGAGACTTTTATCTCCCTCACCAACTTCAAACATCTGCTATCTGAGCAGCTAACCGATCGCTGCAGCTGTACATAGTCTATCGACAAATAGCCCACTTATTTTTACCTGTTTTTATTTATTTACTTTTCTGCTCTTTTGCACACCAATATCTCTACCTGTACATGACCATCTGATCATTTATCATTCCAGTGTTAATCTGCAAAATTGTAATTATTCGCCTACCTCATGCCTTTTGCACACAATGTATATAGACTCCCCGTTTTTTCCTACTGTGTTATTGACTTGTTAATTGTTTACTCCATGTGTAACTCTGTGTTGTCTGTTCACACTGCTATGCTTTATCTTGGCCAGGTCGCAGTTGCAAATGAGAACTTGTTCTCAACTAGCCTACCTGGTTAAATAAAGGTGAAATAAAAATAAAATAAATATAGGACTGACATCCACAACAACAGCCATTCAACTGAACCGGAGGCCAGAACTACCTCCCTGACAGAATACGCAGGCTACTGTACAAACCAAAGACTGGTATGCTTAGTGTGAAAACTCCCTAGTCTGGACAATGAGCCTGATCTCGAGGTGCAGTGTATCAGTGATAACTACTAACTACTGATGCACCGATATTACATTTTTGGCCGATACAGATATTTTCCTTGCCTCCAAAAACAACGATACAGATATTAAATTTTTTACCGGCCTTTTAACCAGTCTAATACAGTTAAATAGTTCAAACACATGGACGCAGCGGTCTAAAGCACTGCATCTCAGTGCAAGAGGCATTACTACAGTCCCTGGTTCGAATCCAGGCTGTATCATATCTGGCCATGATTGGGAGTCCCATAGGGCAGCATACAATTGGCCCAGTGTCGTCCGGGCCGTCATTGTAAATAAAAACTTGTTCTTAACTAACTTGCCTAGTTAAATAAAGGTTACACACAAGAGTTATTTTTTTGGCATTTACGTATGTCCCCATTACCAGTAAAACATAATCAAAACCTATTTCTTTCACTTACTTGCTGTGCTATTTCGTTGTTCATTGTTCAGCCATTTCATTCTCAACCAGGATTTCTACAGAATGCTGTTTGGGTCCTTGCTTGTCAAAAAAGATACACGTCAAATAACACTATTTGACGTGTCAAATAAGCCTGGTGGCCAATCAGGACCTGAATATGACCGCATGTCACATAATAATTTAACGCGTTCATACATAATTTATGTAGTTATTACACTATGACTCATATTTTATATGTCACAATGATTCATTGACACGTATGCTATGATGCCTGTAAATGTGTCTCGCGCACCTACGGTGCTGTTCATAAAAAAAGCTAGCTAGTTCATGGATGCAAACAATGTTCTTCTCCAAAAACACAGCAAAAGGACATCTGTTTCAGTAGCTAGCTAACTATATAGCTGGGTGTCATCATCTAAAATAATAAGTTCTTATTTGATTAATGGTGGTCGGAGCCATCTATGTGAAGCTAGCCACAATAAGGATTAGCCACAATAGTGGACTTTGTGGTTAGTTTTAAAAATAAAAGTATGTCATCATTTTAATATTAGTATTGATTTGCATCACTGTCAATGACATCTTTTATTTTGAAGGCAAACCACAAATTCCACTATTGTGCCTAATCCTTATTGTTGCTAGCTTTACAACACATAACCCGATCCAGTCGAGTCGCACTAGCCAAGTGGCAACCTAGCAAATACTTACTCATAAGGATTCCTAAATCATTGCTAAGAATAATGAAAATTACTGCAGTTTCTACTTGTCATTGTTCTCAGGCTGGTTGTATTGGTGCTAGCTAGGTACCAAGCTAAAGCTAGCTACCCCAGAAGTTGCGGTTGAACAAATGAGGCTTTATTACCAACGTGGTATTGTAAACACATCGTTCGTGGCCGGTGTTTGCTTGTTTGCAGACTTTTTTGTACATCTTTGACAGTGCTACTGTATCTTTTTTGACACTCAAAGACCAAAACGGCGTTCCATAGTATGTATATCGTGAAGCTAATAGCAATGACGCTATTACTGTGTAACTCCGGTAGGGCAACATCTGAAAAATAGCGCACTTGGTAGTGTGTACCAGTGCTCGACCAGTCGGCGAATGCCAACATCACCCACGACAGAGAACGGTTGATTGTCAAGGGCAATGAATTCCATTATCGTGGCTTTAATGGATTTCTCCTTTGAGTTGTCTCCCTGAAATTGACTTACTCTTTAAAATGACTGCTCGACTTGTTGATTGCTCAATCCACACAGCAGACATTGTGGGCTAGGTTAGGAATGCTGTACTGCACTTGTAGTGCAAAATTTTAAATGCCGTCATTACGTCATGTACCTACGTTATATAGGTATGCACGGTTGTGGCGAAATCTGCATGGAGCCTTCACCGTGCGCTGTCACTTTAAGAGCGCATGAGCAGTAAGGAAGGAGGAAATAAAGAGAGCTCATTCAGCTCTTTGGGGAGGAGCTCTTGGGTGGCGCGACAGTTTGATTGTGTGGGCTGTGCTGCAGAAGTTTTGTTTGTTTTCAGCGTGTGTAGTTTATAAAGTATTTAACTCAATCATCGGTGTAATCGCTCTAGGTCGTTGTTGTTTTCGTTTGGGATCGCGCCCGTTATGGATCGCATGGATTAGTAGCAACATTGTTGCGAAGCTTTAACATACAAACCAACAAACCATCGGACAGTACACCAGCACACATGAAGACCACAGCTAAGATCTCTCTTGTTCTCATTCTATCATCCCAGTGCTTTACCCTGCAACAGACTGTCTATTTTTCAAATGCACTTCCCATTGAAGTTCATTAGAGCTGGACTATTATTGCCCTGCCAGAAGTATTTGGGTGGACATTTTAGTTAAAAGGGAGGTTGCTTGCAAGTTGTGTATTGATATGTGAACTGTATTGAGGTGAGGTGTACTAATGACATGTGGCCGAAAAGATTGTGGACATTTTTAAGGCCTTTGTTGTGTCTATGAACACCCCCACATTCATACCCTCTGTACTCATCCACTGGAAGATAATACAGATTATTGCAAATCCTCTGTTGATGACTGGGTTCGTTCTTGTATGAAGTTGCTGTTAAATTGCTCTGCCATTATTAGTATTGTTATTGTATGAGGTATTCTTGTTGGGGTTACCCCTGTGCTGTGATGTGGGTTGTATATGGTGTGTATTCTCTTTTCTCTCCACTGGCTATCTGGTAAACAGGCTACACTCTAGGCAGTCTCTTCTGCTGATGTGTGTGGGTCTGGTAGTGGTACTCTCTCTATTCTACTCTTTTCCTTTCGGCATGGTTAATACCTGCCTGGCGCCCAAACAAAATCTTTCTTTACCCCTCTCGAATAAATACCGCTACACGGTAGCTGTGACATCGGTTTTTAACGTCGGAGTTAAACTAGACGTCAGGCCATAACCGATGTTGGCATTTTTAGCTAATATCGTCCGATTCCAATATGCTCACCGATACATCGTGCATCCCTACTACTAACCACCTGCAAACCCAGCACACACAGAGAGTGAGGAACACTTGCTTCCAACCTGTCAACTTTCTCCGATTTTAAATCATTACTTCTCACTGAGTGTGCTGTATGGTGTAATAAAATAGATAATTGTGCTGGAAGCCTTCTAGACAGAGACAGACCGACACGAGAGAATGGACAAGGAAGTTATCAGAGATAAAAAAGACTGTGCTTTAACTATACTTCTTTACTCCCTAGTTATCTGCATCAAAACAGAGCAGAAACATCCCTGAAACACGTCAACGACATGACACACATCCATTAGCTAGGAAAGCTAGGGGGGAAAAACACACACATCCATTAGCTAGGAAAGCTAGGGGGGAAAAACACACACATCCATTAGCTAGGAAAGCTAGGGGGGAAAAACACACACATCCATTAGCTAGGAAAGCTAGGGGGGAAAAACACACACATCCATTAGCTAGGAAAGCTAGGGGGGAAAAACACACACATCCATTAGCTAGGAAAGCTAGGGGAAAAACACACACATCCATTAGCTAGGAAAGCTAGGGGAAAAACAACACATCCATTAGTTAGGAAAGCTAGGGGGAAACACACACATCCATTAGCTAGGAAAGCTATTAGTTAGAAAGCTAGGGGGAAAACACACACATCCATTAGCTAGGAAAGCTAGGGGGAAAAACACACACATCCATTAGCTAGGAAAGCTAGGGGGAAAAACACACACATCCATTAGCTAGGAAAGCTAGGGGGAAAAACACACACATCCATTAGCTAGGAAAGCTAGGGGAAAAACACACACATCCATTAGCTAGGAAAGCTAGGGGGAAAACACACACATCCATTAGCTAGGAAAGCTAGGGGGAAAACACACACATCCATTAGCTAGGAAAGCTAGGGGGAAAAACACACACATCCATTAGCTAGGAAAGCTAGGGGGAAAACACACACATCCATTAGTTAGGAAAGCTAGGGAAACACACACATCCATTAGCTAGGAAAGCTAGGGGGAAAACACACACATCCATTAGTTAGGAAAGCTAGGGGGAAAAAAACACACACATCCATTAGCTAGGAAAGCTAGGGGGAAAAACACACACATCCATTAGCTAGGAAAGCTAGGGGGAAAAACACACACATCCATTAGCTAGGAAAAACAGCACATCCATTAGCTAGGAAAGCTAGGGGGAAAACACACATCCATTAGCTAGGAAAGCTAGGGGGAAAACACACACATCCATTAGCTAGGAAAGCTAGGGGGGGAAAAACACACACATCCATTAGTTAGGAAAGCTAGGGGGGAAACACACACATCCATTAGCTAGGAAAGCTAGGGGGGGAAAAACACACACATCCATTAGCTAGGAAAGCTAGGGGGAAAAACACACACATCCATTAGCTAGGAAAGCTAGGGGGAAAACACACACATCCATTAGCTAGGAAAGCTAGGGGGAAAACCACACACATCCATTAGCTAGGAAAGCTAGGGGGAAAAACACACACATCCATTAGCTAGGAAAGCTAGGGGGGAAAAACACACACATCCATTAGCTAGGAAAGCTAGGGGGGAAAAACACACACATCCATTAGCTAGGAAAGCTAGGGGGGAAAAACACACACATCCATTAGCTAGGAAAGCTAGGGGGGAAACACACACATCCATTAGCTAGGAAAGCTAGGGGGGGGGGGGGAACACACATCCATTAGTTAGGAAAGCTAGGGGGAAACACACACATCCATTAGTTAGGAAAGCTAGGGGAAAAACACACACATCCATTAGCTAGGAAAGCTAGGGGGGAAACACACACATCCATTAGCTAGGAAAGCTAGGGGGGAAACACACATCCATTAGCTAGGAAAGCTAGGGGGAAACACACATCCATTAGCTAGGAAAGCTAGGGGGAAACACACATCCATTAGCTAGGAAAGCTGGGGGGGAAACACACATCCATTAGTTAGGAAAGCTAGGGGGAAAACACACACATCCATTAGTTAGGAAAGCTAGGGGGAAACACACACATCCATTAGCTAGGAAAGCTAGGGGGGAAAAACACACACATCAATTAGCTAGGAAAGCTAGGGGGGGAAAAAAACACACACATCCATTAGCTAGGAAAGCTAGGGGGGGAAAAACACACACATCCATTAGCTAGAAAAGCTAGGGGGGGAAAAAACACACACATCCAGCACACTGGTGATCTTGGATGCTCCACTAACAATGTAATGGATCTCACACCAACACCAACGTTTCAGTGAAAATACTTTTATCAGAGCATCCATTAGCTGCTATTGCAACAGAGGATAAAAACTATCCCTACTACTGGAGAGAGAGTGAAGGTTTTGAGGATGGAGCATGTGGACACAGAGCACCACACTTGAAAACTGTCCTTCAAAATGAATTAGCAAGCAATTGCTTCCAATGAAGGCAGATTATCATGAGAGAGCCTCGGCCTCCTCCTGGATCGATGGTGAAATCCCTGACTAATTAATTCAAACAGACCAAGACAAGACAAAGAAACCCAGAGATAGAAAAGCCAAGTAGCGGGGACAGAAAATGGAGCGAGCACAAATTGATTGAGCAACCGTAGTCAATTGGTATACAAGGACAAGGTTCAACTCCCTCAATACAAACTGCCTAATTAGATTTTCTGCCCTCGAAAGCAAACATTTTTAAGGAAAGAGTTAGCGTCGTTAAGGATAATTAGTTTAATTGGGAAGTTCATTAAGTGTTGGTGTGACTGGAGGTAAGACAGGGAAAATTAGGAGGAGAAAGAGAGTGACAGAGAGAGAGAGAGAGAGAGAGAGAAGGGAGGATCTCGTCGGGGCTTGTCGTGACTTTGCTCTCTCTGGCAGCTGCTCTGAGAGTAGACAGCCTCCCTCTTCATAGACACTATAGAAGTGAAGGAAACACAGGTACTGTAACACCACCCTTGGAGCATTCAAGCCACAGAAACTGTTAGCCCTAGAAGCAGTAGAGGTTGCCTATTCAACATGTATCAATAACTGTAGAGCACTGTGCAGTACAGTACATAGGCCTTACACAAACCACTGGTAATAAACTGAAAAGCAACACTACTTCTGAGTCTTTAAGACACCTTTCTCCCTCTTTCAATCACTTAGGCTAGACGCCAATACAGAAGCAGCCTTTTCATTTCCAGATGTGTGATGGTAGCCTTGTTTGTCCTTCACACGGGGGAGAGAGTTTCAAAAGGTCTCATCATTCATTCTGCTCATTTTCATCTGCCATCTCTCTATCCTCTCTGTGACTAGCCCAGTGACAGCAACAGAGAGAGGGAGGAAAGGAGAGAGGAGGGAAAGCAGAGCAGCAGGTCACGTCTCTCAGGGTGGTCTATAGGGCCAGAACACATCAAAAATGTTCACAGCTCTGACTGGAGATCTGCTATAAAGTTTAGCTGGACATTCAAACACTGGAGCAATACAGCCGTAATGTACAACAGTAACACTCAATAAATAAACCTACTGTAGCATGTAGAGGTCTTTGAACTGAATGACTGTGCACGTCAGGAACATAGAGTTCTTTGAAAGTAAAGTGCTCTAGTTTTTCAGATAAAGAAAACTGTGCAGGGTCTTCAGTACACAAGCAGCATAGTGGAAACTCAAGCACAATACTTTATCAGAGTAAAAGACTATGAAATGAATCCCATAGAGTTTATATTTGCTCAGCCTTTAGTGAAGGATCACCTTCTCATTCTCCCTGATCCATCTGTAGAGAACCCATCATATCCTCCTAAAGCTCTTCAGTCCCTCCCTCACACCTAATCTCCTCATTGGCTAATGAGATATCGCCAAAGCCCACTTTTCCCTCTGTCCAAAAAAAGGTTAGGGGTCATATATGGATTGTGAAGAGGAGCTGCTGCAATACGACTACAAACAAATACAAAATCTGTCATCCTCTCAGCTAAGGCGTGTAGAAGAGTTTATAATTCCAAATGTTAGCCAGATAGAAGACATGACAAAGTTGAATGCACAAATCAAAACAAGAGAAATTGGGTTTAATGGACTGCATTCTATAAATGCCCGTTCAGATAGAAAGCAGAATTTGTAACAGGTGAAAAACTTAAAGTTGTCACACAATGTGTAAATCCCTCTCTACTCCATCTCTGTCCCACTTTCTCTATCTAAAGTTTTTCAAAAGAATCTCTTCATGATTCCAACTGGGTAATTATTAAGAATGATTATTAGCATTAAAAGAAGTGGATTCTCAGTGTATCGTCTGCTCATTCACTGAGCTGGGGAGGTTTGGGTTCCCAGGACACTTGCTGTTAGATATGTGGTGGAGATGTTCCTGTTCTAGTGGAGCTGCCAGAACAGTGTGTGTGTGAGGTAGATATCAAGGAGACAAAACACAACAAAATACAGTAGTCAGAGACAATCAAAGACCACTAGACCAGACATGGCTTTCACTAAAGAACTACACATGCTTCGGAAGACCCTGCTGCCGTGCTAGTGGAATAAGACAGGATACCACTATGGAGCAGGGGCAGTATTTACAAGTTCAACTTTTATTAGTCATATGTACAGGATACACATGGTATACACCGTCCAATGAAATGCTTACTTGCAGGTTCATTCTCGACAATGCAACAATAAGAAATAACAAAAGATAAGAATACGAACATAAAGTAAATGACTCAGTAGAATAGAATAAACATTTTAGCATAAGTATAATACAGGAAGGCACAACTTGTAGTCCAATATTTACATGTGTTTTGGGTTTGGGGAAGGGGGGCAAGTGTTTAAATTGTGCTGCATTTAGCAATCCTAATAAGAGTCTGGTAGCAGCAGATGTGATGTGTATGTGTGCATCTGTGCTAACATGGAGAGAATCCGAGCAGGTGGACAGTCCAGTTCAAGTGTTCAACAGTCTGATGGCTTGTAGATAGAAACTGTCTCAGCCGGTTGGTATCAGACCATCTGCACGACAGTAAGGGAGTGGAACAGCTTGTGGTTGGGGTGTGTGGGGTCCTTGATGATGCTGCAGGTCATCTTCAGGCCGCATTTAGAGTAGATGTCCTGGATGGGTGTGAGCATAGTCCCAGTGATGCACTGGGCTGTCTTCACCACCAGCTGGAGGGCCTTGCGGTCGTGGATGGCGCAATTCCCGTTTCAGGCCGTGATGCAAACGGTCAGGACACTCTCAATGGTGCAGCGGTAGCATTTGGAGAAGACCTGGGGTGGAGGTGTTGTTGTGTTGTCGCCAATCCTCACAGCCAACGATCCGCACGTCAGGAAGTCCAGGATCCAGTTGCAGAAGGTGGTGTACAGACACTCCCCAGCAAATGAGAGCTAGCTAAGAAGCAGTTTGTGAATAACAGGAGGGAGATAGGCGAGAGCAGGGCCATCACCGTCTCACATTGACAGTGACCTAGTGCAGCCTAGTTAGGCCCCAAACTGTGGACAAGGGGCTGCTCATTACAGTCCACACAGGAACACACACACAGAGCAGATCAGTCTATTTATAGCTGGTCCCTGGGCAGACAGAGGAAAATTAATACAAATGCAAGGCAGGGTGACAATTGCTGAGAGTCCCTTGAGTCCCCTCTCTCCCCTGGCCTATTTACGCCCTCAGTACCATTAGAAAGCCAGAGTCCTTCCTCCTTATAACCCATCCACTCCCTCCTTCTCCCGCTCTCTTTCTTCTCTCTCAGTGGGGACAGACAAAAACTCTTTCACACCTCTATAGAGGTGTTCAATTGTGACTGTTCCTGCCGGTCACACACTTCCTCAGCACCGGTCACACACTTCCTCAGCACAGAGTATTTCTGTCCTCCTTGTGTTGCCTCTATTTTCCACATTCTTCCAGACAAGCCCAGACAGTCACAGGGAGGACATCTGCTATCTGTGTCCTCCACCCCAGTGTGGCCAACAGCAGCCAGGCAGAGAGGCATGAAGCGGGCATCAGGCTATGGTTTGGCTAGTTTGTAAGTCGCTCTGGATAAGAGTGTCTGCTAAATGACTTAAATGTAATGTAATGGCTAGAGGAGGGTGGAGGATGGAGGCTGGCTGTTGGGTTCAACCTGTAGTTGCACCCAGCGATCGATGAGCAGGAAGACTTGATGAGCTGTAGTGACTGTCAGCAGCCGCTGTGGTCCTCCCAGCTCCCCCAGAATCGATGAGGCGGGCTGGGGGGAGAGGAGAGGCAATCAGGCCTGTTGCACTGACCATGGATTATTCCTCTGCCTCTCATCTCTTCTCTTACTCTCTTGTCTAGGGATCAGCTCGACACTTCTTTACTCCAAACACAATTCAGATCCAGCTAATAACAAGGCACTTAACAGAGAGACAATAACAACAGGAGTTTTTCTGTGCTGAGCCCAAACCTGGTCTCACTCCAATGACTCTACTGACTGACAAACCAATGACGAATTGTAGGTTCAGAACAAAACACATAGTGTAAGAGCAGGTGTGTGTGTGTGTGTAAGGAGACCATACACATGTATATGTTTAAAATGGGGTCCATATCTCATTTAAAACAAACAAAAATAAAGACTAGCCTCACCCTTGGCTGTAAGAAATCTGCACAGTGCACAAATTGAGCAAAAACACAGGCCATTTAGAACGCTATTAGAGTGATTTGGGTTCAATTAGTCTTGGCCATTAAAGCTCCCTTAATCATGCAAGAATTGAATGAAAAACCAGAGATCCTCCAGATATACATTAATATAAATGGGGAATAATTCTGTAATCCCAACCCAATTCCCAGTTTGATTGATTTGATGTTAATCTGTGAGTAATATCAGACGTATTCACATTTTGTACTGAAATACAATTAGAGCGGACAATGATGGTGAAATGGGACAGGGAGACTGGAGCAGAACAGGTTTAATGAACAGTATGTCCTAGCCTTTATAGGTCTAATCCATACATGTCCTCTTCATCAGTTGGTTAAAGCTAGCAGCAGCAGTAGAGGTTAGGTAAAGGTAGAAAGCAGTCATTGGTGATGGGACTCTGGCCTGATCTAGGAAGAGTTGAAATGTAGCCTCGGTAGGCAGGATATTCTACCAGCTCAGATGTATGAAGGAGGCATCCTCATAAAAGTGAGCTTGAGGAGAATCAACATAGTGGTACGGTATGGATGGATAAGTTAGCGCATCTCTCCCAGGTTTTTTTGTGGAGAGACAAAAACTAACACGCATTTCCACTCCCTACAAACCTCTGTTCTCTGAGAGACAGATTCCATGTATGTATGCATGTGCCTTCAGAAAGTATTCACACCACTCAACTTTTTCCACATTTTGTTGTGTTACAGCCTGAATTTAAAATGGATGAAATTGTCACGGGCCTACACACAATAACCTATAATGTCAAAGTGGAATTATGTTTTTAGAAATGTTGACAAATAAATGAAAATGTAAAGCTGCAATGTCTTGAGTCAATAAGTATTCAAACCCTTTGTTATGGCAAGTCTAAATAAGTTCAGGAGTAGAAATGTGCTTAACAAGTCACATAATAAGTTGCATGGACTCACTCTGTGTGCAATAATAGTGTTTAACATGATTTATGAACGACTTCCTCATCCCTGAACACCACATATATACAATTGTCTGGAAGGTCCTTCAGTCGAGCAGTGCATTTCAAACAGATTCAACCACAAAGACAAGGCGTGTTTTCCAATGCCTCGCAAAGGGCACCGATTGGTAGATGTGTAAAAATAAAAAGATTGAAAATGTATATCCGTTTGAGCATGGTGAAATTATTAATTACACTTTGGACGGTGTATCAATACACCCAGTCACTACAAAGATACAGGTGTCCTTCCTAACTCAGTTGCCAGAAAGGAAGGAAACTGCTCAGGGATTTCACCATGAGGCCAATGGTGACTTGATAACAGTTACTGAGTTTAATGGCTGCGATAGGAGAAAACTGAGGATGGATCAACAACATTGTAGTTACTCTACAATACTAGCCTAAATGACAGAGTGAAAAGAATGTAGATTGTAGAGAAAAAACATATTCCAAAACATGTATCCTGTTTGCAATAAGGCACTAAAGGAAAACTGCAAATAAATGTGGCAAAGAAAATAACTTAATTTACCTTAATTTACCAGTTAAGAAGAAATTCTTATTTTCAATGACAGCCTAGGAACAGTGGGTTAACTGCCTGTTCAGGGGCAGAATGACAGATTTGTACCTTGTCAGCTCGGGGGTTTGAACTTGCAACCTTCCGGTTACTAGTCCAAAGCGTTATGTTTGGGACAAATCCAACACAACATATCACTGAGTACCACTCTTCATATTTTCAAGCATGAAGGTGTCTGCATCATGTTATGGGTATGCTTGTCATTAGCAAGGACTAGGGAGTTTTTTTTAGGATAAACTGAATTGAACTAAGCACAGGCAAAAACCTAGAGGAAAACCTTGTTCAGTCTGTTATCCAACAGACACTGGGAGACACATTCACCTTTCAGCCTAAAACACAAGGCCAAATCTACACTGGAGTTGCTTAACAAGACAACACTGAATGTTCCTGAATGGCCTAGTTACATTTTTTACTTAAATCTACTTGAAAATATATGGCAAGACCTGAAAATGGCTGTCTAGCAATGATCAACAACCAACTTGACAGAGCATGAAGAATATAAAGAAGAATAATGTGCAAATAGTGTACAATCCAGGTGTGCAAAGCTCTTAGAGACATACCCAGAAAGACTCACAACTGCAATCACTGCCAAAGGTGATTCTAACATGTATTGACTCACGGGTGTGAATAGTTCTGTAAAAGAGCCATTTCTGTATTTCATTTTCATTTCACCTGAAGGACTCTCAGACCATGAGAAACAAGATTCTCTGGTCTGATGAAACCAAGATTGTCACATCTGGATGAAACCTGGCACCATCCCTACAGTGCAGCATGGTGGTGGCAGCATCATCTGTGGGGGTGTTTTTCAACGACAGGGACTTGCAGACTAGTCGGGATCGAGGGAAAGATGAACGGAGCAAAGTACAGAGATCCTTGATGAAAACCTGCTCCAGAGCGCTCAGGACCTCAGACTGGGGTGAAGGTTCACCTTCCAACAGGACAGCGACCCTAAGCATATAGCCACTCCTGCGTTGTAATGGCTTCGGGACAAGTCTCTGAATGTCCTTGAGTGGCCCAGGACTTGAATCCGATCGAACATCTCTGGAGAGACCTGAAAATAGCTGTGCAGCATACTCCCCATCCAACCTGACAGAGCTTGAGAGGATCTGCAGAGAAGAATGGGGGAAACTCCCAAAATACAGGTGTGCCAAGCTTGTAGCGTCCTAACAAAGAAGATTCAAGGCTGTAATCACTGCCAAAGGTGCTTCAACAAAGTACTGAGTAAAGGGTCTGAATTACTTTCAATTTTTATTTTCTAAAAACCTGCTTTGCTTTGTCATTATGGGGTACTGTGTGTAGATTGATGAGTAAAACAATGTTTTTTCATCCATTTGAGAATAAGGCTGTAACAGAACAAAATGTGGAATGCACTGTATGCCATGGTCATCTTAGTCACCAGATGCCAACCACATTGAAAATGTATGGGAGATTCTGGAGCGGCGCCTGAGACAGCGTTTTCCATCACCATCAATAATAAACCAAATTATGGATTTTCACATGAAATAATGATGTCACATCCCTCCAATAGAGTTCCAGACACTTGTAGAATCTATGCCACGGTGCATTGAAGCTGTTCTGTTCTGGCTCCAACAATACGTTGGTGTTTCCTTTATTTTGGCAGTTGTGTGTGTGTGTGTGTTCTAAACATTTTGAATGGTAGTGTATATTTGAGTAGAATGGCTTTTTCCAGGGTTTCCAGAGTGACACAGTAAGGCACTGCATCGCAGTTGCTAGCTGTGCCACTAGAGATCCTGGTTTGAGACCTCCCGGGTGGCGCAGCGGTTAAGGGCGCTGTTCTGCAGCTCCAGCTGTGCCACCACAGACTCTGGATTCGCGCCCAGGCTCTGTCGTAACCAGCCTCGACCGGGAGGTCCGTGGGGGCGACGCACAATTGGCCTAGCGTCGTCCGGGTTAGGGAGGGGTTGGCCGGTAGGGATATCCTTGTCTCATCGCGCACCAGCAATCTCCTGTGGCGGGCCGGGCGCAGTGCGCGCTAACCAAGGTTGCCAGGTGCACGGTGTTTCCTCCGACACATTGGTGCGGCTTGGTTGGGTTGTGTATCGGAGGACGCATGACTTTCAACCTTCGTCTCTCCGGAGCCCGTACGGGAGTTGTAGCGATGAGACAAGATAGTAGCTACTAAACAATTGGATACCACGAAATTGGGGAGAAAACGGGGTATAAAAAAAAAAAGAAAAAAAAAAAGAGATCCTGGTTTGAGTCCCGGCTCTGTCTCAGCTGGCCGCAACCAGGAGACCCATGGGGCGGCGCACAATTGGCCCAACGTCGTCTGGGTTAGGGGAGGATTTGGCTGGCAGGGATGTCCTTGTCACATCACGCTCTAGCGACACCGGGCGTGGCTCTGCTTGTGATTGTATTGGGGACAGCTTTGGTGTCCTGCATCCCATTTCTTCTTCTTCCTCCTCCTCCACTTCCTTCTCCTCTTGTCATCTCTTCTCCAGACTGTCTGGGACTGAGCCTTGGGATAAGGAGCAGTGGGTCTCCTAGAAACCTTGAAGAGGCTATGAATGAAACTCTGCTCCATATATCCAGAAGGAGCAGCATGGTAAATACATGGATTTACATTGTGGCTCTAGAAGCCAATGTTCCCAATCGAGAAGGATGATGAGGAGTGATGGAACGTGACGTTGACCCTCTGGGTGCTACAGACAGCAGAGATCAACCATCTCAGAGAGAAGGAAGCTAAAGCGACAACAACAGGAAACATCGACTGACTCACAAAGGAATCACACATATTTAGAAGGTACCAAATGCACACATTTTCCCCAGCAACACCCCCAGGTCCTCGCCCCCGCCATCCAACCTCTGTGACGGAGTGAGGGAGGATGTTGCTGTGTCCAGCCCTCACAGAGACTCCTGGTGCTGGGGAAAGAGACACCTCCCAACCACAGGGCTATAGGGCCATGGTTGAGGCCCAGATGAGCCACCCACTACTAAAGAACATAGCTAATGGTTAGAATTAACAGTCCCTTCTGCTGACAGAGTGCCTAATCTCCTTGTCCCTTCACTGCTCCTCACCCCCACTTCCCTGTTCAGCCTATAATGACTGTGATTGTTGGAAAGAGAGGCAATGAGGGAGAAAGAGAAACTCTGAGATAAGGCAAGAAATACAGAGAGTAATAAAGAGAGAACAGAGGGATAGAAAAAGGAAGATCGAGAGAGGTTGAGAGAAAGAGAAGGAGAGAGATAATATGAAGAGATGAGGAGATGAGACAGTGAAAGAGAGAGTTTCTATAACACACTCTAGGGTCCACTAGAGTCTTCAGTACAGTACATTATGTGTTGATAATTGGAAGGTGAAAGATGGATTCTATCCAAGTGTGGGCGTGGGTCCCATGGCCCCTGTACATGAGTAGGTTCAACCTTGGCCTTCTCTTATTATTCTACTAAGAAAAGTTCTGAGCCTCTACAGCTAATGTAGCTAACACTCCTAACAACATCCCTGCCCCAGCCTTACCACACTCATTTTAGGAGGTTGTCACCAATGCAATGCTGGGCATGGCTGCGAAAAAGGAAATGAGTTGCCTTAAGAGTGATGATAAACATGTTCAACTTCACTGCACTGTCAGTCAGATACCTTGGTCAAAGTCAGGTGAGAGATTCCCTCTGAAATACATCTAGATACTGTCCAACAGTTAGCTATACAGTCGTCTCTCTAAAGTACATATCACCTGGTCCCAGAGGGCACTTAAATCTGACCTTCTGCCTTTATAAAGCCCCATTCCAGTCTGGCCATACCTCACTGGCTCCAAATGACTCTGAATAGCATAGACATCCTCATCAGATAAAGCCTGTGATGGTCTGTTAAAGAAAGTCCTTCCATTAGCCTGCCATCCCTACCTAGAAGATGAGTAGCCTATTTATGGCCATCAGGCCCAACTGTCCGTCAGTCAGTCTAACTCCTGACACAAAGAGTGAGGTCTCTGATAGAGGAAATCATTATGGTCTGTCCTTGGGGATAACCCTCTAACAGCACTCCTCAGTCTCCCAGGCTCTTCAGCATCCATCTTCTTTTAACTACCTAGTGGGTTTTTTCAAAACCTCCCCATATAACGAAAACCAACCGGTGCTTTGTATTAAGAGTACAATGGTACGGCTCTCCTTCAAATTCAACTGTGACTTTCTGAAAGGATATGGAGAGGTTTCAAAACAGAATTTCTTATTCATATGGTAATTATGCTGCAGTACACAATGATAATTGTCCTTGGTAACAACGGGCACCTCTTGACACCCGGGCACTTTTTGTAAGCGAAGCCCCCGAGGGGGAATTAACACAAATGCCAGCCACAGCGACACAAGGGGAGTTTGCATTACTTTGTTTCTCTAGTGGTTGTTATTATCTAAAGTGCTGTGTTGTTGTGCTCAGGCAGAGATTTTTTTGTTCTTTTTTTTTCTCCACTTGTCCCCGTTTCATGTTGCAAGTTTTGGACAGTTTGCCAACAAATTACTAATTGGGTCGCAGGCTCCCTGAGGAAAGTGTGGAGCACTGTGTCAGCAAAGAAGACCGTTTAGGAAAAAAAACACACCAGCCTCTGTTCTTAACAAAATGTAGATCTCTCTCCCTCTCTCTCCATGTGAGAGAGCCTGACTTACAGTGAGGAAAAAAAATATTTGATCCCCTGCTGATTTTGCACGTTTGCCCACTTGACGAAGAAATTATCAATATATCATTTTAATGGTAGGTTTATTTGAACAGTGAGAGACAGAATAACAACAACAAAAAATCCACAAGTGAAGATGCTGTCACAGAACAACACTAAAGTACACATACTTTAGATTCTGAGCCAGCAAGACTGGAGGTCCAGCTCCAAACAGAGGGGAATCAATAGGAGTTATCTCTCTCTAAGGGGAGGTGGACTATACAGTGTGTCAGGTAAATGTCTGGCTTGCCCACTCTGGTTGAGGTATCAAGTCTCCACTGAGCTAGGTAAATCTGCTTTTAGTTTTAATACAAAAAACATTTCAATCTTAATGTTCTGGTGCCGTTCGGGCAGTTTAGAGTATTGATTGTAGAATCATTTGTAACTGTTTTTCTGGGTGATTTGTGATATTTTACTTGTGCTTCTCATGACTGTATTTTTGAATTTTAATGTGTATACTGTATATACATATTTTGTGTATAATCTGTATATTTGTGTTGTATTGTGAAGGGCACATTTGAAAAAGAGACCTACGTTTTAATGTCTTCCCTGGTAAAATAACAGT